>NW_027210601.1:9800000-10400000 GCF_029030835.1 Brachyistius frenatus
CAAGGACGGCGACCCTTTCAACTCACATGGGAAGTGTTCAGACTTTTCTGTCTTTCCAGGGCTAACCAGCTGAGCTAACGAGGAGGGGGGGGGGGCAGAGAGTACTCCGCTCGTGTTTACCTCTGAACGCGCTCGCACACACAACAAAACGACACGAGGGAAGGATAAAAAAACAAACAACCGACAAACACCAGCGAGTACGTTACCGAAGGCAAAGGCGACGTGCTTGTTCCACCTTAACCAGACGTTTCGAGACCCTCTAAACAAGGCAGCCATGCTTCTTTCCCCTTGACCTCGGCGTCCGGTGACAGCTGTCAAACCAGGAAAGCCGCACGCGGAACTGGAGCGATCGACTGGCATTTCCACCAATCGGAGCACAGGATGAGTTCGTAGAGCCAATGGGAGCGAGGCGGAGGCGGGATATCCTGTGCTTTGACTTGCAGACGTCCTTTAACTTACTCTGTTATTGCAGCATTCATTTTAAACGAACAACACATTAAATCAGAACATTTTAACAGCGGGATTAAATGCACAGTGTGTGTGTGTGTGTGTGTGTGTGTTTGTGTTTTGTCGCGCAACCGAGGCTGCATATTTACAGGCAAACGATCTCAACAGCAGCGGGTTTTTTGTTTGTTTGTTTTAGTCGGCAGCTTTTATGTACAGGGATATACAAATATATTCGGTAATCGTTGAACTGGTTGAACTAACTTAAGCAATCGATGAAGTTGTTTCCAGGCGTGGAGAGCCCCCTGCGTCACAGCATCACTGGTCCTGCTCAGCATCCCGGAAGTACAGCATCCTCCTCCCTCTCAGGAAGAGACGCGTCACCGCCATCGCTTTGACAACAACGGGGCCAGTGGCCAAAAAAAAAAAAACACGGCGGAAATTCCCTCTTGTCTTTTTTTTTTTTTTTTTTTTTTTTTTGCAAGTGGAAATCAAATGAGAAGGGTACCCTTTTAATTTCCAGCTCCATCAAGCGCCCGCGGTGTTTGTCTCGTTGTGTCAGGCGGCTAGCCGTCATGACGCGGATCACGTTTAGCTAGCTGGTGACTTGACACGACATGGCCTGTTCACAGGCTAACGCTCAGCTCCTCAGCCTCCCGTCAGGAAGATCTCCCTCAAGATACCTGAGATAGTTTAAAAAAAAAAAAAAAAAAAAAAAGAAGAAGAAGAAGAAGAAGCAGGTTATGATGTGTTTTGGTGGCACGTTTAGCCGTGTGTCGGTCGCAGCTGGTCCGGGTACAGACCTTGTTGTGTTATCTGGTTAGCATCAGTTATGACTCAGTCGTTTCCACATGTGTGTCAAGTCAGGAGTCCAGGGTCGGATCAGAGGGACGCAGGGACTCAGGGTTTGTTGCTTTAGCTTCGTTTTGCATCCACAGAAAGACGACAAGGATGGCAGCGATCAGAGGTGGGAGAAGTATTCAGGTGCTTTACTGAAGTACAAAATGCTCCACTGGAAGTAAAAAAAAAAAAGTCCTGCTTTCATAACGTCGCTCAGCTAAAAAAAGTACGTCAGTGTTGTCAGACAAATGCACTTGAAGTATCAAAAGTAAAAGTACACACCGCAGATAATGCTCCATGTCAGTGTTTTACTGTTATGTATGATGTTTTTGGATTCATTTTTACTGCTGCGTTAATGTACATATTACTGCTGCAGGTTGTTGTTTTTTGTGTCCGCATCACTGTCCTGTAAAATCCTGTTTTTGGCTTTGTGGCATTTTCCAGCAAATCCAAGAAGTTTTTTTTTTTTTTTTTTTTTTAATTAGGCAGGTTTACAAATTGTAACCAAAGTAACAAAAGTAGTGGGTGGGGTAGTGTCTTACATCCCAGCCCGCTCCCTCCGCTCTGCTTCCACCAATCGGCTTGTCGCTCCCTCAATGAGCGAAACTGTTTGCTGTCCTGGCTCCTAAATGGAGGAATGAGCTCCCCACTGACATCAGGACAGCGGAAACTCTGTACATCTTCCTCCGCAAACTAAAAACACACCTCTTCAGACTTTACCTTGATTAAGAAAAAAAAGTAGCACTCTAGTAACGCTTAAAATGGCACTTACTGAGAGCACTTTGTAGTTTGGCTTTCTTGAAGAAATTTGTACTTTCTTGATTCCTGTTGTTCTGGGTTTTGTACCCTCACGGTTGAAATGCACTTATTGTAAGTCGCTTTGGATAAAAGTGTCAGCTAAATGAAATGTAATGTAACGTAAGGTCTTGGTATGTTACTGTAACTTCCGGGTGATTTATTAAGTTCCTGAAAGCCGCGCTTGAGTAAAAGTATCGACATCTTACCAGAAAATGACTTCAGTAAAAGTTAAAGTCACCTATCAGAAGATTAATTTGAGTGAAGGTCTTAAAGTATCTGATATTTAATGTATCATAAGTCATTTTTGGATATTAAATGTACTTATGTATTGAAAGTAAAAGTAGATGCTGTTATTAAAAAAAGGGGTCAGAATTTAGAGAATTATTAGATTTATTCTTTTAAATTATCACTGAAGATTAACGTTCTTTAGTTACCGTGATGAATATTGCGACTTGCTATCATCTGCCATGCCTGTTATTCAGTGGAAAAAGAAGCTCTGCAAGCTACCACTGATGTAGGATGGAAGTTAGGACCTATGATTCTCCAGACCTGCTTGTGGGCAGACTGTGTCATCAGGCTCGGAAATGTCTTTCGCTTTTATTTTGTAGTAACGAATGAACAAAGATGCCTACGGGAGATGTATTGAAGTTAAAGTATATGTTTTATTAATGAAGTGTAGAGTAAGAATTTAAGGTGGACAGAAATATAGAAACTCAAGTAAAGTACAGATACTCCCAAAGTACCTTGGCAATTTTATGAATTATTATTACTTTGGTAAAATATCTGTGATTTCCACACCCCTGAACGACATCAACTAGGTATTCAGCAAGTTGATTCTTTAGCAGTGTATTACTGCATTTTAATAAAGTTGGATGTCTTGCAAGAGACACATTTTTAAAAGATGAAATGTTTGATGCCACAGAGATATCCTGAGTTTTAATCTCTAGTTGGTTTTAATCACCAAACACTGTATTCTGCATTTTCTAAAATCAAATAGAATAATCACATTTTCTGTCACTACGTGGTTAAAGTGCAAATCTCAGTCGCACAGTGTCATCACCATCTCTGACTTGAGAGCTCTTGCAGAGCCACAGAAGAGAGATTGCACAATGGTTTTCACAGGCTGACTTTCTTCTGTGATTAGTGAGTTGACTTTGACAACTAAAATCATAGCAGGTTAGTTCACAGCAAAGCTGAATAGGCTCGACTTTGTTTTAGCGCAGTGCGCTTGTTGCCTGAAAAGCAGCACTGCCTGGAAGGCTGAAGTTGCGGAGGATACATTTTCCTCTTTGTAGTAAACGCAACAGATGGCATGAAACATTTTAAGATGACTGGCTGCTGCCTTTCTCTGCCAGACAGACATTGAAGTGTACCTCTACCCATATTATGTAAATATATGGTAAATCCTCTTGCCCCAAAGGTTGATATAATCCACAGATGCACCCACCACTAAGGTTTTTACTGTTGAAAATCTGCCTTTTTTTTGACAATAATTTAACAATTCCTCTTTCTTTTTTTTTCTGATATTTATTCTCTCTGTCCTCTGCTCTTTTCCTCTCGCAGACAAATGAAGTGACCAACAGGATACAATGTCATCCTTCCAGGTGGTGGACTCATCGCCGATCAGCAGCGTCAGCGTCATGGAAACATCCAACTTTGCCCATGTCATCTTCCAGAATGTCGGAAAGAGTTTCCTACCCCAGGCTCCCTTGGAGTGTCGTTACACCCTGACCCCTTACATTGCACCCCACCCCAAAGACTGGGTGGGAATTTTCAAGGTACATCACACACACACACACACACACACACACACACACACACACTGCAGCTGCTGCTACTCAGACCGTACTTCAAAGACACAGTCGAGCATAATCAATTAAGCACCAAGCTTTTATTGATCTGAATCATTCGTGTAGA
This sequence comes from Brachyistius frenatus, assembly GCF_029030835.1. NCBI lineage: Eukaryota > Metazoa > Chordata > Actinopteri > Embiotocidae > Brachyistius > Brachyistius frenatus. The sequence continues at coordinate 9,804,000 of NW_027210601.1, forward strand.
GATATTTTGAGATTAGAACTAATCCCTGCCTATTACACAAGTGTTTTCTGACATGGATTATGTGTTAGGGTTGTATTAATTGGCCATAGGTTTGCACTTGCACATTAACACACATCCTGGCTACTACTAATGGCTCAGCTCTTCACTACATGCCTAAAACCTCACCACAAGCTTTGCTGTGGTTGCTCTGCATGCATAAGGAGGAAGAGTGTACATGGTGGGCTGGTTGCAGTAGGTCTCTCTGGGGGGCAAACATTTGGTGCTCTTTATGAACCGCTCTGATTCTTATTAGGACCTGTTTTCCCTCTGCCTCACATGTTCGCTCCCCCTCTGTCTTTCCATCAGTCTTTTTCTCTGCTTCCTGCTAACCGACGTACTCCACTCTCCGCTCCGTTCTTTTATCAAGGCCATCAAATCTCACACGTAATTAACCGGAAATGTGAACTAGGAAACTTAATGTCTCGTAAAGTCAAAAGATAAACATTTTATCGTTGTTTAAGAACTGACTTCAAATCCGCCTGCTCAATTAAAAAGGAATAAAGACGCTGGGTTTATTTGGAAAAAGGCGATTGGAAAATGTAATTGTTGTAATCCGTGCTAATGAAACCTGTTTGATGGTTAACGCTTCATGTCGGGGAACAAGCAGACCACGCGTCTTTAATCGTTTTGACGTACATGTCTGTCTTTTTGTTGGTGATCCTATTAAATAGTGGCAAAAACTTTCCAATATCAGCGTATGCTGTCTATTAAACGAAAAAAACCATTCAACTCGTGATCATTTATTCCTTTCCTTTTTTAATAGGTGAGGATTTGTGTGTTTTTACAAATAGTCATGAGTTAGTCATAGTAGAAAAATACCTCATGTCACAAATCGGTTAATCAATGTTGTGTTAGCCTTAGCCATTTTAAAGCTCTATAGTAAAAATCAACGGGTTGGTGGATTTGTAAACACCATGATTGATTACATTTGACTTTTCCCACCGGGCACCGATGATCAACATTGATGAAAATGTTAGTCTTCTATCCCGTGAGTGTTCTATTTCCTCCCTGAGGCAAAATCTTTCTTGCAGAGATGACTCGGGGAGAGAATGTTTTTCTTCCTCTTATCTTTCACATTTATCTGTGTCACCTGAAAAAAAGGGAGAGACTGAGCTTTACAGCAGACTTGCTGTGAGGATGACTCAGATGGCTGTGTTCTGTTGAGCTGTGTACAGACACCCCCTAGTGGCTGGAAATGTTCATAATACAATAGCAAGGATTGTGGTATGACAAACCTGTATGTTTATAATGGAAGCAGTTCTTGCATGCAATGTATACACAGTAAACAGAAACAGTGTACATTCCAATCAAGCTTGTCAAGTTTTCTTTTGTTTCCAGTAAATTCATGTTTTTCTATGCATCTCTGAAAACATATCTATTTTCCTTTATTTGTCCACTGACAGCTTGGTTTAGATTGATGTCTGACTCACTCACACACACACATACATGCACAAGTGCTGAAAAAGCCCCGTGGAGGTTTTTGGTTGTGGCATGTTTGTTGGGACGGCAGGGAGAAACCCGTTGTGTAAGTGTATAATCAACATGTCATCGTGCTGTTCCCTCACACCTTGGCTGAATGATTGATAGCTGCTTTGCCTGTGATTATTTTATAACATCACTCCTGTGCTGGAATGCCACACCATACCTAACCAAATGTCAGTCAACTTCACTCTGCAATTAGCAAAATTATTGATGTCTGTTCTCTCTTAAGCAAATACACGTGACCACACAAGCAAAACTTGGCAGGATTCCACCGCGGCCCAGCTTCTCACTGAGATACGGTTGGAGGCGGGAAGAATGTTCTTGGCCCAAGCTTTCACGTTGACAATTACCATTTGTTTGGAACAGCATTATACTCAGCGTAATGGCTTGATAGGGCACACACCACAATTATGCATCAGGCAACAACATTATCAGACCTGAAATTTTGACAAATGTTTTGAATAGCTCGCTTGATTTACTGTTCTCAGTTAAAGCTTCCAAATGATTTGTTCGGTATTCCTCTTTTTTCCTGGATTATTTCTGTACTTAACTGCTTTAATTGTTAATTTAATTGTTGATTATTTCAATATATAACGACAGAAATAGTTTTATGTAAACATGGTAACATTAACTGGCATGTTACTATTGAACTTTTGGCTATTCCTGTACAGCATAATCTACCTGCTGTCTAAATTATAGTATTATCAGTGGCAGTTGTCCAAAAGACAAACTTTCTCATGTGCCTCTTTTTCTCCCTTTAAAAAAAAAAAAAAAAAAAAGTAGAAATCTCCCATAGTACTGCAGGTGGTTGAGTTATCCACAGCTGAAGTGCAGTTATGTAATGTCACAAACATGTATCACACATGTGAGTTGAAACGAGGTATGTGTGTGCGTGAGCGGGCCAAGACGGGGAGAGTGCGCGGTTGTGCATGACAGATTTACGACGCAGGACCTGAGTTATGATGTTCCCAATGCCCTTTCATCATCTGTCACCTAACAACACACAAAATCCTGGGAATTACGTTTCCCTTGCCATTTTGTGTAAAATTTTCACCTTTTTTTTTTTTCCTCCTCCTTTACTCTTAATTCTTCCCCTCCGTCCTCTCTTTTCCACGGAGGTCGTTTTCTGCCGTCTCACCAGTCTGCGCATGTGTGCACCCCTGCCTGCCCTCCCACCCCTTTGTCACACCTTCGCCCCTCTTTTTTTGTGAGTCCAAAAGGGGCAGGAGCTGAGGGGAAGGAGAGAGGGAGGAGGTGTGTGGAGGAATGAGTTTTAAATGTCTCCATTCTTGCCTTCAACAGCGAATGTTTCCCTCCAGAATCCTTTGTCAAGTGTGTTTTAACAAATCTAATGCTTAAAATAAGATGAAATGCTAACCATAAATGTTAACGGGAAATATGTGCAATACACTCTCCAGTCGGGCACTTCTCTTTTTTTTATTTGGGTGCATCTAATGTGTATTTTTATTTTTGTTTACAATGTGTTCTTAGGTGGGATGGAGCACAGCCAGAGATTACTACACCTTCCTTTGGTCTCCTATGCCTGAAAACTATGAACCAGGAAGTACTATGCACAGGACTGTGGTGTTTCAAGGTACACACACACACACACACACACACACACACACACACACACACACACACACACACACACACACACACACACACACACACACACACACACACTATGCAAACCACTATACAGACCCAGGGTATTCCAAAGTAACTCCTCCATTTTACAGTGCGTATAAAAACCAGCACTTTTATTTAATAAGGCAACACAACCGCAAACGGAGGCCTGGGACCTGAGCACCTCTCAAACCACACATACACACACACACACACACACACACACGTGTTGAGGGCCTGCAAACTGGTTTTACTGGGCCTGGAACGGTCAGATATTACACAGTGAAAATATGAGAGCATGCTGTGGTGTGTCAGGAGTCAGTAAAATCAGTTGGCTGCTGGATATTCTGTACTTACTCTCTTCCCCTGTCCCAGAGAACCAGGCCTAATGCTCAAATAATGTGCCCCAGTTAAATCTTGGTGTGATAGTGCTCACTGCTTTTCACACAGTGCAGTAACTTCTCTCTATTTGAAACAGAGCCGCTAAATGTATCTACAGATGCAGACATTGTAGGAATATTTTAACCAGGCCTACTTTTAGTAATACCTGATTAACTGAAACATGGTACTATATGATTACGTTAATATTAATGTAAATGATAAATATGAGACAAATTTAACACACCCACTCTTGTTTCTCTGCCCTGTAGGTTACTATGTTCCTAAATCCGATGGAGAGTTTTACCAATTCTGTTACGTCACACACACTGGTGATATCAGAGGAGCCAGCACGCCCTTCCAGTTCAGGTCAGCCACGCCCACCGAAGAGCTGCTGACTGTTACCGAGGACGACAGCAACTCAGACATCCTGGTCGTCACCACCAAGACTGGCCTGCTAGAGGTAGACCACAAAAGATGAAGAGTTTTTGTTTACTTTTAATTAATAATAATTCAATTCAAGGAAAACTTTTTTTAGAGAAAATTTCCTTTTGGTTTTAATAATCTGTTACATTATTGTCTGTTTAGACAGCCGTGGACACAACACACAATATATCATACATCTGATATTTGATTTAATATACACGTCAGGTTTATGATGCATCTCACAGCATTTAGCTGGTGTCTTCTTGACGCGTATTGGTGAAACCAGGTGACGTTGAACACCAATGTCTTTTTTTTTCCTTCGTCCTCCCTGCCTCTCCGTCTGCCTGGCAGCGTGTGGAGGAGGCACAGCAGGAGCGCAAGGAACTGCTGAAGGCCATGCGTCTCCTGCAGGAGGAGAAACAACAGCTGCAGGAGGAGCAGAAACGACTGGCCAGGGAGAGGGAGCAGGAGAGGGAGACGTGCTGCCTGCTGCGGACACATAACCAGGTTAGAGGGAGGAGGAGGAGGAGGAGGAGGAGGAGGAGGAGGAGGGAGGAGGTGGAGTGAGAGAAAAGAGAGTCAGATGTTTTTTTTCTGCACACAACTGACACACAATGAATAGAAACCAAAGTAACTCTGAATACTAGTATACTCTACTCGTGAAGTGTCTATTTGTGCATGTACATAAATAATGAGTTAGTCAGTCCCGCCACGTAATTGCAGTCTCGCGATCACCTAATAAATGCAAATTCAACAAATCTCCAGAATATTTGTGAGAGTTTACTATTTGGCCAAATTCCCACAACTTCTCTGCAATAAAGTTACTCAATCGAAGCTCAGCTGAGGGCATTATGACACAAAGTGAACCGTTCCAAACAGAACTTGTTTTATCAACCAAAAACAAACTCCTCATTTACTGTTAGCTTGGCTCTTCAACCTCTTCACTCATTTTCAAAACACAGCGCATGTTGGTTGACTGGAAAAAAAAAACTGGAAGTGAAGGGGTTTTTAGGAAATGTGGTCTCATCATGAGAATTAGGCTACCAATCGGCACACTTCCCTGCGTTTAATCATACAGTACGTGTTAGATTAATATGATTAAAATGGTTTCGATAATACAGACAAACTGTTTTGCAAAACTGTGTCACTTTTATTTACTTTGACCCACAGGCTTCTTTAAGTTCAGAAAGAAAAAAAAAGAACTACTACACAACTATTTTTGAGTTGTGCAGTATTCTTATTGGCATAGAAAGTGATTGCATATGCCTCTTCTTTTTTTTTTTTTTTTTTTTTTTTAAGTTGTAGTTAAAAAAAAAATCACAATAGACTCATAATTTCTGCAAATCCCAAAAACAACAATCCCGTAAAACTCAACAAACTGCACTGCAGTTTTTTGAAGAAAAGCTGCCTCCAAATCAAGTTTGCTCGCAACGGTCCTCAAACAAATCCGCAACTATCCCCGAACATTTTGTACAAATTTGAAATTGGAGGTGCAACTGTTTCAGCGTGTTTGTGTAGTGTTGGATCGTGCAGGTGTGTACATGTGTAGAGGTGGAGGTGTACACGGATGAACAGCCGCTATTTGCACATTTGCGTGGAGCCGGTTCCTCACCAGTGATCACAGGTCTGAAAACATCAGAGGCCTGAATTCATTCAATTCGCGCACATCCGTCTTTCTCCCCCCTCTTTAACGACCTGACTCAGTGGGCCAGAACGGAATTGGGACGCCGTTTTCTTGGGCATGTGGCATCAGGGACGATGCCATCGCAACCGCAGAGTGAACAAACATGACGTCAAACACACAAATACACACACAAATACACACGCGCACGCACGCACGCACGCTCGTACACATGCAGAAACGTTACCCCCACCCCCGCCACCTCCCCCACCTCCGCTGTCACACTCACATTCAGGTTCTACACCACAGGGCCCCTCTAATGTGCACTCACATGCACAAGCACGCGCGCACACAAACACAAACACACTCATTATGCCACCCGCTTGCAAACCCTTTTAGTCTGTGTGTGGAATGAGAGGAGGGTAGTCCGCAAAACCGCGTGTCTGAAAAAAGAGCCCTGCCCAGCCTCGGGGACAAACACCACTCAGTCACGCGATGCAGTAGCCGCTGCTTTCTCACTGTCTATTTTCTCCCTGTCTCTTATTCCAGTGTTCAGACTTACTTTTTTTTTTTTATTGGAGTGACGAGAAAATAAATGATTCGTTAATCTAAGATTAAAGTACATGAAGAAATTCCTATATATATGTATGTATATATATATATATATATATATATATATATAGATATCTATATACATACTGTATATATATACTGTATATATATATATTTTTTTTTAAAAAGAACGATGAGAATCACCTTCTTCCCTCATGCCTTCTCCATTCACTCACTCGCCTGAATGTGTCAGATTTGAGCGTTTCATAAGTTGTAGAGTAGGCAGAGAGAGGTGAAATGCTGCCAGGAGTCGTGGGAGTTTGAATCTAGTCTCTTATCGCCCCCTAGTGCAGCTCTGTGGTGCAGGTCCGCAGCGAGAGCAGGCTGCTTTGAGTTAGTCCACTGCCCTTTTTTACGAAGGACAAAATCGCCATAAATTAAGCGGTAATACACACGCACACACACACACACTGTTATTACCACGCTGCTTTTCATTCAACAGGCATGTCCATCTGTAGATATACGACTTGTGTGAGTAGATATGTGTGTGTGTGTTTCTCTTTTGAAGCATTTGCAGTAGGTGCGTTCGCTTGTGCCACTCAGATAAAAAATATCCTTTGAGTTTAACATGGAAACATAAGTACATATTTTGCGGCTGCTAATTTTACGACTACACTTTTTATAAGGTCTTTATGCACTGCTAAAGTGCTTCCCAAACGCCAGCCGTAAAAATCATACCGTAATCTACGCAGAGCCAAGCCCAGAGGGAGACAGGCCTGAGTATTGAGCATTGGTGTGTGCATGTGCACTCCGCCTGTAACCGAGTGACGGCTGTAACAGTGGCGTCCGTCTCTGTATGGCCTTCAATGTGTAGCTCTGTGCCTGTCTTTGTGTGAGCACCAGAGTAGGGTTGTGCTCATGCTACAAATAGAAAGAAGGGTGTGTGCGCGCAGGTATGTTGTTCTGTCACACAAGCAATATTAGTTAAGGATGATTTAATGTCTCTCACTGCTGATTTTCAGCAAGTTCAAACAAGGCATTTCCTCAGAAGGCAAACCACATAGAGAAAACCAACCTTATGTGATCTGTTGGCTGATACCAGGGATTTGTTTTAAGGAATTCTCTGGCAGGTTATTCCTATATTATTTCACCACATAGTGCTACTGTTTGTTCACTGAAGGCTGCTGAACATTTCATTAACTTCAGATAAAGAACGTGTTGTTTTGCATTCATGCACAAGTCATAATTTGTAACTGGTGATTTGTGGGTGATAAGATAAGATCCCCAGAGAAGGATGTCACATATTACTACACGTCATATATACTAGAAATATGCTATAGAAGTAGGAAACAGAAAATATGCAAAAACTATTTTGCCCAGTTATGCATTTGTTTCAAGAAAACTGAGCCTTCATAAAAACAGGTTTATCAGGTCTACTCTGGTTTCCTAAGAGTATAGCATCAGAGCATTAACAACAAATATGCAGCAGTGCGACATACAGTATTATGTACATGACTGTTCAGCCTCACATGAAATATTATCATCTGTGATTAATCATGAGGATTGCATAAGCTCTCAACTTTTTCTTTGCTACCTAGTTCAGGCATGGTTGGGCCGCTGTGATTGGCTGTAGGCCCTGTCAATGTGATCCACTGCTTCCTCTCTGTCCCGCAGGAGCTGCTGCGCTCGTCGCAGGGCCTGTCGGAAGAAAGGGAGGAGGTGAGGAGGAGGCTGACGGAGGCCACCGACAGGGTACGCCAGCTGGAGGAGGACCTGCTGGGAGTCACCCAGAGAGGCCTGCAAAAGGAGACGGAGCTGGATTGGTGAGTGGAGACCACTAACACAAAACCATCAATCATCCATTTCTGTGAAGACACGACTGGTTAAAATAAGTGTGTTTAAGGGCGAATTCTTGCCTTCCTGCTGACTCCTCAACGTCTTTATCATTTCACTCAACACAGAATGATGATTAGGGGGAATCACCTCCTCTCCTACTCAGTAAAAGTTACACCTCAGCCTCATAAATGTGGAATATATATTGAATACCCTCCCCTCACACATTTGAACACACTTACAATATTGTGGGAAATGCTGGATAGAAATATGTCAACCTAGCTTATTGGTTGTAACAGATTTTACTGGCATCTGCTGGCTGACACATAGTACCATTAGTATGGCCTGCTTAAAGTCTCCACTTATTTACAAAACCGTGAATAAGATAATAAATTGTAACCAGATAGATCTTCTCTAGTGTTTACTTCATTGCCTCCAGCTGTCACAATATGAGTTCTGGTCCATCCTTAACACATCCTGCCTGTGCATTTTGTATGAACTGTTGGAGAATTTGGAATGTTAACATGAAAAGGTACCAAAAATGTTTAAATTCCAGTCTGCGTGACCGTTTGAAGAAGCTGACAGCTGAGAGAGACAGTCTGGAGAGCCTGCTGAAGAATGAGAAGGATGAGAGAGATCTCTATAAGGTGATAGAAACCTTGTCAAATCAAAAGGATACCTTTTTTGGGGTTTTTTTTGGGGGGGGGGACCAATACAGGGTTGTGTGTGCTTGACACTCTCTGTTCCTCTGTTTTGTCCCACGTGCAGGCCCACCTGCGCAGCACCGAGCTGGAGAACACGAAGCTGAGCGCAGAGCTTCAGATGCTGAAGGCGGTGGAGCTGAACCGGGAGGTGACCATCGCTCAGTTCCAGGAGGAGCTGGAGAGGCTCCGGGCCTGCGTCGCCCAGCGAGACAGTCTGGAGAAAGAGCTGCTGGCACACAAAGCGGACAAGGTAGTAGTGGCCGTGTGTAATGCAGCTGCCGGCATGAAGAAATTGGAAGAATTTAAAATATAAAATGTATGAATAAATTGCTTCCTCGCGTGTTTAGGCCGAGCTGGCCCGTGTACGTGAGCAGCTCCGTCAGGCTGAGGAGCAGCTCCAGGCGTCCCGGCAGCAGGCCTCCCTACTAGCCTCAGAGCTGCGTGACTCAGTCAGCGCCCGTGACCACACAATGACCGAGCTGTACCGCGCCCGCCTGGAGGCCGACAAGCTCCGTTCCAGTCTGGCTGATGCTCAGGCCGAGTGCCAACGCATGGAGAGCCAGCTAGACCGCATGAGGAGCACTGCGCAGAAGGAAGTGGTCAGTGTCCGACTTCCTTAATATGCATCTCGGTCGTTCAGCCAGGAATGAGGGAATAACATGGAAAGGAATCGTCCTGAGGGAACTTTCACACTTTTCAGTTTTATTTAGATGAAGGCTTTTTATATGAGATTGAAGGAGAGCCAATCTAAGGAGGAAAAAAAAAACAAAGTCTGCACAAGAAGAGATTTGATTTTATCCTGGTTTTTGAGTTTAAGGCTAAACAGTTTTAACTGAAGTAGAAAACAAACATCTCGTGGTTAAGCATGTGTTGTAAGGTCTTTTTTTTTTGTTTGTTTTTGTTTCGCCACAAATATTTGTTACTTTAAATCAGATACAGATGAACGGTTGTAAATAACGCATCTGTTTAACATGTTTTCTTCTCGTCATTCGTTTTCAGGGTGTTGGGACCAGCGGGGATGCGACACCCAGCATGATGGTGGTGTCGGAGGCAGAGGCCGAGCTGCAGAGGGAAGTGGAGGAGCTGAAGCTGCGTCTCCACATGGCCGCCGAGCACTACAAGGAGAAGTACCGGGAGTGTCAGCGCCTCCGCAGGCAGGTGGCCAAACTGAACACGACAGAGGCACAGGGGGTGAGTACTGCGTAGGGAAACTTCTCAAGAAGACGAGAATGAAAGGAAATAGTGCACGCAGGTCAGTATACTAAAACAGTAGCAGTTATAGTTTGCGGATATGTTTGTTGATATTTGCGTTGTCTTTGCAGGAGCCAAAGAGAAATGCATACACAGAGACAACACAGGAGCCACTGACCCCGAGTCCAGAGTCACCCACAGCAGGTACACACACACACACACACACACACACACACACACACACACACACATATTCAAGTCCAAAAGTACACATTTATGTTGCATATAGATAAAAAAAAAAAAAAAAAAAAAGTTAAACAAATGTGCACATTCATCAATTTCTCTTGGCTTCAAAATAAAATAATTCTGGAACACTTGGAATAGTATTTTTTAATAGTAAATACAGTTTTTCTCAAACATGTTAGCCTCCATCAGTGTTAGAATATCCTGAAAAATATTCACTGTCGAAAAGGTAAAGACACGAGATCCACTGACAGGATCCTTAGTCAATCATAATGCATCGCTATTAAATGACGTGCTTTATCGTCAGTGGTGTGACTCAGAAGACAGAGCAAAACACTTGCATTCTCTTTCTTGCAATTACTATTTCTTTTAAAACAACAAGTCGAAGCAGATTCACCGTAACTTTTCAAAAATCATTCAAGGAAAGCTGGAAAATTTGTAACAGTTGAGGTTAACGTGTGTGATTGAGTGAGAACACCAGACATGTTAATCACATCGATATGATAAAAGTCCCATCCAACTTAAAAACCGGAGATTACTGAAGTCTAAATGGAAAAACCTCCATTAAGACTCATTTAATAAGACTCACTTTCATATTCATGTTTTCGCTCCAGTTTTTCGCCTTCTTTCAATACGCATCATCATTTATCACGCAGACTTGCGAAGCAGGCGATGTCCAGCTGACTGACTTTGTTTTTTATAGGAAATATAGCTATTGCAGTGCTACAAGAAGCCGTGGAGATGACAATCCCTCCAGAACTCAATAACAGGGAACCGACATCAACTGACACACACATCAGCACAGACAAGGAGGAAATGCAGGGAGAGGAAACACTGAGGGAGAAAGCTGAAGTGGAGACCGTTGGGGTCGTGAAACAGAAGGAAGACGGTGAAAAAGAGAATGGAAAGGAGGAGAAGAAGGAGAGCCTGCCGGAGGAGAGCCTGAGGATGACGAGCTGGGTGGAGGTGGAGAACGAGAGGCTGAGCGCCGGGGAGAACAGCGAAGCGGAAGGGGCACCGAAGGCAGAGGAAGCGAGGGATGGCGCGGAGGAGCAGGGGCCGCTGGAGGTGGAGGCGGAGGCGGAGGTGGCGGAGAGGAGCACGGACGAGGCCGAGAAGGAACAGACTCGCTCGGTGGAGGAGGAGCTGGCGATGATGGAGGAGAAATGGAGGGAGCAGTGCGCGATCAACGAGACACTCAAACAGCGGCTGGCCAACGAGGAGGAGCGATTCAGAGTAAGCACACGTACAAACACAAAGTGCAGATTGTGCAGCCGTAAAGTTGTTGTTTTTTTCTTCACCCATTTCCAGTCATTCACATCCTCCATCTACCCGGTCTTCTGCCATTTTCTAGTTCTCCTGTACACACTTGCTTTTTTTTTTTTTAAATACCTGACCACTTCCACCTGCCTTTACTGTCTCCCTGATAGATTCTTCTCGACTTCCATCTTCACGTCTTTACTCCTCGCTTTGAAAAACAACTCGCTTGTACCTGAATGCTGAAATGACACAAAAAACATTTAGTGACCAAGTGTCTAATTACTTTTGAACCTTTGCAGTTTGGACACTATGGGCCTGATTTACTAAGATCTCAAATAAAGGGCATTAAATTGTGCTTTTTCCAAAAGGTTGCGCATTTATTTTGCACCCATTTTACGGGTGATGCATTTTAAGAATAATTGCGTCACTGACATCAGGTGCAAATCGCTGTATTGAAATGAGGGGTTTGCGTGCGTTAAAGTGATCCCAGCAACGGAAAACTGAGCGACCGCAAAAGGAAAAGGAAATCGGATCCCATTGAAATGAACAAATACAAAAACAACAAGGACAAAACGCTTTATAGGAGATTATCAGCAAGGAAGTCAATACTGTGGGAAAAAGAAAAAAGTGTGTGGGGGGGGAAAGGTTGAATAATAAAACGTCGGCAATAAAACAGGAGGGACGGTAAGATGCCTGTAACAAACGCTGAGCAGCAGGTCCAGCTCTTTCTGTGATGAGCAGGAACCTTTTGTACCGGTGAAGTCTGCAGGACACATTCAGGACCTGTGACAGCACACCTGAATAACAGGACTGGGTGGGATATCCAAGCAGAGATACGCTGGAATGACCCAGAGGCAGGGAAATGCTGAGTCGTAAGAAACGTTTTCTTAATTGCTGGTAGTACGTGGCTCCTCTTTGTTGTTGGCTGTCAATCATCATTTAGTTCAGTCAGAAATGTCATCGCCGGACGAACAACGCGTCCCCACATTGTTTTGCCTCCGACATCTCAGAAATGTCTCCACAGGTGTAAAAAAAACCACATTCCCTGCGTATTCTTTGGTTTCTCCGCGTCTCCTTCTCGACACAATAACAGCAGCCGTCTCTCCAGGTTTGGGCACCTGATTAATACGTTCCTTTCAGTCGTACCAACATAAACACGCAATCACTTCTCCTATTTCTGCTTTCAGGTTTAGTAAATATCGCTGCGGCTGCTAAATGTGTATATTTGCACTCCCTCCCGAGGGTTTTGCACGTTCAAATAAAAACACCCGATGTCACGCGCGCATGCGGGCAAACAACGCAAAATGGACGACGCGTGTCAAATCGCGCGTTTGAAAAGAGGCGATCCTCACCGCACGTCGCCAGCAGGGCTGCTCGGACATTCGTTCGCGGGCGGCGCGGCGTTTGCACGCGGAAACCTTCGGTGAATCAGGCCCGACGTTACGCCCGACGTAGACCGACTCAAATTAAAGCCGAGACTCGGCTCTTCGACGCAGCAACTCTTATTTTTTACTTTAAAATACAATTTGCTGAAGGTCCGGCGCCGTAAGTTCAAAGCGACGCGCAACCGCCCCCAGCGCTCCTGGTCTGAACAACGAGGCCGCGCGCGCACGCGCGTCCACGCCGCGGATGAGCAAATGCGTGCGGCGTGTGCGCTCGGCGATTCAATACATTTCGCCGTGCGAACATCCGCCGAAGTACCGACTGGCATTTAATCTCCGTGAGTGAGTGCGTGTTTATCGTCGCTGTAAATACGGCTCTCCCCTCGACTTTGATAGAGTCTCCTGTCCGAGGCGAGCGCCCCGGGCCCCCGAGCTGCTCCTAATGGCCCCGGAGACTGACGAGAGAGGCAGCCGCAGAACGCCATGCTTTACGGCTGTTTACATCAGCCACCCAGAGGATTGGAGAGAGGGGGAGAGGGATAGACAGGGAGTGACTGAAGTATGGGGGGGGGCACGGGAGGGGGAGGTAGGGGGGGGGGGGAGAAATACAGCGCTTCAGACTCCCTTCACCTGAACTTAACCCTCTAATGCTGCGCCGTAAATTTATGGACGAAGGGGGAGAGCGAGAGAGGACAGAAGGAGATGAAAGAGGACGAGGGGAGAAGCGAAAGAAGCAGACGCAATTTAAGGGTGAAAACAAAAAAAAAAAAAATCCCGATAGACAGATAGACATGAAGCAGAAAGCGAAACCATGGGAGAGGTACCTTTTGAAATGGGGGGTGAAATGAAGAGAGGAGCAGGCAACTAGCCATGTAAACTATCCCACAGGGCGAGTTCTGTTAGAGGGCAAGAGATTTACGACGATCCCCTGGTCCACTTCGGCTTCCCCCGAACACAGACCTTATTTCTTTAGCCGTCGTTCTTGGGTTTTACAGTCGGCACCGCACACGTGTGACACGACACCAGGTTAAATAAAAAAACACAAAAAAAACCGAAGATCTGTCTCTCTTCCTGGCCTGTGTTTACGCATACCCGTACTCCCTCTTCATCAGCTCACACAAATTTGAAGCAAAGAAAAGCAAGGAGGTCGTCATCAGCCGGGAGACGGACGAGACGTGTCCTCTCCGTCAGCTCGGGAGGGAATCTGTCACAAATTATTTCATGTTGTCATTTTTGGAACTGAAGCAACAAGGTGGTGAATATGTTTGTCGATGGCAGACAGCTGCTTTGATTTTTTGATTATGGATTATATAACGTTGAAGCAAAAAAAAAATTGCCATGCGAGCCACCGTTATGTTCGTGAACTCTTCGGGTTTGGAACGGTTGGTTTGCAACAAACGGGACGTCGCATTTCGGACTAAATGTATTATTTAAATTAGAAAATGTCTGATTAATTATTAGTTACACGAGATTTATTATTCAACCTCTACGTTTGTGAAGCGTAGAGAAGTTATACGCAACAACCCAAAACAACCCAAAACCCCAGACAAGTTAGCTATTTTGATTTATTTTATTTTTTTATTCTTTAAAAAAACAAATTTAAGGAGGCATTTTTCTACCTGTGTTGGATAGCTGACCACGGAGCGCTGACGGGAAATGACTGGGGGCGAGAGGTGGGGAATTAAATGCAACAAAGATCCCGGGCCAATGCAGTTGGTGGCTGCTGCGTCAATCCTCAGGCCACCCCAGCACCCGACTTTTTGCACTTTTAATGGTCAATGGTCATATTGTCTAAATCCAAAATAAATTAAAACAAATTTAAAAAAAAAAAAGGGTTATTTATCCTAAACAGAAAGAGGCAGAATAAGTCAAGCAATCCTTACAGGGGGGTGATTAGTTTCCGTGCCATGGATTTATGTTCTGACCTTTTTTTTTTTTAAAAGAAAATCGAATTGGCTTCTGAAGTGGATACTATGACTATCACCATGAACTCTACCCCGATAATACTGTTGTTATTTTTTTTTTTTAAAAAGCTTGTGTCTGTCCTGTGACTAGGTGCACATGGCAGAGCGAGCCAGCGAGGTGACCGAACTGAAACGAAACCTCGCCCAGGCCCTCCGAGACAAAGAGCAGCTCCAGGAGGTAACGCAGCACCACCGACGCCCTGTGTTCATTATTCCCTGTACTGCCGTGTCACTTCTTGGGAGGCTATCTGCATGTATGAGCCACCACTGAACCGATTCTTTACAGGTTTAAACGGTGCAGGTTTTGATCATGAATGTGACCGGAGGTTAGAATTTGTATTTTTTTTTTTATTTTTTTTTTTACTTTCATCTGAAGTCCAAAGCGATGTGTTCGCTTTCAATTATATGGGGTCTTTTGTGCAGTGTTTGAACTCTTTCTGTAGCTTTTTTTTCTTTCTCCTCTACTCAACTCTCCCCCGCTCCCCCCCACTAATTAATACATCTATACTTGCTTCTCCCGCCCATGGGTACAGCGCCATTAGACTGTGCAAATGCCACACAACGTGTCTTGTTTCACCTTCCCAACCCTGGTTTAAATGTTAAACCTGATAGCAGCGCACTAATGAAGTCATCAAGAGAGGAGGTCAGGGAGGAGCAGGGAGAGGAAGGAAGGAGGTCCACAATGAGGGGGAGGGAGGAGGTGGGGGTGGGTGGGGGGGCTCTATCAGCAAAGCCAGAGCAGAGGGAGCCAGAGTCTGACACCCATTACAGTAATGAGTAGGGTACTAATGCTCTCGCTTCAGATATAATCACAAAGGGCAGGAACGGTGTAGATGGAAACTTAACTCCAAGCTCAAAGTACTGAGTCACCTTGTGGTTCCAGCAGTGGAAATGTTGACTGAATACTTATAAAAGTGATCCGGGAGGGGGTTACAGCACTGACACATTTAAGAAGGGGGAAATAATCAAACAAGATAAAGGAGGATGTGTTTGGAGGATTAAAGAAAGAAACAAGAGAGAGAGAGAGGATCTAAATGGAACAGAACAGTGAGGAAAAACTCAAATAAATGCCCAGCATTTATAAAACGTGAAAGAAACACATTATTTACCCCCCCCAAAAAAAAATATCTATTCAAAGCATTAGAAGATACAACGTAGGGTCGCCGGAAACATGGACAAGTGAGAATGTGTACCTCTTCTTAAAACGTTGTGCATGCGTGTATATTTAAGTTTGACTGCTTCTCTCGACCGAATGAAATACTGATTGAAGTTGAAATGATTAGTGTGAAGTACGTGTGGTTTGACTCTGGCTCTCTGGGACGGCTGCGTCTCGTCTCGTCTCGTCTCGCCTCGTCTCGTCTCCTCTCGTCTCCTCTCGTCTCCTCTCCAGGAGCTGCAGCGGTTTGTGTCCAGGCAGAGGGAGCAGGAGACGGGTGCTCAGGGTGCTGAGGTCAGGCAGCCCATGGTGCTGCGCTACCCTCTGCCCTACCCCCAGGACCCCTCGCCTCCCCCGCTGGTGCCACAGAGGCCCGCTGAGCTGCAGTACGGCAATCCCTACTCCACCGACACCACGAGAGGTAGGAGGGGTTTAAAACTCTTTCACCCCCCATCCCCCCACACCACCACCCCCACCCCCACCGTGGGTCACTACAGAGCTGCTGTTCGGGCACTAAGACTTCCGTGCGCTGCTGTCGTTGCAGACCAGTTGGATGTTTCACTGTCTCCCGAGCACATGACCCGTCCTCCGCCCGAGGCGCCGTCATGCACTCCCCCTTGCGCACCACCGATCACACCGCCCAGCCCCGGTCCCGGAGCGCCCGCGTGGGATGAAGAGGTGGTCTGTATCCAGCCCTCTCGCAGCACAACTCCCCCCGAGAGCCTCGAGCATCCACCAGAGGAGCCACAAAATGTAAGAGGCAGCACATACAAGCACGCAGAGAACAGAAACACTTGTCTTTAAACTAAAAAATAAATAAATAAAAACGAAGAAAAAACATCGTTTGTTAGACTTCCTTAATTGGAATTGTGCGTGAAGGATCCGTATCAAGTGACATGGAATATGGTAGGCATAAATAACGCGTATATGAATAAATCTGTTCTTTCTTTTTTTTTTTTTTGACATGTCGGTAAGATAGAAGACAGTCCACATTAATTTGACCCCGGCACAACAGTTTGTCCGGATGTTCGGAAGCAACATAAAATTCACGAGGCGCTAATTGCGATCCCAGCTTTTGCTTTCCTACCTTGGCTTCATGTTGCGCAGCCAATGATCTGCCGCCACGGTAATCCCCCCCATTTACTTCGCCGCCTCCCTCCGCCTCCGTCTCCGGAGCGCTCCTCCCTCACCGAATGAAGGGAAACACTGCTTGCCCTTAAAAGACAGAGCTTTGAACTCATTTGCATAAAGCTCTAATTAATGTCACTCCTTTCGGAGCTCCAGAGAGATGAAGATAACGAGAGCTGGGAGAGAGTAATTAGGGGGGGGGGACAGACTCGAGATCAGCTCTGATTCTTCGGGAGCAAACTAAACGGGACGGCGAGTGAAAGTTTACTACATGTGCTACTCCCCCCCCGGCAGCCCTTTCAACCTGTTTGTTTCAGTAAAAGCCTTCAGAGGTTGTGGGTAGGAATTCAATGTTCATGATTTCTTTATTTTTTTTTTCCCACCCTTTTGTTGTCGTGTGTCAAAGGCGAGCGACGGGGCTCAGCAACCCTGTGATCATCAGTCCAACAGACGCGCTGAGGGCAGGAGCAGCTTCTGCTTTGACTCCAGGTACCGCACTCACGCTCTCAAACATCAAGACCGGTGCTGGACTTTTACAGTCACCACACGACCAACGCCGCTAATATGAAAGGGAGGTGTCTTTTTTTTTTTTTCCTCCGTTAAACCATGAATCATTTTATAATTAATAATCAAGTTATCATCAATTCCTGGAGCCCAACTCGATGTCGTGAAATTGTCCAAAAATATTCCCCCCCCCCAAAAAAATATTCGGTTTACAATCATTTTAAGAAACAACAACAACAAAAAAAGCAGCAAATTCTCACCTTCGAGATGCCGAAACCATAAAATGTTGTTTCTAAAAATGACTTTGATTATCAAAATAGCTGCTGATTAATTATCTGTTTATCAACTGAGCGGCTCTTTAAGCGGCTCGAGCGCCGCTCCGTAACGCGTGCAGTCGTATGGTAAATGGTCGTGTATAACATCTAAACGCGGCGGCTTTCCGCCCCCGGGGGCTCTTTAAGAGAGGAGCAGCACAAAATGCCAATAATAACAATATTGCCCTGCTGGAAGACAGCTGCTTCACGCTGGTGACTCAAGAGGCAGAATTTATGGCTTCGATTCGTTATATTCTGGGGGGGGGGGGGGTCAAATCTTGGGGACACGTGTCGTTTTTTTTTTTACTGGTGGTTTTGTTAACGGCTGGTACTGTCACTCTATGATCTGAAACACGCCAAGACTCACAGTTTATCCCACCACCACCCACCCCTCACCCCTCACCCTCCGCCATATTCCCCACCGCCATCTTGTCCCCCTCCCCCCCTCTCTCTCTCCTCCAGCAGCGACGTTCACAAGCGCTGCCCGCTCTGCGAGGTGATTTTCCCGCCGCACTTTGAGCAGCGCAGCTTCGAGCAGCACGTGGAGAGCCACTGGAAGGTGTGCCCCGTGTGCTCCGAGCAGTTCCCCCTCAACTGTCAGCAGCAGCTCTTCGAGAGGCACGTCCTCACGCACTTCGACGGCCACGTGCTCAACTTCGAGCAGATCGAATGAAGGGCGGGGGGGGGGGGGGCGTCGGCCGTCGGTTCACTTTCGATTGGAGTTCGGTTAAGTTGTCTCGTTAATCACAATCGTTTAGCACTTTGTTTTTGTTTTTTTTGTGTGTTTTTTTGCTCGAAGGTTTGAAAGACCGCGGTCGACTTTTTTAAAAGGCTACCCCGCGGAGGCGTTTTAGGTCCATCTCGGCTAGTTTTACATTGAGATCGTTAACGTTTGGGAATAGCGCCGCGAGCCTTTATCAGTTTTATGCTCATCTTTTTTCTTTTTCTGCTTCAAGGGACTTATTTCAAGTGCATGCATAACTTCTGTGTTCAAAACAAGTCACGGCCACAAAATCCCTTCCTCCAACTCGAGTGAATTGGAGCAGAAGGTTTTCAGTATTTTAACGTCCCCGCTCTTTTACTCCCCGGGACGTACGCGGCCGAGACGGCGCGCCGTTTTCTCATCCGTCCACCGAATTTGAAGCTTGGCGAGACAGAAGAGGTACGAGTATGATTTTTAAGAGTGCAAATGCAGAGTGCAAGCAGCTGAATGTGTGATAGCTCAAAAGAGTCACCCGAGTGTGTACATACAACTGAAGAACCGTGCGGTGGGGATTTTCTCCCGCGCTATCGCACGAGTGTTTTGCAAAGATGGTGTAAAGAAAAACGGCGCTACGTTTTCACGTATCTGCACTAAAAATAATGCTTTATTCTGAATGTACTGTACATAAATGAAAATAAGTATAAGTTTGTGGAGAGAGCCGTGAGTTAAGTGTCGTGAACCTGCCTCCCCTCATTGTTACTCTCCCTCATGGTTTGAAGATGAAAGAAGGACGGGCCAATTGGCGTTTTACTTCCTGGCGTGCACTTTCTGCTCTTTAGGTCGGTCGCACGGAGCCGGACGGAGACACGTTACACCGCGGGACGCCGAGTTGCAGACACTTGTTGTTGCGTACTTTCATGTTTTAAAATTAAGAGCTGTGAAGAAGAAATCGTTGCTTTTGTGCACAAGTCCGTTAGCCCTCATGGCTGAATGTCATTTATATGCGTGTCTTCACGGGGCTTCATACCAGCGCTTGTCTATTTTTCCGGTCATTACAGTGTGTTCCCTGACGGTGTTGTATTCAGGCTTTAAAAACGGCACATGCCCGGTAATCACAAGGTAAAAAAAAAATGTGTATGTCACGTGTCCCATCGCCGCCCTTTTTCGCGCGAGAATGTCAGGATGGTGGGGTGTAAAGTGTGCACTGCAAAGATCTTTATGAATAAAGTAAGCTTGTCTCAATGCGTCTCGCTGCATTGTCGTCCTTCGTTTGGGTTGAGAGGAGACGAAAGAACTCCACCAGCAGTCGAAGCCACGGAGCTTTTTCACTTTATTTTTTGCTGTTTTTTTTTCTTCAGTCGTTTCAGGTTTACATTTAAGCAGCTTCTCTTTTTATATAGAAAGACAGTTTGACATCATTTACAAGTCACTCTGCTCAGAACCTGTTGTACCCCCGTACAAAAAGGAAACATTGGTCTCCACGTTACATACGAAAATATAATTTAAAAGCACTTGACAACAGACGCACGTCACAATACATTCACTGTACACGGTATATTGAAATCCCTCCCTCGTCCCCCCTCCTCCTGAACACAGCCTCCCCTCCTCTCATGTATGTGTAATACTGCAATTGCCCTCCCTCCCTCCCTCCCTCCTCCGCACCCCCCCTGTTGCCACGGCGATGGCGACGTCTCTTGAGGCGAGGATGGTTTTTACGAGTGTTTTGACAGCTCGGCTCTCAGTCTGTCCCTGCTGAGAAAGTCTTCCCCTACGCTCAAAGGCAGGAATGAAAGCTCTCCCGTCTATTATCTCAGGCTTTTACGTTAAGGGTTGGAGCTCCACGGATGAAGTCTAAAACGGGTACCGAGATTTTACGGCTCTCGGTTCAAAGGCGCTTCAGAGCAGACGCGGACGTCTCCGAAGCCGCTTTTGTGCTTGTTCGAGTAGCAGCACACTAACTGAAGGCATTGAAGTCATAAGTGCAGGTGTGTGGTGGTTACGACGGTCGCCTGCATTGTAAAAACATTATTATCAAAAAAGTCGACTAAAAGTCCCCTTTGCCGTGCCAACCGAACGGTTACCACGGCAAAGGGCGTGCTGGGGGACAGGAGGGCGTGTGCATGTCGGAGGTCACCGTACCCATCGAATGAAGAAAAGAGAAAAAGCTCACGCTCTTGAGCCGATATAAACTTTTGTGTACGATGAGGGAAATGATCTCACGGGCAAATGTGTGTCTGCGAGCGGCGGCGGCGGCACCGCACCGCACCGCTCCGCTCTTGCGATGAAGGACAACAGGTCGGCCACGGCAACACAACGTGACGCAAACGCCAGCCCAGCCGGAACGACCGCCCTGCTCCACAGGAGTCGGACCAGCGGCCTGGCACAGAGACGTGACACATCCGAGCGCTGACGACACACAGAATATAGTAATACTCTCTCGGCTGATGACTTGGATACTGATGAAAACACACGCGCACGCACACACACACACACGCACACACACGCACACGGATGCATACAGTGGACTGGAATGCTGCGGTCTACAACACACACAAATGACACATTGTAGATGGTAATCTCTTTCAAATACGAACCCCCCCCCCCCTCCTCCTCCTCCTCCACACATTATTCCTCTGGTTACGACACAGAAAGTATGCATGAGAACATTCTGCTGACGTACGTCCCCGGCGTTTCGAGAGGCGCGACGAACAAGGAATAAAACATTTGTGCGACCTCCAGGGTGAAAACCGTTAGGACTCTCTCCCGCACCCCCACCCCGTGTCCCCCCCCCCTTCCCTCCCCTCCCTCCCCCCTCTCATCAGGCACATGGTATGGTCAATGTTTGGCAGTGGAGAGCTGTTGGCAACGATCATGGAAAAACAAAACAAACAACAAAAGTCTTGGCAACTGGAATACAGTATGATGCTTAACCCACTTGCGCGGTTAAGTCTATGGAGCACAGCTCTGGCACTCTGAATGAGGAAACGCTGGAGATACGGATGGCTTTCTGTGGGGGATGAAACCTTAGACGATATGGATCATTGGCCCGGGCCGTGTTCTGACACGCTCTCTTCTGATCAAAGGCAAACCGAGAGCCGCGTCAGCTCCTAATCTCTACGATGTGTAAGAGAAACGCTGAACCGAAGGCCCGCGAGCTCTTTGACCTTCGACCTCTGAGGTGATTAAAAACTGGCCATCTCAGCAAATAAGGAATGAAAGGAACACTTACTGATACACAGAAAAACAAAACAAAAAACCAAAAAAAAACGACTAAATCTAAAACACTGACAAAAAAAATATATAAAATAAAGCTTGAAAATAAAGTGTAACTATTTATGTATATGCTCATGAATACTTTTATATATTTTTATGTACACATACATATCTGTCTATTGTTTATATATCAATATATCTATTTAACGTATAACTTAACTCTCGCACTTAAACCCCCAGAACTGACCGAGAAGGCACAGATCTAAGCTCAGCTGGACTCTGCAGCAAACGGAAAGGGAGTGTAACAACCACTGAGCTTACATCAGCACAAGAAGTCAACTTCGTCCTGCTCAGCTACGAGCAGGAAAAAGGCCGGGCTTGGTTACACTTTCTGTTCCACGTCTCTCCTTCTTTTACGTCTCTCCTTCTTTCGTATCGTTTGTTTTTTTTGTCTTTTCTTTCTGTTGTTTTTTTTTACAGTTAGCACCTTATGTAAGTCAAACAATAGAAACAAAATAACGTGATAGCATATACGAATGTGCAAATGGTCATCAATAAAAATACTACAAAGATAGGTTTTTTTCTTCTCAAAAATACATGTGATATAACATGGATAGAAAAAAAAAAATGATATGAAGAAAGATGAAAACAACTTAAAGCATGCACTTGATCCTTTAGTGTGTGGGATAGATAAGGAAAGTCAGGACAGGGCTATGTTTGGGGTAGTTGACCGCTGTGACCCACGGGGGCTCTAGCCTTGAATCTTGCGCAGGATCTCTGTGGAGACAGGCGGGTGGAAGTTGATGGTGTGGTGTCTCAGGCCCTGCGAGGTCTTGTAGCTCTTGCCACAGCGACACTTGAAGGGTTTCCTCACACGAATCTGCGTACGGTGGCCGTTCTTGGCGTGGTATTTGATACCATTCACATTCTGATGCCGTGCCGAGTGGGGGACGAGGGGTGCGGAGATAAAGAAAGAAAAGGGAGACGCGTTACAATTACCACTTTCGCACACACCCGATGGCTGGAACACGATATTAAACTCCATAGTGTTATTTAAGAGCTTATTTACATAATTCAGGCTCCACTCATTTGAATACATGTTATCAGATCAAACGTTACACATTATACATATCGGTTCAATCCCCATAGGTCCGTGCAGAGAGACCGTAGGCTGTATATAAAGGTGGATGACGAGTCTCATTACACTACATTACTTTACATTACATTTCATTTAGCTGACGCTTTTATCCAAAGCGACTTACAATAAGTGCATTTCAACCATGAGGGTACAAAACCCAGAACAACAGGAATCAAGAAAATACAATTTCTTCAAGAAAGCTAAACTACAAAGTGCTATCAGTAAGTGTCATGTTAAGTGCTACTAAAGTTCTACTGTTCAAGGTAAAGTCTGAAGAGGTGTGTTTTTAGTTTGCAGCGGAAGATGTACAGAGTTTCTGCTGTCCTGATGTCGGTGGGGAGCTCATTCCTCCATTTAGGAGCCAGGACAGCAAACAGTCGTGATTTTGTAGAGTGTTTAGCTCGCAGCGAGGGAGCGACAAGCCGATTGGTAGAAGCAGAGCGGAGGGAGCGGACTGGGATGTAAGGTTGGATCATGTCCTGGATGTAGACTGGACCCGATCTGTTCGCAGCACGGTACGCAAGTACCAATGTTTTGAAACGGATGCGGGCAGCTACCGGTAACCAGTGAAGGGAGCGTGTCTAGTCTAGGCGTGAGATGACCAGAACCTGGACCAGAACCTGCGCCTCCTTCTGAATGAGAAGGGGACGTATTCTCCTGTTGTTGACGAGTTGCTGAGTCTCCACTTCCACTTTTGGTACAAAACAGGTTATGTCACTTGCAGTCTGCGCAGAAGGGCTCAAAGGGCCGCTGTCAATCACGACGCCACACCCCCTTTTTTATAGCATCGGATAACTTCAATGAATTTAAAATAATTAAACTAAATTAAACAAATTAAAACCTCGTCTGAAAAAGTAACACACAAACAGACATGAGGTTGATCATATTTTTAGTTTGGCCCTTGTCCTAGCTCTTAACATGGAGAGGGTGTGGTTTGTGACCTAGACTGCAACCGGCCACCTGGTTGGCGATCAAGATTGTTTAGCTTCACGTTTTGGGAGAGCTGTTATGTCAATCTTTCCTTATATACAGTCTATAATGGAGACTGTCTGAGGGTCGACTCTCATATCTATAACTTTGTGCTATTTCGTAATCCATAATTTAGTAAACAGTTCTTAAACCTAAAATGCATTAAACGTAGACCTTCATGACTTTGTCCATCTGAAAGTGGTATTAATACAATGCTGATAGCACACAATGGGATAGAACACCAACACCGATCCTGCAATTCCTTTTGATATATTCCCACTTGCGTTTGCTTGCTAGATCGTCACTTCATAAATGCATTAAAACTCACTACTGCAACAAGAACACATGACAGAAAAAAAATGTTGTTTTGTTTTACTTTTTTTTTTTTTTTAGATGTTCAGTCTCCTTTTGAAATATAACCATAACTGTGTTGGTCAGACCACCACTTTGAAATATTTCTACATGTACTAAATGAAATTCCATGAACTTTGTACTTTCATGATTCCCAGACCACGACGTACCCTTAATGACTGGTCGCACGATAACTTTTCCTCTGGTGCCACTGTGAGGTTGATATTTGTGTGTGTGGTTTTTTGTTTTTTTTTATGAAATATCTCCACAACTGCTGGAAGGGCAGTCATGACATTTGGCAAAAACATGCAAGTCTCTGTCAGGATGTGTTTTAAGAGCCATTTAACGATCCATGTCCTAACACCATGATCAACTATCACAGTTTCAGTCTGTTCAGTACTTTAAATAATGGACAAATATCTGAATCATCATCAGCTATAGTTTGTATTTAGTGCGAATCAGTTATTGCTATCACACTAAAAGACTAAACTAACGCGGTAAACATCGGGATGTCATTGTGGACATGTTAGCAGGCTAAAATTAGCATTTTGCTGGCAGATTCTTAGTATTGTTATGTCAAAGTTTAATGATATCAGACCCGTGTCAAACCCATTCAGATTAAGGCCCGATGTGGGTTTTCCCGTTTCCCAAGAGTAATGTTCCCACACTTCTTATTAGTTAAGGAGCTGGGACAATGAGCTCAGTGAGGTCTTTGTCACCAGCTGTGATGAAATTCAACCAAAGCAAATGTGATAGATTAATTACTGCTTCCAATCACGACATTTTGGATTTATGACGTGGTCTTTTGAATATTATGTGAAACATGTGATCCCGGATAAAAAGCTCCAGTGTGTACTTAATCCGACATGATTTGTGTGGCTGGATGGGACTTGTCCGTCCTGCGCTCATGCCTTACCTTGTATCTCTTCTTACATCCCGGGACGGGGCAGGCGAACGGCTTCTCCTCTCCCCCATTCATGCACATGGAGCTCAGGATGGACTCAGAGCTGATGGCGCTTTCTGTGGTCCACGACTCATCGCTGTCCGACTCCTCGTAGTCTACCTCCTCCTCATCATACTCACTGCCTAAAGGCACAATGGAACCACGCAGAACAAAAAAAGCACTTGTCATCCCAGATGAAATATGGACAAGGACATACCCTAAAGGACATCAGGCATCTGGGAATTTACCGAAGAGAAAACGAGATGTGCCGTTTTATTAATAGTTTTCTCTGTATTGGGCTGCAGGCTGCATGTCACTGGAATCAGTCAAAACAGGACTGGTGTGCATGTGTGTGTGCTTCTATGTGTGCCTGTGAGTCAAAATGCGGGGATTGGCACAAAGAAAGAGATCATTAAGTAGGAGTGATCCCCATTGCTCAGCCTGGAAAAAGTGCTTTGCTAAGTGCAGAACATTTTCCACTCACACTCACACACACACACACACACACACACACACACACACACACACACACACACACACACATAAAGGCCCAGTGACCCCCCACCATCTCACAGGAAATGCTGCACCTCAGCATGAGGAAATGGATGGCACCCTGGCACATGTTGAAAGAGGGCTTGTGTGTGTGTGTGTGTGTGTGTGTGTGTGTGTGTGTGTGTGTGTGTGTGTGTGTGTGTGTGTGTGTGTGTGTGTGTGTGTGTGTGTGTGTGTGTGTGTGTGTGTGTGTGTGTGTGTGTTGCCGTGCTGGTGTGTAAGCCCAGACCTAACACTACGTTTGGAACCATTTGGGCTGGAATTGGACATCTGCTTCTGGGCTGTGCAACACACGGCCCCATGCGAACACACAGCGTGACAGCTGCTATGTAATTAGCAGAGTGTTGACTGGTCTGCTCACTGCAGGAGCCACCAAACCCAACACACACACACACACACACACACACACACACACACACACACACACACACACACACACACACACACACACACACACACACACACACACACACACACACACCAGCAGATAGCGGTTGGGTTTAAGCCTTTTCTGCTTTCCACTCTGACAGCAGATTTTCCTGTTGATTTCCTGTTGATTTAAAAACATCCCGACATATCCGACTTTTTATGGCTACAAGTGAATGAGTCGTTGTTTGTCATTTCCAGTTGCATTCCTGAATAAAAACAGAGCTGGCTTGTTGTCTACCTGCAGGTGTTCTGAAGTTGTGTTTTCACTTTGTGATGCAGTCATTGGACAGGTATGAAATAAGCTGCATTCCATTTGGGTTCCTTCATTTGCTTTTCAGTGCGCTGAATTTGATGAATATGCTCCTGATGGCACAATCGTAACTGTAAGCTTTTTCTGTTACCGCCAGTAGGGCCAATTTTCATTAGTCCCTTTCAACACCTCCCGTCCCTCCACACGTATAAGCAATCCATCTTTCTTCCTCCCAAGCACACGTTTCAACTCACACACCTGTCGTACCTGTAGGTGTGCTGCTGCGGAATGAGGAGGAGGGGGTGATGGGGGGCGTGACGGGAGGCGTCAGGTTACCGCTGGTGTGGCGGGGAGGCGTGGCCGTGCTGTTCCTGGACACTCCGCCTGTGATGGACAGTGACAGCTTGGGCGTGGCCTTCTTCTTCATGGTCTCCTGCTCCCGGCGTGCTGCATCCGTCATGAACCTGGCGGCACACGAGAGGTGTAATTAATACATGTTCCATCCTATACTGGATTTTTTTTTTTTTTAGACCAATAATGACATTAATACATCATATAAATAATGACATGAATAAATCATCTTCACACAGATCGCTTGGACTTTATTGTCTGTTGTTATGGTTGTTTTGTTTTTTGGCTGGACTGCCTGAGTGATGAGTTATTGGTCCGTTGAATGACGGAGGACTGACAGCTGCACAAATTTCAAATTAAAAAGCCTTTGTTTCCAATTAAAAGCCCTCTAGTGTTTCGTACACAGTCCGGACACATACTTGGTTTTGACCCGCTCTTGTTAATATTTTAATGATCGGACTTAAAAAAAGAAAAACACAAAAAAACTTGTCAATACTCTCTTATTGTCAAATGATCTCATGGTGTCACTGCTTCTGAATAACTTTAAGCCTTTTTTTTTTTTTTTTTTTTTTTTAATCTTTCGCTGATGCAAATTCTTGTTATTAATCGGCTGACACATCTTGTCCCTGCATGTAGTATTATTCATCAACAAAGCGTCCATGTGACAGCCATGGTGATGTCAACATGAGCACCTTGTAAAATAGAGGCAATGTAGGTCAAAACAAATGATTACACTTTCACAACAAATGGAATAGTCGAACACTGTTAAAAAAAATAATCATATTATGATTATTATTATTACTATAAAATGGATTTATACACCTTTCCTTTATTATTTATGCCTTGGATGGATAACTTGGTTTGAAATACGTTTGTATAAGACCTGTCTGATCTGCAGGCTACTCAGGTTTCCTGTCCTGTCTAACTTCTTTTTAGCTACGCTAGACTGCACTCAGATCTCAGAAGTTAAATTGGTGAGAGCAATGTGACTGTTACCGGCACAAAATTTTACCCACATTGTGATTATACCTTAAAAAAAAAAACAACCTGTTATTTACCATAATATTCTCTTCACTCCTTTTTTTCAGATTCAGATTTGTGCTTTCTAACTTTATGTGGTGTTATTTCTTACAGTAATATGAGCTCCAGTTGCGTAGACTGTTGCTATGGAAAGGATGTATGTAGTAAGATGTAACTGAGCAGCTGAAAAAACTGTCCCTTTTAAATATACAGCCACAACATGTACAGTAAATACATTTGACATTTACAACCTCACCACTTGAACAATTATCACAGAAAAGAAACCTCACTCTCTCTTCTTCACCATTATCTCTCTCAATGTTGCGTATTGTAGTGATTTAATGGGGCATTAAGTGGGACGTGACACATCGGTTCACCACACAAAAACACACATGTCGTAATTGTGAAACGCCGCCTTTGGCTGTGCCGTTTGCAGTACAGGGAGTCAGGAGTGATTGTCTTGTGTGGTTTTCTGTGCTGGTCTGTGGATGAGTTATTGTTCAGTCTATTGGAAGGCATCAGTCATTCGAGATGCTCTCCGCAAGCCATGTGTGTACACACACACACACACACACACACACACACACACACACACAACACACAACACACAACACACACTTTAACTGGTGGAACAATGCTGCCCTCTGTGGACGGACTCTTTCCAGTATGTGTGTATTACCTGTTGATGTAGCTTAGGGCCAGATAAGTGGGCTGCTGTTGCTCCTGCTTCTCCAGAACCCGCGGATCTGTGTCTGCAAGAGAAAGAGACACTCAGATTAATCACCTCTCCTCGTGGAGGGAAAAAGTTGTGTGAATACTCTTAGTATGTAGCTGACTCATACATGTATTCTTCCTGCCAGACAGACTGATACATTACAGGATGTTTCTCACACTGGCTTCTCTGTATTAGTCCATAATGTGTGGCACCCTGCAGATACATTTCAGATATAAGTGGCACGTTATTACACCAGCTCTAAGTCACCCGAAGTGACCCAAGGCTGATTAATGATTGTCGGAGTCCAAATGAGGCAAATAAGAAATTTGTCGGAGAGTGAGGGAGCCGCTTGGCAGCTGTGATGAATGTCCACAGTGTATTCGCCGAGACGCACACACATGCTTTTTCCAGTTGACTTGCTAAGTCAGTAACACTACAGTAGGCAACTTCCACTGCCTGAGGGAAGCAGTGTTAACTTCAAAGTCCCATCTCCCACCCCCTGGAAAACAGGAGCAAGTGTGCATGAAAACACAGCGGGTGGGTCGCATCTGTGAACTACCAGTGCCATCCAGTGTTCAACGGGGGAACGTTCACAAGGAGCCAAACAAAACAAAAAAAAAACTACTAGGTTTATGCCATGGCATCTATGTTTGTGTGAGTGTGTGTGCTCATGAAGGCATAATTATAGCTGCATATGTAATGGTTAGCAGATGGATTGCAATTCAGATCCAAGGACTGGATCATCTCAGTGCAACAATTAACAACATACTCCAGGACACTGGTTCCAACTAATCCCAAGTGTGTGTGTGTGTGTGTGTGTGTGTGTGTGTGTGTGTGTGTGTGTGTGTGTGTGTGTGTGTGTGTGTGTGTGTGTGTGTGTGTGTGTGTGTAGGTGTTGGCCTTCTCAGTCCTTTGATTTTCAGACTTTCACACCTCATAATTAAAAAAAGAATGCAGACTTCCCACAGTGCAGGGGAACACCAAGGAGACCAGCAAACAAGAAAACAGCCCAGAAAAAAAAACCTCACGCTGCTGCTGCTGCTGTGATACAAACCAGAGACCAACACATGACAATCAAAACACATTCCTGAAAAAGAACCCAGTAATGATAGCAGGAGGATATATCTGAGAACACAAACACATACATGCGAGGTGGTCCACAGAGGTGGTCTCTGACCGTCTTCTATAGCTGAGATTTAATAATCCTACCTGCTGCTCAGATCTAGAAACCAGAGCTCTCCGCACGCACGCACAGACACACACACACACACACACACACACACACACACACACAGCTCGACCTACATCACTGACAAGGCTGAGTCACGAGACGTGTGACAGTGAGAGCTGGCGGCATCTGTGAAGTTTGACCTTTTGGAAACCACTTAACGGTCTGGGCGAGACTGGCAAAACTCTGCTATGACAGTATTGTTTGCATCTATTTATGCACTGAGCTATATGGAAGATATAACAGTGTTGACTGCTGAGGATATTTAGAGGCCCAAAAAATAAAAGGTAAATGTGGATATTAACTAAATAGTAGCGGCAATATAATAAATACAGATTTATAACTTCCAAGAGTCCAAAGTGGCATCTTTGAATCGATATTCAGTTCATAATCACACTGGGGGAAAAAAAAAAAAAACATTTCAGAAGCTGGTATGAGCCAGAAATTGTTGCCAATAAGTCTTCTGCTGATCAAAAAATTAATGAATCAATTCATTTGAACTTTTTAGTGTATTGTAGAGTCAAACCTCTATATTGTAGGATCAAAACACAAGTACCAAGAGGACTAAGAGTGGCAAAAAACAACAACAACAACAACAAAAACCACCTTATTGCCTGAATGGCAAGACAAGAAGAATAAAACTCCAGAGTTAATAAATTGGGACGTACAAGGAGCTGAGGATTGTGGATGAGGTAAGTGTGTGTGTGTGTGTGTGTGTGTGCGTGCGTGTGTGTGTGTGTGGAGAAAAGGGGGAGGGGTGTTGGTGGAAATGGAGTAAGCCAGGTGCAGAGAGCGAGAGCAGCAGTAAATGTTCGCCGGCTTTACGACTTCCGCTCACCTAGCAAGACAGGAAGCCGACAACGCGCTGCTGATCCTGCCGCTGCAGCGGGAGGAAGACCCGCACGTGCACACACGGTACGCCGTGTGTGTGTGTGTGTGTGTGTGTGTTAACGTTTAGTCATTGAATCCCAAAAGTTTTTTTTTTTTTTTTTTGCTTCCAAATTCACAGAGCATCATGTTTTGTGCCAGCTATTGCATCTGTGCGTGGCTTTTTCGTATTTAAGTGCATGTGTGCAACATTCAAAGTCTTAAGGCTCCGTAAATATCTCCCTGGGTTAACATTCCTGTCATTAAAGGCAACACCCAATCAACAGGGCACTCGTTTCACATCCACGTCTAACCAATAGCACACTGCTGCCCCCTGCTGATTGACTACACCCGGCGCGCACGGGTCCACGTTGCCCGCTGCAGAGGGCCGTGCGTGTGCTTCTTTACATGTGTACGTGTTGAAACCAGGCCAAGAATGCATGGCTTGTTTTGCAGCCTGCTAATTAAGCCACAGAGAGCATTTTAACGTGTTTCTGGAGCAGCAGGCAACCGGATGGAGGGAGAGGAGGAGAGGAGGAGGAGGAGGAGGAGAGGGAGTAGAAGGGGGGGAGAAAAGGGGATATGGGTGGTGGTGGTGGTGGGGGGGGCAAACTTCTCTGTAATTACACTTCCCAGTGCTTGGTGGGGTGCTCCGGCCCTGCAACTTCCGAAAGGCAATGTGTGTGCGGATCTACGTGCAGGGTGAAAAGAGAGGGTCTGCAGTTTCCAGTTTGGGATGCCAGTCCGGTAATTGCTGCGCTACACCCTGACAGGTCATTTAGGAAGTATGGCGAACACACTCTCTCACACGCACAAACACGCACCGCTTCCCGTGTCACACCTCTGAAAAGCGGGATGGGAAACAATCTGGCAACAAGTGGCTGGACTAACTGGCTGAACTCCTCATCACATTAATCACATCACAGGTATATTCTGAAACGGGATTCGTTTCTCAATATGCGAAATGTTCCAACAACAACAACAAAAATCACGTAAATAAAACTGAAATTATCAGTCCGTTAATCGGTTCGTTTTTCAACAGATAATCTCTCACCAAATGTTTTGATGATTAAAAAATAAAATAAAAATAAATTCGGACAAACTGTCCAAAAATTGGAAGATATGCAACTTACTATCATGTACAATAAATATTGATATTTGAAGAGCCGGAACTGAGGACGTTTTCCATTTTGGCTTGCAAAATGATCTAAATAAATGATCAATCTTAGCCTCGCCTTACCGGAAACATCAAAGAAACAAATACAAAGACGACATTCTTGCAATTCAGCCTCTTCGCCGTGCAACTTTATTAGGAAGATAAACAACAGCTGGAAAACTTTTCTGTTAACGTCAGATAAGTAAAAACCTGCTTGTCCGCCGTGGGACAATTACATCATTAAAAGTCACTGCAGGTCAATTATCCGCTTGCTACAGCAGAATATTATTACAACACAGTGCTGATGTGACTCTTCATGTCTAACCTAAGCTTAACCTCTGAGTCCAGATGCAAAACTTAATACAAATAAAAACATACATGTAAATTCTGTCCAAACAAAGTTGACATGTTTGGGATTTCCCTGCACCCGCACCCGTATTTTTG
The DNA here is from genome assembly GCF_029030835.1 of Brachyistius frenatus. Lineage (NCBI taxonomy): Eukaryota > Metazoa > Chordata > Actinopteri > Embiotocidae > Brachyistius > Brachyistius frenatus. The sequence continues at coordinate 9,836,135 of NW_027210601.1, forward strand.
CTTTCTTAACCTTCTCTTTCAAATCTTTTCCTCCCTTTTGATCTCTATCTGCCCCTTCCTTCCCCTCCCGTGCACCTTCTTGCTGAGGTAAGAGGCAGGTATGTGCTTGTGCAGGCGAGAGCGCACAACACACTGCTGCCGTGCACACGGGCAGAGCGACCTGACATCACCACATTCCTCAGGCCTTACCTACACTCACCGCACAAAGCTTTCGACAACAGCCAAACACCACACTGAACACAGTGCACCTAATCCACTTCCTCTTGCTTTCAGGTGTAATCTAAACAGCGCGGGTATGTCATTGGAAGGCTGCTGCCCGTTCCTCTGGGATGAGGTCAGCAACGAAGAGCCACACGTTACCCCGGTATTCTCACGGAAGGGATCACGACAGGCTCATCTGGTCCGTTGGCTGCCGGCTATTGTGTCAGAGGAGGCAGGACTCCAAATAAAGATGCAAGCGGAGATAAGTGAGTTAAACAGGGGTCAAAACCAGAGGCAGGAAGCAAAATTGGCCCCCTTTCTTTGGTCATGAAGCACATAAGTTGCCCCACCACAAGAGGGCAGCACAGTCTGCAGCAAATGTTTCCAGCACACGCCGGCACTGATTTCGGCTCCCTGACCTGAGTGACTCACTGTGACTTCCATCTCAGCACAAGCTCTTTGTCTCCTCTACATCAACTGATTTATCATTACTGCCTGTTGTTTTTTATAATCTGTGAGCACACTGCACGGACGACCACAATCAACACGATGTGTTATCTACGAAGCCTCAAACAGCTAATCTGACATCTCAGGTGAGGAAGTCGGGAGGATCAAACTATCTTGTCGTTTGATTGAATATTGATCACACACATCACTGCACTAGTTTCAATACCAGAAGGGGAGTCAAAGCCAAATATCATGAGCCCCAGCCTCCCACCCTCATCTCAATCCCCTCCATCTGTCACAATAATCCCCGCGGTCACCGATCTGCAAGCCGTATTGATTAGACTGTGTCTGATCTTGACGTTGCTGATGACCAGCCGAGGTATAAAGCCGGCAGAGGGGCAACTCATTATTCCGACAGATCTGACGAGTAAATCGCAATTCTGCTCAGCTGCCGGTTGGGGCCGAAGGTCAAGCTCAGAGCCAGATGGGGCACATATCAATGTCTGCGGTGTTTGGGTTGTGGGGTTAAGAAAACAATACCGTTCCCTGCATTTCTGTCAGTAATATTTTTCCCGGTGGGTTAAGGGGAGCATGGCCGCAGGTCATAAAAAAAAAATCTGATAAAATCAAAAGATGTACTCATTTCTTTTTCTTAATTTGGAAGTAATCCAAGGAGCATATGGATGAGATAAAAAAATAAATAAAAAAAAAGGCGGTCCACAGCCCTGCAACCCACACTGCTCCACTTTCTCCTCACCCACAAACACAGTGACCCAAAACGTAAAGAACATCTGCACGTCAGTCCTGTCCGGCATACGATGTGACATCACCGCTGAGTGTCCTCACCGCAGCTGGCTGCTGGGCAGCGCTCTTTGTTAGTGAGACAGCAGGTGTGCAATAACTCAGCCAATATACTGCCCCCAACCCCGTTAGAGACTGCCAGTTGCCATGGTGACCGGGCTCAATGAAGCATCCATTTTACCCCCTCGTCCCCTTCAAACAGCCTCATGAGGATGGATACACGCCACAAATAATGATTAGCCCGTATCAGTTTTGCTACACATGATTGAGTTTCAGTGGTGCACGCCTCCCTAAATGCTTCTATCGAACAATCTTTATGGGGATTACAGTAGAAATAAGAGTTTTATCTGTGCTTCAGAAACTGTTAAATGTTTAACAAGCATTGCATTGAGGTGTATTAATTGGAGCACACCTGAACGCCTTTTCCCTGCAGAATCAGGGCAATAGCAAAGGAGCACTCCCTCCTTCTTAAAAAAAAAATAGACAAAATACTTGTATTACTGTGTCTGCTCAGACAGGCATTTCTGTATATTATTAGTTAATAATGCAATAAAAACACATTATGTTTCATGCATTACTAGTGAAAAACGACAGATAGATGACCAGTAACAGCTTCTGGCAAAAATATATATATATTTTTATTCTAATCTGTGGTTTCTACCCCGAAACTACTTCTGTGTCTCTATTTGTTTTTTTTATATAATTGATGGATAAAGTGACGAAGAGTCTATTTACACAGCCCAGGTTGACAGTTATAACATCTAATAAGCGGTGCAACAAGTTGAAGCTCGTGTGGAAATAAATAAATAAACCTAAATTATGTCAGCATCTGTCTGCCACGACTCACACACACACACACACAGGCGGCGTGTGTGTGTGTGTGTCGCGGCCCATCACGGCCCATCACGGCCCATCGGAGGTGTTAAACCCACTTTCACCGCTGCCTGGTTCGGGATGCGAGTTCACACCTACGAGACCTTCCCGGCCCTCGTAGCTGGAAAAGGTGACTGACGATAATACCCGTGAAAAGTACCCCCCAAAAAATAAATTAAAAAAAATAACAACAAGTCGGGCCGCGGACATTTCACAGAAAAGCGCCTCTTTTTTTTTTTTTTTTTTTTTGACGGGGGGGTCATCGTGGTACGAGTCTTAAGTTGCTGAATACGTCTCGACCCCCCCGACGAGCCTCGACCGACGGCGAGCAGCGGGAATAGCGGAATGCTTATCTGCGTTTAGCTAGCTAGCTTCGTGGGCTAGCTTCCACAGCCGCTAGCCGCCGAGCTTCCGTCCAGCCGCTTCGCTCCGGCCCGACTCACCGATGTGATTGTCCTCGATGTGGACGATGAGCTCGGCGAGAGACTCGAACTGGAGACCGCAGCCCCCAAACCTGCAGGAGTTAGAGAAGAAAGAAGCGGCGGCGATGCCCGTCATGTTTTCGGCGCTGGTGCATTCACCGGGTGGAGAGGGGAGAGGGGTGGAGGAGAGGTGGGGTGGGGTGGGGTTGGGGTGGGGGTTGGGGTGGGGTGGGGTGGGGTGGGGGGGGTCCGGGAGCCGGGAGCGGTGAACGAGGAGGAGGCAGAGGCGTCGGGTCCGGGGCTGGGAGCGGAGCAGCGGAGCAGACACCGGGCGGCCAGACGGGACAGCGGCGGACGCAGCTGGGAGGCAGAGGCGCGGCGGTGGGGGTGGGGATGAGGGTGGAGGGGGGGCTGGAGGAGGGGGTGGCTGGTGGCAGCCTACGTCACGACCTGCCTACCTGTTGGGATGTGAGTCCGATGTGACTTGATATGATGACATCGAAATCGAGGTAACAAAAAAAACAAAAAATCTTGGCACATTTGCATGCGTTATTTACACATCAAAGAAACACACACAGAGAAAGAAGAAAACATGGGGTGTAAAATAACAGTTATCGTTTTTCAGACGTTGTCTTCTTCCTCACTGATCCAGCACAGCTCTATTATTATTATTATTATTATTATTATTAATAAATTATACCCTATTAATTGTATATATATTATAGATCTTAAGCAACATATTTGGAAATTCACAGTAAATTCCCTCAGTTATGTTGCCTATGTGTTATAAAATATTTTTGATAATAGGTAATTAGCCTCTGTTATACATTTGTAATACACAGTCATCTTTTAAAGCCTTTAATAAAGCAAAAGAGCTTGTCAATTAGACCTCCAAAAAGATTGCATTAGAAATATTTGGGTCTTAATCTTTTGTGGAAGACTAAAGTCTTACATACAATATCTGAATCCTATTTGTATATCTGAAAACTATCATTTATATCAATTGTAAGTAATAACTAACACTGAAAATAATAGATGTTTGATTTCCTAAAAGCGCATTACTAAAATTACTTTAAAACAGTAAATTTAGTATATCTTTTTTAAATTATTTTGTACTTTAAAAAAACAACAACTTTGAAATGTACTCCTTGAATATTTGCTTTTCCTCATGGTTTTTCTTCAATGGAATTGATCCAATCAACGCCATGTAACCGAAAGCAGCCCAAATTGTACGTTTCTAAAACATGTTGAGGATTTACCTCCCAGCTGCTTCAGAACAGAACTACATATCAATATAGATGTGAAAGAAGTTGCATAAATCATTAACAACAGGCTCTATTACATCCATAAAGTTTATTGATTAATGTTACCCCATAATGTTTCAGTGGTGAGGAGAGAACTATAGCTTTCTAGTGTGTGTGTATGTGTCTGTGTGTGGCTCCCAGAGAGAGGAGAATGTCCTTAAATCACTGGACCCGGCTAACCAGGGCCGGCTGGCCTGTGTTGGACTTGTTAATCGAGCGTTAAAATGGTGTGTCATAAACCACTGGCCAGTGACTTCAGCAAACAACCTTAGGACCTGGGAACATGCTTTTTCTGACTGCTCTCTGTCTACCCAACCATATGAGGCGCAGAAACACACATAGGAAACATGAAATACACTCCGATTCACTCCTGCAGCGCGCAAACAATGTGACATCACCGGTGTGCCGGATGATCGACTCCACTTTCACACGTGTACAGTGGAGAACTTCAGTGACTTCATCAGCCGAGTACATATGTTGTCTCTTACACACAAACAAGTAGACACACATTCAACATAAACACACTCATTACACACACATGGTGTATCAGAGCTGTGACAGTGACGCAGTTCTTGGCACCATTACATACATGGGAAGTGGTAGCATGTGTTGTGAAATACAAGAGAGAAAGGGAGCGACACAGACAGAGTTTATGGTGCATGACATCATCTGATCTGAGGTCTGTAGGTGGCGCACATTCTTACAGTTTTGGATTTCAAGCTCTGATTTTCTGATTGTCAGCTTGTTTTTGCTGAAGACACAGTGCAACAAGTGTGATGATGAGCAACTCCACTTTACACATGTTGTACTGTGTGTGAATCAAACAAAATCATAACACACCCACCAGCGGTTTGCTCTGGTGTTGATCTGTATGCGAGGGCCGAGCTGGAAGTAAATTTAACTCAAACCAATGCACTACTCAATCAGATTACTGTAACTTAAGTACTTAAATGCTGTTTAGAGTATCTTTTTACAGTATTTTCTTTTCTGAAGTAAAAGTAATCGTCATAAATGCCAACATATCACGTGTCGAACATTTGGCAGCTGAGCCAGATGTGTGATGTGGCCAAAGTGAGCATAATGCTACGTGTGGACTGAGACCAATAAGTTTATTTGACCTTTGACCCTGAAACACCTTCTTTTTTTTTCTTTTTTTTTTTTTTACAGATAGGGTGACATCAGGCTCCCGGGCAGGCAGCTCTCTAGCGCTCCCAGACTGGCTGTTAAAAGCCGTGCTGAGGTGAAGATGCCAGATGGTAATGGCTGGTATAGCCTCTGAGTTATGGAGGTAGTTGTAATCTCTGTGGCAGCGTCTGCTCCAGGGCACCAGCCCGAGACTTCCTGGCTGCTGTCATACACGTTTTTAGTGTGAGTGTGCACCTTCACGGGCATGTGCGTGTGCTGTAAAACATCCCTTATCTTCAGCGAAAATAAAACATCCACTCTGGGAAAAGAGCTCAAAACACTGTGACATCATTACAACTTCCTGTTTCTTCTTGTTGCCATAACGCCCATAATTTGCATACTTTAAGGGATTGGTGGATGATGAGTCAGTGGGGTTTGGTCTTTTTTTTCGCACTTACAACACAACAAAACCATAACCAACGCCACCTCTGTCCAGCTGGGCCGCAGCGCCGGAAAACATGACCAAACATGGCAGAGATATTACTCGATGGTTTAGCTCGTGTCAATAACCAGGGCCTTTCCTGTTGTTTTATGTTGCCAGTGGGATTTTTTTTAATCGTCATATAATTTACTTCAACAAATTTCAGAACAGTAGGCAATTATTAGTTTTGATGTAACATCACTGACAACCGTAGAAAAAGATACATACTTCAAAAGTCAAAAACTGCAAAATGGTTCTTACACTTTCTTGTGCAGAAGCCTTTTAAACTGTGAAACTGTTCCTCGAACGTTTGTGTGAGCACAGAGTATGACTCTGCCCTGATTATCACTTATGACATCATGTTACCAACACAATGGCTGCCAGTGTGCTGTAACTGTGGAGGATGGTAAAGCTCAACCCTGTCTATCACAGTCTTTTCGACTTTATTAATTTTACACTGACTTTGATGAATGGGCCAATCTGGATATAATATGCAGCTTTAAAGCAAGATTATTTCTGTCTCCACTGAGGCTTTACAGCTTTATAGATTCTAGGAAGACTTGTTGCTAGTTATTTTTTTATTACTTTTATTTGTAGCTTTATTGTGAGCTTTCTGACTTAAGATAACCTGTTATTTTTTCTGTGCTGATTTTTTTTTTTTTTTTAAATTGGAAACTTTATTATTAGGATTATGATTATGATGGTTATTATTGTTGTTGTTGTGCTAGCATGAGTCAGTAGCCTCGTATTGGCAATTATATTTTGTCTCCAAGTTTAATTTTTTTTAGATTATTCCGGGACAAAGTGTGGTCTATTTGCGTTTTTATTGCTCCTCTTCGCTGTTTTATTTTCAGATAAATACGACATCAACTATCCGAAAAGTTTTGGAAAAAAAACAAACCCTGGGAGCTATTGCTCATTTTGACGGATAAACTCGATTCAGACGCGAGGACGTCCCGTTTCAGACTTTAAAAGTGGGGCGCGTAAAAGAATAACTGGGTTTCATCCGCCCGCCCGGTCTGCCCCATGTCCCGTCACGTTGCTGCTGGTGTGTCTGACTGGGTTATCCTTGTCTGTCAGTCGACTGTCTCACCACCATGCCGCTGTCCCATCCCGTCCCGTCCCGTCCCCCTACCGGCCGGTGTCGTAACCCCGCCCCCCTCAATCCCTCTCTCCGTGCGGGACCGCAATGATTTAGAAGTTCAGGAATCCCACGTGACGTCACCGGGAGGGTGATGTAATGCTTCTGTAAATAGAACGTATTGTAATCTCGCTCCAGTCCAACGTGGTTCCTCTCTGGAGCGCTGCTTGTCCCTCTCTACTTGTAGGTAAGCCTCAGCGTTTATTTTCATTCACAAAACTTTTAACTCCGCAATAACCGCACTGCTGAAGCTGCCCACGGTCTGTCGAAACGACTTAAGTGTGTTAATTTCTATTTTCTAACGTTGATGGAAAAAGTTGACGGCGGAACTTTTTGGCTTGGTGTCCCGGTGAAGTCTCATCACCGAGCAGGACGGGTTGAGCGCTCGTGTCTATTTAGGGGGTGTGTGTGTGTGTGTGTGTGTGTGTGTGTGTGTGTGTGTGTGTGTGTGTGTGTGTGTGTGTGTGTGTGTGTGTGTGTGTGTGTGTGTGTGCGCGCGTGTGTGACAGCACTCTCCGTACAGCTGCGCGGGGCTTGTTTATAAGGTGAACAGGTTGCTTTCCGGAGCGATAGGAAAGAAAACACACCGGGTCATGTTCTTGAGACACGCACCGCCACTGACCGGCCGCCTGCCGGAGGATTTGCTGCTCAGAACCGCTGCTTAATTTGATCTCCGTGTCTGCGCGGCCGGTTCGATACTGTTCATCCATCAAATATGGCAAATCTGAGAAATAGTAAGTAGCCTAACTGAAGTTTTGGAGATGGACGTTTGGATATTGTAGACAGGGGGTAGTATTAAAACTTGTGTGTGTTATTTCATTCATTGTCGTTGCCGTGATGATGAGGAGAATGACATAGGCGGGAAAAAGTATAGTTGCCCCAAAGATTTACATTTTTTTTTTTTTTTTTTTTTAAACGCAGACATTAATCCGTTTTAGAATTGGCAACATGTTGGCTTGTCTGTTGTTGGATTTATGCATTTGGCATGACGTCATTGTGCACTGACGTAACCAGTGACAGAAGGTTTTGCTGGAAATGTGCTGAGTGTGCTAATCTTGTGCAAGTACTGCTGAAAGGAGAAGAGGAAGGTAAAACTGTTCAACAAAAAACAACTCTGGGCTTTGTATTAGCCATTTTACATGAAATAATTATGTAATATCACTGCAAGAAAGGCTATGCTGTAAATTGTAGCCTGTAGTTACATAAAACTACAACTATTATAACTTCTGTTTTGACTGATAATGTCAATTCTAAATTTTTCCATCTGTGTATTTATTTGAAATTGTGGCATTGTGGACACTTGCTTACTCCTTTTATTTTGTAACACACACCTATGAGGTCACCTCTACTTGCCAGGGGTTGGAAAATGGGGGCTGAGGCAGGTTCAAACCTGTCAGGAGGATAGGCCTAAAGTGTAGCCCTCCCTCTGCGGCCTCCCAGCCTCATTCCTTCCCTCTTCCATTCATCGTGTCCTCCACCTCCTCCCTCTTTCTACTCCTCCCTCTCTCTCCCTCCTCTCTCTCTCTCTCTCTCTCTCTCTCTCTCTCTCTCTTTCTCACTGCCACTTGCCCTTTCCATTCCCCTCTCCATCACCCTAATGTTGCTCTATGCTGCCCCCCTCCACACACACACACACACACACACACACACACTCTTTCCACTTCTTATGGAAGCATGTACTTTTGCCCTCTCCTTCCTGACTCCTCTCGTTAGCTCTCACTCCATAACACCAGGACCCACTTTGCTGTCTTTTCAAGTGTGTACCTGTAAATACACCTCTCATAACCATCCTCTCCACCCCAGAACAACACCACTAATATTTCTCCATCGCGTCTTCATCCGCACTGAAAGTTATGAGGATAGAAAGCCAAGGGAGGTTCGACCTGAAGACCCGTGGATCTTCTGTTTGTGAAACTTGTCTGGTGACACATAGCTTGGAGGAATGCCTGAGGTCAGGGAGTTGAAGACTTCTTCTTTTGCTGTCAGAGGAAAATGAAGAACGAGCTGCAGTAGCACTTCAAATAAGTCACAATTACCCCCATCAGTTGCTCAATATCGCCACAGTGGAGCTGACTGGGTCATGTCTGGGTTAGCGCGACAAGCTGCTTTATTATTGTGCTCCCTCTATTCTGCATTTGTGTTAATATTTGTAGCTTGTGATGACTCGATGTAAGATATGGTGAGCATCCATCCTTTCATCGCACTCGTATTATTAACTGATGCCCCGATGAAAGCCTAATTGTAGTCTCAAATAATTGCACTACATGTCGAACGTCACTGTATAATAACCCTGAAAAGTAAAGATGCTTTAAGACTTTGATGCCCTTCTGGTGCGTACCTGTTATTAGTAATGAGTAATGAAAGGCTGGGAAAAAAAACACAAACAGATTGCATGTAATATGGTACTTGCCCTAATAAAAATGAATACCTGGAGTATACAGCAATGCGCTCACAACCCAAGACTGCTCCGCTCCCGCTGGCACCAAAGGGATCATTTTCCCCAAGATAATGTTGTGTCTCAGGATGAAGCATCCATCATCTGTGGCAACGATCTTATTACCCACAGCTTCCACAATAAAGACATGATAATAGGCGCACAGTGTGTGAATTATCTGAGGGCATTGTGTTTGTGTAAATACAGCTATAAAACAGAACTGCAGGCTGCTGGCTGAATGAACTCATCTGAACTGGGAGTGAAACCGTTCCCCCGGTACGCTGAGGCTGGACGTTAATATGTTGTTCTCACTTCTTCTGTTTGTGTAGGCTTGTGTATGACATGAATGACAAACAGGACAGGCCTTATGTGTGCGGCGCCCCGGGCTGCTCTCAGGTCAGTTTGATGCAGTACATGTGTGTTAGACTTGCCCTATAATCACTGTGATGAAAAAACAAAAAGATTATTATAATGAAACTTGTCATTAAACCTGAAAAAAGGAAGTAATTATTTGTGTGTGAATTAAAATGCTTACATAATACTGTATCGTTACGAGCACATGGATTTTAATGTGGAAAGAAATGAGCAAACTGACTTATACAGTTTTCATGAAATTATCATCATTGATAAAGTGATAAATATTCAAAAATACTCAACAGACTAAGGCCATTGTGACTGGTTAGTCAGCCAAGAGGCATTAGCTGATTTAACACGGCAACAATGTGTCATACAGCAGCATCTCTTTACATCTTTCCCACTGTGTCGGTGTGCTGCAGCGCTTCCAGCTAGAAGAGCATCTGATCATCCACAGACACAAGCATGAGATGACCCTCAAGTTCTCTTCCATAAAGACGGATACAGCTTTCACAGGTAAGGCCAGCACAGAAGACACACACAACACATTGGAAATAAAAACATTGCCAATTCTCTGTCTTCTGCTCCCCATCCACCACAGGTGTCTACAATCCTCTGTGGATGTTTTACTTTTAATTAGCAGCTTTTCTCTATATTGCCCGTAACCACATCGTCTCCTACTTATCCATGCTGCATGTCACTCAGCTCGGCCGCTGTCTGGCTGCACGAGTGTGCGGTGACCCCTCAGGATCAGCGCTTGATGAAAAAATTATGACGATATGTTATACAGTATGAAATCGGATAACCTCGATACAGGCTTCCTCCCCTCTCATAGTCTGTGCGGTGAAACAGAGCTACTCACGTTGCAGCATGTACAGTATACTCCATCAGATTACACCTAACACACCGATGTAATGTCGTCGGTGAAGAGCCCCTTTGATTTAAAAACCTGGAGAGAAAGTGCTCAAGGTTCAGCACAAACCGTCTAAAATATTCTACTCTTTATTTGGACATTAGGCAAAAGTAAGGGAGGATTAGCTGGACGGAGCCATGTATTTTTGTACAGAGTTTGACATTAGTAGTGCACTGATTAATTTAGCCAATATTTACCAAAATCAAATGGACAGCGTTCACAATTTATTGCGACAACAGTGGGTTAGTACTGCAGCAGAACCTCATCCAACCATCAATTACATTTTTCAACAAAATGTAATTGTGCGTTTTGTCTTTGAAATGAAATAATATAGAAATCACAAAAAAACCTTTTTCTGTCTAACTAACAGTCCCAAACCCCAAAATATAAAGTGTACTGTCATAGTGGACAAAGAAAAGCTTCAAATACTCACATCTGGCCATTTTAAAACAAAACAATACATTTTCAAAATTTTGGAATTCATTTTTCAATGAATTTCTTGTTAATCAACTACAACAGTTACGTAAAAGCTGTTAAACTACTCCTGTCTTTTTTTTTCTTTTTTTTTTTTTTTTTTACTGATTCTGTAAAGGCTTTATTGTCCGTATATGAATACATAAGGAGTTAATCGTGTTTAAAGAGCAGCTGACCCAAAGATAATTTGAGGACATCCTATGGGCACTTATTAGATACACGTTTTTGCATCAGTTCTTAAAATGCTGGGCGCATGACCAGTAACTTCAGAAGCCAGGAGTCTCACGGTCAAAGCCAAAGCCCTGCTACACTGTCCCAAGACAATGTCTGTAACCATAGAAACAGCTGTCTGTCTGGATGTAAACATCAACATGAGATCTAACCTCTGCAGACTCTCCCTCTGCCTCTCTGTCCTGCAGCCTGTCACGCCTCCTGCAGGAAATCTCATGTCAAAACAAAGAGCCCGGCTGACCTTTGACCCCTGCATGTTTAGACAGCTCAGAGAGACAGACTGATGTTATCAGACAGAGAGTGCAGCTGGGTGGAGGCGTGTTTCTCATCTTCCCAATACAGCCTGGACCACAGTTGATTTAGAAAGCAAATAAGCTCAAACAACAAAGACACGTGGTGGATGTCTGCTAGTTTTCTGCACTTGTCTCCTCTCTTACATGTCCATTTGTATGTTATGTTTTCAGACCAGACACCAACGCCGACACGATTTTTGCAGAACTGTGAAGAGGTTGGTCTGTTCAAGGAGATAGAGGAAGAGTTTCTTCAGGCACAAGAAGAGGAAAACAACAAACAGGTAAATTTTTTACAGAAATCAAAAGATTAAGTAGCATTTTTTTTTTTTTTTTTTAGCTGAGCCTGAAAGAAACAGAAAGCAAGCACCAAGACACAGTGCAGATGTGGGCTTTGTTGCTGCCAGATGTTTGCTTATGAGGTCTGTCAGCTTTGTGTTTTGAGTGACACTTGTTTGTGAGGAAGATAAATGTAGTCAGAGCCAATTAGACTACTGCAGATATTTGACCTGCTGCAGGAAAGAAACACCAGGTGATCACATTCTACCCTGTAAATTAAACAGGTAGTCATTAAACACACAAACACCTAAAGAAACACACACACACACACACACACACACACACACACACACACACACACACACACACACACACACACACACACACACACACACACACACACACACACACACATCACTGTCACCTTAATCTCAGAGCCTAAACCACACACTACGCATGTGTGAGTGGAATGAGACAGGTAAAAAAATAGCCTCAGCTGTTTGTTTCTCCCGCTTCCCCCCACAGACGCTCTCTCATAATGGTTCAACCTGTATGAACCAGCACCATCTCAAAACCCAGCTTCAGCTCCAGCACCCCCAGCCACCGCTGCATCATCCCCCGACCCATGGTCTCCATCATCCCCAGACCCATGGCCCCATGATGGCCTCTAGCTGCAGCCTGGCTGCCCAGCAAGCTTTGTCCTCCTCCCAGTCCGGATCAGTCATCACCCAGGCTCCTTCCACCCTAACACACTCAGGGTGAGTATGGCTGTACACACACACACATACACAATTACAGGCGTCCAAACACACACACACACACACACACACACACACACACACACACACACACACACACACACACACACACACACACACACACACACACACACACTCTGTAACTTACTTAAGCATTCCATTCATGTAGGAATACTTACTTTCTCTATCTTACACACACACACAAACATTTCCTTTCCTTTTCTTTTCTTCCTGGCCTTCTCCCTGTCTTGCCCATCCTGTTTTATAACTCTCTGTGTTGGGCACATGCTGGCCTTCCCCCCTGCATAATTCATCTCTACATTAATGAACTGAGAGAAAAGAGGGGAAAAATTCAAAATACTCAGAGAACAAAGTCATTGCAAAAAAAGATGGAGAACCGCTGCATTGTCCACCCACTCAATCCTTCTGACTTTACCCACCCTGCCATCCAAGTCCCGCCTCTGTTATGTCTGTGAAGACTCAGAACCAGACTGGAGTCTCTCAGCGCCTGGGCAGCTTCCACGGCTCCCTGGTTATCACCCGGTTCAGGACACAGATAAGGAGAGTTCCTGTCTTTCATCTGAGCAGCTCCCTGCAGCAGCTCCCACTCTCCCTGACAGTTCATCTACAGATTTGTGAAACTCATACTGAGTCATCAGAATTTATGATTATATATAGGCTACATACACTTTGGGTTTAATGAAACATTCAGCAGTTTTATTCACATCATGCAGTTTGATAAGGAAAATAGTGTTTTGTTATATTTGGGTCATGTCAAAGTTGTTTACTGATTGCATGACTTTAGGCAACGAAATGAGTAAAATTGTAAGTAGAAATAGAAGCCGCTGTAAAAGCCAATGCCTCTGTTTTAATATAGACGACATTAGCAACATTTAAACGTTACACAATTTTAATACGGCAAATTTTACAATTGGTAGCTTTATAAAAATCTTTTAGCCTAGACCGCCAATGACAACATTTCTGTAAATGCAGCATAGCAAAAATGTCTTATTATTAGCATGTGTAAAATATGTTTCCTTATGTTAAATATGAAAAAAACAACACAGCAAAAACAAAATAAAACTGTTTATGCAGCACTTTATTCTTCTGAAACAAATTTTTTACATTTAAATTAACACATTATTTAGGGATGAAACTGAAACTCCAACTTCCTTCAGCGTCTCCATTTTAACTGACATTTTTCCTCCTTTCATTAATCCTATTTTTGACCGTCACTTCAACTCCTTTCAGAATTTCAGCTAATTCAAATAAAAAAATATATTTTTCAGTGGATGCGTTTCTTCAGATTTTAAGCATTGTTTCTCCCAGATGAATGTACATCGTATTTTCTCACTTACTTTTAGTGGTTAAAAGCTCTGGAGGAAGTTCACCCATCTCAAGACAATTAAACTCAATTAGACTGTCAAAAGGTTCAACAGCATAATTTCTTTCTAGAGCAGCTAATATTCTGGACAATAAACAGAACACGCTGTGAACAGTTTTCAAAGTAACTATTTTCTCTATAGAAAGAAGTTGAGATGGGAACAGTTCACATTCAGGTCTGTGGATTCTCCAGAGTGATCTGATCCTTGTTTCTAGAAAGATATATTGCTGTTGATTTATTTTTCATTGCTTTGAAAATATCCAAACAAGAAAGAAATATAAATATAAATTTTCCTCCCATTGATATTTAGTGACCCGATAAAGGAAACCCTACTCTGAGGCTGTCAACCACAGGACTAAACTACCGAGCTTTATATACCTGCATATAATTATTCAAATACTTCTGCAAATTTTTTGCTGCAATCCCATTTACTACACTCGCTTGATAAAATGTAGCCTTTATTTTTTATACCGTTTTGTCTGCTTGTGATAGTTATCATACCATAAATGAGTGGTGTCATTATTACATTTATGACACCAGTTCTTTAAATATGTTTAGGCATGTACTCCCCTTTATTGGAGAGTAGATAGTAAAGATAAGCAGGAGCAAGAGATGACATGTAACACAGGTCTCCAGCTGGAATCAGACTGGGAACATTGTGATTAAATGGTCAGCAAATGAAACCCTTCTGGCTCCAGGATGCATCACACTTAAAGCCTTAGAAGGAATTTCCAACTCATTTTTGAAAGATTTTTTTTGGCGCCCTAGAATTGTAAACTTTTCTCTTATCTAAATGTCAGTCTTCAAAAAAAGAAAAAAAAAACCTTCTCACCCCCTATCAACTGGCTTAAAAATGATTTCTGCTAGCAACACATACTGTAGATAAACAAAGCCTCTGTCACATCTCTGCAGTTGATTAGATGAGTCAAGGTACCAGAAGTAATTCAGTGACATAATAAGCTCCAAACATCTGTCCAGGCCCAGACGGGACATGACAGGACGGTGGGGAGAGAGTTGACAGTCGATTATGGTACAATATATCAGTGCCAGCTGAATCCAGACAGCATGTTAGTCAGTGAAACCCGCTAAGTGTTACTAAATTAACCATGGATCGGGTGTCTGACTGTTTCCCCTAGTGTTTACCACCCGTTTCCACAGCGACGTTGTTGGAGTGTCTGGCTGTTGGCCCCGGCAGAAGTGTTGTGGTTACGTTAGGAAAGGCTGTTTTGGTTTGTCTGTACTTTGTTGTATGTTAAACGGGTCACACACCCCCAGATTCAGTGATGACATCATTGCCGATGACCTCAGCGCGGCCACGGAGGCCCACGCTGTCCGATTGGCCGCGAGCCAGAGTCGGTTAGGTCAGCACACGGCACCCCGGGTCTCTGCATCCCCCACTGTGATCCCTGAGCTTCTATCCTCCCTCTCAAGCTGTCCCTTTTTTCCACATCTCTGTTTCCTTTCAGTTTTTTCACCTCATCATTCTTTCCGTTGTCATTGCTTCACCTCAAACCTCTGTTTACGCTGTTTTACTCCTAACATTTTGAATTTTCTATCATTCAGTCAATGCTTTTTTTCAGATTTTAGTTTGAGCGCTGTCCCAACAGAATATTTCTCACTTTGGTTTGCAGCTATGTTAATCATTTCAGTTTTATATGCCGATGTTTTGACGCATCCACCTCAAAAGAGATTGTTTTCTCGATCCCAAAACAATGAACCTCATGGAAATCAGATTGTGGTGCTCCTAGCATTTTAAAAGTTCAACAGCAACATTTCTCTCCAGAGTATCTAATATTCTGGAAAATAAACAGAACACCCTGTAAATCGGTTTTATAAGGATTATTTCCTTTTCAGAAAGTAGTTCAAATTAAATTAAAGAGACACACTGCTGGTGATTCTCTCAAATGTAATTTTTTGTATTGCTTTGAACACCACAAACAAACTTCCAAGTATTTAATTTGAGAAATATTGTACTTTTTGTTTACTCCACCAGGATTATCTGATTAAGATTTTAATATAAGATTTTTTTACATTAAAAAGACTGGATAAAACATAAAAATGCCTTTAAAGCATCAGTCTAGATGTCTATGACTTGTTAGAAAATCTGTAATAGGGTGTTTTAAAATATTTGTTATGAAACTTTTATATAAGGAAAGAATCCAAGTACTTCTTTCATCGCTGTATATCTCACAACCTAGATTTATAAAACCAAACCTGCATGGCTAGACACAATCACAGGAAGGGAGAAAATAAGTTTTGTTTGTTTGTTTGTAATTTCGAAAGAATCTTTATTTATCCATCTGAAATCCCTATACTGATTTTTTTTTTTTTTTTTTACCCATGCCCATCTATGTTAGTCATAGCTCCATCTGCCATCAAGACCTGGCTATAAATGTTTCAACTTGCACCTCTCTCTGAACCTGGATTAGTGAAACTTTAGCTGTGGATCGCTCCCTGGCATGACCCGCCGGTCTCTCTCTCTCTCTGTCTCTGTTGCTGACCACAGGCCGGTTCCTGGGCCGCTGTCCTGCCTCCTCCACATGCGGAACAGACACAGACAACCTCTGCCAGCCTCCTTACCTGGCACCCTGCCAGACCCCGCCATGCAAGGGGCATCTGCTCGGCACATGACTGTAAGTATGGGAGACAGTGTTTGTCATGCTCAGGCTCACACACATTCAGACACGCTTGCGTTATGATTTATAGATGCAGGTATAGTGGCCAAAGTGGTCAAGATCCCCCGAGATAGAAATATTCATGGTTGACAGGAAAATTCACTTCACTCTTGTGGATGAATTAATGAAACGTGTCAAACTCCAGATGGATCTGACCTTATAGGGAACTCTTTATACCTGACGTTTATATACATACATTCAAAGTCAAATGTTTATTACTCTCATACACAACAGTACAACGTGCAGTGAAATGCTTGGGTACCTGTCACTGGCCAGGTAGCTATAAATAAAAGCAATAAGTGTAAGAGTATAAAAATTTAAGCAGGAAAAAAAATTTCAATAATGGATGTATGAAAATAAATAGAAATTTTAAAATATAGCGATATGTCCAGAGACAGTGAAAACAATAGAGAATAGAGTGCTGTGCCTGGCAAAAGGATGTGCAATTACATTAAACTGAGGAAACTGGCTTGGAGGATAGTTAAAACAGTACTGATGGCAGTAATAATGACAGTAACTTGGTGGATGGTGTGTGTGATGTGTATGAGGCACATTTCTGATTAAGACAGAGAGGCTGAGGGAATAAGCTGCCTCTCTTCCTCTCTGTTTTGGTGCTGTGATAGAGTCGTCCTGACAGCGACAGACAGAAGAGTCTGTTGTCGGGGTGGCTCGGCTCCTCGATGATCTTCGTGGCCGTTCCCTTCACCTCTAAGTGTAGATGTACTGCAGGTTTGGGAGGGAGATTTCTATGGTGCACTCAGCTGAGTGTACTACCCTCGTTGGGCTAGGTATTTCAGTTTTGTGCTGTTAGATGTAAAGATGGTCTCAATTGTGCAGGTGTAAAAGTACATAAGCACCCGGAAGTCCCTCAAGTGTCATAGGTAGCAGAGACGCCGGAGGGCTTTCTTCAGCAGAGGGGTGAACTACGAAGCAAGTTCAACATACGCAGGCTTTCTTTGCCTGAGCTGGCTCAACAAAGCGGAAACTCTCAGTCAGAGATAATCAGTACTACGACAGTGGTGATCAGCTTTCTCTGTTAATTCAGGCTCTCTGCTTTAGGCTCTGAGCGCGTTCACATTAAAGAGTGTTTGCAGTATTTGACCAATCACAAACACGGAAAAGTGCACTGACAGCAGAATGACATATTTTAAAATGAGGAGCAAACTATCATTTAAAGAAAACTATAATGAAGTTAACTCATAATCCACACTGAAAGCAGCACAGCAGCAGCTGCTGAATGATGGAAAGATGTGATGTGAAAAAAAAATCGCTGACCGTGTGCATGTAGCCGAAGTTGAAAGGTTTATAAATTCACCTTACCATAATTTGCACAGGAAGATCTGACAAATTACATGTGCATATTTCATTAAATTTATTTATTTGATAGATGCATTCTCATGACGTGCATGAACGTTTCAGTCTTATCATTTCACCTGCAGCCCCGGAGGAGTCAAAAGGACCGAGAACCACATAAGAAATAGGCTAAATATAAAATCATAATTCAAAGCGGTAGGTAAGTTTACTGTCGTATCTTGTAAGTATAAAGTGCAACGCTTTAGTGCATCAATCAGTCCCTGTTGTTGGATGATATCGGTAAAAAACACAGTGATATTAATCTATACTTCATATAAAAATCAACAGGGAAAGTCAGAGAGGTTTGTCGGCCTCTGAACACTCGGCCCCCCCCGGACAATCTTACTTTGCGCAGCAAGCTTCCCTGGATCTTCTTCGATTGGTGATGATATTTTTCCAAGAGAATTGATTGGTCAGTGGGCATTACTTTCTTATGTTTTGATCTGATATCTCCAACATAACCTGCTCCAGAGCAGGTTAAGTTTGCAGCATCAGTTACCGTGGTGACAACCCTGGCTTTAGTCTCAACATACCTCGCTAACCCACTAATCTCACTTTGCAGTACACCCCTCTGGTTGTCATGTAGCACACCCTTTATAAATGCCATGTGAAGGGACACCCGGGTATCAGCCCTGTGGGGTGGTCCTATGTTGAAGGTGAGGGAAGATGAAGTGTGACTGTCCACACACACCAGCCGTTGTCTGTCAATCAGAGAGTTGGGAACATGCTGATGTTTTCTTTTGACACAACTGGGAGGTTATTTTTATGTAAATTTGTATTGTCAATGGCTCAGTTTACTTATTTTTTATTATTATTTTTCTTCCATTGTTTAATGGGTGACAATAACCTGCTTGAACTTCCTGTAATTGGTCCAAATCATCCAAAAAAGTGTTTTCACACTGCAAATGAACTGAACTGTGGTTCTCTTTGATCCGGACCGAGACCACCTCTTTTGATCAGTCCAAATTTTCCTTGTTGCTTCGGTCCAGACCGCAGTCCAAGGCACCTTCACACTTTCTACTTTGGTTTGGATCAAACTGAAAAGTCCAAAGGTCCAGACCAAACAAGGTAGATCTGAGAGCTCCCTCAAAAACACTGATACCATTGTTTTTGGACTGAAGCTGATTGTCAGTTGTGAGTTGCAGTATTAAAGAAGGGACTTGATATTTCAGAAAATACACTTATTTTCTTTCGAGCAGGATGTTAGATGGAAAGACTGCCACCCCTTTCAGTGAAAAACAGGTAGCCTGACTCTGTCAAACAGAAATAATATCCATCTACCAAAATGTCTAAAGCTTACTACAAAGCACATTTCTCATTATGTCCACTGTTTGTGCTAAGCCAAGCTAAATGTCATATTCACCTTGTAATCAAGAACATGAGAGTGGTATCAATTTTCTCATCTGACTCCCCACCAGAAATGTCATGAAATAAAAGCTACGTACTATTGGATCTGTACCCCAATAGTACATCACGAGTGTTGGCAAAAAGGAAAAAATATTTCAAGGAAAAAGGTTAGTTCCTAAAATATAAAACTGATTTCCCCCTCTTCATGAAGCGTTTAATGCTTTATGGAACGAGAAAAGCATCTGAAACCACTTTCAGACAGTGATGTGGAGCTATATTTCTCTTTGACACCCAAATAATAAAATGTGTTAAATCAGAACTCCTAAGCTGGAAAGGGTGTTTTCACACATTTTGTTGACTCCCGGATGAGAAATCTTCTCACACCAGTATGATATTTTTAAAAATTCACGAGTTGTGCATCCTCAATCATATAGGAGGCAGAACACATTAAATGCCATATTATGTAAGTGATACGTAGGGGAAAACTGATATTAGATGTGTAACACTAAAACACACCCTGTCTCACCTTCTGCCCATGGCTTATTCCTTTCTAATCAGGATAGACAGGAAACAGAGTGTAATGCTACACTCTAACACACACACACACACACACACACACACACACACACACACACACACACACACACACACACACACACACACACACACACACACACACACACACACACACACACACACAGGTCTGGACCACAGGAAGTCACAATCTACATGCTCCCCCTGACTTTCTTGGTTGTTTTATTTTCCTTGTGGCTACATGCTCTCTATCTCTGCCCTTATAAATTTTACATTTCCTCTTTCTAGGTGCATGTCCAATGAATTGTTAAATATATGTGTGCTATCAAAAGCAACTTCAAAGGGAAAACTGTGAAATCGCCCCTTGTCCACTCACACACAATCTGTGTTACTGTCTCCATCTCTGTCTCTCTCTCTCTCTCTCGCTCTCACACACACACACACACACACACACACACACACACACACACACACACACACACACACACACACACACACACACACACACACACTCTCTCTCTCTCTCACACACACACACACACACACACACACACACACACACACACACACACACACACACACACACACACACACACACACACACACACACACACACACACACACACACACACACAGACCAAACTCCAAACTCAGGTTATGACTTCTTGTTGCAGAGCTTGTATATAGAGTGGCAAATGAAAAATGGTTTCAGATTGCAGAGCCACTCAGGTCGCACATTCAAATCTCAACTTTTTTTTCTTACACTCTCTTTCTCTCTCTCTCTCTCACACACACACACACCACACACACACACACAGACGTTTGTACTTCTGTATTTGTGAGGGCACTCACTGACATAATGCATTCTCTACTCCCTTATTTTTACTGTCACAACTAAACTCAAATTTTACCTAACCTAAACCTAGTCCTAACCCTGAAACCAAGTCTTAACCCTCATCAGCTCTTTGAAAGTGTGTCAGGTTTGTGGGGACCGAACAAATGTCACACACATCTTCAGATTGGTCCTCAGAAAGATAGACACACAAGCAACACACAAAGGCTTCTTCTCCAGGCCCATCTAATTATAATTCAGTGACATCAGGTTTGTGTTTTGCATTTCCAACGTGTGAAACAGGACTCGTACTTCTCTAAAACCACGGTAGGTGTATTAACATGCCTCTGTTGTACAGTAACGCCGCACTCTGCTTAAGTGGAAAAGTAAACATTTGACAAGTGGATCAGTGTTTCATGTACAGTTTTGTGTCTTCATTCACTGATCTCCCCCCCCTCGCACACAGAAATATCAACGTGGTGTGTCATCCAGGCCAAGGAGACACATGATGTAATCAGTGGCCCCAGTGTCAGGGTGTTTCTATGTAGCAAACAGAACTGAAATACTCGTGTCCAGTCCTGTTCGCTGTGTGTGTGTGTGTGTGTGTGTGTGTGTGTGTGTGTGTGTGTGTGTGTGTGTGTGTGTGTGTGTGTGTGTGTGTGTGTGTGCGTGCGTGCGTGCGTGCGTGCGTGCGCACGCGCGAGTGTTTGACTGGCAGCCTGGCTGGCTGGTAAAGCTGGCAGAGGCAGCTCAATGACCTCATCCTTGGCACCGGCTAAATGTGCTCCTTTTTTTCCTTTGCTGAATAGTGAAGAGAGAAAAAAAAAATCTGCTCCTTCTCTTAAAGAAATATTGTGTAACAGGCAGCAGATAGCAATATTGCCAGGGAGGGAAGGAGGGGGGGTGATGTCATGCTTCAAACACGACCTCTCCCTCTCTCACTTTCCTCTGGTGAGTGGAGGAGAAAGGTGAGATGAGGTTTAATTTAGCTCGTACAGTCTGTTTAGTCAGATGATACACGGGAATGATAAAGTGTGAACGTATCAAGCTGCAGACGGCAGCATTTATTGGAACACATTATCCCCCTTATCAACAGTTGTCTTCACAGTTGTGGATGATGAGGAGAAAGGGCAATGATGGACTAAAGTGGGAGATTTTGGCTGAGAACAGTGCTAGTTATAATTTTCATTCGTTTTGGCACAGAGAGGTACAACACTCTGGGAAAAGGCCTGTAGGTTTGACCTGAAGTGGTCTGTTGGTTCAGAGCTAATCCGCTGTCACTAATTTAGCTGGTGTTAGGGGTCACCCGCCGTGGGAGAGATGGAAAATGTTGCTCTGTTGTCACACGATCTTCATATACAGTGATTAGGTCAACACATCTCTGCTTAAATGTGATTTAATAAAACTGAGGAGGTCAAAGTGAGAGCAACAAGTAGTTTTTCATTAAATGTGTTGTCTCATAACGGGAAACTTTTGGGAAACAGGGTTTTGGGTGTTCTCACTAGTCCCTATTTTGTGGCAAAAGTCACAAGCATGAACAAACTATTCTTTATACTAATTTGTAATAAATATGCGGTATATATAATTTTTGTCATATATATATATAGATATATCTATTTTTGTTTGTTCTTTTTGAAGGGACTGAATGTCTGTGCTGGACACAATCACCTTTTTCTCCTGTTTATTGCATATCCAAAACTTCCGTTGAATTGTCTAATGCACTTTTACAGATGGGGGTATATTTTTCAAGTAGATAAACTGAAGAAGTGAGATTTGCAGATTTGCAATGATAGAAGAATTTGAAGAGCGATGGGAGAGTGTTGATACTGAAAAAGGTGCTCCCAAACAAAGACAAGGCCTTTCTATACGGCTGAAGGCCTTTTGGGCATCGAGTGTCACGGCCTTTGTCATGCTCAGAATACAATATGTACATAATATAGAAATAGAATATCTTCCTGGAATAAAGTTGCAATTTTTTTTTCTGTCTGTATTTGCCTAATCTGGTGGCCAGTATTTCCATCATTATATTTTCATCACGGATAGATAGCTCTGGAGAAGGATCTCTCTTATTTTTGACCTCCTTTAATAACAGAAATATATTGGCCTCTAAGAGAGATGCTGAAAAGACATTGCTTGTCATTAGGGTTCTTAACCATTGTTCATAGAATTGGTGTTGAAATCTCAAATACTATTTCATAGAACTCAACCCTAAATTTATCAAATAGATTTAAGATGTCTTGAAATTGCAATGCAATGCTTGCAATGATGTAGTCCTTGCTCAGTATCCTTGCATTTGGGACATGGGATTATGTACCAGGTTCACCCCAATTTGAGCTATCTGAGACTGGTAATTTGGTAATTTGGTTGTCTATAGCTCTCAGGAATATGCAGGTAAAATGAGATGATGTGAAAATATCCAATTTACAATGAGACACCATTGTGTTTATCGTTCTTTAAAAAATGCCACCTACAACGCATTCAAAACAGGCCCATGTTATAAATAATGTTAAAAGGATCTTCTTATCAGTAAGAAGTTTATATGTGATTATGTGTTTGTGGCTGTAATGTGGGGGGATTTAAAGATACAAAGTGCACAACGTTTTAGTCTTCGTGGCTCAAATACTTGTAAATGTGTCATTCAATATTCTGACATTGTACTGTACATCACCTGGACACTCTACATGCATGCCTATATTTTACTGCAGAAAAGGAGAAAAACAATTATTAATCAAATCCCTTTCCTTTGTTTATTTTCTGTCTCCACTCAGAGATCCAAACAGACGATGGGCCACCATTACCACCCAGGAATGATCAACAACCCTGTGACATCCATGGATCACATGATGGAGATGATGTCACAGCGCCACCAGGCACCTCCGCTACATCAACAACACCACCACCCCAATCATCATCATCATCCTCATCATCCACAGCTTGCAGCTCCACCCCTCACCTACCAACAGCGATGTCATGATCCTCCGCCGCACCTGGGAAGCACCCACAGCCACCCGCTTCACCAGTCAGGGAATGTACCGCACATTCAGGCTCACCAGTCATCGCCCTCACACTTGCACCAGGGCTCGCCACCTGCAGCTCCGCTGTCTGCTCCGGCACAGGTACAATGCATTACATTTTCTAATTGTTATATATGTGTTTTATATTTCTGCACCCGGGTACAGTTAGGTTATTGAAAAAAATGTTTTTTTGTGTGTGCAGTTATCACCAGTTGCACAACAGATGCCGCCCTCCCACTCTCAGCATGCAGTGCAGGCAAGCGGTAGCTGCAGCAGCAGTGGAGGAGACGGTGGAGGAGGCGGCAGCCGTCGACGAAGGACTGCAGAGCAGGACCCCGACGAGCGAAGGCAGAAGTTTCTGGAGCGTAACCGGGCCGCGGCCACCCGTTGCCGACAGAAGAGGAAAGTGTGGGTGTCGTCACTGGAGAAGAAAGCTGAAGAGCTGACGCACACAAACCTGCAGCTACAGGTGAGATGCACTTGCGACACAGACAAGTGCACACGCCAACACAATCTACACTTCAAGGATACTTAGCATTTCTCTGCGTGTTCCCAGAACGAGGTGACGTCATTGAGGTCGGAAGTGGGTCAACTGAAGCAGATTCTGCTCACCCACAAGGACTGTCCTGTCACCGCCCGGCAGAGAGAGGCACAGGGGTACCCCAGTGAGTAAAACCCCCTACCCTTCACCTCTGTCTAGAAATCTCACCAGCCTTTCCAGATGCCTGACACCAATAATCTCCATCCACCACTGAGGGTATAATTCAGATGCGTTATACCTTGTATGTGCACATAAGGGAATACCCCATGGTCACATGTTGTCTTGCTATGACAAAAAAACACCTCTACACACACAGGGACCTTAAACTGTACCATACAGAGTGCAACCGAACAGCACTTAAAACTCTGCTTCTATCTCCACCGTCTCCAAATATTAGAAATGCACTTTTATTCCTAAAGAGAGCCAATCAGGGGAAAGCGCTGCACTCTTAACTCTCCTTTTAAAGGAATATCTTAGACTATGTTTTGTCATACTTTTTAAAAGAACAACACCTTAAATATATTTAAAATACCCTGGAATGTAATGCTATGAGCATTTGCTATTTGGCCTTGCATGAAGCAAGCAGGGAACAAGATGCAGACGTTGCCCATCTTGCAGTCCAGGCAGCTGAAAGTTAAAGCTCAACAAGACCTGAAACTGACCTGTAATGAAAGATATTTGAAAAATACTTCACCCTGTGGCTTAAACAAAAACAGATATTGTGTTTAAGAGCTTCAGAGAACAAAGAGGGATGCAATATTGCCACGTGTTCTATTCATATATTTGTATTATTGTCTTTTTACCTGTATGTACAGTCTTCAATTGTTAAAATAAAAGAGATATTTTCATTTAATCAACTGTAATGGGTTTTTATTTATTTGCTAAACATCCAAAACAAAGTGCACATGCTCGTAAAGGCCACCCACAGAGCGGACAGTCCACACACATATATCAGTGACTTTGACAGCTGTCTTTGTGTCCAGCTGCAGGGGTGAGTCCAGGAGGAAGTCCCACCCCTGCAGGTCCTGGGCCTCTGCAAGCCATCCAATACAACAGCATCTCCACCTCCTCGACAGCTGGAGGTGACATGGGGCACGGCCCCCAGCCTGGACACTAGCCTTCAACAGACAGATGAAACACTGAACTGGATAGGTGAATTTATTAATCCATGTGAACGCTAAGGTATTTTTTTTAAACATGTATTATCAGATTTTCTGGTTGAAGAGAAGACCAGAAACAAACACTGAGATTTGCCCACAGCTTCATTTTCCACAACAGGTGCAAGAATGCTACTTTCTTGCTGGTGGGATCCTGTGTTTATTCAGACTAGTAATTGCTTACTTCCCACTGACTATGCACATACATAATCAATCATGACACATCATTTTAGTGTCATTTGCTCTTAGGATATATCTTGCACTAATTTTGAGAAACAAAGCTTTTATATTAGTTTATATTTTTACCCGAGCAGCTGTCAGTGCACACCTTATGAATTTTCTTTCAAACAGAGGCAGCTTCTAATCAAGAATACAACTATGTATTTTTTCTAACGAATTATTCAATTTAAGACAAACTTTTTTTTTTTTATTAGGACTTAAAATTGTATTGGCTTGTAAATAAAATGCAATCAAATCCACAACTGTGTTGGGAAGCCACGATTGTACAGTATTTCCTGAGGCACTTTTTTTTTGTAACAACTCCACCGAGTCACTAAATATTACCATTAACTACACTTCCTGTCTAAATCCCTGTCAGTTTAATTTAATTCACACTTTAATGACTTTTTTTTGTACTGTAAAGATAAATAAAATAAAAATGCTTATTCTGGTATCTTCTCATGATTTTTTTTTTTTATATATCTTTTTATGGCTTAAAATCTGAAAGATTTGTATTTTATTCTTTTGTAAAATAGTGGCTGTGAGCAATGACATTATGGCTATCCGTTTAGTTCTGTACACACAGTATGGTCTAGTCTGCCATCTAGTGACTGGTTTTGTTAGTAGTGGACCATAATAACTAGAGCAGTCAGCAAAGTGGCCTGTTTTAGGTTTCACCAACACACAAACATAAATATTTCTCAATACGTAATTGAAGATTAAAGATTTAAAATGGCCTCTCCTCTTTTATGTAAACGTGATGTAATTAATATAAGTAAGGAAAAATGTCCCGAAGTTGTCTGACATCTTTACTGTCCGCGGATACAAAAATAGTTTGCGTGCATGCATGTGTGTTTGTGTGTGCGTATGTGTGCTTGTGTATGTGCGTGTAAGATTTGGACTAAATGTGGGAGGCACTCCACCCTCTTGACTCAAACAAAGGGACAGCTTAACTATTGCCAGACCTCATCTTGACACGCATGCAGCACAAACTTCTTTGACATAGTATTGCTGTTTCCCCCCCCCACCGTTTCAGCCCGTCAAGCACCTAATGTATTGTTTTTGTTATTGTTTTGATAGAAAGAACCTTAAAACGTGTTTCGTACAACTCGCATGCAAATTATACATGAGGAGGTCGGACCGCCTGATTAAAAAATGTCATGGTTCCATTATGAGACTAGAAATGAAGGGGGTAAAAGATCATGTGGAGTTAAAGGGGGTTAATCCTTTATTCCCTCTATCCCTGAAAAACACTCTTCTTGTGCTTTACGTAATGAGCGGCTTACAAGACGCAGTAACATCTACTAAAGAGGAAAATCATTACACAAACACTCAAATGACAAATCAGTCACATTGTTGGGGATTTTATTCTTCGTGTTATGCTAAAAAATAATACAAAGTTTAAAATATAAAACATGATAGATGTGGTACAAAACAAGTGTTTTTTTTGTTTTTTTTTTCCTGCCAACCAGCAGCCATCACTACATACTATACAAATACCAGACAATATGATGTCTGTGAAGTCAATTAGCACCATCGTTGAAATCAGTGGTACATCATTCATGCGTACACATGCTCTCACAACAAATCACACATATAGAAACACCCACAGGTGCAAGGAAATGAAAGAGGAAATGCACAAAGCGGGAAGGGGAAGTCAGAGGGATTGAACTTCCTCTGGTGTCTGAAAAGGCCCTGATGAGCTCAGCTGCTCTGTTTACGTTAGTCCTGAAAGAAGTTGACTTGGTTGTGGTTACAGGCACAAACACACTCATGCTTTTATGTGATACTGCGCCATGTCTACTAAGAGGACTGCATTCTAAAGGCTAAAGACGGCAACATCAAGAAATTCACGCTTTTCTGTTGCACAGTGTCAACATGTTTAGTTTTGAGATGTTACGGATCTAGTCAGAGAATCTCTGCATGTCACTGTCTCTGCGAACACTGCTGTTGTCAAGAAAGCGGTCACAAGGGAACTCAATGAGGTCCCCTTCTTCTAAAGGGGCAAGTCGTGCCGGTCGACTGCTCTGGTAGCTGGCGAAGTCGGTGGACACGGAGGCCGTCGCCATCGCCGGACGAAACGGTCGCCTGGTGGAGTACATGTGGCGCACGTGCACGGCCGACTTCCTTCTCTGCATCCTCCTCCTCAGGCTCCGACCCAGCCAGACCCCGCCGATGACGAGCAGCAGCACGGCGTTCCCTGCCAGCGTTGCCACCGTCACTAGCTGGAGGTCAGAGGTCAGCGTGGCTCCGCGGCCGAACCCCTCTTGGAGAGTGACCAGTCCTGCACAGTGGTCCCGGGGCGCCACTTGACACACCGATCCTCCGACAACTCCTTCCACGCACACCATGTAGGTCACGTCGGAGCTGAGTTCTCGGAGGGTCACGGAGCGAGCTGCACCTCTGGCATAAACGTAGCGGGGGAAACGGTCTGGAGTGCCAAACCTGTCAAACAAAACCCGGTAGTGGACTTCATTTAGGCCTGGCCTGACTCCTGGTGTGTAGCTATGATGCTCCCTGGTGGTCCAGTAGACAGTGACAGAACTAGATGTCACCTGATCCACTGACACATTAGTGATAAAATGGCGGTTGAACACACAAGGATCTGTGATTACAGGAAGAGCCTCCTCCTGATCTGACCTCAGAAGATCAAACTTTTCTCCTGACTGGACAGGATACGTGGTAGTGAGCCGGATGTTGGTAGCATGACTTGGTGTGGAAGTGGCTGATGGATCAGTTTTGGAAACGACATTTGACCTCCGTCTTCCTTTGCCACGTTTCCCAGCTGCCTCTGCAGGTCGTGATCTTTGGCTGAGCAACTCCTTTGGATTCTTTCTTTCCAGGGAAGAAGAGGGTTTTGTCAAATTTTGACCCCCTTGGTCCCCTTGGATTCCCACCTCTTCCTGTCCCTCTCTTTTCCCTTCCTCTTCCTCTTTCCTCATCATCACTCCATCGCTGTTTTCCTGTCTCAAACCGTCTGTTTCCGCCTCTTTTCCCTCCTCCCCCCCACCTTTCTCCAGCTGACCCTCTTCACCTCTCCACTCCCCATCCTCCAGCCTCATTGCCTCTGCCCCTCCCCTCTCTATGCCCTCCACCTTTACTTGTACACCCCCTCCCCGGCTCTCCTCAGGCCCAGCTCGACTCTCACACAAATGGGTCCAGTTCCCGAGGGGTTGCAGCTGGGAGCTGTTCACATAGTCCAAATATTTCCCCCTCAGAGTTGCAGGGTAATGACATTGCACAAATACAGTCAACAGTTTGCCCTGAGAATGTGCAGCAGTCATCCATCTCTTCAGCTCCCCCAGGCGACAGTCACACGTCCAGTTGTTGCCATGGAGATCCAAGTCGTAAAGCACGTTGTTGAGTGCAAAAATGTCACCAGTCAGGCTGGTGAGAAAGTTGTTTTTCAGCTTCAGAACCTTTAAGTGTTTAAGTCTGGAAAAAGCCAAAGAGTCCACGTTGGAAATCCGGTTGCGGCTGAAGTCCAGTTCCTCGATGAGCTCCAGAGGGTCGAGGAGACCGGCGGGAATTTCCACCAGCTCGTTGCCGTCAATCAGAAGCTCTCTGAGGCTCGACAGTCCCTTCAGAGCACCGCTGTCCATATGAGAGATTCTGTTGTTGCTCAGGGAAAGTTTAGACAGCTTTTTCAGGTTTTGGAAGACGTGGTTTCCGATGTATTGGATTTCATTTTCAGACAGCAGCAGAGTTGTCAAAGCTTTGAGATGGGAAAATGTGAGTCCATTGCGCACGGCTGGCTGCTTGTTGTGGGCCAGGTTTAGAAAGCGCAGGTTGGTTAGTTTAGAGAACGCGTTCCTGTGAATATGCTGCAGTTTGTTGTATTCCAGATGAAGATAATGTAGAGTGGTCAAACTTTTAAAAACAGAGTCCTGCAGAACTTCTATGGAGTTGCCATCCAGGCGCAATTTAACAAGACTGTCTAAGTTGGAAAAGAGCTCCGGTGTGATTTTCTTCATGGCATTGTTATTTCCATAGAGAATAGTTAATTTATTCAGGGGTTGTAAAGTCCCAGCAGGTATAGCTGTTAAAAGATTATGTCCCAAGTAAAGTTCTTCCAGCTTGGAGAGTTTCTCAAATGCTTTTGGGTGAATAATTTCTATTTGATTGTACTGTAAATTTAACCTTACAAGGTTACCGTACCGCGTGAAGTCGAAGGCAGAGATGTTAGTGATGAAGTTACCCCCAAGGCTGAAGATCAGCAAGTCCTCGGGCACCGGTGCGGCGGGTTTGGGCACAGTGCTCAACCCGCGGTTGGTGCACATGAGGTGCTGCGAATGTCGACAGTCGCAGCGGTCAGGACAAAAGACCGTCGCCGGTGAGGATGATATGATCCCATTGAGCGACAGCAGGAAAAAGCACATCCCCGCCAGGAAACTGCTGGTATCCATTCCCACAGCGCGGCTGGCACAGCCAGAGTCTGATGCGGCATTCGCGTTGTGATGTTCAGGTGAAGTCGCCCCTCTCCTGTGTCACGCTGGAGATCGATTCTTCCATAATTCACTTGTTGCTCTTAAAAGTGTTGGACACTTCAAGCACATGGCTGCATCACTGAGCAGCAGCATCAATAGCGCAAATTAATTTGTCCAATGCGCGCTGATGCTGTGTGAGGAAACGCGCCTCCCCAGTAAAGCCTCCATCTCACCAAGTGGTCATCTGCTGCGAATTATAGGAGTTCCTAAAAAAAAAAAAAGCAGAGTTCAGGCGCTGAGCGCGATCACACACACACACACACACACACACACACACACACACACACACACACACACACACACACACACACACACTGAAATAGGCCCTCCCCTGCAACTCTGCGACCCTGCCAAAACCAGATGTTCACGAGTCTTGACGCACGAGATCCAGAACTTTGCGCGTGCACGCAGGTAACCAAACACACTTGCCGACTCTCTACAGTGAGAGAGGAAAGGGGAGAGAGAATGAGAAACCCTTTGACCGAGTTTTCTGCGCGTCCCTGCAGTCACCGGGGGTCTGAGATCTGGATCGGTTCCCTGGTATAGATAAAGCAGACAGGAAGAGTTCCTTCCCACGGAATCCCGAGAGAACCCCACAGTTTTGACTTGCTTGCAACAGAGAGCAAGGCAGAGTCACTAATAAAACAAGTTCATAAAATCTCTTAAAATCATAATGCCATTGGTTGTGTTAAGCTTTGAAAAAAAAAGAAGAAGATAATTCATAAAACAGCAGGCTATGTAATGTTTTTTTTTTTTTTTTTTTCCTGCCCCTGGAATTGCAGTCCAAGCAGCGACAACATGCATACACAAAGTAAGTAAAGCATCAATCAACACATCAACAGCCCAGCCAGCGCTCTGTTCAGTGTTTGAACACCACGAGCAATGAGGTTTAACTGTAATTTAGCCGACTATCCTCTCATTAACGCGCCTTTTGTTGCTGCGTGGGCCATAAGGACCGCAGATGGTTCACATTTGCGGATGAGGAATTCGGGTCGTGAAGCGTGTGTTAAGACTGGCAAGGAGAGGTGCCAAATCGGAGTTATAGATCTCCAACTTGAAAGTGGTGCATTAAATGTAGGGTGAGTGGAGCATGCGACTATTTAGAGCACAATTTTGTGCAGACAAAAGAACGAGTCTGTGCACTGTACATGGAGGTTTCCGGTGCAGTCTGAGAGCATGTTGGGCTACTGCCAAGACAGCTGCACGTTTATGGCAAACACGAGGAGTGCTTCCCAGTGCCAAACATAAATCTCACATCAGTGGTTCCTAACCATTTTTGTCTCCTGCAAACCCACAGCCAGGTGAGCTCAGGTGTCCTAATCTGCGTCACCTGGCATGTTTCCAATAGTTTTTAATTGGAGAATATTTAAAACTATTAGTAAAAAAGGATATTGTTAAAAAAAAAATTAATCATCAAGTCAAACTACTTGGGAGTGGCAGAAAAACGTTTCAACACATTTATCAATCTTAGCCATGTAAACTAGCCCATTTATTTTAATTGTGCATCTATTATTTAAAAATAAACTTTTTATTGAGTTTCACTTACTAAACTATCCATCACTTAAGAACTATTTCAATTATGTCTTCACTTTCATGAACACATTTTACTGTTTGCTCTTTAATTTTCGCAAACTATTTCAACTGTTTATCCATTTTAGTTAGACTATTGGACTAATGGTTAACTGTTTGTCCATTACTATTAGTTAGCCATACTATTTCAACCATTAGCAATTAGCCAACTTCTAGTTATACTACCTATTGGACAAATGGATAACTTGATCTATTCCTTTGAACTGTTTCAACTGTTTATTCATTACTTTAAATTAGTCTATTTCAACCGTTTACAATTAGCCAACTGTTTGCCAATTAGCCTACTTTTAGTTAACTAATTCAACTGTTTATTTATTTCTTTTAGCTCTTTCAAGTACTTATCCACTACTTTTTGTCAGCCTTTTTCAATTGTTTACAGTTAGCCAACTGTTTGAACTGTTCACCCATTGCTTTTGTTTAAACTGTTTATCCATTGCTCTTTGTTTGAATAACTGTTGTACTGACGGATAACCGTTTTATCTGTTTCAGCTGTTGATCCATTCCTGTTAGCTGACTAGTTTTAATCTTTCTACAACACCATTAGTTAACTATTTCAACTTATCTGCTCATATGGAGATGGATAGACAGGTGATGTTAGTGTCTGTGACTAGAGATTTGTCCACCACAGTAACAATATGCATTCACAACTCACTGGAGCACCTAAATTCATACACACATGTGGGGACGTACTCACATGTGCTTTTTCAACCACTCATACAAAGTGATGCAGTGATTTCCAGAGCCCAGCTAATGCATGACTGTTGGAGCTCTTTGTATTGCCAGCACAGACCTAAAAGCTCTCCCTGACCGGCCTCATTCTCATGCATATCTGTTAGTAGACATCATCAGACATTATAGCTCTGTGTGTGTGTGTGTGTGTGTGTGTGTGTGTGTGTGTGTGTGTGTGTGTGTGTGTGTGTGTGTGTGTGTGTGTGTGTGTGTGTGTGTGTCTGAGAAAGCAGGACAGAGAGAAATACAACCCATGGGGAAGCCCCTCTCTCTGGGAGGTCATTTCCTGCCTGTCCTTTTCTCCATAGTATTTCTGCATCTCTGCCCCCCCCCCCCCTTACCCCCTCCCCTCCCTTACCCCCTCCCTTTGTGTCTATGTCTCTGGAGTCTCTCTTTAACCCCTCTGAGGAACACACACACACTGAGAAAACACTCAAGAGATCTGGCTCCAGACACAGTGGGACCAGTCCAGTTGTTTTATGGCTGTCGCCTGGTCTGTCTCAGAGTTGAAAGGAATACACTAAAGTTTCATCAGCATAGACTGACTTTTACTATGGCATCAGAAATAACTCGAGACAAAAAACGTTACTACATTTAGAGGGGATTATGTTAAAAGATTCACTCCCAAAAGGGTTCGGTGTGTAAATGGCACAGACAGACAGAATTAGAGATGGAAGACAGAGAAAAAAGATGAGAGGAAAGAGAGAGCAGGGGATCAAAGGAGGAGGGAAGTGAGCCCAATGTAGAAAGAGATTGTTGTGAGAGGGAAAGTGTTTTAGAGTTGACCCAGATTCAAAAACCAGGCAAAATAGGCACCACTGAGGACCCCGTCTGCCTCTGTGCCTGCACACAACAAAAGCTGGAGACTGGTCTCACCAGCTTTTTCTTTCACCACCTCTCTCTCCCTCCACTGGGCCTCTCACTGTCCAATCAACCTGCCATATGACATTTCAGTCTTTCAGCAGAGAAGAGTGTGTGAGTGTGTGCACGCAAGAGAAACCTAATTCCACCAAGGGGAAAGAGACAGAGAGGAACTTGTATAGCTGTCTGCACTTGAGTTTGTTTGCTTCATGGGAGTGAAAAGAGTGAAAATGTGTGTGTGTGTGTGTGTGTGTGTGTGTGTGTGTGTGTGTGTGTGTGTGTGTGTGTGTGTGTGTGTGTGTGTGTGTGTGCGCGCGCGCGCGTGCGTGCGTGTAGGTCTGCATGAAATAAAGAATATCCAGGTCATTTCTTGTGTGTGTGTGCGCGCATGCAAGTGTACATGTAAATGAGCTGATGCTGCTGTGTATTTAGGTCGTCTAGGAGTGTTTCAATTCTCAGCATATGTGGTGAAGCAGTTTCTTATAAATGAGGAACTTTTTTTTTTTCAAGCATCAGAGTATCTATATACTGTATCCACACTGTAATTTGAGATGTTGTGCTTTTTAATCCCCATAATAAACCTCTCTCATAGCAGACAGTTTGACTTGTCAAAGCAGAAAAAGCACAAATGTTATTAACAACATCTTCAAGGAATACTCCCTGTAATACTGCTGAATACTTTAATGTCACAACTCCTACCACATCTCCTCAGATTTTCCTCCCTATTTACTGCAGTCACCTGACTCTCCACCCCCCACCCGCTCACCTGTAGCTCACGCCCTAATCAGCTCTTTGTTATTAACCTGCTGTCTTTCTCTAGTTGTTTGATAGATTGTTGTGTCATTCTTCTTCCTGATATTGTTATGTTCTTGACCTCTGGTAACCTGTTTCATCCTGTATCTGCCACCTACTGGTCAGTAAGCCTGTATTTCACCATCAGTTTAATAAAAACACTGGGCTGTTCCTGTCCGTCTGGTTTCTGTCTGCACTTGGGTCCCCCTTCCTGTTCTTATTGTGCACACTAACAATGGTCTGAATCTTTAAAACACATAGTATGAATTTTTTTTTTTTTTTTCATAATTTGGACAACATGCATTTTTTTTTTTTTAAAGTAATGACAGAGGAGGATCAAACCCCTAACCTTCTTGCTGAGAGGCAGCAGTGCTAACCACTGCACCACCAATCTTCCCAGGTGAATGGCTGCATTGTGACAAATCTTTGACTCACTGCAACCTAAAACTCCACTGTCCACAAATATTCATTCAAATGTGACCAAAATTGCCACAGACATACTTTGGATAGTAGATATACATGTTTTCAAGGGGGTCTGCAGTGATATTAAATATCTTCCTGTAATGTGTAGTGTATGCAAAACTTTTTAAAATTTACCAAATGTTTCAACTTCACTAAAAGTTGAACCATTAATAGCAACTTTGGTGAAGTAGAATCTTTTACCTGTTGAGTTAACCAGACTGTCGTCAGAGTCACTGGAAGCTCTGAGTGAACTCCGTGAAACTCTTTCTCCGCCACGACTCATATTTCAGCGCTGAAGATAGTCAAGTGGTCTACCACGCCACTTCAAACCCTCATTAGGACGTGGGTTTGAGCCCTGCTCAAAGTAATCCACAGGGTTCACAGAAGTCGAATCCCAGCTCATGGTAAACCACATGGTTCACGGAGGAGGAGTCCCTCAGTTTTGTGGGTTTGCGGTGTAAATGCAGTCACACTAATAGCAACTAATAATCAACAACATAACAAAAAATAAATGGTGTGTTTAAATCTTCTTGGATTTCTGTCTGAACTACCACAAACTTTATCCCCCAAAATCCAACTTATACATTTTAATGGTATAGTATGACTTTGGACAACATACTATAGTATGACAGAGTGGTGCAGTGGTTAGAGCAGTTGCCTAACAGTGAGAAGTAACTGTCTTCGATCCCCACTTGAGGCATACATGTCAGTTTAGAAAAAGGTCATACTCTAAAAAGTGATAAAACAACATAGCAAGTGATCCAAAAGACATTTTTGTATATAATATATAGTATATAATGTAGCCAGGGTGATGCAGCTAAGTTTGATGTTTCACCGTGACACAGGAAGTTGATGTTTAAGGTTAAACGATGCTCCAAACCTCACGAAACTTGCGTCAGGCACCAACTTTCAGGAGTTTTGAAGATGTTAAAGCCGCCAAAGAAAGAATAAGGAACGAGATCGAGAAAAAAAAAAAAGAAAACTGGATCCCCAACATGCAGCGTGCGAGGGCCCGCATATCACTACTTGCAGTTTTAATTCTTTCTTTAATTAGAAAAAAAAAAACCCCATGTAAAACCACAACAAGTCATTTATTATATACTTTAGGTTTTTAGTCCTGGAGTCCGACTTGCTGTCGCCTGTTTTCACAATTTCTGCTAAGCGAAGGTAACTGGCTGCTCATGTTCGCTTCATATTTACCATAAAGACATAAAAACAATGTTGATCTTCTGAACCAAATCTGAAGATTTTCCCAAAATGTCGATGTATTTCTTTAAAGGATGGGAGTCTTTCTCCACAGCTAATCTCCAATCAAATAATTGTTTATTTCACATGTTCAATGAGCCAACTACATTAACTGTAACTGTGGCACTTTACTTTGCCCTGACAAATCTGAGTCATATACGTGCACACACATGGTACTACACAAGTGGATAAGACAGGAATCATTTCATGTTACACACATATTTACACAAAAATGCACCAACCACAGCAGCACTCGCAGCATTGGGACTAATGAGCCTCACAAAAAAACAAAAAAACAAAAATAGAACCTTGCAGGAAGTCGCACTAGTGGAAACATGTGCATCTTATTGTATCGCGATGCAGAGATCTCAGCCTCTCACTTTTCCCTGCGGGTCTTGTTTGGATCAGAGAGACAATCCATATGAGACTTGTCCTGGTAATGTAACACTGCATGAAAGTTGCTTGAATCTGGGGCTTATCTTTGCAATCAGTGTAGCTGTGTTGAATGAAGATGAACATCAGCTTTGTCCTCCACAGCTCTCATTAATCGGAAATAGTTCAAACAAATAACAGATTGTTCCTGTGTGTGGCAAAGCCAGAAAGCATGTTTGGGTCCATTTGTGCAGACGTGTGTTTTTGCATGTTTATGA
Organism: Brachyistius frenatus; assembly: GCF_029030835.1. Lineage (NCBI taxonomy): Eukaryota > Metazoa > Chordata > Actinopteri > Embiotocidae > Brachyistius > Brachyistius frenatus. The sequence goes on from NW_027210601.1 coordinate 9,872,535, forward strand.
GCACATGCAAGTACCGAATTGACTTGATGTATTTTTTTGGTCTTTTAAATAATCTAAATAAATGCAGGAAAGCAAAGCAAAAGGAAGGAAAAGAGGAGATGAGGAGGTGGGATTGTGTGTGTGTGAAGAGAGTTTATAGGAGCAACAGCTGCTGTGATCATTAAGTGGTTTAGCTAGAGCTGAGAATCATAGATGGAGTTTGTCCTCACACACATTAATGATGTGTGTGAGTGTGCGTGAGTGGATGAATGAGTGTGTTTATGCAGTTACAAGGAGATGGTGAAAGAGACGGTGTCTGCAACTGCGCTAACATGTGGCTGTGAGCAGAGATGGAAGACATGCTGTCCACTGTCTGCCATACAGGAGATGAAGACACATTACAGGTGATTGAAGAAGAGGGAGAGGAACACCTGGGCCCCATGCCTGCAAACTTCCACATACCCAATGCTCCCCTGTTCAACTCTCCCAGCTGGTTCCCATCACAGGCAGGAGAAAAGGAGGGAAAGGAACAGTAAAGTGAATCAGGGGGTCTCGTCGCAACATGTAACAGACACTTTTCTGTGTTCAGGACTTTGCTCAAAAGATTATAATAATCTGATAAAGCAACACAAAAGCATGTCAAAAACAGCTGCTGTTACAAAAATGCATCATGTACAAAAGGGCTGATTGCAACAACAATAGCAACGTGGGAAATGCATTTTTACTGCATGCCTTTGTGCTCCGGAGAGCTGCAGCCTCTGCTGCCTGACCTCCAGGGGTCACATTTTGTGGCTGAGAGCAGTGTGTTGAATGAGCTGGGGAGGGGTGGGGACATGGAGGGGAGGGAGGACGGCTGGCAGAACCTTTAGGATTTCAGTCGACCCTGTGAGCGTTAAGAATGGAGGGAACAGAGAAGGGAAAAGGGAGGAAGGGAGGTACTCAACATCTGGAAAGAATTAGAGACCATGCCATTGCTCTGCTGAAAGACTGGAGAGAGTGGAGGGGGAGATAGAGCAACTTTAGTAGTGTGTGTGTGTGTGTGTGTGTGTGTGTGTGTGTGTGTGTGTGTGTGTGTGTGTGTGTGTGTGTGTGTGTGTGTGTGTGTGTGTGTGTGTGTGTGTGTGTGTGTGTGTGTGTGTGTGTGTGTACTGAGAGGGAAAGCCTTTGATGTCTCAAGTTTGATAGAAACTGTCTGCATGCCCATAATCAGCCTCAATCATGTAATGACAATGAGAAAGTGTAATGCTTTAAGATGTTAAGATCACTGAACAGAGAAGATAATACCCTGAAAACTGATATAGATGCATGGGCACACCAAAAACATGAAAGCAAGCACAGAAACACCCATATGGACATGATCTCTGGTTTAGCAACACAATGCGATCCAAGTCAAAGGAGAGTGCAGAGAAATGTGGCTTCTATGAGTCATTAAAACAAAGTCGTCAGTCAGTAATTTAGAGCGTTCAGACATCTGATCTGCAGCTGTCTTCCCCTCACTGCATGGCTTGTGTGCAACATCGCCCTCTGCAGACATGGAACATCATAGCATATATGGAGACAGTACTGTAATAATGTAACCAAGAGTCAGCCAGGCAAAGTGGCTCACTGGTCCTGGGCCCGAGACACCAAGGGACCTCAAAGATTCCAGGTCTGCTGAGTTTACAAATAGCTCCATGGATAACATGCCAGTCGCTTGCAACACTGAACCAACTGAAAATCTCTGGATGGATTGCTATGAATCTTTTCACATTCAAGGCTCCACAGTTTTGGTGATTCCCAGCTGCAAAGTTTCCAATTATTAAGGAACATATCTTCACATCTACTACATGGATTGACAAAGAAGTTCAGACAGATATTCATAGCGCTCAGACAATGAACCCGGGGGACTTTTGCAAACCCCTGACTTTTCCTCTAGTGCCATCAGAAAACGTGTTTGTGTACTTACAAAGTCATGTGTTGAATATTGGATGGATGAGCAATGAAATTTGGAACAGACATCATTTTTTACCTCAAGATGAATGCAGACATGAAAAGTCCCAGGATAATATCTTCTCGTGACTGGTGATCCCTTTACTTTTAACTTCATACAAATAACTTGCCACCAACTAATTTGTGAATACGTGTGGGCATCCTAGTATCTTAATCCAGCTGAGGATCAGACATGAGGTTCACTACAGAACAGAAAGGCCCTCTAGTTGATGGGTGTTGTCTCCCTTTATTACCGCCCCCTCACACTTCAAGTGAAATTGCACAGTGTAGCAGTGTAGCACTAAATGCCTCTCATATGCAGTGTCAAACAACATGAAGGCCCTCCCAGTATACTTCAATTTCCTGCATGAATACAAGCTCCTCAGTGTGCAGTAACCACAGCTAACCTATAGATGACGCTGCCATACACAATCTGCTCACACATTGTGTGTTTCTTTGTGTGTAGTATAAGTGACAGAAAGGGTGATAAGAGATACAAATAACAATTTCTCAAAAGTTTCATGTTTCAGCTTTTATTACGTGGCCTTGTTTATGACTGTCTTACCATTTCGTCTTTATCATTTCCCAATTATAAATACAATTTAAATTGTGCTATTAATAGACCTTCTTTAAAAGTCATAGTCATTGCAAGTCTGGTGTATTGTCTTTGCTGTTTCACTGCGTATGTACACAGGCATAATTCAGAGTCTCTCTGCTGAAGGTACACCAGGGTGTGTTCTCTTGTGGCTTAAACTGTACACTCCTTCTGTAAGAGCACAGGATCCATTTACATTTAACAATGAAAATACCTGCGACACAAACACAGTCTGTTCTACTTCCAGCGTCACAGTCCCAGTCCTGAAGCAATAGGCCTACATTCCTCTGAGCTCCAAACACTGCGATTACTTTTGTCAGGTTCTGAGTTTCTGGACACACCCGGCTCCTGCTCTCCCTTGCAAAGACATTTCCTGCACTTTTCATGTTTTCACTACCCTGTGTTGCCATAGAAATAAGCCCAGGCAGGAAGTGACATCCTCATGCCCATGCAAAGGAGGGAATTTGTTTTGTTGGGTAAACAAATCTACAGCATGAAGGTGGTTCAGGGAGCCACAAGGGCAATAGAAAGATGGGACATTGAGTTGAGACACATGCTGTTCACCCACTCGCTCATTCTGTCTGGGTGCAATCACACAACTTCTCTCACTTACTCATCGTTGAAGTAAACAGTCAGCAGTTGCTGGTAGAGCCATCTTTTGCAACCAAAATGTCTGAGGAAAAACTCATCAAACAATCTGTCATTGGACTATGCAGGGTATTAAGGAGTAATTGGCTCTATTTCTCCTACTGACAGTTGTTTACTTTTAAGAAAATGGTATGTTTGACTTTCTCTGACTTCTGAAGCCACTTAATTTACTCTTGTTTGACACACAGGTAAGTGTGATTGGAGTTTCAGAAAAAAGTGCCCTTCCTGCTTAAAGGAGCTGCCGTTTCTGTTGCCCAAATAAAAGAGCACACTGTAAGCTTTGACCACAAGGCCACAATGAACGTGGGGATGTAAAACGTATGTAATTTATGTTATACACAACTGAATATCTCATTTCAAAGTCAAAAGGTGCTGGTAGGTAAAACAGAAACATACAGTGATACTTTAACGTAAAGCACACAAAGTTTCACGTGACCTTTACGTCATTTACAGCTGCAATTTACCTGACTTCTTGCTGACTGACGCCAAACTCTCGCCTTAATTGTTTTATCTGTATGACATTTGTGTCTACGTCACACTGTAGCCAGTTCAAATACGCGTCCGCACAATCTCGCACTTCCCGCCCTCCTCGTCTTTCTCTTCGATTGCGATTGGCTGAGCAGCGCGTCACTCACTCCTGCCCACCGAGCAAAACCCCTCCCCGTCCACGACGCTCGGGAACTGAAGCGAGGAGGGAGAGTAGTCTGAAGCAGCCAGGTACTGTACCTCTCCACTATCAGAAGAGGATGCTGTAGCTTTCGACACAGAACCGTAAGCAATTTTTTTTTTAATTAAAAAAAAAAAAATTATTAATACTTATAACTCCTGTGAAATTCTATCGGTGTTTTTTGTTGTTGTTAATGTGTACCTTCCGTCTGAATTAAGCGGCTGAGTTGGCAGCGCTCCTGTGGTGTCTGCAAGTGAAATATCGCTTTCGATAGAATTATTAATGTCCTCCTTTTGACATTTGCAGCTCAATTAGTGTGCGAGAGTCCTTTCACACTCGCTCACTGTGGTGTCTGGGTTCTGTCGAGGCTGTGCGAGCGACGGATTCACGGCCACATGGAATATATTAGACATTTTGTCTGCGCTGACAAGTTTGAATTGCTGTGCTGGATGTTGGCAGCAGGAACAGAGCAGAGCTGTGAATCTAAACGGGACACCTGTGGTTACTCCCTACGGAGTTTGTCCCCATTAATGAATACTACGAACTACCATTTGTACATTTTATTCAGCGTGTTCGTGTTAGATATTAAGCAGAGGATGTAGTTTTTTTTTTTTTTTTTTTAAATGTGGATTTAAAGGTGCAGTATGTAAGATTTCTCTTTAAGCGTTCAACAGGTAACTTAAACTATCATCAGAATGGGAAGAAATCACAGTTTCGACACGATGCGAAAGACGTCTATGTTTAGTGTTGCAGAGATATCACCTAAAGTCAGCATGCTTACCACCTAGCCCCTTCTTATAATACCATCCCACACCTCAACAGGCGTTGGAGAGTCACCGTCCCGTCCAGTCGGTCCGCAGTCCAACTCGAGGAAGAATTAGTGCATTCTAACTTCCTGTTATAATGAATGAATTAGGAAACACAACGATGGCTGAAACTGTTGGCAAAACAAATGTCCGGTCCATTGGGCACACCAGGACCCAGATCGTGGTGGACCGTCAAAAAAATTCCTAAATTTTTTTTTTTTTTTTACCGAAGTAATTGGTCTCTTTAATGGGTCCTTTACCAGGGGAGCATGCCGCTGGTAGTTCCAGTCCTGATGAGTCCATGGCAGAATTGTTTTATTTGTACACCTCTGTATAACTTTACTGGCTGTTAATAAGTTAAGTTCGCGGTTTGTTCAGACCAGTGAGAGTAGCTGTACTGACCTTGTTGAATTAACTCGTCATCCGTCTGACAAACAGACCAGGCGTACTGGCCTCGTTTGGACCATTCAAAATGGAATTTTAGTGCAGCTAGTGTCAACGCAAACTGTACCAAAAAACTTTTCATATACTTTTCATATAGAGACCGTGATAGGTGAAATCCGTGAAGTAGTAACCTTTTTTTGTTTTACAATTATTATACAATGAAATACTCCATAATACATTGAAACCAAAGAACAAAACCTTTACTGGATGGTTTTGCTGTGGCTGTTTTCTTGCTCTGATGGTCTTGCTAAAAGTGGCGATAAGTAATATTGCAAATAAATTGATCGCTATGTTTTAGTGGCTGCACTGCTGGGTCCATACAATCGAGGTTTACAGTCATCAGTAAAAACTACTAACTACTAACTACTTGCACGGTCAGAATACGTATAATTTACCTAAATTGCCAAAACCGAGAACTGAGAGCAGACTGCCTGGACGCTACAGTACCACCTCTTGTGGCACCAAGTGGTATTACCAGACAGGATTTAAATCTCTAAGGACTTATATTGCACCTTTTTTTTAAAGTTGTTGTCTGTTCAGTGACAGTATATGAAATACATTTTATGATTTTCTTGTACAGTACAGAGGACAGTGTGTTTTCTGGGAGGCAGTTATTGTTGACTAATTTTTCAGAAAGAATCCGGTTTTCCCAGCTTCTCTAATTTGAATATTTACTAGTTTTCTTCGTTGACAGGAAAATAAATATGTTTGGATCAAACAAAAGTGTGTATTTGAAGACAACACTTTTGATTCTGTCAACGTTTGATGAACAATTTTCTGTATTTCTTTAAATTACTGATATATTTATCAAGAAATAAATTATCAGACGAGTTGATAATGAAAATAATTGTTGGTTACAGCTCTGCACGCGTTAGTTCCTGGTAAATGATCAGGACTCTTTCAGCCCTTTGACTTCCATGTTGCTTTTGTTGTGCTTGAGTGATTTTGTTTTTTTTAATGATAAAGGAAATCAATTCTTGGCATTAGCAGGTCCTAGTCCCGACAAGATCATTTTATGCACGAGTGGTGATTGCATCACTATCGCTGCGCCATTCACAGATTGCCTGTCGGTACACGTATCCAGTCCAGCACTCAAGTTAATGTAAACAAAACTGCACCCCTAAAGTTTTGTGTTAACATATCTAAACGGTGGGTGAAGCCGGTTAATAGTGATATTTCAATTGTAAAATATGTGAAGATTTTCTCATCCCAGACTAAAATGGATGAGAAGGATGTAAAATAGGTTCAATTATAGGTCCTATACCAACCAGACAGGCTTTAAAAGATCTACTGACAGTGGCTAAAAAAACATCCAAAACCATTTTTGTTATCAAATTGATTAAGGTTGGAAATACTTTTACCAGCACAAATGTCAGCTTTTCCAACTTCCAGCTTTTCTGTTGGGATGATTTTAAATGAAATACCTTCAGGTTTGGTTCAGCCGACTAACTGTCGGCTGTTCCTCGCCGCTCTCCCAGCACTCTCATGATCTCTGGCCAAAGGACGATTGCGCTACGCGTGTCAGTTTCTTTTTAAAAAAATTTTTGTCAAGTCTCAATCAGCTGATCACTGTCCAGCTAAAGCGTTCTTGTTTTGTTCCTGCCGCAACATTTTTTTGGGCGTAAACATCCAGCGTGGCCGACATGACTCACTGGGTTATCTCTGTCACTTTTCCTTTACACAACACCCACTTAAAAGCTGGTATATACAGAGCACTCCTGCCTTGACTAATACACCAAGTGGTCACTGAGAATAGTCTGCCTGTGGCTGTATGAGGTGAAAGGATGTTTTTGCCCTACTTCCATTCAGGCCAGCTGGTCAGCGCCAAGACTCGTGTGAAATTATGTTTCTGCTGGTAACGGTACCGGTTCCACAAATAGCCACCATGTTTTATGCGCTCAGATTTCTCATAAAGAACAAACAAACTAAATATATTCTCGCCTTTGCCTTGTGTTTTATGTATCCATAGCAACCTCTGATTGAGCAGACGCACAAAGTGTCCCTTGTCTCAGCAGGAAGCAAAAAAGACATCTTTTGTGATGCAGCTTTTCAGAAATATATTGGTCAGGAATCTAAAGGCGTGCTTAGTTTCAGGCTTGTTCTCTTTCTGTCTCGTTGTGCACATGAAAATAGCTTGAGTGTTGAATGGCATATTGGGGCTGCTCTGGGTGTCTTTGATCACTTGCTGTTACTTTTTTTTTTTTTGCTGTCTGCATACAGGAAACACAGGCACAATCTTTCTTTCAGATAAAACAAAAAGTTTAAAAAATAGCTTCAAACACATCAGTGCTATCAGCCATCATTATCATCATCATCATCATCATCATCAGCAGCAGCAGCAGCAGCCGCCATACACTCAGCCAGACATGATGTCAGAGGTCATACAAGCTAAGTGCTACCAACTCATTCAGAAACATATGCTGCCACACATCCCTTCTGCTATTTTCATTTCCAAAATTTGGGCTTTGATGGATGAAATAGCCAGATAAATATTGACAGATGTGCGTCCATTTAAAGCATCTCGTGCCGGATGCCTGTTTGATAATCGGTAGATCGTGCCCAGCTTTGACTCAGTAACTCTATAAAGAAGCTTTACCGGGAGATAGTGGCGCCTGATCGGAGGTAGAGCCACGGATGCACCATCTGCGAGGACCTTTTCGCAGCCCCAGTCAACCTGTAATGGCGAGGATGTACAAGCACGTGGACGGTCGGGTTCCTGGCCGTCCGGCTGTCGCACGAATATGTAGCAGAAAGCAGATGGATTGTCTGCTAAGTCAAAGTCTGTGTGTTTATCGTGCCAGAACTAGAAACTCCAGCCTGACAATTCCTCATGGTGAATAACAAGACTGGTCTTTGCTCTATGAACACCACAGGGCTTTCTGAATGGAAACCGAATGAACGTCTTTACTCAAACTGAAACCGTTTTAAAGTCCAATCTTGAGGAGAGGAGCTTTGTGGGGGGGGGAACTGTTGACATTGTAAGGTCTCTAGGGACTTTTTCCCTCCAGTCAAAAGAGAAAATATACTAATGGGTTGACTGTTAGACCACACAGGACTTAAGTTGCAATATGTTAGCCTCTGATCTAACACCTAGAGACAAATCACAATTCAGTCATCATTTGCATTTGTTCTATTTCGTCCTTCTTCTCATCAGCTGATCTCGTAAATTCTTTCACTTGTTTTAAAAATAGACAAAATAGTCACATTTCCAACACCTTTAAACCTTTTATTCCCTCGTTTGGGCCTGGTGACTCTGCGGCATTGGCCCTTGCCACGTGAATGACCCCCCTTTCCATCTTAACAGATCATTTACAAGGTATTTGTGTCATTAATGATTGACTCGCATCACGCAAGACCGAGGACAAAACCCCGACACTTTTAGTCTTGCAAGTGCAGAAGGCTCGGCAGTGTACCATCCTGCAGTAATAATCACTCAGTCGAGGTAAGTGGGGCACGCTGTGGGGTGTTCAGGGACTCGTCTCCGAGCTTCGTTTACGGTTTATCTGTGGCAAATAGTCCTCTGTAGCTGTTCAGCTCATCCACAGCTTTTACACGAGCTGTTAAGCCGGTGAGGTCAGGAAGTGTTGTGAGGTAGTGACACTTCAAACAACATCTAAGCACTGAGGCTGCAGCAGCTTTTGAGGTTTTGTTGTGAGGAAGTGTGTTGTTGAGAACTTTTGCTGCTGATTTGTATGAAAGGGAAAAAGACGGAGGAATGGAAGGCAGGGGCTGAGTGTGTTATGTAAAAATATATATATATTTTTTAAAAAATTTTTTTAATGCAGCTTCTGCCTTTACTCACCACTTATTGTGTTTACAGCCATGATTTGTAGTATTTGGTTGGAGCTGTAAATTCACAACTGAGGCCCCCGGGCTCCTCCACTCACATGGCAATACAATGTTTTGCGGTTGGATGCACCTTTTGTTGTTTAAAGTCGAGACCACATACAGGTGCGTGTCCACAGCTGGTGTGTGTGTGTGTGTGTGTGTGTGTGTGTGTGTGTGTGTGTGTGTGTGTGTGTGTGTGTGTGTGTGTGTGTGTGTGTGTGTGTGTGTGTGTGTGTGTGTGTGTGTGTGTGTGTGTGTGTGTGTGTGTGAGAGATGAATTCCCGCCTTGATTTATGTCCACAAAGCTTCAGATACAGTTTCAGACGCCTGGCATGTTGCAGCCTGAGAAGTGCAAACAGAACAGCTTGATGGCTTAATTCAAGTTCGCCAAGTTTATCATTTGAAGCCTTCCTTAAATACGCTGCGCGTCCTTTTAGCCGGTGCTCCAGAGCTGTGAAAGAAGTGTGGGCTGTCCGTGTGTTTCGGCCTGCTTTTGGCCCAGTGTTGACTGTAGCTAGCCTTGTGTTATGGTGTGTCGGGGGTATCGAAGCACGGCGCACATTCTTTCCTGTTGATGACTCATGTCCTGAGCATGGCGCTGACTGTAAGCGAGGCCTCGGGGAACTTCAGAACACACACACACACACACACACACACACACACACACACACACACACACACACACACACACACACACACACACACACACACTTGAACCATCAGAGCCCTGGCAGAGGGTGTTGCTCGCAGCATACTGAAAATCAAAAAGTTTACACACATTTGCGTGCATGCGAGCTCACGCACACAAAGCCCACAGGCATTCCCTCACTGTGTTAATCACCCAGGCAACGATGTGCCTCCCCCCTATCCCCTCTCCCCTCCCTCACATGCATCCATGGAAACACAGGTCTTTGACAGTACCAGCGTACAAAGGGAGTGGCATTAAAGCCCTCATAGAGGCGTAACGTACACAGCCAGGTTGGAGCATGTTATTTGCGGCCATGGGAGGAATGAATGTTACATCACAGAGGGAGGGTGGATGATCCCTGCTAACTCCATGCAGTGTAATTATGTTGGGGCATCAGGCAAAACTCTCAAAAATGCCAAGCAGAACAAAGTCTCTCTCTTTTTAGCTTTTTATTGTTCGTTTGGATTTTTTGATCTGGGCAGCTGATTTTCGTAAAATGATAACGAAGTGTCAACAAACAACTTTTTTTTTTTTTTAACTTCTCTTCTCTTGAAACTCACGACAAAATTTGAACAACTTATTGCAAAAATAAACCAACATTCTAGTTAAGCGGTGCGTGTCTGATCATGTAATGTTGTAAGATAAATGTGAGCTCACTTGGAAAAAGGCATCACGAGCTTCCTGACACAGCCGGAGCCGAACAACATTCGATCAGCACACGGAAGAAACATTCAAAGTTCACGTTCAAGTGTAAAATGCTGTTACAGGAGGAGGCTGTGGAAAGCAGCTGGTGGTGTAGCAGCAAGGATCCAGTTCTCTATTTCATAGTGTGCAGATGGAGCGAATGCAAACTGTATGTTTATAGGCTCCTTTGTGTTAAGGAAGGAACACAAGACTGTAAAACACCTGCGCGTGCCTGAACTACGGAACGTTTTATTAAATCTCAACCGTATAAATGATGGGGTCATTTCATCTTCTTTAGTGGAAGATAGGTAGTTTTAGAAATTTGACATAAACAATGTTAAAGTTACATCTGGAACGTGGAGCACAGAAATACTCTCTGGAGTTTTAATATTAAACTTCAATGCCAGTTGTCTTTGTTTGATGCTGCGCTCATCCCGAAGGCTTTTTGCTTTGCTGTATTGCTGATGCCCTCAAGCTTCTTTACCACTGGACCTTTGATCATAACACTTGTATGGTACTGCCATAGTTATAAATACTGACTGGGAGATTTTTTTTTTTTTTTTAAAGCCACTCGTGTGTGAGCACATCTGAAATCACATTCATTCAAAGTGTGTGAGAGCTCATGATCGTGATTGTATTCTGGATATTTGTGTCTAGCTTCCTTTAAACTACTTTAAGCTACTTTGGACTTTGGGGATTTCACAATTAGTCAGACACTCGGTGACTAAGAGAGTGAGTAATTGTTCCCGCTCTGTTTTGATCTGTTTTGTCTTGTTTACTGCTCCTGTCTGCTGCCACTGTTCTCTTTAAAACACGCCTAACCTTTGTGCTTTTTTTTTCCTTCTAACTTTTCTCTGCAGTGCTGACTGTCGGCGTGGCCTTCAAAGGTCAGAGTGATGCTCCTGGTGGTTCTGCCGTGATCTCTGCCGCTGCGGTTTCCTCACGAAGAAAATAACCTCGCGAAAAGATGACATCACCGTCACCCACTCACAGTGACAGCAGTGGCTCCTCTAAACATGACAACAACCAGGTATGTATATATGTGTAGTACGTGCATATATAGTTTGTGGTTACAGCCGCTGTTAACAATTTCAAAAGTGTGTTTTTCTCGTCAGTTAGTATCAGCTGACCTCTGACCTCTGACTTGCTGAATTTCAGTATGTCAAACAGTGTGTGTGTGTGTGTGTGTGTGTGTGTGTGTGTGTGTGTGTGTGTGTGTGTGTGTGTGTGTGTGTGTGTGTGTGCTGTCAAACAGATGGATTTGCTTTTCTTATTAATGGTTGTTCTCTGTGAGCAAACATTTAATTGTTCCTACAAATGCGAACCACACTCGTAAAACTCTGAAAATACCATAAGCGGAATAACACCGTTCTTACAATGACTGTAATTGTATTTACAACAATTTTGCACTTAAATGGTAGCTCCAACGATGAAGAAATGTGTACTGTTTGCATGCATACCTTTGTTATTTCAATGGAATGAAATCCACTGCCTGTCTCATGCTGTGTTGCCACTCTGTGTCTCCCTTCAGGACAGCTGGGAGATTGTGGAGGGGCTCAGAGGGGCTCCTGCCAACATACAGGAGCCGGAGAGACAGGAGGGATTTCTGCTGAAGAGGAGGAAGTGGCCCATGAAGGGATGGCATAAGGTGAGCACCTCACCAGACATCTTAAAGCCATGCTTAAAGCAGCGGCAGTGAGACACCACTGCAACCCTGCTGCTGTGTCGTATTGAACCAAAGACTTGTGTCACTCTGAACTTTATTGATTTTATTGATTGACAGACAGCGTACCATAAGGTTTTGTGCATATTTTCTGTTTTGTTACTCGAAGCCTATCATTCAGTTAGGTAAAGGAATACTGTAATCGTGGAGTAATGTTGTACATTTTCTTTATTGTTGTTCTCAAATTTAAACCAGCAATACTTCCATTCCTCCCTAAATATCTAACTAGAGACCTGACCTGTTGTCTTTTAATACCTCAAGCTATTTCCACATTTCCTCCTCTTCACGGTTTCAGTCCTCTGTATCTCCTTCTTTCCACTCTTTTTACTCCCAGCTGATTATACTGTAACCCTGACTCATCTTCCTCCCCCTCTTCCCTCTGTGAGTGTTCTCATGCAAACCTGGGAACTTCTGCCTTGCAACATGATGAGCCTCCACTTTAATATACCACATTTTAACTGATAAAGCGGCGTCAACTTCTGCCATTTCATTGTGAAACTAAAGAATGCTCGTAAGCTGCGGTTATGTCTGCATCATCCAACTGATCACTTATTTCACTGCTGCTTGTTGAATTTGAATGGCAGGGTCAAGGAGAAAGTGGTGGTATAAGTGCAAAGTTGCACAAAGTCTGCCTGCTGTTTTTGTTTGTGTTCAACTCTTTGTGTACCAGTGGGCGCAATAATGCTGCTGCTTCTGTGAATGAATATTGACGGAGTTTGTTTTCTTCCCACTTAGAGATACTTTGTGTTGGAGAAAGGCATCTTGAAGTATGCAAAGCGTGGAACTGATGTAGGTATCACCCCAGGAGTGCCATCTGTCTGTCTACACATACACACATGAACTAAATGCCAACCACAAACAAGTTGTTTTTGCACAGATGACGAAGGGAAAGCTTCATGGCTGCATAGATGTTGGCCTCTCCGTAATGTCAATCAAGAAGAAAGCCATGTGCATTGACTTGGACACAGAGGACAACATCTATCACCTAAAGGTAACCCTGGAGGCTCAAGATTTGTTGATTTAATGTTGTTTTGCTGTATGAGACGTGCACATATAAGCAAATGCCTCAACATTTGCAGGCTCTCTCTGTTCTTTCCTGTGCGTGTTTCATACTAAGACTTTCACAGGAGTTTTCTCCCAAGTTTCTGCTCCTAATTTGACTTCATGGCACCCAGGTGAAGTCTCCGGAGCTGTTTGAGGAGTGGATGTCAAAGCTGCGTCATCACCGTGTGTTTCGGCAGAACGAAATTGCGATGTATCCCCACGAGAGGCATCTCTTCCACCCCCACTCCTCGACCTCCCCCTCTCTTAATGACTCCTTTCGAAAAGTAAGTCTTCCCAGCGCTCCCTTGTAGGAGAAAATAAATATGTCTTCAATGTTACCGGGGGGAGGGGAAGAGGGGGGAGGGGGATATGTTACGTGAGATGATGTGTATCCCTTCTTTGCACCTGCCTGTCCATCCCAAACAGAGGGCTACTCTCACCAAGCAGGCGTCAGTCCACCAGGTTAAGATGAGCTCCTGGCTCCACTCCTCTGAGGACATGCACAAGTGCTGCAAAGGTGCGTCGCACTTTTATCTATTTCTCTCTGCTTTCTTGACTCACAAATTGTCTCCTGGCTTGCCTGTCGCTATGCCTTCTCTGCTGCTTTTCTGCCAGCGTGTCTCACTGCGGTGACTCTTTCATGCTCTATTTAATCTCTCGTCACCGTGCCCGCCTGCGCCCAAACTTTGATCTAATGATAATCCGTCTTTCACTCAGACTTGGAGGAATGTGAATCCTATCTGCTGGAACTCAACCTGCTGCTAAAGAGCATGGAGGTCCTCCACCGCACATACTCGGCTCCAGCCATCGGTGCACTACAAGTAAGCACAGGCACATGGATTAAGATAAGCATAGTGTTAAATGTGGAGGTGTTCTTAGTCAAACATGTCAAACCTTGTGGGTGTAACAGAAAAGTGGCTGACGTTCCCAGGGATTAAGAAATAACAGAATAATGGAAGTCATTTTGTTCCTAACCTCCAATATATCTACTTCTTGTGGTATCACAGGCGTCTACTTTTGACATCCCCAAAAAGGAGAAGAGGCCGAGGAGATGGCGATCCAAAAACAATGGCAAAGAAACCAAAGCAACACTACAGGTAAATGTTCAGCTTCTTTTTACAGCTGCTGTTTGATATTAATTTACAATCATTAAGCAGTGGGGATTAAGTGGAAAATAATGGCTCTCTTTTCTGTGTTTGTCTGACAGGTCCCGAGCTGTATCTCCTCCAAGTCGCCTCGCCTTCATGCCTCCAACCCCAACCTCTCCACCACTGAGTCAAACACCCAGGAGGTCTGCCCCGAATCACCAGACTCACCCACAGACGTGTCACGTCTACAACAGGACTTCTGCCGACTGGCCAACAACAGTGAGTCCCTGAGGAGATGCATTTACTGCACAGAAAGATGTACTTTTTTGTGTGTCTATGCGCTACATGGTAAGATAGTTTCCATGACAACTCTACACTTGCTATCTGTCTATGGCATTTGCTTCTCTCCAGTCCACGTCACGCTGAAGTCCACCTTTAGTTCCCTGGCAGCAGAAAGAGACAGACTGAGGCACACCATCGACATGAAGACCCCCCAGCCAGCTCAGGTCATGGGCCTGAAGACTGCCTATGCTTCAGTGAGTGACACTGTGACTAAATAGTAATTAGTCTTCATGACTTAGCCAGCAATGCCCGCCACCTATCACCACTAATTTCTCTCTTGTTATCCAATCAGGATTGTGCAGGACCCTCCCACTCCCTGGTCCACCAGGCCTCCAATGAGAGCAGAGCATCTATCCCAGAGTCGATATCAGAGTTCTTCGACGCTCAGGAGTACCTCGTCTCCTCTTCTTCATCTGAGAACGAGGTCAGACAATATCTGCTATCACTTTTTTCCCTCTTCTACATGTTCAACAACCAAATGCAGTTATCCATTATTCAGTCAATTTAATAACTCCAAACATCGTGTCTACACAGGAAGTGTAGCCCGAGCAGCATCTTTAGCAAGTGCTCCATCCGTGTGTCTACATACGAGGCATTCAGGTGCAGTGATGAGTGTGGGTCACCTGCGGCTTGGAAGCACTTAGAATTCAATACACAATGACTGTAGTTATGTGTGTAAAACAGAGAAAAATAGACTTGAAGCCTAAAAATAAGCATTCGGTCGCGGCTATGTGAGCTCGCGTGACATGCAGCTGTGTTGTCATAGAAGACTTTTGTTCTGTCAGACATGCGTGACACGGACGACTCAGAAACACTTTCTGTGTAAACGCGGTGTTAGTCTTCAAAGTTTGATTAAATCACAGTTACCCAGAGTGCAAAGTTACATCAGCAGACTACTTGATTTGTCAAAACTCAAAAGGCTTATTGAAAATGAGATTAAACAAAGAAAAAAATAGGCTGCAAATTGTTGTAATTAAAAAATACAGCCAGCAAATAGTTTGCATAGCTGCTTGATAACTGACACAAATGATTGAAATTAGTGAATTGACAAATTGTTTTAACAGTCGTCAGACAAATTGTAAAGTCTACTTTCATGGAACTTGCGTAATAAACATAATCTTTTTCTTAATATGTTTTCTTTCCTGAAGATGCAAAGACTTTTAGATGTGTCTGTTTTTGTCCTTTGATTCTATAAACTGGTGGCTGACTGACCTTTTATCATTGATTTTTTTTTTTTTTTTGTCTCCAGGTGTCCGACGATGACTCGTATATCAGTGATGTCAGTGACAGCGTCTCCATGGATACCTACAGCAATGAGGGCGGCAGTGAGAGACACAACTCCGGTACATGATACAGTAACAAGTTGTGTGTGTGTGTGTGTGTGTGTGGTCATACTAACTCCCTCGACGGACATAGAGTCAGTGTAAAGAAACTGTATGTGTGTTTTTCTGAAAGTCTCGGTATCAAATAAATTACGATTGTCTGGAATATGTGAAATTATCTCACTTGCTGAGAGAATGTGTTGAGCATGACCACTTTCAACTTCCAGACATGTGCACAAACCCAGCGTGATGTTTCATTATGCAGTATGTGACAAAGCATCTGTGAATAATCATCATTAATTCAATGCTGCAGTTGATGTTATTTTTATGTTTTTACTGCATAAACCTTTGCCTCCAGGTAACGTTAAACAGAAGAAACAGAATTTAATGAAATCCTTCTGTTTCAAATGCAGATGTTGTTTTCATCTAGATTTTGCAGCCTATGCAAACAAAGGAGAAAATTTGGTTTTTAAAATTTAGATTTAGATTTTGTGGCCAATGGGGTTTCGAAGACTAATGCTAGTTCAATCAATATTGTTGTATTGAAGCTGATAAAGTGCAAAATTTGAGTAAAACTTTTACATTTGTATTGAACAATTATTTTCCCAAAAAACACAACAGAGCAGTCAAACATTTCCCCTAATAATTGCCTTATTTGCATTTAAAGAGCATTCAGACCTTCATGGGAAACCAAAATACTCAGGTCTGCTACTGTTTGTTCACATTGGATGAAAGTGCCTCCTATGGAGCTACAAATGTTTTGTTTTTTTAACATTGAGACTTTACAGCATCTGTCCTTTGGACGAGGTGCATATTCATGAAAGCTGTCTCGCGTTTCAGCTCTAACACAGGCTCTTGTCTCACCTGTCACCTCCTCCTATGTCATCCCATGTCCCTCCTCCAGTCAGCAGCGTGGTGACCCTGCCTCGTCGGCGCTCCACGCTGCCCTCTCCCAGTCCCACCAGCACCGTGAGCCTGTGGAACATCCTGAGAAACAACATTGGGAAGGACCTGTCCAAGGTGGCCATGCCAGTGCAGCTCAACGAGCCCATCAACACCCTGCAGCGGTTGTGTGAGGAGCTGGAGTACAGCGACCTGCTGGACACCGCCAATCAGACGCAAGACCCTTACCAGCGCATGGTGATTACAAGAAAACTTATTGATATTTCATCTACAATCCTGTTACCGTTTACTAATTCTACTGAAACACTTGAGATAGGCCAATGCACTCACAGCCTCATAGGAATACTGATGCATTATGGAAGAAAAAAAACACTCATTTCAGTTATAGTCTGCTGACATGCATGTTTGATAGATAGATATATACTTTATTAATCCCTCAGAGGGAAATTTTTTATAAACACTCGCTTGGAAAAAGACATCAGAAAAGCAAAAATGCTGATATGTGAGTGAGTTTTGAGCACAGTGCTCTTCCTCTGGCAGTATTTTGAATGCTGCTCTGATATTTGTCTTTTAGTCTGAGTGTGCTTTTGTCGGCGGCTTGGATGAATATTTCATTTTCTGCAAGGAAGATGTTTTTCAGCCGTCTTTTTGACAGAGTGTTTGATGCTTGCTAGCAGTCAAATCCACACACACTGGTTACAAAGACACGCTAAAGTACATAACAGTGTATGCACCCCCTACATAATGCACACGCAGCACTAAGGTGTGTTAATAACACACACACACACACACACACACACACAGTTTCTATCACGTACATTAATCTATTTAAATACATTGCTCACACAATATTACCTGCACATACTGTATGTGCTCACAGTCCCATACTGACGTGTCATTTACACACCAAGGCATATATGACAACTCTTTGAGTAAACATATGTTTTTAGAGAGAATATCATGTATTTCTTGTCTGGAAAACACAGAGCAGATGCTGATCTATCTTCTTCATATTTCCTTACGCAGGTGTATGTTGCAACATTTGCAATATCTGCCTATGCATCCACCTACCATCGGGCAGGAAGCAAACCCTTTAACCCCGTCCTGGGAGAGACGTACGAGTCCGACAGACCTGATAAGGGCTTCAGGTTTATAGCTGAACAGGTAGACGTCACAAAGTTTACATATGACACTGAATTAGAGTTCGTTCTCGCAAAAGATGGACTACTACATACAACCCTCTTGTAATTTATAAAAAGACAGAAAACATCCAGTCAGATTTTCTTGCTAATTAAATGTGCTGTATATTTTATCTCTTTGTAATTAAGTTAAATGTGCAGAATTTTTTTACACACTGATTTGGAAATCTCTAATTAAATGTGACACCTTGTTTAGGTTGGCTTATGTCAGAAAAATCTGCTAAAACCTTGTACACTGGATGAATAGCGCCCTCTACCTGTTGAAATAACTCAAGTCTTCTTGGGGAAAAAAAACCAACAGTCGAGAAGGGATCACTATAAAGCAGTGAAGACGTGTCTTGTTCGTATACAGTAATTATACTGATCCCTCAAAATACATGAAGCAACAGTTTTATAGCTGGTAAAAAGTTACAGGAGTCACCTTTCAAACCATTTAGCCGTTGAATGAATACACTGAAAAGCTTTTGATTAAAGGGCTTTCTTATTGTCTTTTCTCTCCACATCCCAGGTGAGTCATCACCCACCTGTGTCAGCATGTCACTCTGATTCAAAGAACTTCACCTTCTGGCAAGGTGAGCATGAGAGAGCATGCTTTGACAAAAACACTGTTTGCTGAGTGTTGTGGGTTATGTTTAAGGTGCAAACTGGTACTGTGGAAGACTTAAATACTGAGTTCCCACGGGTCAGGGAATTTCATTGAATATTAGGGAATTTTTAAAACTCTTCTCCAGACAGGCAAAGTCCAGGGATTTTATCTTTTTTTTTTGGGCCAAGTCATGGAATATAAGGCAATTTTGTTTGCATGTTTAAATTTTAGTTGTCCTTTATCATCGTATAATATTTTCCATGTAGTCTTTTTTTTTTTATGCTGTATTTTATGTTGCTGTATTGTGTCAGTAGTTTTATCCCCTGTACATTTGTGAACTACTGGCAAGCACTTCAGTAAAGATATGCCTTTTTTTTTGTACCTGCTTAGAAAGGCAAACATGAGAGGAAAATGTCAATTTCAAGAGCTTTGGTTACAAAATGATGACTTCAAAGACTGCGTGATAAAAATAGATGACAGAAAGCTAAACATTTTAAGTTTTTAAAAGTGCTATAGATATATCAAATGTGGAAGAGCGGCTCTTTCTGGCTTCTTACTGCTCCCATTTGAAAAAAAGTTTCTACACTGCAAGTTTTTCAGTGTCAGTGTGTTTATAAGGGTGCATAGGCCTAGATGTGCGTGATCATAATTGTGCAGTAGGTTTAAGCAGGGGAACATTTTGCAGTGAAAATGCCTGTGAGCCTACAAATTAATGGGAATAAAATAATGTGTCTGTTTCTTGTCTGTTCAGCACGACAGCCTCTTTTTCTGTTTACCATAGGTCACTGACTATAAAGCTGAAATTCCATGAAAGTTTTGGAAAAGTCAGGAAATTGAAATTTCAGTTAGAGTGTGAAACCTGTAGATAACCTCATTTGGCCTCGCGATCACTGTAACTTTCCACCGTGGTAATGAAGTGCTGGATATTTACACTAACAAATTACTGCGCAGATTTTACTAGTGTGACCTAATTTGTGAATCTGATGCTTTAATCTGTTCAAGAACAACTGGACAGCTATTGACTTTGGACTCGTACCTTGTTTGCGTTTCCCTGTTTACATAAATTCTGAAGCGGAAAAGACGACATTCTTTGCAGATAAACAACCTTGAAGATGTAATTTCAAATAATCTGGCAGTTATTATTTTGTGATCATTTTTCTTTTAGATGTTCGATGGAAGAATAAATTCTGGGGAAAATCCATGGAAATAGTTCCCATGGGAACCACCCATGTCACACTACCTGCGTAGGTCCTTTTCTCCGTTACCTATTCTGCGTGGGTGTGTGTTTGTGTGTACATGACTGTGTATGTTTCATATGAGTCTCCACATCATTATGTACAGTGTAGGCTCTATGCGTAGAAAAGAAAAGGAAAAAAAAAGTGTGAAATGAATCGAATGTGCTTTCGACACACTAAGTGCTACATCTGTGTGATTTCTTCAGATTTGGGGACCACTACGAATGGAACAAAGTGACGTCCTGCATCCATAACATCCTGAGTGGCCAACGCTGGATCGAACACTACGGAGAGATGGCCATCAAAAATATCAACAGTGACGCCTGCCAGTGTAAAGTAACATTCATCAAGGTCAGGAAACACGGATCCGTAAATCACTGTCTGTACTCAAAGTGTCTGCTACACCTGTGAATGACAGAAGTGGATTTTTATACAATGACCGATTGATTTTTAGAGGAATGGAAAATTTAAATAAATGAAATTCTTCAGTGCTCCTTCAGAGGATTTCTTATGTATTATACAGATAAACTGGGTAGTTATACAAAACTCCACTCTTCTTGTTATTACGGTTGGTTGGAGTTCAGCATGTGTGATTGGAGCGTCATCATCCTCTAAGCAGACAGTTTATTCACAACTGTTAAAAGATTATTACAGTTTTCTTTGGTGCAATGCTGCCTCTTAAAGCAAACGTGTACGTTTAGCATGCTGGAGCATCAGTCAGGACAAACAGCGCCATCTACTGGATAAAGGAAGAACATTAAGACAAGCGTTGGAAACCAGGCAGATTAGAAAAGTCTCGATGATACAAACGATGTCTGCTCACATTTTATGTATTACACTTTTTCTATCCTTTAAAAACATACTAATGATTTCCATTTTGTCTTTATTAGGCAAAACCATGGATCTCCACAGTGGATGAGATAGAGGGTGTGGTTACAGATTCAACTGGAAAAGTGGTGTACTCCATTTTTGGAAAATGGCACGAGTCGGTGTTTCAAGGAGACCCACCTTCTGCCACATGTATCTGGAGAGCAAGTGAGTGATTGGTCCCTTGTAATGTCAAGGTTTTACACCAGGGTACTTCAATCAAGCTGCACAGCTGACCGTGACATGACATCACAGCTGTTCATTATTTTGTTTTTTTTTACATGTGTCTGTGTGTAGACCCCATGCCAGAGGACCAACAGCAGTTCTACGGCTTCACCCAGTTTGCAGTGGAGTTAAACGAGCTGGACTCCACTTTAAAACCGCTGCTGCCCCCCACAGACACACGCTTCAGGCTGGACCAGAGGTCGGCACTCTTAAGCTCTTATTTATCACAATTTCTGTGTGCACACACCATCACTGTCCATTTAGATCTTTTATGCTTTATTTTTTTAAATTCCTGATTAGCATGTACAATCTGGCCTGATGGTCTATGCAGATGGTCCTGTATAGGCGAAATGGATTTAAAGCTTGTTATTAATCTGACTATTTGGTCCCAAACATTTTTTTTTTTACCCTCCATAATTTCCAGATGCCAAGCCTGGTTTAGCCCATGAGTAATGACCATTACCATGGCAACCGATGAAGGGAGTTTAGATCAAACAAGATGAAGTTACAAGAATGCCAATATAATGCCAAGAATGTCATAGATTCCAAAGAATTCAGCTTGGGAGAATAACACTGATATAAAAAGTTATGTCATTTAAACCTCCCTCAATGAGTTAAGCCAAGTCAAAATTAGATATAAAGCTCATTTAGAAACAACCACAGCTGACCAAAGTGCTGTACAAACAAAATAACAGAATCCATAAGACAACACCATAACAACAGAAAAAACAGAAAAAGTAAATAGAAGTTCTCATTATGCAAATCAAATAATTAAAGCAATAAGACGAAAACAATAAAAGAAAATTAACTCTCATACAGCCCATGAAAAAAAAAAAGATGTGTTTTAACACAGGATTTATAAACAGGCAGTGAAGGGATCAGCCTCACGTTCAGAGGGTTTGGAGGCTTCAACTGCAGTTTGTTCTTGTTAAAAGACAAACCGCAGCATTATGGACCAACTGTATGTGCGAGAGGTAGTCCTGGCTAACACCAACATCAAAGGCATTACATCATAAAAGCATGTATAACCCTCTCAAAACCATTATATGATAAAAGCGGCTTGACTTTGGATAAAAGCCTCAGTCAGAAACAGCAATTTTCTTTGTCCAATTTAAACTGATTGTCCATTATCAGACTCAGATTTTCTAAATGTACCCATATGAGAGGCATCACAGAAACTTCCAAGTTTATTCTCATTTAAGTTTTCAAAAATGTAAAACCATCCAAGCTTCGATGTCCTTGAGACAGAGATGGTCAACACAAGTAGGTCATTCTTTTTTATTTTTTAAACTAATCTGGAAAAAAAAAATAGCTTTTACAATGTGAATGAAATCTGCAGATACTTTACAGAGGTACCAAAGCTTTAGAGTAATTGTATTTACAACGGCATGTTCCAGACAACTCTGACCAAGTGACAATAAAAACCGTGATCATTCATGAGCTACTACGGGACATGAAGTCAGCTGCGACTAACCCTTTTGCGACCACCAATAAGGAGAGAAGCCAGAGTTTTCCTACTGGTGTGAGATGATACTCTAGTAGGACCAAGTTTCTTCTGTGGTCCATCCCGACATACTCTCCGTGTTCTTCTTCCAGGCTGCTGGAGGAGGGTAACATAGAAGCAGCTGAGGAGCAGAAACAGAGGATAGAGCAGCTCCAGAGGGAGAGGAAGAAAGTGCTGCAGGACAACAACACGTCACACCAGCCGTGCTTCTTCAAGTACGCTGCTCTTCTTTTGTCTGCAAACGTATGAGTCTTTGTGTGCAGTCAGACACAGTGTTCACATGTGTTTTTCCATGTAACTGGTCCGTCGCATGATCAGAGATCGCCTCCCCAGCAGCCGCTGTGCGTTGTGTTACTGTGAACAATAATGTGGCCGTTAAAGGAACTGCTGAGCTCATGACAACAAAATAAATAGATCATTGTTGTAATTTAAAACGCTGAACAGTTCACTGATTTTATTTCATTTAAAATGTGACTGACCCATCATTTAAGCTGTCTCAATCACGATAAACAATTCAGTTTGTGTTGTGTCGACAGAAAGTCGAAGGACGACACGTGGGTGAGCAACAACACGTACTGGGAGCTGCGCAGAGACCCCGGCTTCAGCAAAATGGACTTCCCTGTGTTGTGGTGACCTCCGGATTTAACCAAACCTCTCCACTCCAACGTACCGCAGAGAGGGAAGTGTAAAACTGAACTGAGACTAGCCTCCAAGTGTCCTGACCTGGTTAACATGAATTGCTCCATGTCATGATAACCTAAATCCATATGGACTTCCTGCTTCCTCCTTCAGGACCGCGGAGAGACTTCTGCTTGTTTTATTTTTGTTGTTTATTATGGTCCTGCGTTTGGGCACATTTTCTCGTCTTTTAACTGTAATTTACACAGTGTCCGTGTTGACTAAAGATGCATATCACTATGTCAGCATTTACCAAAGTGCCTTTTATTGCAGTGCTGCGCTCACTCGATGAACTGCTGTAGCAGTTATGCAAAAAAAACACAAAAAAAAACACTTTTATTCAGAGACTAAAAACATTTGGATGATGTCAGTGTGATACTTCACTGGAGACGAAAGCATCACGGTTGGACGTGAACTTGTGCAAAAGGTCTAAACTTGCTCATGTGTTCTTCCTTTCGAGTCCACGTCAGACTCGAGGAATTTCTGATCACGTCAGCCGTGTGCTGATCAGAGGTTCCATTATAAAACAGGAAGTTACGCCTTTTTCAGTACGTTGCCTTGTTATAATCGGTCATGACTACCTATCATAGGGCATACAGTTGGATACAGTTTTTCACTGAGGAAAACAGCAATAATACTCCATGTTGAAAGAACATAATAAACTGTACAAAGAATGAGTAAGTAACCTTGTGTCACAACTGTGTTTGATATGTGGTATGCACAAGTCACAAAATAACGCACAAAACCAGTGTGAAAGCGATCACCTTGGTCCAAGAAACCCATAAAACCGCAAGATGACGAGCACCAATCATGGCAACGCTACTCGAACACGACTTTCCAGTGATCCAAACAGAGTTGTTGCTTCTTCTTAGTATGAAACTTCACTTACAAGAGAGTTGAAGAGCGACTGGCTGCTTGCGATTTGTGAATGTTGCCACCAACATGATGCTCATTCATTCCTAATACTAAAAATGCATTTATTTGAATAAAAATCTTTGCGATTATAACTTTAAGAACTAATTATAAGGCAGCTGCATCATAATAGTTTTTACCTTTTGGTGCTACCCTATATTTTATATTTCAGAGGGAAATATTGTACTTTTGATTCTAGTTACAATACAATCAATCATACATTTTTTACAACTTTACCTGTTTATCCTTTGCAGGGTTGTGGTAGCTTGAAGTGAATCGCAGCTCACTATAAACTCTGTGGTAGACTGGTGACACTCCCACACAGAAAGATGTCAGCTGGTCGTCAGGTTTTTACTAAAAGCTTCGACCTGTGGCAGCCTAGATTTGATATTTCTCAAATTTCCTCACGTTTTCTTATTGCCTCTGCTTCTTCCCCCTCATCCTTTACAAAATCTTCTCTGTGTTATCTTTCACTGGGATTATCTTTCTCCACAGAAACATGTAAACACCATTGACATGTCATAATTTTTTTTATGTTCAGCTATGGAAAACAATCACGTACGTGTAGTGCGTATGTACCAAAATATATTTGGAGTTATGTTTCTGTCCACCTGACTTGCATACAATTCAAGACCAATATTTTTGCCTCTTTTAGCTTAGTTTTGGCTCTCTACCATCTCCTGGAGGACAAGTCTGCTTTTAATGCTGTAGTTTTATTCGCCAACTACTGTAGTTGCTAACTGAGTTTCTTTGCTGCTAAGTGCTGAGCAGGTAGTGAACAGTGGCTTTTTTTTAAAAAAATTTTTTTTTTAGCTTTCTTGCTGCAAACACCTGCCTGCTGCTACAGGGAATACTGTTAGGAAAGCAGTGAGTAAAATGTCCAACTAATAGCAGAACAACGGGAGGATACTCACTGCAAAACTCTATAAAGCTGTATAAAGGAGAGCAGATAAATCCTCTGTAGGTTTATCACGACAGCAGCCACTTTCAAACTGTAACATTGTCCTTTGGTACTTTATTTTGAAAATCTTTCAGCTGTTTCATTTATTATATATTTATTTCTAAACCCAATCAGGAAGCATTTCTGCTACTAAAGCCACACGAATAACACCTGTGTTTACTGATTTTAAACATGTTTCTGGTTCAGAGACCTTTTTAACACCACATAATTAAATTCAACACCTGTTCACTGACATATTGGCCCAAATATGACTGTGTTTTTTTTGGTTGTTTTTTTTCATCTTTGTCAGCATTGCCACTGCTTGATTTATAACTTTGGGTTTTCTTATGTTTCTCCTGCCCTGTGTTTCTGAGCTCTTCATTTCTCTCTGGATTTGATGTTTTCCACTTCTTCTAAAATAGAGAATAAACAAAGAAATGATTGAAATACTTAAAAACACAATAGAAAGAAAAAAAGGAAAATCACTAGATTTAGAATATAAAATTAGCTATTAAAATCCATCCAAAATTAGCAGATTAGCTGTTTGAGTATGAATAATCTGGTTTGGTCGTTATATGATTTAAAAAGCAAAATAAAGGGAGTTGCATGTTGGTAACTGAAGGATTTATGCATCCTAGCTTTGTTACTGCACACCTCAGCAGAAGAGTGAAGTCTTTGAGTGCACCATGAAGCTATAGTGAGGTAAGTTTGGGTTTGACCTTGATTTCCAAAATGTATGATATATAACTTTACATTTATTTGACAAGTAATATACTTAAGTACAATTGACATTTTTTTACATTTCATGCTGCTTTATACTTGTATGTAGTTACTTTTAGTTCACTTTACAATTTGACCCAAACACAGAGCAAATGGCCATCCTGTGATAAAAAGCATAGTATAAACATTTAAAGATCACACAGTATATCAAAATTAGTTTTAACCAGCGAGAAATTTCAATTTGCATTGATAGATAAATAATAACTGTCTGAAAGTGGTCATTCTGCATAATCAGTACTTCTATTTTAGACACTTTAATTGTACAGTTTTAGTAATATATCATGTAAAACCTGTGAATATTTCTTCCACAGTGGTCAGAGAGCTGTCGGCAGACTTGGACCTGCTACGACTGTTTATGTGCATTTGGGTCTTTCTATACATCAGGGGACAGAGGGCCACTATCTCTACAGCTGAGTGACAACTCCCCGTCAGCCTTCAAAGAGTCACGACTTATCACCCCTGGCAAGCATGTCAAAAACAAAGTGCACCCACCCACCCTCACGTACACACATTCTTCTGTAACGGTTAACTTAAAGATGCTTCAGACTGACATGACACCTGAACGTGAGGGAGTCTTTGTGAGTGCTTATGACTGTTGTCGTCATGTGTTATTTGGTCAATGAGGTCGCTTGTAATTCAAAGCTGATGAAACTACTGTCTAACCCTAATCTTTAGTGTCATGAATATTATCCTTGACCTCTGCTACAGCTGTACAAATTAGGATTGGTAGGTAAGGGTCATGCCTCCATGACAGGTTGTCCTCGTTAATGCCAGGTTGTCATTGCATTAAAAGTGACATAATTGAAAGAGTGAAACTTAATGATATTCATAAAGACTAATTAAGTTGACATGTCAGCCTTCTTCACACCACTTCAGGTTCAGACAGGTTCAGTCTTACCCAGTCTTCTTCAGAATATGACCTTGACATAAACGGATTCCTCCCATTTCAGAACTGAAATATATTTTCCAAATGAGGTTTTTGATACTTTGCCTCCCTTTGAACTGCACAGGTAATGGTCCTGCTTTGACAGGATGTGGTGGAAATCACACCCTCTAACAAACCATCCAGCACCTTTCTGCAAAATGGTTTGAATGAACAGACATTCGCAGACATTTCCACTCGAAATGTACCGTTTAAAAAAACCGAAAACATTAAGCGGGCAAGTCTGCTCATGTCCTGAAAACACACACACACACACACACACACACACAAACAAACAAATACCAGTCAGTCCACATGATCATAATTAAGTCCAGGGAGAGTGGGAGGAGGAGGAGGAAGCAATCTTTAACCTCCGCTGTCTGTGAGGTTGGTAACTCAGTCAGTCCCTCTCCCAACACTGAAGTACACCTCTGACCGACCAGTGCTGCTTGTCAGTGATTCGCCTCTCTATTCCCGTCGCTCTGCAGACCGCATAAAAAAGGTGTTTGCAATCAAATTGCGGGCGACATATCACTGTTAAACCCAGAGCACTAGTTTTTGTCCGCGTCTGGATATTTCGCTCCGCTTTTACGCATGGCATCAGCGGTGACATCCCTGGAGTGACAGCTGGACGCGCAGCAACTTTGATGGTGCGAGGCAACGTCAACTTGTAGACTCTTTTACGCTAATTTGAGGTGAGCAGTTAATTTATTTATCTATAAGAGAGTCATTTATCTGTGTTTCTGGGAGACAGCAAATCAGTAAAATGCCTCTGGTGTCCGTAAAGTTACTCGAGCTAATGAGCGTGGTGGGTGTGTTATTATTCAGTGGTCAGGACGTTATTTTTTTTTTTTTTGACGTTTATGAAGATTTGACACAAGGAATAATATAGCTAACAAACTTTTAAAGTACAACATTATCAATCACATTTTATTTCAACATCTCAGTATATTGGCACGTTTACTGAAGTACTAAAGATCTATTCCACCTTTGAAATTATGTTTCTAATCCAAGTCATGCGTATGAGGGTCCTGCGCAGTTGATCTCACGCAGCCAGGCGGGTCCAAGTGGGCTGCCGAGAAATACACACGCGCACTAGCACACGTGTGTGTTTGCGTGCGTGTGGAAATATGGAAAATTTCTATTGCAAATGTTTATATTGACAAAGGGACATTGATGTGTCTAAAATGCTTCAAGACAGTATAAAACTGATGAATTTATTTTTTTATTGGTAAACATTGTTAATACTTTTATTAAAGTATTGGTTATGTGCTGATTATTTGTTTTCTAGCAACTGAAGTTATAGGCTATTTCTTTCAAACCCAAACACAGACTACTACCCATGAGTTTACATGGGCCAAACCTATAGAGAATTGTTATTGTAGGTCACCTTAACCGTGTGTATGTCTGGTAAATAACTTTTCTCACATGTTGAATAGTTATACCTCTTTTTCCCCCCTCCTTGTTTCCTTGGTTCTGATCACACTAAACAAAAGAGACAATCAACATTTACAAACAGTAGACTTGAGCTTTCGGTATTCAAATTTGAGGTTAGAGAAAGGTAACCATGTAACATTACAACAACTCCTTAATAATTTACCCGAATGACTCAACACACTGAAACCATGTCAAGTCTTGGGGAGTTTGTCTCCTCGTTACGTACGGGAAGAGGATGGTCTGGATTTAATTCGGAGATGTTTCAGAGGTCTGAGCTCTCTCCGGTTTCACTTTTTTTTCACCCGAACTGGTTTCTTTAGCTGTCCACCAGCCAACGTTCTGTACTTCTGTTTAACTCAAACATTCCTCCAAACCTCCAATGATACAGCTCCAACTCTCTGCTGCTCTTTTTTCCTCCTCCAGTCATCACAAATCCCCCTCACGCCTGATTACTTTAAATATTTAAGCTATGAGCCTGCAGAATTAGTCAACCAGAGTGAGTGTTTGTTTGCATGTTTGTGTTCACACTAATATCGTAACATGCAGGGGACTTCCTTCATGCCTACTGAGTCATTGAATACGGTACGCATGGCACAGAAAACTTTAGGGTTACCTGCGACACACAAACACACACATGGAGCCTGTTTAGCGTTATTGGCACCTCTCAGTCTTATGTAAGCTTTTCAGAGAGGGGAAAACTGGGGAGAATACCAACTGGAAATCACCCTTAGTGGTTCAGTAAGCACATCAGGTTTCTCGTCTTTCCTCTCAGTGCCTTCCAGTCGACAAAATAAGCTCAAATTAAAGCCTCAACAGTCTGTCTCTTCCAGCTGTCTGCCGTCCTCGTCCGCTGAGGCCATGTTTTCCAAGGCCACTGCCAACTTCGTCCGTCAGATTGACCCAGAAGGAAGCCTCATCCACGTGACCCGGGTAAATGACTCGCACAAACTGGTTCCCATGGCACTCGTCGTCAAGCGCAACCGCATCTGGATCTGGCAGAGACCCAAGTACCAACCGACAGATTTCACCCTCAGCGACTTGTTGCTGGGTGACAAGGTGCTCAGACCTGGTATGTAGGTGTACACATGCAGAAAAAAAACAGTCTGTAAATTTTATTTTTCAAATTTGTGAGTTTATATGAATATATAATCTAATTTCTAAGGTAGCTAAGGTTTTGTGAGATACATTTTTCACAAATTAGACATGTTTTCTGTGCATGAAGAACTTCTAACACATCCATGTTTTGGGTTACACCATATGTTCATTCAGAAGTGACTGAGACAGAATTCCTGACCTACAAGGGGACATTTGGAGACAAACTCTCCGGGAAGCTGGAGACCGAAGCTGGCCCTTTCAGTGTCGCGCTGGAAGGGCGGGGCTCTTTCAAACTCAAATCATCTTTTGGCCAGCTGAAGAAAGAGGAACTAGAAGTGAAGAAGCTGTTACATGACTCCAGCAACAGGTGTTAAATAATTCCTGTTTCTACTGTTTGCAGCTTGTTAGCAGTAGGTGACGAGGAGGATGACTTCACTGTTGATGCCATGAACACTAAACACGACATCCAGAGTTTCATTTTACACTATACTGGGTCAGATCATGTGTCTTGTGATCGGCTGTCTGTTTCAAAGCATTACGACTAGCTTCTCTTGTCATCAGATTAGTGGACATGCAGCATGTGCTGGTGCAGCAGCTGGAGAAGCGGGCGGAGGTGTTGGCAGTGGTGAAGGAGAGGATCTTCACCACCAACTCCTGCTCCGTCGCGCAGAAAAAGAAGGAGCAGTTTAGCTTTCAGGGGGTGCTCGGGCTGCTGGGCATGCTGGGGCACTCTGTTAAGGTGGGTGTGGTTGAAGTGTCTTTTTAAAAAGAAATGGATTCTAAGATGCCATGCTGATCAGATATATCTGTTCTTGTGATATATCCCATTTTCAACTCCCCAGTAATGGAACCTACGTGTGTGTGTACATGTATTCTCAGGTGTGTGTGAACGACAGCAACAACATTGAGGTGGACAGTGATGTTTCCTTGGAGATCCCCTCTGGTACAGTTATTGCATACAGCATCTTGGAACTGGAGATTAAAAAAAATGGACTTTATAGTGAGTGTATGTGTGTGTGTTGTAAACAAAATGTCTAGAGAGAATCAATTCTTCATTTTGGTTTGTCCTTACTGACCATGTATACAACTAAATCCAAGAAACAGGGCTATGTTGGAACTTTTCACCTCAATTGTGGTTGGGTTTCCCCTTTTCGTGCTGTGGGCAAATTTTAAATGACTAATCTTCATGATTTTCATTTAAAGTCCATCTCCTGGCATATTTAGCTCTGTGATGTATGAAACTCTGGCTGCCCGAATCCGTGTTTTTAAAGTCAAACTGTCACTGCTGTTGCAGCTGCCATATACTCAATTTATATGAGCCATCTTCAATTTATGTTATATTTAATTTCATCTCTCATTTACTGTCTGCTGTGTGTCAGACAGAGAGGAGAGGCAGCAGCACAACAAGAAATCGCACCAAAACGTTAGAGAGAACAGTTTTTTCCATGTTTATTTGGCACTGTGAAAATACATTAAAGCGCTGTGCCTAAGTCTTATGGTAAGGTATTACTATTGCATGGAATATAATATAATATAAGGATGGTTATGCAAACATCTGTACTTAGTACAATCGTAAGCAATTATATCTTTTTTCACCAGTGGAATGTTAGCTGTAGTCGTATGTGATGTGTATTTGCTGCACTGTGTGTTTATCTATGATGTTGTGTGTATTTCCAGATATCTGCCTACAGCCTGGTTCAATAGGAGGCTTTGAGGAAGAGTCGGCCCTAAATTACTGCCCATCCGATGATTCCTTAAATACAGTAGACGGCAAGAGCAACGGGCAGAAGGTTCCAGAGGAAGTACCTTCGAGTGCACTCAAAAATGGTTTGTGTCTATTCATTCATACATTTGTCCATTTAGTCATTAATGGGAAAGAACTGAGAGTTATTTAGCTGTCATGAGTGAAACACATTTGTGAGATGATAAAACTGAAGAAGGTTCCCTTTTCTCCCAAAGAGCAGTGTGAATTCAGTGAATTGTTGCATCCAAGTAGTAACAAAAACTAGGTTAGGTTAGGTAGTTACTTTATTAATCCCCAAGGGGAATTTTTTTTTCGCTACAGCAGCATACAGAAGCAATAAGATAATAATAGAACAATAGAAAAGCAATAAAATAGCAGTAAAATAGCAGTAGAAAAATATAAAATATAAATATACAATATAAAATGCACAGTATATACAGTACAGTATATATCTATATATATATATTATATACAAACAACCAAGAAACACAGTCAACAGTGTTATTGTTATGTGATGGATTTTGCCAGAGGTGAGTTATTGTACAGTCTTATTGCAGTGGGCAGGAATGATCTCCTGTATCTGTCCTTGTGACAGCGGAGCTGGAGGAGTCTTTTGGAGAAAGTGCTCCGCTGTCCCTGCAGCAGGTGGTGGAGAGGGTGGACAGGATTATCCAATATGGATAATAGTTTGTTCAAAACTAGGATTAAAACTAACTGTAGTACTAATTTATATGGAGTTATGACGATACAAAGGTATAGCAGTCAGTTGGATATGTCTGTCATCAACAAAACAGCAGTATCTCCTGGTTTCTCGCAGCATCACAGGAGATGGACCTGTCTCCTCTGGCAGAGCTCCCTCAGTCAAATCGATGTGCCTTCATGAAGAGGCTCCAAGAGACCCTGAGGGACCGACCTGCTCTGTCATATCTGCAGCGTGTGGTGAGTGACACTGCAGCCCGACCCATACATCAATACACCAGATGTATGTGGTGGTCACTTGTCAGCCTGTGAAAACAGGCCATCTCTGGTTTTTGGCTCATCTTTAAAGGGGACATGCGGATAATTGTGTAACAATTCCTCCAATAGAAACAGTCTCCTAAAACCGCTGTGTATTTCTTTTAAATTGCGTATATTGATGCAAAGATATGTCATGCTTCAATGTTAGTTTAACACTTTATTTATTTATTTTTTTCTATTTCCCTTCTCATCTGTCCTCTCTGTCTGTTAGCTGGAGGAGTTGTGTGATGGCAAAACACTCAGGGAAGAAGAGCAACCAGTGTCAGCCATCCTGGACCAAACAGACTCAGACAGTCACACTGAAAACAGCCAGGGTGGGATCCCTGCTCTCCTTGCTGCGGCTCACCTGTTGGTCAGCGCCATGGAAGGTGAGAAGAAGCTCCACATCAAAACATTTTCCCCGCTGTGCTCTCAGTAACACACAGTTGTGTTCTAGAAATCGTTTTTATGCCACTGCGACTGTCAGAGGAGGCATCGTGTTTTTTTTTATTTGTTTTTTTTTTAGATTGCCCCAATTTTGTGAACGCAATATCTCAGTAAGACCTTGTGGGAATTTTTTTTTTTTTTTTTTGGCACAAGTGTTCACTTGGACTCAAAGATGAACTGATTAGATTTTGGGGGGAAAACGTCAACCATCCCTGCAACCTCACTAAACACATTTTTGGCCATAACTCCAGAATTCATGCACTAATTATGAGAACATTTCCAAACAAATGCTTAACACGATAAAATGATGAAGTGATAATATTTTATATCCGAAGGGTCATAGGTCAAGTTTACTCTGACATCACAATGTTTCTGTCCATGTTTGGGATTAAAAATTGTATAAATAATTCGTTTTCATCGATGTGTGTGCCCGTGAGAGGCGGCCATTTTGAGCGTCTCACCATGAAACTGCGAGTTGCTTTAAATCTTATGTACACGGACCGACCTTCTCCAAACATCACAGGTATGATAACAGCCCCGCCCCGAAGACCCCTGTGGGGTAATATTCGCTCATAGTCACAGCGCCCCCTGTTGGCCACCGGAAATGACACTTTTCATACTTTCACATTCTACGTCGAGCTGGTTGATCACATGAACGTAAAGTCGGGCCACAATAACCTAAACACGTAGTTGATGATATATTGAGACATTCGTTCGACTTTGTCAATGGGCGTCGCCGTGACGATGCGGCAAAGTTTGATGTCTCGCCGTGACACAGGAAGTTGGTGTTTAAGGTCAAAGGATGGTTGGCACCTCATGAAACGTGTGACATACATCCGGCTTGGTGAGACAATACATCTGATGTGTTTTGCGAGTGGGCGTGGCCAAACGGCTCGCCAGCGCCCCCTGCTGGAGACAGAAAACGAGACAAAAATAGCAACTTTAAGCGGGTATACGCGGTCCCTCAAGCACTGCATGTCAGGGAGACGGCTTCGGGGAGGCGGCGCGTTGGAGTGCGAGGGCCCATACATCACTGCTTGCAGTTTTAATTTGTATTCTGTTTGTCGTTTTTACAGAGTTGCCAGATGAAACTCTGAGTCTTCTGAGCGAGAGCCGTCCTGACTTTCTAGAGGCCTTTGACATCCTGGTTAGTGAACTTGTTTCATTTATCATACAACTGTACATCATTGCATTGATTGTTGTCATACATGTGTGGAAAATTACAGTTGACTTATTTCTCTGATTCTGTCAGGGTAAAATTATTAAAATAATACAATTTTGTGTCAAACGAAGGTCAAATAATCACTTTTGCCGTGTCTGTTTTTTTTTTTTTTTTTTAACTTGTTGTGAAGACTGAAACCACTCTCACATCTGTACATTATTATGAAAATACAGGTCACAAAACCCAAGTACCAGATTCTCTGAAGCTATATCTCACGTATGCAATTCTTATTAAAAATAAAACTTCAAGTCTGTAACTTCAGTGAGGCTAACTATGCTAAGCTAAACTCAACAAGCTGACAAATATAGCTCCATATTTAATGCAAATACATGAGTTTATAATATATGATCATATATTTCAAAATAGGAGACTTTTTCCTTTAAGAAAAGTAAGATTTAAATCTTAAACCATGACTTTACAACACCTGTATTTATCTGTCCATCTATCTCGCCAGATGTGCAGGTTGAAGGAGAGCATTGAGCCTCTATTCCTGCGGTCTCTTCCCGTCCTGCTGCAGGACAACCAGGCCTTCCAACTGGCAGAACAGCTGCTGAGCTCCATCAAAGTGACTCTGGGGAGAGACACCGAGCGGCTGTGGATGGAGACAGGAAGTAATGCCCGAGTTCTTCCGCTGGTCCTCTGTCTCAGCGTACATGGGCTCTCCTTGTTGTGCAGTGGACTGAAGTAATCGTGTTGTCTGCATGTGTACTTTTTTTTTTTTTTTTTAATTTTTTTTTTTAATGGATTGTCTCCTCACCTTTTCTTTCTTTATTGTCTAAAAGTTTACTGAGTATAAGCTTTCTATAGTTTATTGCAAGACATCTTTATGTCTTTAGTATTTTTGCTTTTTAAAATATTGTTTGTTTGTTACGGAACATTTGAGAGTATTTTAATATTATTTTTCCAATATATATTTTTATTATTTAAAGCAAGCACTTAATATTTTTGTGTAAAAAAAAAAAAAAAAAAAAAAAGAAGATATATACAGTGTTTCAGTAAGTTGTGGGAGGAGTTGTGATACTGTGGTGCAGCTCTGATGTGTCCTTTTATTGTTTGAAAAGCTCCAAGGAGTTTGGTACTCGATTCAGGCACCTTACATTGAATCTATCCTACAAATTATTATTGTTTGGTATTTTTATTTCTTAAATTTGAGCTCACAGTAATAATTTGTTTCAGTTATCTCTGAATACAATCAATGAGAAAATTCAGTGACCGTGGATCATTGAAATAACGTAATGATCAAGCTAAAAGCTGCTCCGATTTCTCAGATTTTTTTTGTACATTTCAATGATTTTAGTAACATTATTCCCAATGGTTCACAAATAATAACCTGTATATGTTTACAGGGTATGCAGAAAACTGTTACACGCCAATTCTTGCCAGGATTTATATTCTAAATGACGCTGCATTGTATTGCTATTTGCAGTTAAACTAGTGTTTTTACTTATCAAGATGCATGCAACATTCCTTGAAATACTCGTATTGTGTTAAAATGCAGTATTGATGTTTGCTGTTCAGATTATGTGTATTTGTACTTGAGCGACAGGTTTTATGAAGTTCCTGACACTTTCTATATTTATTGTTGTTTGAAAAAGACACTTTATCTGGTATTTATACATTTGAAAAAATCTTTGCATGTATGCCTCTGTCATCCCTCTACCAAAGTTGATCTCTTTTATCTTACTGAAAACATAAAGCTTTTTTTTGTTTTTTTTTGAAAGATTATGATGCTAAACTTTTATTGTATTTTTGTTGAAAATCTTAAAGATTTTTTAAATCCCAAACAGCATCCGTCTTACATCGTCAACATAATCATGATCATGAATATGTGATGTTGGGTGCAGCGGGCGTTGTGTAGTAGCTGTCAGACTAATTAATCAGGTGTGTAAACCGAGATGAGTGGGGTGATGCTGCCTGAGGGAAGAAGCTTTAGGCAGAAACCTGCTGTAGTCCTATTTTTACAACACTTCAGTGATCTCAGTGCTTCTTTCACTTTGCTGTAAATTCATTGAATTTGATAAAAAAAAAAAAAAAATGCTTGTCAGGCCTAGTTTTTGCTGTTTTAAAAAAAATAATACTTTTAATTTAAGTTTTTTTTTTTTACCAGACTTCAGAGCCGTGTAGAAAGGTGTATTTACCGTACTTTATGATCTTTCATTCATTGTACACCCACACAGGTGTTTTCACTGACACTGGATTAGACCTTTTCTCTGTGTTCACAGACCATTAATAATCCAAATCTCTCAAACTATTTGCTGCACCTGCAAGGGTGGGACAAATTACACCGTTGACTGTTATTATTAGGGCCCGAGCATCGGTGCGAAAGCCCTATTGTATTTCGTAAAAATGTTCTCGTTCTTGGTAGTCGTTCGTCGTTCTTCTTCTCCTTGCGTAAAGTGATTTGCCTTTTTGGAGGCTTTATCATATTCAAAAACTCATGAAAGTGGATTCACACATTTGTCTCCCGGCGAAAAATTTCGCATTCTAGTGGAGTCGCGAGTGGGCGTGGCCAAACGGCTCGAGAGCGCCCCCTACAGAGATGCCCCGGCGGCCACATTTACATAAATTCACGAAATCCGGTGGACACGTGCATCACACCTGGACGCACAAAAAAGTGACATTGCACCAGGAAGTCCACCATTTTGAATTTAGTCGCCATTTTTGTCGAACTCCTCCGAGGGATTTTGTCCGACCGACTTGAATTTAGGTTCTATGGATAGAAAACATGTTTGGGATTAAAATTTTTATAAATAATTCGTTTTCATCGATGCGTGTGCCCGTGAGAGGCGGCCATTTTGAGCGTCTCGCCATGAAACTAGGAGTTGCTTTAAATCTTATGTACATGGACCGACCTTCTCCAAACATCACAGGTATGATAACAGCCCCGCCCTGAAGACCCTTGTGGGGTAATATTCGCTCAGAGTCATAGCGCCCCCTGGTGGACACCGGAAATGACACTTTTCATACTTTCACGTTCTACGTCGAGCTGGTTGATCACATGAACGTAAAGTCGGGCCACAATAACCTAAACACGTAGTTGATGATATGTTGAGACATTCGTTCGACTTTGTCAATGGGTGTCGCCGTGACAAAGTTTGATGCCTCGCCGTGACACAGGAAGTTGATGTTTAAGGTCAAAGGATGGTTGAAACCTCATGAAACGTGTGACATACATCCGGCTTGGTGAGACAATACATCTGATGTGTTTCGCGAGTGGTGTGCGATTCTGTGCTAGGTTATGTTTACAATAATACAACATATATGTATGCCATATCATATTACTTATATATAGGTCATATTATCAACTATTAATCCTAAGGGGTAGACAAAAGGCTGTGTTTGTGAATGAAGGTGTCCATGAAAGGCTGTGTTTGTGAATGAAGGTGTAGACAAAAGGCTGTGTTTGTGAATGAGAGTGAGAGTACTGTGCCAAACCAAAAGGTCACAGGAGGGGGTCGGCAACCTGTGGGGGTCACACACAGGTTGTTCTTTGAGGCATAAACAGGAGCAGACAGCTGTCTGGAGGACTCCAGGGTGTGAAGGAAGACAACCACCACCTCCTCCAACCAACAAAGGACACATTGATACACATGACTTTCTGGTGTCTGGACTATAAGAAGACTGGGTCAGGGAAAGTCAGGAGGTCAGACTTCGTGAACTGACACAGACTCTGTTGCGGTCAGGGAAACATAGTCTGGACCCAGAGCTCTGTAAACTGGTTATTCTGGTGCTGTTAAATAAATATCTTGAAGCCTGACATCTTCTCCTATTGCCTCATTAAAGAACACGCAGGACTGGGGGCTGACACATGTTGGCTTTGTACTAGCAGGAGCCCGAGTCCAACAGTGGGCGTGGCCAAACGGCTCGCCAGCGCCCCCTGCCGGAGACCGGAAACGAGACAAAAATAGCAACTTTAAGCAGGTATACGCGGTCCCTCGCGCGCTGCACGTCGGGGAGACGGCGCGCGGGAGTGCGAGGGCCCGTACGTCACTGCTTGCAGTTTTAATTAAAGTTATGTTTTGAAACCATTGTGGCCGCCGGAGGAACTGCGTGTTTTCTAATGGAAAAAAACAAAAACAAAGCTGAACAGCTTAACTTTCAACTGCCACACGGAGTCGCTGTAGGCAGGACGGCGG
This sequence comes from Brachyistius frenatus, assembly GCF_029030835.1. NCBI lineage: Eukaryota > Metazoa > Chordata > Actinopteri > Embiotocidae > Brachyistius > Brachyistius frenatus. The sequence goes on from NW_027210601.1 coordinate 9,910,189, forward strand.
GTGATGACGTACACTTCGTGCGACACCCAGCTCCGACGGAAGCTACTTCCGCAAACATTGCCGAGATATCTATCGAGGGATCATTTGGGAGACGCGAGAAGAAACTTCCACAACCAGCGACTGGTGAAGATGACGGTGTGCAACTTCTTTCTTCAGGGCCGCTGTCGTTACGGCGACAAATGTTGGAACGAGCACCCGAAGGGAGGAAGCAGAGGAGGAGGAGGAGGAGGAGGAGGAGGAGGAGGATACAACGACAACTACAACCGCTCCTCCGGTCAGCAGCAGCCCAGAGGAGGAGGTGGAGGTAACAACGCAAACTTTGTTTCTTTAGCTGCTTTCTTGTGCTTGAACTCTTCCCAGAGGAATCACACGGCAGGCGGAAGTCGACCGTCTTTCCTCCTCGCGGGCCTGTCGGGTTGTTTACTTTCGTTTTTAAGGAAGTTTCAGAAAACAAACAAAGCTCGGTAGTGACGTCATGTAAACGCACTCATGCCAAAGACTAAATGATCTCGGAATCACTCAAGAAAATGTAACGGCACCACAAACTAGCCTCCAAATGATCACGAGGCTGATTTTTTTTTTAAAAAAAAATGTTTTTAACAAAAACTCGAGGAGGGTAAAGTTTGGTGAAGTGGTCGACCGCGTTAGCTCGCTGGATATAAAATGGCGACCAAGTGAAATAGCCCCCTGTGAGGGTCTGGAGATGAACTCGGTTGGATTTGTGTGTTTTGTTTTTTTTATGCCAAAAGAAAAAAAAAATGGTCTTGAAAAGGTTGTACAACGCTCTGCGACAGGAGTTTGAAGTAGACCGAAGTTGCAGCATCAATTACAGCATGGAGGACTCTGATGGTCGAAACTTGCCTTCTTTTTGTCAGCTTCGACTGATTTTGTTTTGTGTTGGTTCCAGGGTTTGGGAACAGAGTTTGGGTGAATCCTTCCCAACAAAAAGGAGGCTACATCCAGCCTTCATCCTTCTCCCATGGGAGTGACGACTGGGGACGTGGAGGAGGTGGAGGCGGAGGAGGAGGAGGAGGATCTGACTGGGGTCGAGGAGGAGGAGGTGGAGGAGGTGGAGGATCTGACTGGGGTCGAGGAGGAGGAGGTGGAGGATCTGACTGGGGTCGAGGAGGAGGAGGAGGAGGAGGATCTGACTGGGGTCGAGGAGGAGGTGCAGGTGGAGGAGGTGCTGGACGGAGAAGAGACAACGTGAAGAACTCCGAATTCAGTTTCTCTTCACAAAACAGATTTTCAACTCTTAGTTCCTCCAACGCCTTTGACAAGGGAGGGCGAGGAGGAGCAGGAGGAGCAGCAGGAGCAGGAACACCTGGTGATGAAGATGATGACAAAAAGCTGTGAGTTTGCCTGTTTTTAAATTATTTTTATTTTTTTAATATATATATATATATATATATAGTGTTACTTTAAAATGAATTTCTGTGTGACAAAAGTACTGAATCCACGTGTATATCAACCAGGGAGATCATTCAGACGGACATGGACATTTGGGAGAGTTCAGGGCAGTGGGGCTTCTCGTGTTATTCTAACGCCAAGACGTCTCTATCTGGTTTGTAGCAGATTTACATTTTTAATATTCATGCTTTTATTTGTGGTCACAGCATGGCTTCAAGATACTAGACCTGAACATGTGTCTGATTTCTTGTCTACAGGTTTCACTGATCTCTCTCCAGAGGAGCTCAGGCTGGAGTACTACTCCACAAGAGCGTCAGGAGATCTGCAGGGCTACGTAAGTGTCGCAACACTCGTCGCTCAAAATCAAAAGATTTTTTTTTTTCCTTTTGTCAATTTCTGAAAAGACGGATCCTGGTTTATTTTGCGTCGGTCTTTCGAATGGCTGCACGTAGTTTAATAATGATGATGACATCCCAGTGTTTTTGTCACACGATCTCAATTTAGTCTCGTGTTGCTTCGCAAAATGTTGAACAATGAATTACATGTATTTAATAACGTGTAAAAGTCTAAGACACTTCTGTTTTGTGTGTTCAGATTAATGGTATCAGTCAGTTGCTCAATCAATGGAAAAGCAGAGTCCAGGAACTAAAGATTATGAATCCAGCGACTCGCGTAGCATTGGTAAGGCACACACGCACACACGCACGCACGCACGCACGCACGCACGCACGCACGGCACACACACACACACACACACACACACACACACACACACACACACACAGTCAGTGTGACAGAACGACTATCTGTATTTCATTTTCACTGAGCAAGTGTTGATATTTTCTTCATTTGCGTTCTTTGCAGCTTGCAGAGTTAAACAGTTCAGCACCTCCGGCGGCTTCAGGCGGCTTCGGTTCCACAGCAGAGACTGGATTTGGATCCTCTACGTCCAGCTTTGGAAGCAAAGGTGAAGACAGAGTATTGTTTTATTGTAACAGTAAAGGAGTGAAGCAAACGCATCCACAGTACGTGTTGCTGTGTATTCGGAAGGCTCTGTCTCATATCGTGCATAAAGCTGCTGCAAGTGCAACACAAGTGCCTTTGCTGGTTTTAGACCAATATAGTTGCCATTTTCGCATCCAGCGTCCTCATAATTTAAATTGTAAATGTACTTTGCACTCATCTCAACATTCCTGGGCCTATTGGTCTTAAAATGAGGTGTGGTCAGTTGCATTGTGAAGCAATGCGATTGACCACTTAAAAACCTGGTATTAAATCAGTCGTACGGTAATTTGCTGTTATTTTAAGGCTGCGTTTTTAAGAGAGTACGCATCTACATAGGCGGGTGTACAACGGGCTTACACTGCTTGTTGCACACACGGAAATACAGCAGTGCAAAGACTCGCAAATGATTTAAGAAATAATACAAATTCCAATCTGAAAGATTATTCGCGTAAACATTAATCTGCACCATCAGATCTGTTTCCTCTGCACAGAAGCATTCTTTTGTAGTACTTTGCAAATCCTCCACCGAGGTGGATTTTAAAGGGAATGAGAGAATGACACTCCGATCAGTTTATTTAACGTTACACCCAAAATACACCCATGATGAATCAAGAGAGCCGTGTGCCCTTCCTTAATCACCCGTCATTAAACCAGCAGAAGTGGATTGCACCATGCGCTTCAGGCTGTGCACTCAGATTGTTAAAAGGATCCCTGAATCTCTCTCACCACACAGGCTTCGGAGCACCAGCCCCGGCCAGCAGTTTCAGCTTCGCCGCGTCAAGTGGTGGATTTGGTTCCGCAGCTGCACCAGGTTTCGGTAGTGCGTTAGCAGCTCCTTCACAACCCGCTCCTGGGTTTGGCTCCTCGGCACCCTCCGCCACACCCTCAGCCTCGGCTTTCTCCTTCGCTGATCCAACCACCGACAAACCAGCAGGATTTGGATCGGCCTCGGGGTTCAGCTTTGGTTTCGGGGCTGAAGCACCTGTCACAACAGGAAGCAGCAATAGCTTTGGACAGACAACTGGAGGATTGGGAGCAACGGCTGCCCCGCCCGCACCAGGAGCCGAGTCTGCTGCGGGGCCGTCTGAGGACAGTCTGTTTTCACCCGAGAGCAAACTGACTGAAGAAGAACTGAATCAGTTCAAGACAAAGAGATTCACTCTGGGCCAGATTCCTCTGAAGCCTCCACCTGCCAACATGCTGGTGGTTTGATACTGTGGGAAGAGCTCACAGGTTGTTGTTGTTTTTTTTTTTTTTTAAATGAAAAGATAATTTATAGAAAGTATAGATTTTCTGCTTCATAGTACTTCTGTTTAAACCAAAGTCATCATACTAATTTTCTTTGACACTCATTGTGGCTGATGACTTTAAATTAGTCTTGGCAGTGAAAATTTGCTTGTCTTGTTTATTTAAGTGTACTTTGTGTACAGCTCTACACAATAAACATTTTAATGTGCTGTTTTTGAGTTACAGAATGCTTTTTGGGTTCTAAATTTGTTTGGTAATTTTAGGTTTTCTTATTCATAGAGTTGTTGTCAGCAAATTGAGCAGTTAATGAGCAAAGTTTTTGAAGGTTTATTCCAATTATTATAAGATCTAACATGCCAATTGCAATAAAGGGTGGCACGGTGGTGCAGTTGGTTAGCACTGTCACCTCACAGCAAAAAAGGTTCCGGGTTCGAATCCGGTCCTGGGCCTTTCTGTGCGGAGTTTGTATGTTCTCCCTGTGCTTGCGTGGGTTCTCTCCGGGTTCTCCGGCTTCCTCCCATCATCCAAAAACATGCACCTCAGGTCAGGTTACCTGGCACCAAGGTCGTGGCAGCCTGCTCCAGCATCTCCCCCCAGAGAGCCCCCCTGCTGTATCCCCCCAGAGAGCCCCCCTGCTGTAGTGAAGAAATTTCCCCTCGGGGATTAATAAAGTGTATAAAATCAAAAAATCAAATCAAATCATGAACGTTATATCCTGAACTTGATTGGAAGCTTTAATCTGCACGAATCTCAGACATCGGTTGAGACATAATAACCTCAGATTTCCAAATATATTTCTCTGAATGGTTCCTTTTAGAACAACTTTAATTTCCTCTTACAGCCATACAGTAATATGACATTGACTGATGTTTATTAAAGTTGTAATTGCACACGTCAGTCAGCAGAGGGTACCACAGTACAAGCTCAAATCTCCCATCAGTTTAAAAAAAATTTTTTTTTTTAGTGAAGCTCATACAAAAGCTGAAGCTGCGGTATAATTTAGGACCAACTTGAAAAGAGGAGGTGGCCGGCTGCCTCAGGCAACAGATAGTTCTCACTCTGTTGCTCAGATTGTAATGTGGCACAATATTAAACCAATGAAGTCAGTCCAAAACCTTTCATCCACACCAGCTTGTTGGCCCACGTCCACTAAAAGAGAACAAAGTGTGCTTGTGTACGGCTGCTATTCAGTGCGTATTTATCAGGTGTGGAGTACCTGGTCGAGTCCACAACAGGAGCAACACGGTGACGGCAATAAGGCATTCTGCAGCTATTGAGGCTCTGTCTCTGCTGACCTGAGCATATTTTCAGCTGACAGGGAGTTTGTGATGTGATGCTGGAAGTGCTTGCTGGGTCTGTCTCAGTGTGGGTCTCTGTGTCAGTATCTTATGACCTGGGTCAGAGGCACTATGGATTGAACTAATGCAGTTTTATGCCGGCCTATTAATGCTCCCAGCACATTAACTGCGAGCAGCAACATAGTCATTTTCTCTCCTATTTCTCAGTCTGTCAGCAGTAACCTCCCACCCACCCCCCGCCAGCAGATAATACATAAATAATTCAACAGATTAATGAACGATTGAAGAAGAGAAGATCTCATGAAAAGGCAGCGTGCAAGTGCCTTTTTCACATTGCACTGAAACTTGTTTAAAATTGCCATCCAAACACATTTAACTGGGAAAATATGGGCTTGTTTCCCCCTTACAGCAAATAAGCAGATGTAATCACTGACTGCTGCAGCATCCGATTGTCAGTCTGCTTGTGTTTATGTAATTTATGCATGAGTGGAGGCAGGATTTATTTTTTTGGGGAATATTTACGCACTTTGGAGTACATTAAATACCTTTGTATGCTTTCATAAATATATCATATTAAAGGAACGATAACATTTCCCTCGTCGGACATGTTGTGATTGTTTAATATCGGTAGTGGAACTGCATTTTGAGAGAGGACTCCTGAATCCACCTGTCATGTCCTGCACTCCTCCTCTTCCTTTAATTCCTAACCTGCCCCGCCCTCCCGGGAAATCATAGCAACCCGACCGCACAGTGTGTACTATAATTCAATTGACTGTGACCTGACTCCAGCAACACGGACCAGACGTACACTATATATGGGCCTCTAATGTATTTAACACACTTTACCATAGGGGGAGGGAGAATGAGCTGTCTGTCTTGTTAATGCCCCATTCAGACTGTACGCTTTAGTCGTGTTTGCATGTTGGTGTTCTGAATGGGTCAGTCCTTTGAATTATGACTTCTGCCTGCAGCTATGAAAGACCCATCCTCCCTCGCTGTCAGTGTTTTTTTTTCTTATCACATGTGCACATTGTTCTCATTGCTATTACACATCCATCGTGGTCACTGCGTCAGCTGATGACAGCAACAGATGCTCCCACCACCAATTGAATCGCCTCTCTGCAGAATGCAAATGAAGTGATTCGGATTCCGAGCTGGTATAACTGCTCGATGGGGTCTGATTCTAGTCGACCCTCCTTACTGTTGCAACAGAGAATAAGGCTTAGTAATTGGAACAATGAATCCTGGGGTAGAATTGATTGTGTTGTGCCACAGCAGTTTGCCTATGGGAAACAGGGCATTGATTCAAGGCCTCTGATTTATGCCTGTTTGAGAGGCTAACTGCATGGATGACTGAGTGGCACATATTTCACCTAACATATTTACCTGGCTCCAGGTCTGGACCGGGGGCTTTGCTGCCGCAGGTCCTTATGGGTTCATATTAGGATCGGTGTGTCCTCCTAACGTACTAACAGTAAGAAAACACCTCAGTGAAGAGAACACACTTCAGTGAAGAGAATATACAGTGCATCCAGAAAGTATTCACAGCCCTTCACTTTTTCCACATTTTGTTATATTACAGCCTTATTCCAAAATGGATTAAATTCATTTTTTCCCCTCAACATTCTACACACAATACCCCATAATGACAATGTGAAATACATTTTTTTGAAAGTTTTGCAAATCTATTAAAAATCAAAAACGAAAAAAAAAAAAAAAAAAAAAAAATCACATGTACATAAGTATTCACAGCCTTTGCCATTACACTCAAAATTGTGCTCAGGTGCATCCTGTTTCCACTGATCATCCTTGAGATGTTTCTACAACTTGATTGGAGTCCACCTGTGGTAAATTCAGTTGATTGGACATGATTTGGAAAGACACACACCATCTATATATAAAGGTCCCACTGTTGACAGTGCATGTCAGAGCACAAACCAAGCCATGAAGTCCAAAGAATTGTCTGTAGACCTCCGAGACAGGATTGTATCGAGGCACAGATCTGGGGAAGGGTACAGAACAATGTCTGCAGCATTGAAGGTCCCAATGAGCACAGTGGCCTCCATCATCCGTAAATAGAAGAAGTTTGGAACCACCAGGACTCTTCCTAGAGTTGGCCGCCCGGGCCAAACTGAGCGATCGGGGGAGAAGGGCCTTAGTCAGGGAGGTGACCAAGAACCCGATGGTCACTCTGACAAAGGTCCAGCGTTGCTCTGTGAAGAGAGGAGAACCTTCCAGAAGGACAACCATCTCTGCAGCACGCCACCAAAAGACTGTGTTTTGCATGTTTTAGTGTATTTAAAATAAATTAAAGATACTTTTCAGTGAAAAGTCTGCTTATATTATTTTTCCGAGTTGCATCACTTTGATGTGCTGATGTTGTGCAGACTGAGTAAAAATAATGTCCCTTTGACTGTAACATTGTGATGATGACCTACCTGAAGCAAGTTTCAAGTGCACTTGTTGAGTCTTATGAAGCACATCTTTCCCATGAAGCTCTGAATCTAAATACTGCATCACCCAGACCATGATTGCTCTCAACTGTCTGGGTTTGAACAGAGTAATGTCACAAATTGGGACTTAAAATTCAATTCATAGTGGTTTGGATGGATAATATATATATATATATTTTTTTTATTTTCACCCTCCTGTGAAATGATCCAGTATACGAGATTTTTACTGTTGAAAACTGACTTGAACACCATTATTGTGAGTTTAACTTTAGGTTTTTGTCTGCAAAGTATTCTCCAACCTCTGCAAGGCTGGATTACAAACACGCTTTCCTAACATGGCCACATGTAGTCGCTGTGCAGTCCGCTCAAAGCAGCCAAGCCTCCTTGTAATCCCTCTCCTCTCCTCTCCTCTCCTCTCCTCTCACCACAGCAGCGCGTCTCTCACCGCGCCTTGGATGCCGTGTGACCAGCAGCAGCAGCACTGAGCGGAGAAACCGTCCAACAAGCCGCCTGTCCGCACGCCAGCACAGCAAAAACACAACCCAAACGATGACATTCTTACAGAAACGACAGGAGCAAACATTTATTTGACAACTTCCGAGCCCGCACCTTGCCTTCGCCGCTCCTTGCTGTAAGTGGTGAGTGCACTGATTTCTTTTTTTTTTTTTTTTTTTAATTTGCAGGGCTCAGTTTCTGCACAGGGCAATGATAGCGTCAATGGACTGACAGTCGGAATAATGCAATTAACAGCTTTGCAGGAGCATTGCTCAGACTGGCTGCAGTTACTTGAATTTGTTTTTTAATGTTTGAATATTTTGGAATAAATTGCCACCAGGTTAGATTAGCAACTGGGAAGACTTGGTTCGCTCGTTTACATTCTCATCTGACAGGCTAGCAATGCCAGGATGTACTTCCAGTTTACAGGTTCATGCCCCCTCTTGCTTCATTTAAGATCATTAACTGTTTAAAGGGATTGACATAGTCACATGAGATGGTATGGAGAAGATAATGCACATTAAAGCTGTAGTATAGAGAATGTGATGTGACCTAAATACCCGTTGATGTCACTTTCTGCCTATTTTCTGCTTTTATTTTTCCACCTTACGTTGTATTGTTTGGACATTTGAATATCATCTAAAGTTAAAGTTCTGGCATGTCAGAGGTCAACTGTTCACATCTGTTTGTGACCTGGGGAGGGTTGCATGGGCTCGAAAGCAGCTATGCACCACTGCCCCCTTTTTGATTATTGTTTGTTTAGGTGCATGTCACAGTTGGGATGGGGGGAGGGGGCGGGGGGGGGTGGTGGTGAATGAGGGAGGGAGAATAAGCATATTTTAAGGTGCTTGTGCTCTGCTAGCGCTCCAGTCAGGCCAAGTGCATGCTGAGGTGTGAGATTGTGTCAGATGGCCACACGCACACACATGTATGTACACATACACAGACGCAAACACAAACAACGTCCTGATCTCAGCTCAGACTGTGCTCCCCACCTGTGGATGGAAACACATGACACGGCTCCTCAGCCCCATGTGATTGTCTTTTCAGTCCTGCAATGAAAATATAAAGGTCTGAAAGCTGTTTGATATGTCTGATGTGTAATTGTCAGTGTTAGGCTCCGAGTGTGAAGCACAGCGTAAGTGCATTAACTCGCACTAAAGGAGTGGGCCTTTCTTGGCCCGTTTTAAGGAGAAAGAGAATAATTATCCATGTGCTTAACTCTTGAAATCCTTGCCTGACTCAGACTTGATCCTTTGAATAATCTACTGAGACAGAATTGAGACAGCAAAAGCTGAAAAGAAACTCAAGCTGGTGCTGTGGAAAAAGCGTGCCCCTATAGCCCCATTTGGACTTAACTCAAACATTGAAATGACATTTTCCACAAATTCTGTATTCTAAACCAGTAAAAAAAGAAAGATGAAAAAAATATCCTATTATCCTATTTTTCATCCTCACACAGCTGCCACATGTCTGTTTATGAAGTATTCATCCACTTTCATCACAGCTTTGCTCCACGTTCGGTTGGGTGTGGCGATCTAAGCGGCTTCGAGATTTGTGGCACATAAGTTAGGTACCAATTCAAAGCGTGCTTTTGTGAAATATTTTCTCGGATGAAATATATATGTGTGTGTGTGTGTGTGTGTGTGTGTGTGTGTGTGTGTGTGTGTGTGTGTGTGTGTGTGTGTGTGTGCGCTTGATTCTGAGTGGTGGAGAGAGATGCGTCACATAGTATCAGATAAGCTGGTTACTCCAAAGGCCAGCCCGACTGTTTTGCACTGTATCATCTTCCATCAAAGAGCTTCTGCTGACACACACACAGACACATACACGCACACACACGCACACGCACGCAGACACACAATTCTCAAAATTGATAGCTGGAAAGGGCAAAGGCAAAGTCCAGTGCTGTAGACACACACACACACACACACACACACACACACACACACACACACACACACACACACATATATATATATATATATATATATATATACACACACACACACACACACACACACACACACACACACACACACACACACACACACACACACACACACACACACACACACACACACACACACACACACACACACACACACACACACACACACACACACACACACACACACACACACACACACACACACACACACACACACACACACACACACACACACACACACACACACACACACACACACACACACACACACACACGCTCATAAATGCACTTTTATCACGTAGACACATCTCACCACGCTTAAAATCTGCAGCTGGTCCCGGTGCTCTTTGAAATGAAAATCAAATGAAAACAACCACGGGTCCGAGCAGACACTTACAACCGTAATGAACAGGCTCGGTGCATTTTCACATGTATTGTTGCACCGTATGTCGCTGCATGCTCTCGTGGACAACCATCTGTAAGGTGCAGTTCACGAGCCAACTTGTATGTATCATCAAAGAGGGTGGCTGTGATTGGCTGACAATGGATGGCTGCACGGTGTTGCGCCTCGCTTCCCACTTCAAACCAGACTTGCTAATGAGACACTTTTGTTTTGTATAGGATTATTTTGCACACTCACACAAAACCTCATCGAGAGGATGTTGACCGATACGGATGTGCGCATGCTGTGCTTGACCTATATTTCTGTCATGTTCAGTGCACAATGTCAGGAGATGGTCCAGTTGAATGTCAATGTACTTTTTTCCAGGAGATGCAACAACAGTTCCTAAAAAAAAAACTATTTCACTCAACACCTGATATGTTTGAGATTGCAGCTTGGTCGACAAAGGTGACCTCCATTATCAGCATGCTCATACTTGCTTCCTAATTTACAACCTTTAAAAGAGTTAAAGGTCTGCTGCACTTCCTGCAAAACGCCATTTCTAAAAATACCAAAATAGTGTTTTGAGTAAGTATTATTGTAATCCATTGATTTGTGCTATATATTTACAATAATAAGCCAACAGTTTGAAGACCGTTCACTTTCTTTCTCGAACTATTCTGAGGTATTTCTAGGTTTGGGCAATACAGATCAATATTATATTGATATTATGATATGGGACAAGAAATCGTCTAATATGTTGGACAATATTATGATGGGATTTGTCTTTTCATGGTTTTTAAGGCTGCATCACAGGAAAGTGATAACATTTTCAAGCTGTTCTATTATTTGCCTTTACCCACTCAGTCATTATGACCACATTACTAATGATTATTTATTAGAAATCCCATTGTGTAAATATTTTATGACTAATAGTCATTCCTACAATCTTGTTTCAATATCTATATTGAGGTATTTGGTCAAACGTTTTGTCAAGTCAGCTTTGGTCCATATCACTCTCTTCTTGATGCAGGTCCGTTAAATGTTTCTCAATGTGAACTGCAGGATTAGAAGAATTGAACCTGCTGCAAAGTTTCATGTGCAACAAATCTTCTGAGAGAAATTTGGCATCATAATTTATTTGTAAAGTGAATTTAGAAAGTATAATTGCAAATTATGATTTAAAATACTGACCCTGCAGAGTACGATTTCAATTTTAGATAATAATTAATGCCTTAAAGTACCGTAATACTGACTAACTAACATTCATTTGTACTCAGACACATCAGCACAACAAGCAGATGACGCAGGGCGACGCGTCAGCTGGGTGATAAGGGTGCTTACCACATAGGTGCAAATGTCCCAATCGAGTCCCCGGTTTGATTTGCGTGCAGACATACTTTTACTGGTTTTCATTTCCTGTCTATCTCTACTGTCACAGTACCAAAATGCCCCCCTCCGCCCCTCCTCCAAAAAAAAAGAAAAAAAAAAGCTCAAGACAAAGAAAAACAACCCTAGAAAGAGGTCAGGTATAAAAGGGAGTATGAATACAAATAGCCTAAAACCCTATGATAGAAGTCTTAAAAACATAAGCGAGGAGAGAGATAAATATATGACTCTTATCTTGTCCTCCCGCTGGATTTGACTACGTTCCAGTGCACACATCCCTTTGAGAGGTTTAGCAGTAAGTAAGACAGAGAGGTGTGCTCAGACTGACCCTGGCCGTGTCTCTACAGACCGATTGCAGCTCCCACCCGCCGCACCACACGGCCCGTGCAGCCTAAGCTCGGTGATTTGACATGGTAAGTGGGGTGAGATCTCGTGCGCTACTCCGCCCCGGTGCCTGCCACCAGTATTCCAGGTGGGATGGAGGGATGGAGGGGGTGGGGGGGGTGGTGGTGGTGGTGGTGGTGGCTGAGGGGTAGCGAGAGAGATGTCACTGACCACATTAGTCACCAGAAAAAGCGGGCCATGAGTCAGGAAAGCTCCTAGTCTCATCCATCACACCCCTCTTAACCCACTTTCCTTCCAGCCCAGCCACTGTGACTTTTTATTTTTCTATTTTCCGCTGGCTCTCCATCCCCTTGCTGCTGACAGAGTAACTTTGCCATCCTTCTTTTGATGCTGATGAAAAGGAGAAGAGGGCGCAAAGAGAATGGCTCAGTGCTGCACAGATTGCAGGTTGCGGCGAGAGATGAAGGCGAGAAGAGATTTAGGGTCAACATTTGTAGTGCAGCGAGGGAAAGAGTAAGGAAATAAACACTCTGTAAGCAAACAGCTTTTACAATAAATATAACGGTTAAAGGGAGTGTGTTTAGTCTGTGCCACTGCAGGGACATAAAGACGATAACATTGTGATATACACTGGTGTGTCTCATTTTCACACCCGAGTCCTATGGTGCTGTGCAGAGAGAAACCCTGTGAGCTGGTGAGACTTCTGTGGGGTGATAAGTGATGATATGAGAAAGGTCTCACTTCTCCAGAAGGCTGCTGGCTGAAATCTGGGTCGAGGTGTTTGATTCATTGCTGCGATGAAAACATAATATTGCCAGCGCGACAGGATTAGTCTGGAAAATGGGAGAAACTGGGAATAAAAACATTTGAAGGATTTCAGAGTCGGAATTTGATGGTTGTCAGTGACTTAGTGCATTTTGCAGTAAGACAGAAAGAAAAAACACCTTCCAAATATAATGATTTATCAATAATACAGTCCATTTACTTAGACATTTTGAATGCAGAACTTTTACTTGTAATGGAGTATTTAATTTAATCTTACTTTATTAATAGAGTATACTGTCAGAACAAACATTTGCAACTTAAAGTTTGTATTTATGTAAATTATGGCAAGCAAATTTTGGTTCTATTTATAGCGAGCACACAAATATGGATATTAGTATAACTGAATAGAATCTGTCCATGACTTATATTTTTAAATAAGAGTTCAAAAGTTTACATTTAATCTGCAAACTGTTTTGTAAAACACTTGGTAAAAAATATTAGCATTGCAAAATATTTGATTTTATGATTATAAATTATATGATTAAGATATTATGTTCTTAAATAATATGGTATAGTAGAGTAGAGTAAAGTGCACTTTCATTTAAAAAAGTATATGAGCATGTTATAACAGTTTGATTAACAAAGGTGGCATGCTAAAATATTACCTATTAAAGCTGTATCAAAATATTTGAATAATTTTCATTGAGATTTGAGTCAATTATATACAGAGGCTTTGGGAGGTTTTTTTTTTTTAGCCACAGAGAAAGCAAAATATTTGTTTTCTTAAATATGCCACATTAGCCATGACTGTTTTTTGTGCTCCTCAATCTAAGCGCTGTGCATGCTGGTAAACACAACCAGCAGCAGGTGAAGAGTTGCTGTGTCAGATGTGGAATCATTTATAAAGTTTTATTATTAAGACAAATGTTTTTGCCATAAAGTAATATCTGCCTTATTATGATAAGACAGTGTTATCCGTTTGTTGACATAACAGACGTGTCCATTTTAATTACAGTTTAGAGAACGTCAGACCTGCTAATTTGACTTGCAACTGTAGCTCTGATGGAGAAAATGTAAATCTTTGCTTCCCTGCCACGGCACATTTGACACGATTCAGGGCAGTTTGTGTAAACATGGTGTGACGGATTTAATTTATGTCTGCTGTCACAAGGTGATGTAGAGGGAGTGACTCGATGACTTGCCTCATTAGAGATTTTATTGGATAAAACTTTGATTGAGCCAATGGGAGAGGCAAAGTGAAAGCTTCTTATGAACTCCTTTTTTCTGTTCATTTCACGGCTGTTGGCGTTTGATTCAGATTTGTGTCTGTGTGCACCAGGCATAATATTGCTCTGCAAAGTGTGAAATGGGAAATTTGTGAATATTTGATGGTGCCGTGAATGTATGTGGTCAGTTAGTTTCTGACGCAGTAAGTGAGACTGAAGAAATCAAATCTGTCTCTGAGCTGAGTGTTTTACAGGAGATTTGGATGTTAATTCAAGTCCAACAGCCAAGATATCAGTGTCAGCACCCTCTGTCATTCAATATTTTGGCTCCGTCTTCTGCCACACTCTGGCACGTACATCCAGTACAGCATATGTGTGTTTGCACGACGCTGGGCTCCTCTGTGTGTGATTTTGTGTGTGATCCATTTGGCGCCCAGTCCTCCCACAGCCTGGCACTCTTACTCTTCTCTGTGTAGAGCTGTAAAACCAGCCTTCTGTTTTCTCGCCTTAAAAGACCCTTTATGATCTGAGAGATACAGTAACCCCCCCGCCCCCCAACACACACACACACACACACACACGCACACACACACACACACACACGCACGCACGCAGGCACGCACACACGCAGGCAGCACCAGGCCAAGCACAACGGCAGCAGGCGCCCGGCGACACATGCAGTATCATAACCTGGGAAGTCTCCATGGTAGCTTCAACGGGAAATGCATCACAGCTCCTGCCTGCCCTTGTGCACTGCCGCTGTGAATGTTCATTGTGCATTTCTTTTTTATCTGTCGCTATTCATTCACTCTTGCACACAATGCAAGACGCAAAAACATGTCTCGGACATAAAATGTAAAAAACAAATCTGTGATCAGGAGATGTTGTTATATAAATGCTGTTGATACAGTAAAGATACCCTGACCAGTTTAATCTTTTCAAACCTTTACATTAAATTACAAGTGCTGTGTCCTACAGTTGAAATTTTAACACCAATTATTGTACCTGGGAGAAATGAAGTAAGCACATCTCCTTAATAAAGTAAAATCTGTCATCCAGGACAGTCTTTATCAAATTAAAAGAGACACACAAGCTCCTCAAGGCTGAAACCTTACATTCAAACTGCAGTGGTGGAAGAAATGCTGACTTATTCTTTGGAGTTTAAAGGTCTATTGACATTTGACTGAAATCAAATGACCAGGCGAGCATTCCTGATTGATAGATCGCCACCCCTCCCCTCCACGGTTAATTTTGTTGTGATTCAGCTCTGTTTACTCTCTACTGTCCCATGAGGGAAATTCAGCTTGCCGCAGCCAAAAGCACTTGGCAAAGATGCATCACTACAAAGTGATCCGACAGCTAATACAAAAAACATAAAAAAACAAAACAAAACAAAAAACAATCAGAAAGACTTACAATAGTAAAAGAAATATGGCAGATGTAATAGGAATAAACAAAATAATACATTAAATTGATGAATGACAACGAGTCAAAACACCATACAATGTTTACCTCTAATTCGATGTATGCAAGTCACCTTGGCTTCAGATTGTTTTCTGATAAACCACTCAGACCTACAGTAAATCCTTATCATCTACTGGGCTGCTAAATTGTAGGTTAATTAACTGGCCAGCAGTGGCAGTGTGGTCTGCATGCTAGAGAGCAACCTCAAAGAGACCATTAATGGATCGCTCAGCCATATCTAATTACAAGGTTGTGGCGCTTGTGTTTATGAGTGAAACTGAAAAGAGAGATCAGGTTTTCAGTGGTTCCGAGCTGAATTTCTCAGACTGCAGACAGTTTGGTTGAGCCCGATGTTAGTTGGTCTTGTACACTGTTGTCTGAAAGTTGGTGTAATTTTAAACCGGCGGTGACTCCAAACATTCAAGGTTTGTGTCATTTAGGGAGAATTTATGGTTGCATTCAGTTTTTTTTTTCCAATTTAATGTGTGAAATAATAAAATCTACCAAAAAGTTGTGAATTGTTAAACAAATGCTTCAACATTTTAGAGCTGTACTTCTTCCTCTCCTTTTGAAAGTTTAATGAGAGGATCAATACCACTGTCTTTATCTGTTTGTTGAAAATATAAAGCTACAATTAGCTGCCAGATATCTTAGAACAGAGAGTGGAAACGGGGGGGCGGGGGCAGCTAGAGTGGCTCTGGACGAAGTTAAAAATAATCCACCAATACCTACCTTTAAGGCTTAGTACTTGTTAAATAACAACCAAACCGAGTTGCAAATGTGTGTCTTTTTCCGTGTGTTTGTAGAGGCTAGCATGTGGAGGCAACTCCATCTTTTGTTTTATCATATTGAACCCAAGTATCTTTTTCTTTCAATTTCTTTCCACGTCCCAAATCTGGATCCTGCTCGCTTTCAAACACAAACACTCATCCAATTTAAGAAGCCATAGTCTTACGCGGGAGGGGTCGTGTGGGGTTGAGACGGGCTGCGTCGAGGTGTGGAGGAGGAGCTGAGAGCCACCAGAACGGGTGGAGGGAGCGGTTTGCTGATGGTAGGAGAAATAAATGAGCTCTGTGATGAGAAGTTAGAGAGCACAGAGACATATGGGGAGGGAGCTGTCTGGCACAGAGATGAAGATGGATGGGCTGCAGGTCTGCCTGTAGGTCCTGCAAAACACTGTATGGGGACAGGTGCATGGTGCCGTGTTCAGCGGTGACACTGTAGATATTAAAGGTTAAAAGACTCGGAGAACGCAGAGTGGGTTTGGTGATTTGGTGAAACTGCAGCACAACAGGCCAAATGGTCCTGAAATGGGCTGTGATAGTTATAATTATCCATGTTGCACCTCCAGGATTTCATTGTTGTCCAGAACGGACAAACCGAACATTGGTTCGAAAGAGGTCCTTTCACGAGTTTTGCAGCCGCTGTGGATTCTCTTTCATGTTGAGATGTGGAGGGGTACTCGGTTGGTCTGACCTGACTGCTTGATGGCACTAAATCCGCTACACTCCCCTTTTCAGAAAACAGGAAGGTTAGAAACTCTTAGCCTGGTTTTACCAGACCCAAATTCACTGGCCACACCCCATAAGTATTTTCCCCCCCGGTCGCTGCATCCTAATGGGCTTAGACCTCAGGTTTATTTTGAAACTATTGGCACAGCCTTTAACCAATTGGCATTGACCAACACATGTGGCAAAACTCTACAGCTGCAACTATAAAAAAAACAACCAAACACTTCATTGCAATGTCATCGCACTTAACTACTGACAGTGGTCACTAATTGGTCCGCCCCTCCGAGTGGCTGTGCTACGTTAATGCGAACAGGTTTTTCAGACTAAAACTGAAGCCGATGAAGAAAAAGTCAGACATTCTGTATTTATCCAAATGCAAATCATGACTTTCCCAAAGAAGCATGCAACTTTTGATTAAACAACCAATGCTGTCGCACATCTGGTGAGGACAGGGAGTATATTTTGGAAAAAGCGTTCTCTTACCAAGAGTGAGATGAGACGATCGATAGTACTCTGATATCTGTAAAGTATTTATGAAGCTGGAGCCAGATGTTTAGCTACCCTAGACTGAAAACTGTTCACCGACATCTGTCTGGCAGCACCAAAAAAACAAATTTGTTTTCTTCTTTTCACATTTTCATTTTATTGAACAGAGGACATTATTTAGACGGACAGGAAATCAAAAGAGAGAGAGAGAGAGAGAGAGAGAGAGAGAGGGACGTGTGGTATGAAACGAAAGTATGCGATTTGAAAAGAACTGCGGGGGTAGGAGTTGGCTTGGTTGCTGGGCAACCACTGGACACAACCAGAAGTCCCGCTGGTCGGGTTTTGTTGCCTGTGGACCGAGACGGGTTCAGTGTCTCTGCAGCTCCCAGTGTTTGGGCAGTGCTAAGCTAAGCTAAGTCCTGTTCCTTCACTGGATCACTCTCGCACACAGAAACAGTGAAGCCTTTTCTCTGTGGATATGAAACCAACATCGTTACCATTGTCAATTGTCAGTGCAGATGTCCCCCGGGCAAAACGTACATATACAGGACACTATGGGCCTGATTCACTAAGATCTCAAATAAAGGGTATTCAATTGCGTGTATTTTCCAAAGGTTTGCACATTTATTTCGCACCCGTTTTGCGAGTGATTTATTAAGAGTATTTGCGTCACTGATATCAGGTGCAAATCGCTGTATTGAAATGAGGGTTTCAGTGTGTTAAAGTGATCCCAGCAATGGAAAACAGAGCGACCGCAAAAAGAAAAGGAAATCTGATCCCATTGAAATTAAGAAATATAAAAATAACAAGAACAAAACGCTATGTAGGAGATTATCAGCAAGGAAGTCAATACTGTGGGAAAAAGAAAAAAAGAAAAAAAAACAGCATAATAATAAAACGCTGGCAATAAATAAAACCGGAGGGACGGTGACATGCTTCTATCAAACACCGATCAAAAGGTGCAGCTCTTTCTGTGATGAGCAGGTGACTTTTCATTCAGGGCCTCGCGAGTGCTCGGGGACCTTTTGTACCTGCGAAGTCTGCTGGACACATTCAGGACCCCGGGACAGCACACCTGAATAACACAGCGATACGCTGGAATGACCCAGAGGCAGGAAAATGCTGAGTCGTAAGGAGTTTTTTTTAATTGCTGGTATTCCGCGTCCCCTCCTTGTTGTTGTGTAAATCATCATTAAGTTCATTGAATAACTCAGAAATGTCATCGCTGGACAAACGATATGTCATTTCTTTACCACAAACATCTCAGAAATGTTTAAACGCTTGGAAAACCTTGCTCTCGACATATTCTTTGGTTTCTCTTGCGTCTCACCACAGTAAGAGCAGCCGTCTCTCCAGATTTGCGCACCTGATTAACAGTCGTACTAAAATTCGCACGCAATCACTTCTCCGTTAGGAGAAAAGGAGGAATGGATGCATGTCTCGGTTATTGTCGGTATCAGTGTCATATCTTCCTCTCTCTCCTCCTCCTCCTGCTTTCACTCTGTAATTTGCTCAAAGATGAGGCCACAGCTCGCCCCCTCCCCCCGTCCGCCAGGGAGGCGTGTGCATGGGTTGGAATAGAAAAGAGGGAGAGTGGGGAGGAGAGGGAAACAGAAGAGAGGAAAATCAGGTCGTACAGTATATGCTCACCTTGATTTCTGCTTTCTTGCCTCTACTTCCCCTCCCTCCCTCGCTCTTTCCTCTCGGTACCCTTTCCAGTCGTAACAAATGTCACTGCCACAGCTTTTTACAGTACAAAGCATGCAGCTTTCCTCCTTCTCGACTTGGTATCATGAGTTTTATTGCAAAATGCCACAATCTGACCTTCGCTACATCTTTTCATTGTTTTTTAATAGCTCCCACTTGTGCCACTCAGGTATTGATAAATGCCGGTCAGCAAAGTTCTCTGGGCTGTAAGCATCATGTTTGTGGTGGTGCGACAGAGGCGAGTTGTGATGATGATTTGCGGGGACATCTGAAGCACAGTGCATTTTCATTTGAGTCTTCTGTACCAAAGAGGTTTAAGGGCAAATTGGTTGTGCTGCATATGTATTATTTATGATTTCCAGAGATGTTGGAGTAGCATAAAGCATTCGTGCACCGTTCCCCGCGATCACGGCTGAGTATGTAAAATTGATATCTTATAGCCACGCAAGTGAGACAACTCCATGGAAATTTAAGTCGGTTGTTTGGTAACAGCTGTTGGATGGACTACTGACAAATTTCGTACTGACAATTGTGGTCCTCAGATGATGAATTCTTGCGATGATGACGATCCACTACATTTTTCTCGAGCACCACACTGAGGTTTACATTTGTGGTTGTAGGTGAAAAGTCTCAACAATTACTGGACGAATTGGCATGGAATCGAATGATCACGGTCATCATCCCAACGGGATGGATTTTCATAACTTTCCCTAACAGAAAAAAAACACATGAATTTCACACGTGGAAAAACTCATGCGAGTTAGGGTTAGGGTTATGTGTCTCATGAGGTAAACTTGGGAAATGTGTTTTTTCTGTAAGGGTTCCTATCTTGTAACTTTTCTTATGACACCATCATTAAGTCCAAATTTGAATCTGTCCAAACATTTTGTTTATGTCCAAATGCTTGAAAAACTAGGGGCATTCTCGTTAGTGTCACTTGTACTCATGCTAAGAATAATTAGCAAATGATGGCATGCTAATTTGAGGTGGCCAACACGCTAAACATTATACATGGTAAATATTAACATATCAGCTTGTTAGCATGCTGACAATGTTGCTCAAAGATCTAGTGACATGATCTTGCGTTAGTCTATTAGAGCATATGAACCACCCAGGCTGTAAATGTAACATCATCTACATTTTGCAAGGCCCTTATTAAATTGGCTGCGAGACAGCAGCAAACACCGCTTTCTGTGGAAAAAGAAAATAGTAGGTGACAAAAAAAAATAAAAATATATATAACAGTTGGTGCAAATATTAAAAAGTTACAGTATATGGGAGAGGAGCAGGGAATAAAAAGAAATATTAAAGAGGAGTGTAGAGGCCACTTTGCATCTGCGTATTTGATATACCCTGAGGCTGTCAGTTTAGCCTCAAAATATGGGTGACGGCACTGTTGGTTGCCGCTTGGTGTGAACAGAGTGCAACACAGTGATGCACATGGAGCGGGGGGAGCAATAACTTTTTTGAGCAAGTATTCGGAGTTACATCGCATGGTCAACATTGAACGCCTGTGTTATACACATTTTTGGGACCACTGGTACATGCACATTTGCGTTTTCACCGTGGACTTGACTCTGGAAATTGACAACAGAGACCACTTTTTGCTCACACCGCTTAAAACAATGAAATATATATTGTGTATTTCTGCAAACACATAGCTGCTGTGGCCATTAGTTAGTCTGGATATTTGGCGAGCGTGTGTACACACACACACACACACACACACACACACACACACACACACACACACACACACACACACTGGTCCTCTACCAGGATTCAGCCAGCCAATGATGACTGAAGCTGCAGAGTTTATCATCTGTCACCGTTTTAAGGTCAGACAAAAACTAAGATTATAAAAAACACACAAGACAAATACCAGCAGACAGGGTCACCCCTCAACAGCAGGACAGCCCTGACATTTGTGTGTGTGTGCGTGTGTGTGTGTGTGTGTGTATGTGTGTGTGTGCGTGTGTGTGTGTGTTTGTGCGTGGGTGCGTGCGTGCGTGTGTGTGTGTGGGGACGCAGGTATATCTTACCTCACTTGAACAGTCTGCTGCCATCTGCACTGTCCTCGCCTGCTGACCTTTGTGTTCTTTATTTTCTCAGATTACAAAACTATTAAAAAAAAAAACCCAAAACAACAAAAAAACACTTTTTACTTTTTCACTTGTCTTTTATACTTTCGGAAGTCATTTCTGCTGCCTCTGCAATAAGTGTAGGATTTGATTGAAAACCAAACTGTCGTCGAAATTTAAACTAGGCGTCCTTCAGCCCCGGGGAGCTGCTGCAGCTGTAAGACAAGCTATTTCACTGTATTCTATCTGACACACAGCACATCAAGATGTTCTTTTATTTGACCTGTTCTGCCCCACCTTCAACCTGCTGTCTGTATTTCCGCCTTGACCTTATTTGCTTTCTCTCGTCCTCTCCCGTCTTTCTTTCCCAAGCCCTGCTCCAACTTTCCGCCCATTGGCCCTCCAGTCCAGCGGGACCATGATGCTCAGCAGCTCCGTGGAGGTGCCCAGCCCGGGCGGCATGAGTGTCCTTAGCGGGCTGAGCGCGGCGGCCCGGAACGTGGTGCGCTCCTCCAGCATCTCGGGGGCCATGTACAGCCTGGAGAAAAGTCCCGGCAGCGGCGGCCCGGACTCTTCGTCGTTGGCTGGAAACAAGAAGCGGCGCTCCAGTTTGGGTGCCAAGATGGTGGCCATTGTGGGGTTGTCGCAGTGGAGCAAGAGCACACAGCAGCTCAACCATCAGGGTCAGTTTGCAGTCTGAACTACTTCTACTGAATGCAAGCGCCTCAGAATAAGTTTCTCTCTTCTGTCTATCCTTTTTTGCCATTTCATTGTGGTAAATGCAACTTTATGCTCCCTGTGCAACTCTCTTTTTTACTTTTGCCCTTACTTCCCTTCTTCTCACCCTCCTTGTCCTTCCATTATTTTTCTCTTCAGTCGTTCTGCCCTTGGTCTCTCTCATTTTTGGTTTATTTAATCAGTATAAAGTTTGAAGTTACCAGTGTATGTTTAAATTTGGGTTTGGATTTCAAACTGCAAGCCGTCTTCAGTCCCAAATATAGACAGAATTTTTAATAAGTAAGAAATATATAAACCATCACCCTCCCAGCTTGACGTTAACATTACATACTGTAATATTCAGTACCGTCCTGCAGTTGTTAAAATGATACCGGTGTAACGGAACAATGGTTATTTTAGTGTCTGCACAATAACATAAGTATAATCCACTCCAAACGGTATTTGGTGGTGCACTGCCTTAATTGACATACCTTTAATATCTTATTCAACAAGCTCTAAGTGGTTTCATCTTTTGTTGTATTATCATTGTAATGAGTCCTTTTTAAAAGGCTCAAGCACTGTTGCGAGCATCATTGTGCGTAGAACTCTGAAGTGAGTGCGCAGCAGTAGCAGCAAGCTTGCATGGTGGCTGTATAGCTGTGATAGTGGCTCTATGTTGTAATATGTCTCCCGTGGCGTCTAATTACAGAGCCTGTGCAGCTGCAACAAAAGTGTTTCTCAGTTTGTGCCTCGGTAGCGAACACAAACCCACTCATTCCTGGTGGAAGACAGGAAAAACATGTCACGCACTGAGACTTGGTAAAGGCTGAGCGGCAGGACGAGGAGAGGCAGGCGATGCGACTCATTCCAATGCAGTTAGATATTTTCTTCACTGTCGTGTCTGTCAATAGAAAACACGTTGTTCGTCTCCTCAGATCCTCTTAGCACATTCTGTTTCTCCTTCCAGTACATTGAACTGGTACCGTTACAGAATAGTGCGTGTCCATGTCTGCATGTGTCCTCCTGCTTGCCTGCTCACTTTCTGCTGGTACAGTGTGTGCATCTAATGCACTGTTTAGTCGTAATTCACGATTGGATTCTGCATTGTGTAGCAAGCTGGGTATCAATTAAACATTTTTAATTCCTATACCATATCTTTCTGTACCACTGCTTGAATTAGTAGTAATTTTTTTCTGAAAGTATTTTTTAAGCAAAAATGTTAAAAGTACTTGTCGCTTCTCAATTTGGAATATTTGCTGTTTTCATATTTTTTTTTTAGTGTGAACTTTTGGACAGTTAGTCAGACAAAACAGGCAATTTGAAGATTTCATCATGGCCTCAGGGAACTTTTGATGGATAGAAATTTTTAAACCAGTGGTTCTCAACAGGTGGATGGCAACCAAAAAGTCGGTCGCAGATGTACACATGAAAAAGAAATAAAAAGTTGAGGGAAAAAAAGTCATCTAATGAATTTCTTCAGTAATGACCAAGTGGGCTCTCATTTGAGCATTTGTAAACAGAGTTAGGATTAGATAAGACTTTTAATTACATACAGTATTTCTTAATTGTTTGAAAATCAAATACTGCTTTCAGTGAAATCATTTTAATGGCTCAAAAATGTGGATTCCAAATTCATGACTAAGGAAAAATGTGGGTCCTGAGGCTAGACCAGTTGAGAACCACTTTAAAAAAAATTATTAATCAAATGAATTGAGAAAATTATTGTTAAGCAAGCTTCATCAAAATGAAACTAATTGTTAGTTGCAGTCCAAGACTTACCTCCTTCAGATGAGTAAAAACAGCAATAAAATCAAATCTAGATGATGAATCCCTATCATATTACAAAACAAATTAGCATAAGGAGATAACATAATGAATATGAATATATTGCATCATCAATAAAATCACAAAGTCAAACATGAAGGTAGTATCATCATTCTAAATAGGATACACTGAATTTCCCATAAACTATAATTTTACCTTATTTTTATTTTAAGAAACACATTTTGTTCAATGTTTAGAAACTATATGGCGGGATTTCATACTTAGTCAGCAAAGGTAGCTCTTTCCTCCTTTCAATTAAATATACATACATCATTTCAATCCCTTTGGTACACTTCTGCAATGACCAGGCAGGTTCGCTTTTGTCTCTTAAATGTCTGCAGTGACAGTTTACTTCATACATGTTGTGGTACCATCTCTGAAACAGTCATTGTAAAAGCAGACGTGTTGCATATAGAGGAACACACAATTATTCATACATGCATTCGCCTAAATAAATGTGTTATTATCCTGTATCATTACCTGTTTTTGGAAGCTATCAGCTTCAGATGGCTGTTGTGCCTGTACTCAATACAGACACACATGCACGCACACACACACACACACACACACACACACACACACACACACACACACACACACACACACACACACACACACACACACACACACACACACACACACACACACAAAGAGTTTGCTGCACTCAGGCACAGCTGACACTTGTCTGACGCAGGGAGAGCTGTCGATATTTTCACCACAGGGGCTTTCGTGTCTCTGTGTTTGTGGTGATGAGGAGAGCACAACGAAGGGGAAAGTGTAGATGAGAAGGATAGGAGGGGCTGAGGATGTGGAGAAGAGGAAGGGGAGACGAGGGGTGTGTCTAAATTTAGATGTTCTCAGCTGCCAGAAGAACACGTCGCGCCGGGAACAAAATGACAGTATCATGCACGGCTCCCTCTTCTTCCATCCGAAGCACATCTCACCGTGTTCAAAGGAGTCTTCTCCCAGTGCTGGCAACAGGTTCTTAGATGAATTTCCACAGTTTACCTCTGATGAGTCCAACTTCAGTACGAGATAGAAATAAAATAATCTGTAATCAGCTGATTGACCCAATTCGATAAAGCAGAGTGGCTGATGCGTTACATCTTCTTAACAACAAACCTTTAGCAGCTGAACTGAAAAACAATCTTGTGTAATACAGTTTGTCAAGGCAGGTGGGTCACACTTAGTGGGTAAATTGGTTACATTTGCTGACAGAAGCATGCAGAGGGACATCATTTGTGGACACAGTGGTCATTGAAAGCAGCATCCGTGCTGTATAGATTTTAAATTTGGAAAAAAAAGGGAGCACTTATGTTGGATTGCGGCTCATTATTGGCAGAAACCCTGAGTATCGTAAACAGTCTGATCAGTCCATCTGTGCGCTAAATATCCAGAGGTACACTCAGACAGTCAACGTTCCAATCGATTTAATTGTAAATTGAATCACTGTCCTGGTCATTTACGTAAAATTAATTCAAAGATGTTATGTCATCGCACTACTGCTAGGAAGCAGCTTATTTCTTACAACGTTACTCGATTGAGACTGGAAACCCGTCGATGGAGAAAAACAAGGTTGTTTACTCAATGACCCAGTGAGGCAACAATGGGTTACCCCGATCTGTTCCTACCTTGTAATTTACACAAGCTGGATGGCAAAATTAGGTGCATATAATGGACACATAAAGATATACATGACCCACACAGAATAAGAGACTGAGAGACAAACAGAGCGGCAGGTAAACATTCCTTCCCGCTTGGTCGGGTTCGATTAGGGTTCCTTCTCTTCCTTCCTGGCAGTCATTGATGACCTTGTCTGGTCAGCTGTCGGTGCTCCATGTTCCCAGTGACACATGCATTGCTTGGCCGACTGGGTGCGCCGGTCAGGCTGCCGGTCCTCTCCTCTGCTCGGTTGACCAGATGATAACAAAGAAGCCACAGGTTGATGTGGTTCAGAGAGAAGATGGAAGTGGACATGAAGGAAATTGGGACTTTGGAGGCAGGAACAGGAAAAAGAAATGGAAATAATGTTCCACAACAAGCGACAAACTGACCATATCTTCATTTATTGATTGATACCTGATATTTCTGACTGACTTGCTGTTGCATTATGCGGTGTAAGTGAACCTTGAGGGAGAAACACAGACCTAAAGCATTCCACAAAATCTATTCAACACAAGACACTCACTGTTTTGGATGTATTTTACTCTTTTTATGTCTTGCTAGATTAGATCATAAGCAGCCTTTATCTCGTAACTACAAATCAGTTTCTATTGGAGGGTTTTTCTTTTCTAAATGATACAATTTACAGGTAAGGAATAAACAGAAGGAAAATAATAGTGAAGTTGACTTAGCACTGAGGCAACTGATAAAGTGATCGGAGACGGTGAGGGAATATCTCAGCGACTCACCATTAAAGCGCGATTAGAAGGTAATGTGGTTATGGTGTTGTTATTGTGTCAGAGTTTCTGCAGGGTATGTTCTGGCCGCGCTCCATTTTGTGAATTGGATGCAGTCAATTTACAACTCTCAGCAGAATATCTCAAGGTAAGGTCTTAAACAAGCAAGTAGTGTTTTTGCGGAGGTGTCCAAGAATTGCACGTTATTTTCAAAATAACTCAATTTCTACAATCAACTCTAAAATGTAAAGAAGGACAGTGTTCCCTCTCCTGAAAAATAGAGGTGTTAAAACTCTTTGTAAGAAAGGTTTACTGTTTCTGTTTAAAAAGCTGCTGTTGTGACTTCGTGGATATGAAGACATTCCTCATCAGAGGTTCTTAGTCAACTTTGCATTTTTGGCAACTTAGGCTTGATTACTGTCCAGCGATCTGACCTTTTGCAGTGGTCATCATCAGGAGTACGAAAGAATATCTGTAAAGAACCCATGTAACCCTCCTTTTCCCCCTGCCAGACATAAATCTCCCTCCATTGTTCCCTGTCCTTGGTAACGTCATGTTGGCCCACGTTGGGATAATCTTGGCAAACTCATCCGTCATGATTCTACACAAGGCCATTTTAGCCCTCGGGGTGTTCTTTTGCATGATGTAGTCCGTGTCAGCGGAACCTTTTGGATGTGTTGTGCTCCCAGCCATCACAGTTGCCTCTGCTCATTCTTTCACCTATTGTTTCCCATTCAAGCTATGATCTTTACTCTTTCTGTAACTGGAGTGACTACAGCACATATGTGGTCGTTTTCATGGTTTTGGTTCCCAAGAACCATCACATTCACATTCACCGTTCACATCTTTTGGCTTCCAGCAGGCTTTCACCACAGGTCATGCAATCATTTGAGACTCGGGTGTTGGCAGCTCTTTGTAATTGTGGAATTAGACACATAATTTTGGGGCGGCGTTGTTAGTGCCGTACACACACCCATGATCTGGAGATATACTTACTCTTCAACCTTGCATAGACAACCAGCTGTGTTGTGAACAAAGTTGTTCACATGCTTGCATATAAACTTTGTGTGTTCCCAAAGGATTCCACCAGAGGGCACACCAGGAATCTAAGGATACAACTTCCAGGTTTGCTGGATGTAAACAATAGACATGATAATGCTATTTGGTTAATTCTAAGATCACAACAGAAAAAGTGACAGTGACGCCATTGTAGGCCCCTAAATCAAGCACATGCTGACAATGGCCACGGCAGCTGTTCTGACAACCATATTTGTCACCTTGTACAGATGTGTATCTGTTAACTTGTCTCCAAAACTTTGTTGATGCTGCATTTGTGCCTACTGACTCTGTCACATTCCCGACACATTCATGTGTGTATTGTATCTGATGAACATGTTAATTTCTGAGGACGTGCACAACCACGCTCCAATCCGACGCACGATATAGCAGGCGGCCAACCTTAACCTAGGTTTGGTGTCTTTTGTCAGTCCCATCACCTGAGACAATTATAGTTGGGTGAAACATGCTGGGAGCTAAACTTTCTTGCGACATTGAGCTCAAGGTCTTTGTGACACACAAGAATCTCCACAATAACAAGATGACAGTATTAGGAGAGTGAAAACAAACTATCTTTGTACCAAACTGGTTTTAGTGAAGAATGAAAATAGAATAGAGAACCTGTCTTTTCTGATTCAAACAATATTCTGCGACTATCATTCAGCCACAAGCTCACAGTTAAACCTCTTTACACATACAAACTGATTTTATGTGTCTAAAGTATGACATTGACCTTTCCAGACAACAGCTGAGACCCTGGTGTTAATAGATGAAATTTAATTGTGCCCTCTGGTGTTTCCACACAAAAACTTTCGGGAGTCATAAACTCATTGAATTTATTCAATTATAATCATCTGTTTCATTGCTCAAAATGCATAGTTTCACATTCAGCTGATTCGTCTCAGCACTTATCTACTAAAGATAACTATGTGAATAAAGGTGTCGAAGTTAGATTGATTGCAGCATCAAAGAGTAGCAATATAAACATAGTACTGATAAAATACAAGTTGTGTAGAGAATAAGGTTATGTAAGTTCCTTTGTGCTGTGTCAAAGCACAACACAGTCTGTGGGTGGTCTTGTTGTATAAGTTGGGCTTCCTTATATATCTCTGGTACAGGCTATTCTTCTGCCATTTCAGTTTTCCTCATGGTCTTCCATTCATAGCTCCGGCTCCCACTGCACCATTGTCTCATTATTCTGGGTTTTGTAACAGGCAAGTGTTGAGGATGGCATTTTGGTTCTGTCTGTGTTCTATTTATTACCTGCTATTATTAGTATCGGTGAAGAGAAAGCGCAGACACACACACACACACACACACACACACACACACACACACACACACACACACACACACACACACACACACACACACACACACACACACACACACACACACACACACACACACACACACACACACAGAGAGACAGGCAAGCAAGCGGTTTCCCAGGTTTAATGGGTGAGTCACTCTTCCGCTGAACAAGGTCTTATCTCCTGAGCAGGTTTATCCATGACTGTGAGAGCTGAGCCAGCCGAGCGGCTCACAGTACACGCTCAGTCTACACGGAGGGACGCGAGAAAAAAAGTGCCACTGATGAGATGCAGTGCACCAGGAGAGCTGGATTAAAGGAAACCAGGCATAGATATGTGTGTTTGTGTGTGTTTTTGGTGACGGTCCCAGTGAAAGGTTTAACACCTACCACACACACACACACACCCCTTACCCCCTAGCTTATATATGTCTTTGTGTTTGTGCATGCGTATGTTTTTTTTTTTTCAAACCCACTCAACGCCCATCCTTTTCTCAACCTCACTTTCAATTCCTTTAAATATTCTTCATTCACAATGTCCTTCTGTCTGTTTATTTCTGCCGAACTGTAGCTACTGCTGGAAGAACACCAGAGACGCAGAAAAGAAACAGAGACAGGAGGAGGAAAAAATATCTGACGCAGGAAGAGAATACTTGTTAGCTTGCTTATTAAACTGATTCCAACTTTGTTCCAGGACCAATAGCAACCACATTTGTGGATGTGCTTTTGTCAGACAAATATTTTGGAGTTGGCTGACTGGAACTAAACCTCCAGGTTGGGAGTGCAGATATGTGAAGGGGCTCACACCATTGCCAGTAATGTAAAGTACTTGTCGCTCAGTTTTATTTTGTCTTTCAGGAAAATGACACGGGTGTTTCTGTTTCAATTGCCTGGCTAAAAACAGTGTCACAAACTACTGTGCAATAAATTTTGTTGATTTGTTTTGCCAAATGCATAAATGAGTAAACACTAAAGGTATTTGTTTCTCTTTGTAGAATAAGTTTACTCCAGCTGTGCAACTGTTACAGCTACAGAAATGGACTCAAAACACCTGCAGAAACTTGTGCCAACAAAATGAACATTGATGTGTGACTAGCCTTAGTTGGCCAGTTAGGACAGAGGTGACAGAAATCTGTCATATTCACGACAAGAACATAAAAAGTCAATGGCAAATTTAGGATAAATTCCCACACAATTATTGTGGATGAAAAACCGTCAGTCCAAACGGTGTTGTGGTTGTTACTCTCATGAACGTAACAACCACAACAAATTCCCCCCACAATTTCAGCTTAGTCTGTGGATGAGTGCACATTCAGATATTTATTTGATGTTATTCTGTCCTTAGACTGTCCACCTCGAAAAAAAATGACCCCACAGGTCTGTTGAGCAAGCAGCTCATTACGACCCATATTTATGTTTTAAAGAACGTATTAAGAATGTCACTGCTGTCTCGACGATGTGACGCAGTTCAGAAGACATTTTTCCTTGTTAGGAGGAGGCAGGTTGCTTCGATGGTTTGATACAACAATGGACTCGCCTCTCCTTTCTACCATGTTTAGGGACAGCTTTTTAAAAATGTACTGTTGCCATGACAATGAAAATGGTGTTACTTTAAGGCTGCAGTAACTTTTATGCACAAGTAATAATTCCCTAAACAAGTGGTTTTTTTTTAAATTTTTGTAGTTTGGTTTTTAATTTAAGAAACACTCCTGTGGGTTGTATTTGAGGTATAGGGAAAAAATATATGGTCGCATGAGTTGGAGAACTTGTTGTTCCAGAATATGATTTATCCTTAATAATAACAGGCAGGGCAATGGTCTCTGTTTTTTTTCCTTTACCTATGTTACCCTATAGTTTTCTTGTCACTAGTTATAGGAACAAGTGTTGCTGTGCTGTCTGTCTCTGACTGTTGACAGCACAGTGTTTAACTAAAACTCGACTTTGGTGTTATTTTGATAATAAATTGCTCCCCCACATCGAGACAGCTCTGCTGGACAGGCTGATGTGATGCAGAGGGGAGATAGGATGGGTGGAAAGTCTTCTTTTTCCTATAGTAATCATATTTCTGTCAGCCTTTACTTTATTACTGAAGATGTTTTGTATCATGTTTTATAAACTTAATGACATCACTATTCTTTAACGACCCCATTCTTCATGATCGACTGTTTGTTTTTTTTCCCATATATTTAGGTGCGTGAAAGTCATCGAGGGTGTTTTAAAAAGAGAAAGAAACCCTGCTATAACACAATGAGAGGCTGCAGATGGTCCACAAGATAAAATAGTCCTCTGCGCTGTATTGCAGTGGACTACAGAGCAAACCGGACATTTTAGTACTCAGGGTATTTTGAGAGTGACTCACTCATGCCCTACTTCCAGCTCTGTTTCTGAGTCACAGCTACACTTCAGGAATTTTGGCAGACAAATTTTGGAGAGCTTACAGTGTTTAGATCCTTCAAGGGGAAAACTCACCTCCAAAGTGAAATTCTTACATGTCAGGGCAACTCCGAAAAGGCTGAACAAAATGAACAATGGTGGATAAAAAGCGATGAATCGTTGGAATAGTAACAATGAAAGTTGTTGAATCTCCGCAGCATCTGAACTGTGGAAGCACTTGAACTGCCCTCTCATAATAATAGCAACTTCAGTGGGTAACTCCACTTGGTTGCTGTTCATATTCACTATGACTAATCGAAAAAGTCTCCCAGTGTCTGTTTAACTGCTATTTCAGTTAAGACCGCTGCTTTGTTGGAGGTTCACCCCACCTCCTGCTCCACCACCTCCCTTTTACTTTTGAAGCGTATTGAGTCATCGGCTCTCCTGACACATACAAACTGAAACCTTACTCATGTCTCTAAAAGCTTTCTCTTCCCCACCGGTGCTTCTGGAGGCTACCGAACACCAGTTAAAGCTGACCGATGATCACTTTCTCTCCTCTTTGTGTCTCTCATCTCTCCACTTACTGTACTCCCTCGCTGCCCTCTTTGTGTTTCCTTCCAGCTCACTAACATATTCATTTTCCCTCTCCTTTATCTCCCCTCCCCTTCATCTCCATCTCTTCTGCTCTCACTTTCACTCGCAGCGTGTATCACGTTTTCTCAATCTCGCCCACCAACTTGTCCGTGCTCTATTCTTAGCCAGACGGATTGTGGACCAACTGTGTCTTTCTTTGTGACTGTATGTCTGCTGTTATGTTTGTGTGTGTGTAGAACTGCATCTAAAACACTGCAACTAAGCCAGATACTAGATTTAAAACACTGTACCTGCAATCTAATGCAACCTTGGTAATCAAAGGGACAGCTTTCATTTTTCAAATATACTTATTCATTTTCTCACTGAGAATCAGATGAGAGAAAGATCAATGTCAATGAAGAATCAATACCAGTGTTGAATGTTGGCTCACTTGTTGCAGTAGTTCCTTGCTAGTGACAGTGAGCACTTGTCTCTGGCAATGGCTGCAATCATCCCTTTGTTCACTCTTTCAGTACTCTAATATAGTAGACACTCAGGAGTTTACTGAGTAATAGTTAAGTTGCAATTTCAATTTCTTACCTGTATCGTCATTTTGCATCATTACTGGGTTGTTGAGTTGAGGATTGTACGCAGGAAGTACATTACAGTACATGCCATGGACACTTCTGCTGTGAGGTTTTTAAGTTCTCTGTCTGTCTGTCACCCGCAGGTTGACATTAAAACTAGTGGCCTATATAGAAAATAGTAATTTCAGACGCAGCAGCTGACTTACCAACCTGAGTCCTTCTTTTGTGACCAGGCCTTTACTGCATCTGGTTCCACACACAACTTCCTGTAAAACCACCAGCTATATATGAGGTTTTGACCCAGTTTGGTTTACCTTTTAAAAGAGTGAGGCAACCTAGCCGTTTCCTTCTGTGTCCTGCAATAATGCTAAGCTAAGATAAACTGAGCCTACTGGCTACAGCATCCTATCTACTCACAGAGATGTTTTTTTAGTGTAATTTATTTTTGTTTTGTTAATTTTTTCATTGACAGTATTTGAGTGCTTCAGTAAGAATTACGCAGCCAAATATTACCAGACCCAAATTCACTGTGTGGATATATGGAACTACCCATTCTCCATAGAGAATCGTTTCCACCTGTTGCATCCTACTGGGCGTAGAACTTAGGGCGAAATTATTGGCGCAGCCTTTAACCAATCGGTATTGACCACTATACGGGCAGAAACTCAACTGCCACTGCAACTACCTTTAAGAAAAAGAAAGTGGCTGACATCAAAGCGAATGTTAATGCAAACAGGTTTCCAGACTATAATCACAGTTTGGAAAACTGAATCTGTAAGCAATAAGATGCAGAGCCAGGTTAAGAATGATGGCCAATAAAACACACGAAGGACATAATTAAAGTTATTTTAATGTAGTTATTTTATGCTCAGGGGAAAATATACTGAGCTGCAGTCCCAAAACTGACTTGCACCTTTGCACCCCTAAAGAGCTAGAGAGCAGTATTGATCTTCTCAACTTAATCTATGAAGCGGATAAACATTTTTATCAAACTATCACCCTTGCTAATCTCTATGAAAATTGTGGAATTACAGTGTATTAAACAGCATATCAGAGCATTCACAAAACAGAGCCAGCTAAGGTGCTATTTCTCATATATTGCTGTCTGATCTGGCAACCCACACTGACACAGTAAGAGCTCTCAGATTTGGCGACCTGGTTTGAAATCAAGCGAAAGTCCTTTGTGGCACCCCAGCATGGCTTTAATGGGGAGTCTGTGTCACTGAGCTCACAAGTGTGGGAGGTGAGTCACCATGTTGTTTGTGTGTGGACATCCGTGTGTAAAATACCCATAATCAGGGTGTCATTACCATGCCTATAGAGTGCTGTAAACACACACTTACATAGAGCGTACAGAAGCGTGCTGCCGCCTGTCGTATGTTGCTGTGAAAGAAAAGGTGGACGGGGAGAGTAGCTTTTGGTGCATAGGAGCAACACACACACACACACACTTGTAGTTCCTTCCCAGCCAGTGCGAACATACAGTCAGATTGATTTCTAAATCTGTTTCATGGCACAGGGAGGCTGCTGCTGCACTGCAGGAAACGCTGAACAGGGGGGGTTGGCTTAGTTTTTAGACTTAAATGGTATCTTCTCTGAAGCCTGAGTACAAGATATCTGTGAGATAGAGAACTTCCCTTGTCATACATTTTTTAGGGGAATTTTCTCAACTTAAATGTAAGTTTGTTTTTGTTGAGGATGTAATGATACTGTAACCTAAAAAAATTGTTTCATTAGATCAGAAGGAAATGGAAATAGGCAGCAACGTGGTGCATTGGCTAGAATTGTCGCCTCACAGTGAAAACGTTCGAGGTTTGAATCCGGGCCTGGGCCTTTCTGTGCGGAGTTTGCATGTCCTCCCTGTGCCTGCGTGGGATTTTTCCGGGTACTCCGGCTTCCTCCCACCATCCAAAAACATGCATCTCAGGTTAATTGGTGATTCTACAAATTGTCCTTAGGTGTGAATGACAGCGTGACTGGTCTTTGTTTCTGTCTGTCTCCATGTGTTGGCCGTGTGATGGACCGGTGACCTGTCCAGGGTGAACCCTGAGTGTGGTCCGTTCATGCTGACAGAACCCCGGTGACGGCCACGATGCATGTCACACCTGCCTTCGCCCAAAGTGAGCTGGGATAGACTCCAGCCCCCCCCCCCGTGACCCTGTTCAGGAGAAAGCGGGTATAGATAATGGATGGAAATGGAAATATCTCATTTCACTAGCTGAGTTTTACACTTCATTTATGATAAGAGAGTTTATTGTTCTGTTCTTTCTTTGTCTCTGCGGGTCTGTTGGTGGAAATTTATGTGAGCTGCTTAACATGCAGCTGAAGGTTTTGTGAGCATGCTTGGTTAATTTCCAGCCATCTGAAGTTATCTGTTTCTTCTCATCTGCATCTTCCCAATAAATCGTACAGCCATCTTGCATCATATGGTCATCAGCCCCAGAGTTGAGTAATCAAGAGGAAATTACATCTGAATTAGATTACTCTTTTGCTTATTGTAATTAATTGCCCTTAGATGAGAGCCCGTGTGGCACATTAACTCAGACAGACATCCTGGCACACATCAAAGGTTCAGATTTTAAGAAATCATTTCCTATGCAGCACGGTGCTGAGAAGAGCTAATCGCTTCACATTGGACCACTCCCTGGTCACACTTAACTCTCCGCCATGTTTATTTGTTTCTGCATGCTCTGTTAGAGTTAAATAACTGACTTAGAAAAGTGGGACACTGGCTGTGTCTCAAATGGCTGAGTCATAGAGAAAAGGATTTTTAGGAAGAACACACACGCACGCACACGCACACGCACACACACACACACACACACATACAGAAAGTAACCAGGAAAGAAACACACACACACATAGCAGTCAGACATAAAACAGTTCATAAACCTGATTACTACTGTGTACTGAACTGAACTGTTGGCATTACGTTGTAATAGTAAGGAGATTACGATAAAGATTAATACCACTCTCATACGTATATGGTAAATACGTAGCTGGAACCAGTAGGTGGTTAGCTTAGCTTAGCACAAAGAGTGAAAACGGGAGAAACTGCCAGCGGGGCTCTATCAGATGGGAACATCGACATACCAGCACCTCTAAAGCTTACAATTTAACATGTTACATGAGGGCTGGACAATATAAATCAATACAGTGAACCCTCGCTATAACGCGGTTCACCTTTCACGGTCTCGCTGCTTCACGGATTTGCATCGTGCATTGTGTTCTGCATTCTGATTGGCTAAACAGTCTCTCCGCTTCTTCTCTACCTGTTTGTCAATAACGTTGCGGTTTAATATGTACACGTACGTAAAACAGCTTGCCAAATTAAAAATAATCGATGGTGGCATGTCGGTTTATAAGAATCTTTTTGCCCAGAAGAAAAAAGAGCGACAACAACTACCGATAACTATGTTCTTCTCTTGAAAAACCACACCTGCACCGCCGGCTTTAGAAGAAAGAACCGCTGCAGAGCGGAGTCAGGATGCAGCGGCTCAGTCAGAAGAGCAGTGAAATACACGAGTCACTATTTGTCCGACTGTACTTTGTATTTGTTTTCATAATCATTTTTCATTTCCTCCCGTTCTAATCCAGTGACTCGGGTCGCAGTGGGGCGGTGCCGATCTCAGCAATTTGAAGCCTTCAGTTCGTATTGATGATTAAAATTATTATTTTACAGTACAGTAGTTATTTGTAAAAAAACAACATTTATACAGTACTTTTATTTGTTAAACAAATGCTTGGGCCTGTAAAAAGGTTTTGTTCTTTGGTTTCAATGTATTATGGAGTATTTCATTGTATAATAATTGTAAAAAAAAAAAGGTTACTACTTCACGGATTTCACCTATCACGGTTTCTATTTGGAACGTAACCCCCGCGATAAACGAGGGTTCACTGTATTGTGATGTAGCAGTAGGTATCGTATTCGATTTTGGATAGCATGTCTTTTCCTGGTTTTAAAAGCTGCATTACAGGAAATTGATGCAATTTTCTGAGTTTACCAGACTGTTTGAGCTGTTGTATTATTTGCATATGCTAACTTATTAGTTATATCCACATTGCTGATAATTATCAAATGTTATTGTGTAGGCTAAATATTTTGTGAAAGTGCTAATAATCATCCATACAATGTTGTCGCAGTATTGATATCGAGGTATATTGGACTGTACATATCGCCCAGCCCTGGTTACAAAATATTTGTTCAGAAAAACTAAAAAAATCCAATAAATCTTTCAATCCACATAAAAACAATTTTTTTTTTTAAGAAGCATTTAGAAATATTACAGATATGCTTTTATTCGATGAAATGTATCATTCAGCACTGGACGTATAAAACACAGGTCACACCAGGACTATTTATGCTTTTTTTTTTTTGTCTTTGCAAGACAAAAATTCACAGTGTGCTGTTCAAATTGAACACATTTCCTTCTGTTTATATATTCTGAGATCATTAAAGCAACTAATAATGATCAAGGTGCCAGTGTCATATGGCCATGTACATCATTTTCATTTGTTTTATCCGGCGGGAGGAAGCAATGTACTGGTCGGGCCTCTTATTGTTGTTTGCGCTTTAATATGATACCGAGTGAGTGCAAATAAGTCTGTATACATCCTCTTAATCAGAGGACTTCAGTTGCGTAGGCGGTCCCTCAATGTGCCCCAGGACACATTCCTGTAAACACTGCATTGATACCTGTACTCAGAGATTGGATAACCCAAGATGCTTTAATGCCAGGTGTGAACAGGACCTATGAACTTTCTGGTTTCGTTATAGGCAGATTCCCCCAGCCTTCCGAGGCAGGTGAATGGGAATCAGTAAAATCAGAGAGTCACAAACAATGCTGAATTCTCACAGCTGAGCCTACATTTATAGATTTTTTTTTGTTTGTTTGTTTTTTTGTGTGTGCAGTAAATGACCGGTGCCAGAACTCCAAGAAGTCTCTTTGTCTGGCCAAGAAATTCTCAAGCATTAAGTACACTTTTGTAGTTTTTGTAGAGATTAAACAAACTATAATGTGTTAATTAGTGAGCTTCAGCAATATTGGTAGCCAGTTTTTTTTTGTTGTTGTTGTTTTTTTTTTTACCTTTGGAGAGAGCCAAGGTAGCTGTCTCCCTGCTTCCCAGTCTTTCTAAGCTAAACTAACTGTATGCTGGCTCCAGCTACATAATGACTGCACAGACAAGAGAGCTGTATTCATCTCACCTACCTCTTGGCAAGAAAACAAATTTAGCACTTCCACCCAAATACTGAATTATTCCTTTACCACTAAAAAAATACTCAAGGGTTTTTTTGTTGGTCAGATTCGATAATCACCAACTAGCCAGTTGATCAGTTGTCATCAGACTCTGATTCAGATGTTGCTACGTTCTGATTGGAGCACTTAAAAATTTGACATCATTTTTTGCAAGTAGAGCTCCACCCAAATCAAATAAGAGCTCAGGAAAAAAATAAATGTCCTGATATGAAACAACCAAAACAGTGGTATTATTAAGCTGATTACGAAGGTTTCCAGGTTTTCAGTTTCCCCGGGCAGTTGATGTGCTCTGTAGCAAAGCAGGCTGCTTATTGTGCATGATGATATCTGAAACATGCTGAATGTGTTTCCTGGATTATATAAATGTGTTAAACATGCATGTCCTGGAGAGTAAAACCATTAAACACATCTACATAAGTTTTGAATTTGCTTAATAGAGTCTACCCACACGTGTTTGCTGACATGATCCACGTTGAAAGAGATTCACAATACCTGACATAACAAGTGCTATAAATCTGTTTTGAGTTAAAAGTCTGTGTCAGCTGTGTAATGTATGAATCACAGATTCTGTTTCGTCTCTTGTGTTACTTAAGCTTCTACCTTGAATCTTTCCTTTTTTTTTTTTTTTTTGTCCTAATTTAGCAGGGGTCCGGCAGTAGAGATACCACAACAGATCTTTCATCTCCAACACCCATGCTTGGTTACTGTTGCTATGCATGGTGGGTCGTTGGCGTCACTGGTGCATCCAATAGGCATGTCGGCGCAGCCAGGGAGTCTAAAAACAGCATTCTATATTACAGCATATAATGAGAAAGACTTCATCAGTGTTCTCTCCAAATGTCAGAGCAGCTTTAATGATCTGCTGTGCACACATACACGCACATACACGCACGCACACGCACACACACACACACGCACGCACGCACGCACGCACGCACGCACGCACACGCACACACAAATTATATTTCATATGTGAGTGTGCGTGCAGTCGCTGTGTGTGGCTCTTTTCTGCATTGTTAGCGTTTTCAGTAATCCCACCTTACTTTATTTCCCTCTCTGCTATTAATTCTCACCACTGAAGCTCTTCAATCTCTTCGGCCACACCACTTCTATCTATCTCCCATCCACATATTCCTCCCTATGACATGATCTTGCCTTGCCATGGTTATCAAACATGTGACTTGCATAAGTAGCTCCAAGAAATTGTCGTTTGTTCGTTTTTTTTTACTCAGCAAAAGAAAGTTTTGAGTGTGTGATTGCTCCCCAGGCTGCACATTTCTGTGAGATTCATGTGCGTGTTTCCAGGAACGATGTATTACTCATCATAGTGAAGCCAACAGGAGACACTTTAACAGCCTTGGAGCACACAAAGACCAAGAAACCCTCTCCTATACCACAATAAAGCAGAAAAGCTTATGTAATGTTGTTATTTTAGCTGCTCAGGTGGCATATATGTTAGATAACCTCTAATTACCTCTTCCAGGGTGTGTGTGTATTTTATGTTAGAACTGTATACCAAAGTTAGTTCACCAGCAGGACAGGAGGAAATACACTAAATAATTTATGGGATAGAGTGGGAAATAAGATAGGAGTTGTGTGTTAAAGATGGACGGAAGCCAAAGAACTGGAAGACTGTGAGAAAAGAAAAGTGGGGGGAAATAGAAGTGAGAGGGAATGATTCAGAAAGACGGACAAAGCTAGCAGAAGAAAAAGGAATTGGTGTGTAAGGAGGGTAAAGAAACAATGGAGCGAGGATAAGAAAAAAGATAGCAAGCAAACAAAGAGCTGGAGATAAAGAGCAAGCAATAAAAGAAAGAGGAGTTTTAGGAGATGTGATTCAAAGATGGAGAGAGAGAGAAAAATATAGCGGTGGCTGATTAAGGAGGGGAGACTTGTGGAGAGGACAATATGAGCAGAGAAAGACAGAGTGAGGGGAAAGGCTTATGAGCGAACATGCCGGCCGGGGCTCTTGGTGCAATGCAGAAGGCATTGCCATGGAAACGAATGGAGGGAAAGCGCAGACGAGGAGGAGGGGATTAAATAGGAAGGAAGAGATCACTGCTTCATGTAGAGGGGTAGAGGGGTGGGGGGTTGATGAGAGGGGAGGGGCCTGCAGACAAATGAGTAACAAGTGTGGATAGTTATATGAAAAGCTTTTGATAGTTTTATACTATACAATGTCCCACTTGTGCGTATGAACTCACTCACAAGGATTTGTTTCGATAGAGTCATTACCACAATAGACACGTTTGATACTTCAAAAACACTCGCAGCCTAATTATGTTTCACACAATACTCTTCAACAGGCCTGTGTGGCTCAATTATGAATAAGGGCAGAGTTCAGGTTGGCGTTGCTGTGAGGGCGTTGGTCCAGGTTGAAGTCTAAAGTGCAGGAGTTCCAGTCAGGTGTTACCTCGATAAATTCATTTCAAAAAAGGTAATGGGGGGTGGGGGATGAGCCTGTCGCCATGGCGCCAGTTGTCTCAGGTGGCATTGTCTGGGTCCAGATCCGAGGGTGGTGGTTGTCATGGCAGCAGGAGTGCATGGAGTTTGTCTGGGTGTCATGCTACAAACACACACGCACGCACGCACGCACGCACGCACGCACGCACACACACACACACACACACACACACACACACACACACAAAGACTCCCCTTCTGACACGCACGCACGCACGCACGCACGCACGCACGCACACACACACACACACACACACACACACACACACACTGTCTGTTGGAAATATTCTTCACTGCAAGATTATAAATAGAAGGCAGCAGAAGGCAGCACCCCTCTCCTCGTCTCCAGCACCCATGGGACCCTTTCATTCTCATCTTCTTCACCCATCGCTCCTCAACACTTGCCCTCTCTCCTTCGTGTCACTCTTCATCCCTCTTTCAAAGCCCTCTGTCCTCTTCTGTTTTTATCTCTTCAAACCTGCCAAAGTCTCATACAGTGGCTTTGTTTGCTATTTGTTTATGCCCATAGTGATGGGGATGATGCAACTATGCGTGGTTGTCATGGAAATGAGACGGGCATGTGAG
Source organism: Brachyistius frenatus (assembly GCF_029030835.1). Taxonomy (NCBI): domain Eukaryota; kingdom Metazoa; phylum Chordata; class Actinopteri; family Embiotocidae; genus Brachyistius; species Brachyistius frenatus. The sequence goes on from NW_027210601.1 coordinate 9,950,555, forward strand.
GATGCTTAATGAGATTGGACTTGCTCAGGCTAATGAAGTGGGACGGCTGTACCTGGGTGTGCGCTTAAGTGACAACAATGAGCCACCGCTTGTTAAAAGTCTCCTCTGGTGACTTCCCTGCACCACTGAACTATCTGAGGTGTTTGAGTTTCTACAGCAACTGCAGCTGCAGGCATAATGAGCCGCCCAGACGCAACGCAAAAACTGAAGAAGTTAAAACGGTCACTGGTCTTGTTGTTGCTTTGATAACCAGTGATTTACCTCAGAATTAACAAATTCAGTGAAGGAGGAAAACTTTTAATCCCCACTGCAGGATTTAAGAACATATGCGTGTCCAGAAGGCTCCTGTCAAAATGGGTGTCCCAGAAATTAGTCAGAGACTTTGTCGAGGTCTTTATAAGCAAGCTTCGCTGACATGATGGCTCAGAGCTGCTTCCTCATCCTCCTTTGTGACTAAAAGGTCAGCATGTACTACAGCCCAGACTGCTCACATGCAGACTGTGTGAGGACATGATGGCTGCCGAGTGTGAGCATGACCATTTTGTGTGAATCTGTGTCTCTTTAGATTGGGATGTTGGTGTGAAATTGAGCACATTCTCCTTTGGTACTTTGTAAAACGGGTGTACGTAAACACAATTGATTACTCAAATGTGATCAATGCATCAATATAAAGTACTAGGGCTACAGTTAACATCATTTCATTATCAGTTAATCTCCTCTGATATTTGCCTATTAAATGTCATATAATAGTTTGAAATGGCTACAATAAACCCCAATGTGTCAAGGAGACCAAGGTTAACGTCTTTGTGTTTTCACCATACAAAACATAGATACCTAGGCTGCTGTAAAATGTGACAAAGAAGAGCAACATTTTAAAATCGGCTATCAGCGAATATTTAACTCTTTTGCTTAAAAAAAACGTACTGACATGATTTCTCTTATCAAAACAGTTGCTAATTAATTTGATCTCTCCTACTCATCGATAAATTGACTTAAGCTGGTTTCAGATTCAGTGTGTATATGTATGTAAAGTGGCCGGAGGTGCTCCAGTGAGGTCTTAGCCTGCATTGCCATGGTGGCTCTTTGGACCCGAAGAACTGTGGGTAATGTTGCAAGAAAGAAAAATGCGGCAGTGATTGAAGAGTTCAGGTTGTCTGCTAAAACTGCACGAGTGCACAACCTCACATGTCACATCCTGAATTCCAAATCTCTGCAATTGTGCCTGACTACTTTTTCAGCCTGTCAAGTCAGTCAGAGATACAGTCTGTCATTAGAGGGTATGATGTCCTGAAAGCTTCTTCAGGGGTTAGCAGCTCTCCGGCTTGCTCTTATTCTCCTAGTGTCAGCAGAGCTGTAAAGCCTAAATACGCCTCCCCCACCCTCATCTTCTGCGCTCAATCCTCTTGACTCTCTTTCTACCCTGCCACCCACAACACTCCTCGTGCTGCCAATTTGTGTATGTGTTTCTGCCTCCCAGGTTGAGGCCCAGGAGTCCCCCTAAAACGTTATTGCCCCCTATACTCGCGGCAGCCGTTGCAAAGGGGGCTCTGCACATTTAAAATGGACTGTAGTAATACCTGCGAAGTGGAGACTTTTCAACAGTGCAGGGACATCCCAGTGGATATTAGGTGAGATTGCTTTCTCGCCTGAGTGAACTTGCTTCAAAATAAATAGTGGAGAGATAGGTGTTCTCAAGGCAAACTTAAATTCTTCCTCATTTCGAGCAGGTAGATTTGAAAAGGCAAACATCTTGGATAGCACCTGTAAAGCCCATCTCACAGACAAATACATTTGAGAGAAACATCCATCCTCAGTCAGTTTCAGGTATTTTTTTTTATAAAACAGCAAAGCATTTATACAACAGAGAACTTGCCTAAGGAAACTATTATTTATTATTTTAACATCTACAGAGCATGTAAAAACTCCTAAAAGGTCACATCATTTCATATCACGTTTGTAAAGTGCACGGGCAGCAGGTCCACATGAATGGCATATCCAGCAGGCCCTGTGTAATACCTGATTTCCTTATCAGACAGCTCTGTGACTTCCTCTGATTATTATGCTCAGTGGATTACCCTGATGAAATAAGGGCACTTAACGAAGGAGATGTGACACGTGTGTCTTTCAGACGGTGGAACGAAGAAGCTTCGCAGCACCATCCGACGGAGCACGGAGACCGGCATCGCCGTGGAGATGAGGAACCGAGTGACACGGCAGGGCAGCAAGGACTCAACCGATGGCAGCACCAACTCAAATAGCTCTGATGGAACGTACGTGTCCAACCAAGACTTAATCCATCCATCCATCCATCCATCCATCCATCCATCCATCCATCCATCCATATACAGTACCCATTTATCCATCATTGTTCTGTTTCTTGTCTCTCAGGTTTGTCTTCCCCACCACACGCCTCGGGCCTGAGAGCCAGTTCAGTGACTTTCTGGATGGACTAGGCCCCGCTCAGATCGTAGGCCGGCAAACACTAGCTACACCCCCCATGGGTATGCCACCAGCATCACTTCTCATTCTCCTCTAGTACTTTCAGTTTAAGAGGATTCATCTGTTATGTTTGGTCATATTTGATTGCACAAATATAGGAGAAAGATATATTTGTCAAACATCTGTAAAACACAGCATATCACACATATCACTACAGTCAGGTAATTAAAGCCGCAAAACAAGATAATCTAAATCCTCTCTGGAGGATGTCAGGCAGTCACATTCTCGTCTTTAGCTTTTTACTAACTTACAACCTCTTAGATGCACAGCAGAATCTAAAAATACTACACAATACTAGTGTGTTCGCTCAGCATGGATGAAATTATTCTTGCATGAGGTATAAATCTTTCATGCAAAGGTCACTGGATGTGAAAAAAAACAGCAAAACAGAGCACTGGGCTTCACCATACCTGGTGGTGAAGACGGTCTTGCAGCTCTGTGTGGCCCTCTGCTGGCAGACATCGACAGTTGCATCTTCAATTCAAGCTCTCAGCAGATGGTGGACTGAGCAGCTCCATTTGAAACTTCACTTTTATTTAGATTATTGTGATCATTATAGGACTGTTAGAAGTGGTGTTTTTTTCTCCCTACAGGGGATGTCCATGTAGGCATGGTAGACAGAGGAGGGCAGCTGGAGGTGGAGGTCAACCAGGCCAGAGGGTTGATCCCCAAACCGGGCTCCAAGAACATACCAGGTACTGACTTCACCTGATTATCAAAACTGATTGTCTGTTGACTTTGCAGCACGTACAGGAGGTTGAACGTTTTTTATTCTTGTGTGTCTGTGTGTGTGTTTGTGTTTGTGTGTGTTTCAGCAACCTATGTAAAGGTGTATGTCCTGGAGAACGGCATGTGCTTGGCCAAGAAGAAAACCAAAGTAGTGAAGAAGAATCTGGACCCCACCTACCAGCAGGCACTGTTGTTTGATGAGAGTCCTCAGGGAAAAGTCCTACAGGTTGTTTTTGCTTTCCTCTTTTCCCACTTCTTTTGATTTCCTGCTGACCATTCCCACACCTGATAAACAAACATAACGTTCATAAATGTCCACCTTCTGTCGTTTCAGTTATAATTGGGAGTTAAAATGTTTCAGTTTTACTCATTTTAAAGTGTAAAATCACCATGTAACATGATCTGAAAATGCTTTACTATTGGAAAATACAGAAAGTGCAACAAGCAAAAAATAATAATAAACAAACATCAATGTTAGAAAAAAAAAAAAGTAGCAACCGAGGTCTTTAACAGAATAACTAGGGAATGATTCAAGGTCACCTGAGCCAGCACTAATTGTAAGCTTTATAGAAAGGACAGCTTTAAGCCTAAACCTACAAATATAAAGATTTGATTTGACATTAACCAAGCAACAGAGGTCAAAACTCCAGCAACACTTGTGAAATATATAGAAACTTTAATGTTAGACCAACACGTATCAGTTTGTGGCCGTCATCAGAGCTCTGTTAGGGTGGTGGTGTTCTTGTGTTGTGAATGTGTCTCAGACTCGCAGGATAGGGCCACAAGCTTACCTACATCAGTCTAACATTAAAGTTCTTCTTCGTACTACAAGTGTTGCTGGAGTTTTGACCTCTGCAGTCTTATTCCTTCTCCAGGCACCTTGGTAGTAGATTCATTTGTGTCAGAAACCCCCATCCTGCTTCTACATTAACCAAACAACCCATCAACTGTCAGCATAGTCTGATTCAAATTCTTATTGGTGCATCATCTTTTTTAGAAATGGTCCAACCACTTTACACCAGTGAGCATAGATACAAAATAAAAAATAAATTACAAAAATCTCTCATGCGAAATGACCAAAACTGTTTAAACTTTGGCAAAGAATCATGTAGGTCCCCCTTTATTCAAACAAAGCTGATGGGATTTACTGTCATCTCTCCTCCAGGTAATAGTGTGGGGGGATTACGGGCGTATGGACCACAAGTGCTTCATGGGAATGGCCCAGATCCTTCTGGAGGACTTGGACCTGTCTGCCACAGTCAGCGGCTGGTACAAGCTGTTCCCTACCTCCTCTCTGGCAGACCCCAGCATCGGACCCCTCACCAGACGCCTCTCACAGTCCTCCCTGGAGAGCGCCACCAGCCCCTCATGCACCTAGACACCCAGGAGACACCCACATGCACGAGCGCAGGCAGAGTCATGCAGACACAGACACACGTACTGTAAATACACAGCGACTGTATTTGAAGCGCAAGACAGATAGGCATACACACACACACATACATACATACATACATATATACTCCCATCTGTGCAGGAAGACATACAGGTACCCACATTAACACACAAACACGCTGCCACAACCTTTACTGGACACTACTGAACGCTCATATTGTCACCCACTGATCAGTGTTAGTTGACAAAACCGTCAGCAACTCAAAGTAATTAACCTGAACATGTAGCATTTTCTCACCCACCCATTTCAACATTTCATACCCAACAAACCAGGATTCATCGGGTGCCATGTTCTGCATTCCAAGTTACCAGATTTCCGTGGCACGACTCATCGCAGGGTCATCCCAACGTCCGTTTCTAAACTCTCTATGCCAAACTAAGAAAAAAACACTTTATTTTTTAAAACCAAAGCAATTGTTATTGTTGTTATTATTACTATAAGTCGTAGGTGATCTAGTATACAATATAAAGTATGGATATGTAGCAGAGTCAATGACTTAGATGTAATGCAAAAAAAGAAGATACACTTTACACACACAGACACGAGCTGAGAACGGTAGGCCGAACACATGAAACACACCTGGGTATTCACATAATGGCTATTATGTGAGGTAGCAACACTGCTATTCTATCATTTTCACAGGGCAGAGTTTATACATAGATATATATATATATCTGAATAGATAGATAAATACTTATTTGTGTTTATATATGTATCGGCTGCATTCTGCATGTTTGCTTGCAAGACATTTTAAAGTGCTTCAATCTTCTTTTTTTTTTTCGCTTGCCTTGGCCGATGTAACAGGAGTATAGTGCCACTTTATTTTGCGATTTGTCCTGAGAAACGAGCACTGCACTGAGTTAGGGAGAAGGAGAGGGCTTCGGCAACAGGGAGACTATCATAGCTATCTGCAGACGAAGAGAACAAAGTAGTCAGCCAGCCACGCATTTGCTAATGAACACCACATTTAGGATCCTGCCTTCACCTGTAGAGCATCAGACTGTCGTAGCACAGGGCGGTTAGCACAAAGGCGTTCCGGGAAATGTGACCAGCTCTAGTCTGGGGTTCTCGTGTCCCACATCCAGGGGGTGCCACAGTCCCACTCTCTCTACCAGCACCTAGACTTGTTTGAACTTCCTGTCGATTTCCCCCGTTTTGATGTCATCATCTCTTCCTATTTGATGAAGGTGCAGGAAGCATGCCTACGCCTCTCTCCACTTCTGGCTGGATCACAGCCAGACACACAAACACAGGCAGACACGCACACAGCTAGTATTAACTACAACCTTTAACCCTCCTTCCTTTCTCTCTGGTCGCACCTCTCTGTCTCACGGACTGTAACTAAACCAGTTGTAAATGTGTAAACACATATTTGATTCCAGATGAGTTTTTCTTTTAGTTATCTGACTATTATAGCAGTATTACTTCGCGAGCATATACAGTAACCTGCCATACGTGGTAGTTTTACTTGTTTCAGGTGCAATATGTCGGTAACATCTCCCTCAGCATTCTTCTATTTACTGTCAAGCAGTGAGTTTGTGTTTAGGACAGCACTTTACTGTAAAATATGTATTATTTTTTAACTCTGAACTTGCAGTGGTTGACTACGTGTTAATTTATTTTTATTTCATGTTGTCACGCTGCACTTCAAGTCTCTGAATTTTTTTTATTCCAGCATGGAAATATAACTGAGAGTGTATTTTTAATTGAAACTCTCACTAGAACAGCAGAAGCAGGTCAGTTCAGCAAAAATTGTACAATTGTACATCGTTATAAATCTTGTACAGTATAGGCTTAGTCCAAAATATTACATTAAAATCACATTTGAGGCTTAAAAATAGTCAATTTGGACACATGCTTCTTTTCCTGATCTAAAAACGGTAAGACAGACCTGTTGGCTGTTAAATGTGCAATGTTTGGGTCTTCACTGACAGTACAGGAGTAGCACACCAAACTGACCTACTGGAGTTTGCTGCTTTCTTTAAAATTAAGGTCTTATCTGTTTCTTCATTGTTTTTTTTTTTTGAGTGTTTTGAATCTGTCTGTGTAGAGACCAACATCAAATCTTGTTTATGGGTAAAGACACTAAAGACTGTTGTATTTTAGCTGCGTAAAGAGAGTTGACAGTTTGAAGCTATAGCCTATTAAAAGCTCGCATGTGTTTATGAGCTCACATTGGGTTTTATCACCACCATATGTTCTGTAGTCTGCTAAGAGCTCTGTAGCTCATTCCTCTCTTCATCTTTTGACAAAAAGGGAAAATCTGAGACATTTAGACTTCTCAGCACCTCAGACCAACATGATTCACATTTCAACGCTCTTTGAACTTTGGATAAAGGGATGTCTGGCATTCTTGAATTTGTTTGGGAGGGGGGTTGATGGTCGTTTTTGACCCCTCCCATCATGTACACAACCCTTTTTAGAGTTAAGGTCTGGGTTCCAATTTGTTTTATGTTTTGGAGCTATTCCTTGCTGGATCTGTATTTGTATGGTCACGTATATGAAGTAATTTTATGTACCTTATTGATTTGTATCTATTTTTCGTGCACAGCTGGCATGATATAAAAATAAGGATTTGCACACATTCTCTTTAGTGTGGGCCATTTATGAAGACAAAAAAGCCTAGTTGACAAGAAATAAATTAAAGAGAAACAATTTTGTTTTTTAAGAAATCTAAATTAACTTTTTAGACATATATTACTTCCCTGCTGAATGTTCAGTTCCCAGTAAACTCTTTAAAGTACTGTTAATATGTAATTTCCAAATGTTTTGGAGCTTTTATGAGACTGTATGTGTCCCTTTGCTATATATTGATTCTCCGCAAAAAAAAATCAACCGCTTTTAATAATTGATAACAGGAAAAAGAGATGATGCAAAGAAATGTATAGTTATGATACAAGAAGCGAATTTATGGCAGGCAGAGAGCATTTGCCAAATTTGTCCAAATCGTTTGATTCCTTCAACCAAAAGGAGAAATAAAAATATAGCTTTTTTTTCAAAGTGTAGCGTGGGTGTATGTCGATTAATGGGGTGCATTTAATGTAACGTGTGATGCGTAATGAGTGGCAGGGCAGCAGGATGTGAGTGAGAAAGAAAGATTTGAATATGTAGATATTGATTGAAAATCCACCTTTAAAGTTGGGCACCACAACGAGGAGAATCTGAGAATCAGGGTTTTTAGATATGAATGTAAACGTCTTTTTCTCTTGTCAGTGCTTTTGTCACGGATTAGAAAAACATTCCTTTATTGTCCCATGATTATCATGCATCGTCTCACACAGGGTCATTGTATTTATTTGGACATTTATTTGAAGTCCACTGACTTTATTGTGTTTAAGAAACTATCACAAGGTGGAAAAGGGGGTTGAAGCCTCATAAAAGCGGCAGAGTTTCACTATGGCAGGAAAGAGTCACAGCATGTTGTCAAGAGTCTTCAGAGTTATGTGAGCTGAGCATTGCATAGATGTGAAGTTAGACGCATGAATCGTGTGGATTCATCAAAGAGTTGGTTGGAGCAGTTATGTGGAAACAGCACAGAACATGTAGAGCTTGACGTGGCTCAGCTGAGATTTGAATGGAAAAGCTGTGGATGCTTTGAATGTAAATCCCCATAGACTTGCTCACTTCTCTGTAAAACCCCAATTTTTTTTAACCCAGTTTTATTGTGTGCGAAATGTTAATAATACATCTTTAATCAGCCTGAAGTATCTCTTGGGTACAACGTTGAAAACGTATCTTATTTTTGTAAGGACAGACTTATTATTCAGAGAAGGAGGGGAGAGAGTGAGAGAGGCACTACGGGCAAAACCTGCCTTTAGATATTTGCAAAAATGAGGGCTTGTTCAATTTACAATGGCCTTACTTTGTGTCGGAGACATTGCTTTCACTATTGTAGCACACAACTGAAAGTTTTGAAAAATGTATTTTGCTTGGAATATTGTACTGAAGTTATATATGTGTATATGTATAGTTTTATGAATGTATTTCTAAATCCTTACACCAGAATGGAGTGCAATTTTTTCGTCATCTTGTTTGCTATATTGTCCCTTTGAAGACTTTCCAGGGACCTCGCCTGCACCTGTTTGGGTGGCCCCTACTTTTACTGTATTGTATACTGTATGTCTTATTATTTGTGTTTAAAAAACAAAAAACAGCTGTGTTTGAAACAAGCATGAATTCTGTCTGGCGAAATGCATTTCTTATTTATTTAAACCGCCACGATGGGTTTGGAGCGGAAAAGGATTGCTATTACTCCCCCTGCACCGATTAACTTATCGATTTCTCTATCGAGCTGATGGAATTGTTCTATTTGTACTTTGAATTAGAAAGTGTTTGCCGCATGGTTACTCCGAGAATTTTCTTGTATTTAATCTTTATGGTGGTATGAATATGATGATACTAATTATGAGAAAAACAAATTAGACCCAGTACAATATCAAAGGCAATTCAATGAGGTGCAAAATAATTGTCAAAAATGCTGTATTTTAAAGTAGCATGGACTTAGCCTTATACTTCTGAACTACTTCTTCTGGCAATAACCATTGCTGTAGCCTCTACTGTATGCTGGGGCCTTAACTCTTGGCCTCCTACTCATTCTTTAAAGTTGGGGATGTGGTTTCAAGCACTAGAAGCAATTTAGACTCGACAGAGCATGCAATGCATCGTGAATACCTGGTATATTATGATAGCCCTCATGAGCAACAGATTTTAGTTTCGTTTTACCTGAAATATGTCCGTTTTCCAGTGTAGCAGCTGTCGACGAGGACAAAACAGACATCACTACTGTAGCTGAGCAGCATATTAGAGGTTTGCTGCTGAATGTTGTCTTCATTCACATTTATAAATGTCGGTAATCACAGCACAAGTTTCCTGAGTAGCCATTCTGTCCTTTCTCGCTGTGTGTCAGACTATATTAAGGCTATAGTAGCTCCCCTCCCCACTGTCAAGACAACCTTCGTCTTACAGCACAAAATACAACGTGAACTACTGGTTTAACTCAAAGCCTCTACGTGAGGCAAACCGTTTGGGTAATTAAATAATTTTTAATGGACCACAAATACATTCCCAAGCACATGTAGTTGACTGATACCACAAATGTGGTGTTTCAAAGCATCTAGTAAAATGAACAAATCATTCAGCCCAGTTTAATTGGCTCGCTGGTGTTGGTAAATGAGCGGTTGTCTTTTCTGAACTGGCCTTAAACTTTCCACAGAGGAGTGTTCACAGAGTACATTTTAAAAAGGGCAACGCGTAGCAGGCCGTCTGATGAAGAGATGTGGTTTATGGCAAAGAGGAAAAAGGGAGCTGTAATTTTATACCTGTGCTTTGTAAATGTTTTCTATGTGCAGTATTTGATAATGTAAAACTGGTATTTTTGTGGTTTGTACGCTGCAAAATTGATTACTTAAGGTGCACGTAGTTTTGTAAGAAAATAGAACCAAACTGAGGGGGAAAAAAAAATAATTATTTGGGATTCAGAAGCCTGTATTTGCATGCCCTTTGACATCTGGACGCAAAGTCAATAAAGTTTATTTGAATCACAAATATTTCTGTGTATTTCATTGGGTGCATTTGACTTTATGCGGCTTAACGTGATGCATGCTGCCCTTACAACGTTGCATGATGGTTAGAAATTTCGTCCAACATTAGCCGGCATTGAAAAACCTCGTGACGTCACATGATATTAAAACCTCGCGGGTGAGGCAGCTGCACTTTTCTGAGTCAGGCGCTGCAGCTGCTCTTCTCCAGCTGCAGAACCTCCTCTGTGAGGACACTCTGTCCTGATAGGTTTTAAGTTTTGCCATAAACCAATGGGAAAGCAGGAAAGAATAGACCAATCAGAAAGCAGGAAAGAATAGACCAGTGGGAAAGCAGTATAGAACAGACCAATGGAAAAGCAGGATAGAAAAGACCAATCAGAAAGCAGGATAGAATAGACCAATCAGAAAGCAGGATAAAATGGCCCAGAAAATCGACCAGAAAATATGCACAGCTGCTTTGTGGTTTGTATTTTAAGCATATAAGTGTAAACCTCAATATTTCAGACTGATGAGCTGACACTGTTTATTCACCCAAATATGTTGCTCTCTAAAAATGTACAGACCAGACGCAGTTTACATCAGTGTTGGACACATTAAAATTAAATCTAAGTACGTTTAATAGAAACAACCTTCTTTTTTTTTTTCTTTTTTTTTTACAGCTTTCTTGCTGGATGTAAAACTAGTGTGTGTGTGTCCAGATGTAAAACCTGAGCTGTAGAAGGAGCAGATCAATACATTAGGAGAAATAACTACAGGTGCTAACTCCCCCGAATGTCTTAGAATAAAAACAAACATCACGTCATGCGTATCGGTGAAACTTTAAACCTATCAGGATAAAGTAGTGTCGTCACAGAGGAGGTTCTCCGCCGTTGCAGCCGGAGGAGAACACCTGCAGCCGCCTGGCTTCTGCGAGGTTTTAATATCATTCGATATCAAATGCACCCAAGGTGTCCGACTTGACGGCAGATTTTTAATACTCAACCATCAAGTCAGACGAAGTCAGCCGCAGTTAAAGTCGAACACCCATTGTCTTCAGGTGCAGGCAGACTGACACTGCAGTAATACACTTGTTTGGTCACTAGGGTGCAGTGGAAACGTGTTTTACAGCATTAACATCTTACCACTTTTTAAGTTTGATGGGCTTGTTAGTAAACCACTTTCATGTTAAAGTCCTGTAAATACTGACCAACTTAAAACATTTGTCTGTGTGTCTTCTCAGTAAGTTTTACTTAAACAAGTGACCTTTCTGACCACATAGGGATACACAAACATCAATATGATGGCAAATTTTTCTTGTAAGGAACTTAAAAAGAGCAAAATACACAAAATCATGCATAAGAATCATTTGAGCAGGAAGCAGTATGTGAGACTGGTAGAGTTCATAGTGTAATAGTAGAGTCGAGGACAGGTAGAGATAATGCCAAACAATCACTTCCTGTTTCATTTTGGAATCCTCCACCTTTAGTGCCCACATTGTGCTTTATTTCTTGGTTTGGTTTAGTTTCCCGCCAGTTTTTTGTACCCACCTTTGTCTTGTTTTTCAATCAAGGCCTGGTCACTTCACAGTTACTTGATCATTATGTTCACAAGTACCTGTTTTCTGGTCTTTATCTACTTGTTAGTGTTCCTGGATGTTGCTTATCTTTTGGATTCTGCTCCAGCCTGCATCAGCTGTTTTTGTTGGACTGCTGTATTTCTTGTGAACCAGCCTTTTTGTAAGTAGAGCTCACTTTTGCTTTGACTACCAGCCTCAGTGTCATGCCTTTGGGTCCTCCTCTCCCTTCTTTTGAACCCAACAGATAAGGCACACGAATCACACATTTTTTTTAAAATAATTTATATATTAATATATAGAATTTAATCAAAACAATATTTATTTTGTGTTTCCACCGGGGCAAGTATCATACATATTGTTAAATTGTATTGAAGTTGTGTAGACATGAAATCCAAAGGGGCCAACCATGTGAAAAAATGCCAGACTAATATACAGAACATGTTCATCAATCCGCTTTAAGAAACAATATACAGAGATATTCTGATAAAGAGTAATATTCAAAATATCTTGATTGACAAGTACATAAAAAGATACATTCCTTTCTTTATTTGCTTTTATTTCACAGAAAACATACCAGACAAAAAAAAAGGAACTGCTTACAAGCAACTTAAAGTTGATCACAAATGAAAAAGGTGAGGTGAAGTCTTATTGCCCATAAAGATGGGTTTTTACTGGCTTTCTAGAGACTTCTCCTTGTTATAAATGACAAACGAGCTGTTACAGCGCAGAGACGACACACTCTTATGATAATATTGCTCTCTCCCGCCAAATGAGCTAATTTTGAAAGAAACACCTGTTAGAAACAGAGGACGACTTTCAGAGATGTAGGCTGTGCTGCTCGGTTATTGGCAGAGTCTTATTATGCCACTGATGGTCATTTATTTATCGCTTAGTGGCACCTTTTTTTTTTTTTTTTACATTGTTACTCCTTACATGTAAAGCAGCAGCAGCTTACAAAATGGAAAGACTGAGATTATTTACACGAATGGCTTCATGCAGTAATAAGAAAAGGGCAGAAAGACTTGAAGAGAAATCAGGACAGAGAGGTGGTGTGTATGTGTGGGAGAGTTGAGGAAAGGTTAATTAAAGCATGGAGAGGTTACAGATTGTGGTCATACAATCCTGTTTCTCTTCACAATGTGTTTTGGCCAAATTGTAAACGCTCCCGAATAACCTGAAAATGCTTCAGCATGGTCACAGTTTGCTCCTAACCAGACGGTAAGACAGTTACAGCAAAACTCAGACGAATGAAACATTTCACCAAAATATGTGACGGGACGCCGCTGACCACAGAACATTCAATAGACACACAAAGAAGATTAAAAAAAAAAAAAAAAAAATACCACAAACACATCTCAGCAATACTCAGGTGTGTGTGTGTGTGTGTGTGTGTGTGTGTGTGTGTGTGTGTGTGTGTGTGTGTGTGTGTGTGTGTGTGTGTGTGTGTGTGTGTGTCCAAAAGGTGTCCGGTACAATCATAAACAACATTCATTGAGATTTTTGTTGTTGCTGTTGTTGTTGGTCTCGGTCAAAGACTGATCGACACGTACAGAGAGACACATTCAGAGAGACACATTCAGAGAGACACATTCAGAGACACATTCAGAGAGACACATTCTTAATAAACATACAGAACATACAATCAGAGCGAGATAAACATTCTTTTCATGCAGTTCAGTGGAAGCATCTGAAACATGACTCGTCTGTAATCTGAAGTTCTCTTTTGTCTCCGCCCCCCACCGCTCTCTCGATTTCTCTCTTATTTACAGACATTCAGCATTATTTGAGGCCTCTATAGTACAAGGTAGATTCTTAACTTGAGGTGCGTGAGCGCTTACGTGATGACACTGCATGCAAGTGACTTCTTTACAATGAAGTGTCCCACCTTTGCTGAGGATATAACACAGTGAATTGTAAGAGCGGGTATTACAAAACATACTGTTGGACTGCTGAATTAATTTTTTTCTACTAATCACGAGTTGAGTGGTTATACAGGAAAACGTATTGGAATACTGTACAACCAAAATAAAGCTTGTGTTGATCTTTGGTCTCCCAAAATCCAGTTTAGGCATCTTGACACATCCAAAAACATGCACTTCAGGTCAGGTTACCTGGCGCCGCGGTCGTGGCAGCCTGCTGCAGCATCTCCCCCCTGAGAGCCCCCCTGCTGTAGTGAAGAAATTTCCCCTCGGGGATTAATAAAGTGTATAAAATCAAAAAAAAAAAAAAAAAAAAAATTGAGATGATTGGTTTCTAAAAAAAAGCCCTCTGTAAATTGAAATGCAGACATCGTAGGTAAGGGCTGTTCAGGTAGGCTCTGTTGCTGCTCTAACCTGTGATACAGTGATCTAGAAACACTTAAAGGGATTTGTTGAATTTAAATATTGTGGGACAGGCAGGTTAAATAATGTATTTAAGGAATTTTTTTTTCAGATTTTTTTTATGAAGCACCAGAAACATCTATTAAAGGGAACCTATTATGCTCTTTTAGTAGTTTCTGTCCTATAGATCATGTTACAATGTCAGATGTTCATATCAAACATAGCCACAGTTTCAAATAAGGATGTGAAAGTAATTCCTTTTGAGAAAAAAGCTCAGGGTTCAAACTACTCTGGAGTTCGCACGATCTGACATCATCTCAGATTTTTGTTTTATGTGGTCATCTGCTGGAGAAGTTAGCCAATCAGAGGGCAGTGGGCCCCGAGGGAGGAAAGGTCTTAGAGATGGCTTGTTTCTGACAGAATAAATAGAGGGCCTGATTAAAGGGCCATTATCTGATGAATTTGAACTGTGTCATAGCAAAGGTATCCTGGTGAAGGTCCAGAATAAAAATGTAAAAACCTTGAAATTAGCAAAATAGGTCAACTTTAATGCTTGTGTGCAGCATGATGCGGATATTAGCATAGCTTAGCCTGGCCTATCTTAGCTTGATTCCTGGATGTTTATATAAATAAAGTAGCAGCAGCTCCTTTCACTTGAGGGGAAATAAACTTTTAAAAAGATACTCTACTCAAAGTCTTTTGGTTATGAAACTCTTAACCCCTCTTATGCTTAAAAAAAAAAAAAATGGCTGAAATAAGGTGTGGTTGCTACTTTACAAATATGGTTGCAGCTAAAACATAGCTACTTCTGTTGAGTAGACATTAGCTGAGAAACACAGTTCAATTTAGGGTAAACATGCAGCGGATGTGTGCACACAAACTCTCACAAAAAAAAATGTCTAGGTAAAAAAGAAGAAGAAGAAGAAGAAGAAAGATGTGGAGTCCTAAGCAGTGGCCTCTGAACCCTGTTGTCTTGGTCATCATACCAAAATGTCCTGAAGGCAAACACGGAGATCTGCAGAACATGGCTATGGATGAGACGGCAAGAGGAAGCACGGGCCGAGAGGAGAGAGAAAGGGAGGTAGTAGTGGCTTCTCAAACCTTCTTCTTCTTCACACCTGTCTCCTCCTCCTCCCTTGCATCAGGAAATGTTTCATGGAGAGTCTGACCCACAGATTCCTACGACTGGTTTCCCTCTCTTTTGTGGGTTGTTGGCATCCCACCACTTCTTGGACTCATGAGCTCATTTCCAGACGTGTGCTGTCATGTGTGACGAGCTTGGTGTTGTTGAACCTCCCATTTGTTGACTGCTGTATCCCATCATGCTGTTGCTGTTGTACAGATTCATGC
Source organism: Brachyistius frenatus (assembly GCF_029030835.1). Classification (NCBI taxonomy): domain Eukaryota; kingdom Metazoa; phylum Chordata; class Actinopteri; family Embiotocidae; genus Brachyistius; species Brachyistius frenatus. The sequence continues at coordinate 9,966,005 of NW_027210601.1, forward strand.
CGGTCATCTGAAAGGCACAAAACACACTTTGTTAGGAGCGGCACATGGTCCTTGTATGGTCCGAAAACAACCAGAAACACACACCTGGGCAATGTTCCACTGTAGCTGCTGGGTCTGCTGCACTCCATAAACCTGCTGGTGGGGTAACGTGGTCAGACCTCCAACCTGCTGCTGTCCCACCATCCCACTCTGCTGCTGGCTCATGATGCCGTTCTGCTGCTGTACCATCATTCCACTTTGTGGCTGTCCCATCATGCCCTGGGTCATCCCTGTCATGTAGGGTGATGCCACAGCGCCGCCAGACTGGGTCATAACGCCCTGAGCACCCATTAGGCCGTTCTGCTGTCCCATCATGCAGTTCTGTTGAACTCCAATCATGCTGTTTTGCTGAACCCCCGTCATGCCGCCCTGTTGCTGTCCCATCATGGACATCTGTGAGATCATCATGGCGCCTCCCATTCCACCCGCCTGGGCTAAAGAATGGTATGAACCGTACGGGTGCGTCGGGTATCCCATTTGGTTCATGTACAAGCCTGCAGAAAACAATCACGGATACCGTTCTGGCAGTTGGTAACCGATAATGATGATGAGACTGTCAACATGTAAATATCCTTCAACAACATCTGAGGGTAATCTGTCTTGTTCTCACCGTGTGTCACCATACTGCTGGCGTGCACTGAGGGGGTGGAGGCATATAGCGAGAGAATAGAATCCTTGGACAGTTTCTTGACGGTGCCCTCCTCTGCTTTGGGTTTCGGATCCAAGAACAAGCTGAGGTTCTCAGGCACTGAGGCAGTCACTCTGCTTTGAAGCATGGAGCTGGAGACAGGCTGGAGGATGGCAGGCGGCATGGACACACACACACACACACACACACACACACACACACACACACACACACACACACACACACACACACACACACACACACACACACACACACACACACACACACACACACACACACACACACACACACACACACACAAGGCAAAGAGAAAAGGCTGTCAGAACGCAAGCAATTAAAAACAGCTACAGAGGCAGATTTTATCGACCTTTATTACAAAGCAGACAGTAAACAGTATGTACAGTGTGTTATCCAGTACCGTGGTTTTTGTAGCGGAAGCGGAGGAGGGGGCTGGGAGGGAGCTGAAGAGATCCAGAGCAGAGTGTGCCAGAGCTGGATGAGACACCACTGGGCTCTCATTACTGTCTGGAACACATCCTCTACCATTAGACACTGCTGGGCTTGGAGCAGGCGCATCTAATAGAGAGTAGATGGAAGCATGATTATGATAATGACTGTTTCAGGTACAACCCATCTGCTTTATCTAATTGAACCTCAAATTCAATAGATGTTTGGTATGCTTGTTTGCCTTTATAGGATGCAGACAAGCAGCACAAAAGTACTTCTAAGTTGAGACAACAGTTCCCTGTTGTTTAATTTTTGGACTCATGAAGCATTTCTCACATTGTAATGCAAACTAAAGCCATTTTATACCGCTGCAGCTAAGCTAAACAATAGACCACTTGATGTACTTGTTAACAACGCATCACAAAGTTTTTAGCATTTTACTGTTAATGAATGTTTGTCCATGTGTATATGTGCGTGAGAGTAAAATACCTAGTCCAAGCAAGTCTGTTACCGACTGGGAATCTGTCTTCGGGCTGATGTCTTTTTTCTGTCACAACAAAGAAAATCAATGCAAGTAATGCAAGATGTCTGCACTGACAAATGAGCGTGAGTCCAGAAACTGTTTTTCTCCAAATTCCCTGGAGGTGAAGTGACTTTTCCACTCTTCCCAACAGTGAAGTTACTCCCAGTTTTCCTCTGACTCATGACTTGAAGAAGCAGTTCAGGTCACCTTCGTCTCACTGACTGACACTTCCTCTCCTGCACTCATTTAATCTGCATGAGAGTATCATCTAAACAATAAGCAAATGGCAATCTCCCAAAGTGACGTTTTAGGATAAAACTACCTTTATGTTTGTCCCCTGAGCTGCAGTGAAATGATATTCAGGGGCATGTTAAACTGATTGTAACTTTGGAAGATATCAAATAGATTTGTTTGAGCTGAATGTTTGATGCTTCACGTAAACTTTTAAATATATTTCATGCAGGTGGTGTATTTACCCCCCCAGGTTTTGAGATATCTATCTCTTTTATAGTTGCTATCACTGCGGTAAAATGGATGTCAATGTAATTTTTAACATGTCTTTCCAGAACCAGAGTCACTTCTTAATCCTTTGAAAAATACAAATTAATTCAAATTCCCTTCAGTCATTTTATTAAGGATCGAGGCAGAAATACAAAAACTGGACAAACAAAAACCCAAACTATCTGCTGTTGGAAGTCAAACATATAGACAATAGGCCTTTATCAACAAGACATTTGGACAAGTCACATCAGGAAATGCCGAGGTGTAGTTGCTTCAATTTCAAGGTCTCGCCATCACGGCTTATTGGGACATTTGAAAAGAATGGAGCCACCAATAATGCCATTAATGTCACAGGGTATCCCACATTGATATCATGTAGACTTGTTTGTGTTTCATCTTGTGGAATTTGTCCACGAACAAAGCAATTGTATAAAATCACGATTATTCACTTAAGTATTGCATTACAATGATGTGAACACATACAGCGGAGGACTCTTTCCTCAATCAAAATGCTGTTTTGTGTTTTATGTTGCCTTATTGTTGCCCACCTACCCAAGTGTTTTTCCAGCTCTGTTGCTATGAGGTTGTTGAAATACACACCCAACCCTTCTGATGTATGTACAATTGTACATATGCATAAAATACAAGTGATGGCACAAAAAGATATGTGGCTCTTTTCCAATAAAAGAATCTGAACACAGCCATTTAACATCCTGCCATTACATCTTAATGGTAAAAAAACAAAAAAACGTTTGAAATGACCCCGGCCTAATAGCACATGATTGATTTCTCAACTTTAAAACAGGCCAGTTCTGTAGGTATAATTTTTCTCTGAGTAAATGCACAACTCAAAAACATTTCTAGCTCAGTATCTATCAATCTATCTATCTATGTTTAGCATTTAAGGAAAAGCTGAAGTCAGTTCCATTATATTAATGCTCTGATACAGCCAGTATGAACAAGAAATAATGTACTTACCAATTTCATTTTCTCAAATACAACAGGCTCCTTGGGTATGTTGTCGCAACTCTTTTCTTTCTGTATGGAGGAAACGGATAGTTTTGTTTGAACATGTAGACATCCAAGGGTGAATGCCGACTCTCAAAGGTCGAGACAAGACCAAAAAAAAGTCTCCCCCAGTGTTGTTTCCTGCTTGAGACACAAGCGCAAACCTTTTTTTTTTTTTTTTTATCTGCGCGTGTTTGTGGACTCACCCTGAGCATCTGGATGTCAATGACCTTATCTATGTACTTCTTCTTGTCATACTTGTCCCTGATGAAGATCTCTGCAGACTGGTCTGTCTCGGGGCGCTGGAAGCACTCGGGTAAAAAAGCCTCGTAGAGACGTTTGGCCTTGGCATTTCCCATCTCTTGAACACACTGGGGACAGCGAAACAAAACAAGTCACATTGTTAGGGAGTGTGACAATAGAAAAAAAAATTGTCTAAGGCACTGCTGCATTTCCAGTAATGGAAATAGGAAATTTGAAATCTTATTGTGAAGGATAAGAAAAAGAGAAATGAAAAGTGCTGACTGCAGAAATGTCATCACACTGAGGCACATAATGCTGACTTTCTTGCCTATCAGACCCAGACAAGACGAGCTGCATACTAATGTGAAAGTGAATACTCAGTAGAGGGAGAGCCTCAACTTTATGTGAACATACAAGTATTAATATTATGCAGAAATCCCACAAGGACTTGATAAATGTGTTTCGCAATATTACTACAAATTCGTTTTTTTTTTCCCCTCTCTGGTTAACAGCTGCTCTGACATTACATGTTGTGTTATGATGCTGTTGGTGTAATATGAATATGCTATTTGCACAAGAAATGGCTGTAGTGAGCAGTAAACTTATGATTTTTTTTTTTTTTTATCTGAGAGAAATCTGATTTAAATTTCAAAGTACTTTTCCATTACAAGATTGTTTTTAGTAAAGGAATAGTTTGGCATTTTGCTAAATATGATTATGTACTTTCTTGTTGAGAGTCAGATGAGATGATCAATACCAGTCTTAGATATGAGTGTGGTATTGATTTTTCTCATCCAACTCTCAGGAAGAAGGCAAACACGAGTTTTTCTTAACATGTCAAACTATTCCAATAATAACTAAAAATACAAACTACTACCTCCCTTTAGCTGCTGTTGCTTGGTGACACTTTTTGGAGTTGGACCTTGAAGGATTTAGGTTTGATGTTGTAAATTTAAGTACTCTCACCTGGACCTGCTCCTGTGTCCACTGATCCAGGTTGACGGACTTGACCTTGGAGATGTGGACCCCCAGGTTTCGATGGATCCCAGCACAGCGGATACAAATGAAGATGCCTAAATTCCAGGACGCCCATCTTGGACCTGTGAGAGAGGGAGGGAGAGGGAGAGAGAGAGAGAGGGAGAGAGAGAGAGAGAGGGAGAGGGAGGGGGAGAGAGAACGTGTTAGATATTTAGAGGTAAGAGTCTTCACAGAGCGGCCAATGAAAGAAGCTGATGAGTCAATCTCTAGGTATAACACAGGGGTAAATTGAGTGGGAGAGAGGACTAGGTGAGGAGGCTAAAGAATGATGAGAAAAACTCTGATGAATTTTAGCGCAATTATAGAGAGACAAGCCTGAAACCTCAATTATGAGTTTGAATTCAGCCGGGAACACATCTAATCCTGTGTAAGTCATGCGGTGTCCTGACACATAATAAGATCCAGAGTTAGCCTACATAACTGAGACTGAGAGGAGAGAGGGGGAGTACAAAGTCACACAAACACTCTCTCTCTCACACACACACACACACACACACACACACACACACACACACACACACACACACACACACACACACACACACACACACACACACACACACACACACACACAATCACACACTCAGAGCCTGGATACCTGCAGGGATGATTACTCATTTGGTCATGAGCCTGTGTGTGGGAGCAATGCTATCTGAGCAGGCCATTTTGGTACATCTTCCTGCTTTAGACTTTTGTGTAGCCATGTTCAATCTTCATACTGTGTTTGCTATCATAGTGTTGTGTGTGTCTGTGAATCTCCCTTCTATTTGCAGTCGTCAAGATCATTGCCTGAGCAGGCAACTCTGAGCAGGGGGGCAAATAAAAACAACACTGACAGGCTATTTTTCTGCTCAAATTATGCAACCGTCCTCTTCAGAGAATACAGTCAGCTTCAAAGAGAATACTTGTGCTTCTCTCTCCGTCTCTCTCTCCTCCTCCTCCTCCTCCTCCTTCTCTTTCCTCCATCTCTTCATGCTCCCCCACCCTCGCTCACTCGTGCTCGCCAAATCGCTCTGTCTCAGTCTCCACCTCCCCACTCATCTCTGTAGTGAGTCTCTGCTCGCAGCCTTGCTACAAGTTGATGCACTGTGGCCTCTGCGCCACTAGGTGGAAAAGCAGCTTTTGATTTGGATTTGTCTCTTCAGCTGGAGTCATGGGGCGGCCTTTAAGAAAAAGCCATTCTGTGCAAATGAAAAGGGGAAGGGGAGTATCAGAAGAGAAAACATGCAAAACCGTCCACGGTTTCCGCGGCAGCTGCGGAAAAACTATGTCTGGGCTCAGAGTCAAAGAATAGCCTCTTGTCTTGGCTGCATCCTGAACTGTGCATGCGAAACAAAAGTGTGTTCGCATTGTTTAAGAGGCGATCACTGGGCTGGGTGTGTCTGCTTTTCTCAATTTGTGGGTTCCATTTTTAAACTGGAAAATGGGACAGACACAAACAAACAACAACAACAACAACATTAAAAAAAAAAAAAAAAAAAAACCCAGAGCAAACCAGTAAACACAAACTGAGGGTCACCAGACAGACAGAGTACGCCCATCATCCTGACCGTCTAGCTACAGCATTAGCTGTCATTGCTGGCTAATAATAGTAGAATTACTCTGCAAAGCCTGCTTAACTGCTGTAAACACTGGCACTGACACACAGAGAGAGAGGGGGGGGGGGGGGGACTGTCAATTGTGTGGAACTCCCTGAACACCTGAATTAGTTTGTCCCCCATCGTCCTTATTTGAAAGCTCCCCCCTATGATCTGTTCGCCATTTCTTATCTTTCTAATTCACCACCGCTGACTCCCTCCTCTTCTCCCTTGTCGGTCCATATCTCTCTCACGCAGCTCCGTTTCGCCCACTTGCGCCTGCTAATGCCTTTTTTTTTTTTTTTCTCTCTTTCTGCGCCTATACCTCTTTTTTTTTTTTTTTTTTTTTTTAGCCATGCGAGGAACATGGCTGAAGGCATTGCAATGTTTATCTATTGGGCTTCTGTTTTGACTGATGCATCTAAAGCCTGGGTAAAAAACAAAAAAAAAACAGGTGATCATGGTGCCCAGAGGATAAAGCCTTTTTTGTTTGTTTTGTTTTTTGTTGAACTCCTGACTTTTTCCTTTGTCGCAACTATGAGGTTGATAAATATACTCTTACCAGCTGAAAAGTCTCTACAACAATTGGATGAATTGCCAAGAAATTTGTACACAAAATTCCTCCTCAGGATTAACCGTAATAACTTTGACTGTTTAACTTTAATCACCAGGTCAAATGTCCGTTTTTCCAATATTTTTGTTTAAAACATTCAGAACGTATGACAAAACAACCTGCTTTGCACTTTGAGCTTAGTGTTAATGAGTAAATGTTTGTGCACGCTAACACGCTAAACTGGTAAACATGACTAAAAATCAGCAGTATGACGTTGTAGCGGTGAGAATGTTCGCATTTTACGCCACATCACTGCCATGGAGCTTCACTGAGCTGATGGCATGGCTATAGAGTCTTATTTCCATACACCGCTGTGTATATTCGTCTCTCTGAACCGTGTGTGTGTGTGTTCCCCGTGTCGGCCTATTCTGCTTGAGGCAGGGCATTATGAACGTGCGGAGACCTGGAGCTCCGGTGTGTGTGTGTGTGTGTGTGTGTGTGTGTGTGTGTGTGTGTGTGTGTGTGTGTGTGTGTGTGTGTGTGTGTGTGTGTGTGTGTGTGTGTGTGTGTGTGTGAACCACGGAAGTAGAAAGAGGACAGAGATGAAGGTTGGGAGATTTTACAGACAATCACGCATGCACACTGCATCGCAGCAGCCTCTTTGGTTCCAATCAACGCAGTAAGAACACATGCGGTACAGCATGTCTGTTCAGCAACAGTGCACACCTCCAGGTACTTTGGACAGATATAGTAGGAAGAGAGTAGGAGGAAGACACATCTAAAAAAAAAAAAAAGGAAGAAAAAATTGAACAAACACTCTCTATATATCTGTTTCTGTCAGGGTTGGCACTGCAGTGTACATTTCTTCACTGTTAAGTGAGAGTGGCAAAATAAACTTTTTGGATTAAAGAACAAATGCCAGCACCAGTTTGAGGTATAATTAAATTCTCCAAGTCTGAATAATAAATCTGTCTTGTTCTAGTTTTTATAGGGCGAAGTACCTTAAAGCAGAGGGTTTGCGTAAACAGTTGATGAATCACTCTGGCTTAAAAAAAAAAAAACTGGTTGTCAAACATGCAGGCTGAAGCTCATTAAGGGTGACGGAGGCCGGATGGAAGTCAAAAACACGAGCAGTAGGTTTGTTTTTTTATAGTCTACAAATTGACTTTAGCTGTTTGATGACCTGCTGAGATGTACGGGGTGGGGGTGTGACGATCAGCGAGGACAAACGGAGATCTACGATCAACTTCTGTGCAATTTAAACACACACTTTTATTATTATTTAAACACTGATGAGCACAGTTACCGGCTACTTATATTCTTTACCCCCTCATCCTCTACGCCCACTGACTCTCTCACACAAACACACACACACACACACACTGCATGAGCAGGTACATATGGCTCATTAGCCTATATCCCACAAGGATAAATAGCGCTCTCTGCGTGCACCCAGTTAATCCCACAGAGCCTCAGTCATCAGTGGATCCTCCGCCCTCCTCCGCCACCGCACACACACACACACACACACACACACACACACACACACACACACACACACACACACACACACACACACACACACACACACACACACACACACACACACACACACACACTTGTCCCGTCCTCTAGCCCCCTAGCACCTAAACCAATCCAGCAACCCTCGAGCCACTCAGTGATCTAGTCCCAGTCAGAGTGAAGCAGATGGACCCCTATCGATAATTTACTAATACTCGCCCACCATCTGTGTGACCATGCAAGTGTCACGACTGGTGATGCTGCAGGTGAGTCACTGAGGTTGAAGAGGATGATATCCAAAGATGAGCAAGACACTTCGTCACTTTAAATTTAGAATCTCCTCAAAACTGATTTTTAGTCCTGCTTTATATTTCATTTGATCTTATTGTTCTTTGTAATTATTAATACTCTAGGAAAAATATTGTCTCTGCAATGTTCGAGTGCATCCTTGTAATGAGCATTTGCTATATTGCATGGAGCCATCCCTACATAAAACAATAAATTAAACATTTTCTACAGTACCGTATATGAACTCATCCTAAGACCCTATGTTTTACTTGAGAGCGACTGCTATTGAAACAAAAAGATTGACAACATAATAGTGACAATACACTATACCCTGAAATAACGGTTACCTTTCTGAATACGAGTAGTTTAAACTCTGTGGTCATTTTCAGATGGAAGTACTTGCTGTCTTTAGGCTGTTCCTGGTACTTTGTTTGTTTCCTGTGCTGGCAATTTCCAGTTAAAAGGCACAGCAGACCGATGTTTGACCTTATCACACTTTTTGTGTGTTTTTCTATTATACAAGGCTAGATTACAAACTAGGCCGGCCAGGCAACTCTGGGGCTCCCAGCAGCTAGGCCCCACTGCTCCCTTTTGACACGCTTAAAGCACTTACACCCAATCACCTTCTTGTTTCAATGGAAATCCCTGCCAGCTTGGTAACAGAGCTCATGGTGATGGTGGTGGAGAGGGAAGGCATGACATCACCAGGTGATATCTCCACGGCAACTGGGGTCCAGTGTGTGTATAAACACAAGTACAATGGAGACAATAAAGGTGTGGTTTTATGCACACACACACACACACACACACACACACACACACACACACACACACACACACACACACACACACACACACACACACACACACACACACACACACTCTCTCTCTCTCTCTCTCTCTCTCTCTCTCTTAGACACAAAGCCCCTTGAGACTGAAGCCAGAGGTGGAAGGGATGACTATATTATGCACCTGCCTCACCCTCTCTCTCCCCCATCTCTTCATTATTTCCCAGCAGTATAGAGGATTTACAGTAGATGCGTCACTTTGTGAGGAAGTGATAAAACAAACATACAAAACACAGGAAACGACAGGAAAGTTGGGAAGCACAGGAAGTAAACTGCAGTAAAAAAACCAAACAAACAGAGATACAGTTTCATTTCTGCAGTATCTACGCAGTAAGACCAGATAGAGATGGTCTGATAGCAGTGTTTTAGTGTTTTCACGTGCTGGTGCAAACATGTTCTTGGCTCCATGCTGCACAACACTTCCACTTCGATCACCCCGAGGGAGGAAGGTGATAAACACGCAGCAATCTATGTCAACGCAAACAAGATCAGGCCAAACCTTCTCACAAGCCATATGGCCGAAAACCTGACTTGACAGCGGGAAGGGGAGGGCGAAACATTTGCTTGAGATGTGCACGTGTATGTGTGTGTGTGTGTGTGTGTGTGTGTGTGTGTGTGTGTGTGTGTGTTTGTGGTTGGGAGTGTGTGAAAATATGCTACACAGCAAAAAGGTAAAATACCTCTCTTCAAGAATCCACCTAGATTGTAGTCAGTTTATTCATTAGCAAAGATTCGGGGGGGGGGGAACTGAGAGCGACATGTGCCCTCTGAATCGGCATTGATCCATTAAACATGGTTAAATAATAAACGTAGAAAAGACATGTTTTGGATTGTAGTAACAAACTAATAAATGAGGCAGGGAAAATGTCATTTTTATGAAGTTCAACTTAAAGCTGGAGAATCCTCCTTTTATGTGTGTGCTTGCGCGCTATTTTCTCCCTCAACCTCTAATCTCATCTGTAGTCTAATTAGACCAGTCTGCTGCCCATCCAAACCAGTCACGCTAATAAAAAAACAACAACATGCAGACATGCTTGATGACCACTAGTTTGAGTGTGTCAGATGGGACAAGTATCAAATTGAAGAGGGTTGAGCGGAGCAGCAATCAAACTTATGTAACTGATTTAAATGCCTTTTCTCTCTATATATGTCTCTGAAAGATCAACTCTGTCACGAACACAAAAACAATGTCTTCTTATTTATCCTCTTTGTGCTTTTGAGGACTGCAGACAATTCTAAGAAGAGTGATGTCTTTAGAGCCTTTTTTTTTTTTTTTTTTAAAGGACTTCTCTACAGTCAAAGGTGTATTTGCCTGAAGTCTAACATCTGCATCAGTTCTATTTATATCTTATTAAAAACAGAAACAAAACTTGTATTGTGAAACCAAGCATTCGCTGTGTCCTGGTGATGTTTTAATCCAACCAACACATTAAAGTCACACATCATCCTTATCAAAGTAAAGTACTAACTTTGTCACTGTGCATGAACTGTGTTTGTGTAAAACCAGATTTAATGTTGAACTTTTTTTCAAATGGAGAAGTTGTTTTTTGGTGTGTTTCAACAGGAAAATGAAGCAAGAAAATATAAAAATGTGTACTGAGCAAATGTGTGGTGAATTTACATAACACTTATTATTTTATATCGTTGCGTGTCCAAAGAAAAAACAATTCTCTCTGTTGTACATATCCACTTTGACAGTTGTTGTCTTTTTCAGCAGCCACCTGAGCCACTTAGTAATTCTTATGAAATATTTGTGATGACTCAGCACCCCAGAATATTTTTACCTGCATTTGACAGTTGAATGTGATGTAGACGTGTAGACGCTGTGTTGTAAATGAACAGAGGGGCTAGAGGCAGACAGAGAGTGAGGATGTTAAATGAGACAACACGAGGAGAGCGACGGCCTTCATTCAAATGAACAAGCACAAACTGAGTGGGAGCCCTGAGACTGTTTGCTCACAGAGGTCAAAACACTGTCTGTCTGCAGCACCGCTCTACATGTTTGTATAAAACATTACATGTGTTTCCTCCTGTCATGACACAGCCTTGAACATTAATCCAGACAACAGCTAACATAGTTTATTGATTTCCTCCTTCTGTCATGAAGCTGGGGTTTACTTGCCAGCAAAGAAATACAGACTAAAAGAGGATTTTGAGGCGTAGTAGACTCAGTATTTCACTGCTGCTGTTTACTTGCCACCTTTATACAGTGTCTACCACCTATTGCATCTTGCTTCCTGTTAGGTATGAAAAGTGCTCATTCATATCATTCATGACGTTTATTGAGAATTGTCCTCCACGTTTGACAGAGTGCAGTGATTTATGCGTATGCGGGGCGTTCACTTGAGAATTTACGGTGACTAGCATGCAGCTGCACCGCATTTCTCCGATAAGGTATGATGTCATAAAGCCAATCTCATCAATCTCAACACTAAGGTACATCAGTGTGTATGTTTACAAGCTGGACCACTACTCACAGTGGTATCATAAATCTATAGGTCTCATAGCACCAAAAAGTATTTCAAATTTCCTACCAAAACCCAAACAGCTTTCATAAAAAAAATAAAATAAAATAAAAAAAAAAGCATAAAGGAGATGTAACACCTCTCTAATAAACACAGGATGGGACAGCTTTATCAACTTAATGACAGTTCAACCAAAAACAAAATGAAGATACATTTTTGGAGACTCTGCTTATTGATTTGTTCTCCAACTCAGTGTATTTGGGACCAAAAGAGCAATGTTTACCCACCAGTGTGGCAAAACGGTTTCAGCAAATAGCTGATGACACAGTTTAAGGCCTCTTTGAGGCTCCACACAAACTGGCTGGAGGGTCACGAGACACACAAAAACACATACACCCAGTGATTATTGTCCATTGTACATAAAATAAACCCTTTTAAGACAATAAATACAGGATACTATACCAAAAACAATGAAAAAAAAAAAACATACCAAAAGCTTCAACCAGCTCACCAAATAACTGTACAAGTAATCACTGAGAATAACAACCTTACAATGTGTCTTTTAATTCAAGATCACTGTCGTGCCTTTTAGGTCTCCCTGTCTGCACTCAGTCAGCAGGAACAATCTGTCCAGGGCGACTCAAAGTCAGCACAGGTGTCTCCCTGTCCATCTCTCTGTCTGCTTACTCCTCCAGGCTTCATTATAGGCATCTGCGAAACTAAAAGATCTTGCAGGGGCCCTAATAGTTAGAGTAATTTTTTTTTTTTTTTTTTTACTGATGATCACATTTTCTCACTTTCATCCCGTGATGTAGTTCTCACGAAACCCTTGTTAGATCCCCTCATTAAATCTTTATCCAGTGGCTACCATTATGAATATGTTATTACTTGAGGTGGCTTGGCATGATGTAACTCCATGTCAAGCTCCAGCATTGTGAGAATGTGGCCCCGTGTCTTGCACCATAGTACAACGCAATTGGTCGAGGGGTGATGAATGCAATGCCGCATTTTCCAGCGTAGTAAAGGATCAAGAGGGTCGATCCATGCGCTGGAAACCCGCCGGCGTGACCAGGGTGAGACTGGGGGGGGGGGAAACATGACTCTGACAGTCTACCTACCTTTCGATTCGCAGTCAGCGCAGAATTTGTTCTCTTCCAGCGCCAGTAAAGAGTTGAGGACAGCCTGGTATCTGTCAACGTCTTTCACAGATTTGCCCGACATCATTGCGCTGGTCCACCTCCTCCACGGCCCCTACAGCGCGTGCCGGCTATTGTCAAACAGTCCCCCTTTAACTTCACAAAATGAAAGCAGTGCGAGCAGAGGCGACGCGCTCCGTTCCTCTTCCTCCTCCTCCTCCTCCTCCTCCTCGATGTGGAGCACGGCGAGTTGGTGTCACCACGATGGGATGATTGCCTGTCGGCCAACCAGCATGCGGGTTGTTGGAGGTGCAAATACCCCAATCAGGACGCAAGGCGGAGGAAAACACCATGTGATTTCTTCTAGGATTCAAAATGTGATGTCGACTTTGGAGCACATCTGTAACCTATCACTGACTGGTACAGTCCTCCCGCTCCTCTCTCTATCGCTCTCTCTCTGTTAGTCACTCACTCGCTTTCACACACACACACACACACACACACACACACACACACACACACACACACACACACACACACACACACACACACACACACACACACACACACACACACACACACACACACACACACAGACTACACACCGTACGATGTAACTAGTTGTTATTAAAATAGAGCTGTCTGTGTGTATGTGGTCGCTACAGTTAAGAGCATTTTTGTTGTTGTTGTTGTTGTTGTTTTTTTGTTAAATCCACATTTCCATCTTTATTATAAAGAAATGTAAGTTAGTTCGGCTTCTTTTCCTGTAAACACATTACCTATGCTGCCATCCTGTGGGCAATTATAAGACGACATTTGAGTACCTGGTTCTCTGTTCCCCTCCGGGACGCAGGAGGGCGTTACGACTACATTTTATGGAGCCGATGAAAGCGAGACAGCTGACTGAAGAGCTGCGTCGTTCATTTCCCAAACAACTTAGGAAACACGAGGCTCTTGCATTCAAAATAAAATGCGAAACGTGTTTTTCTCCCGTAAAAGCTGTTTGTGCAAAGCTGTAATACAAACAGTAAATTACATATATTTCCAATTTATTTTTTTAAAAACGGCTTGTCCTTTAAGCTCTGCATTACTCACAAAAATAATTGTCATCAAAATTAATTTTAGTGTGAAGAGCGACCGGAAGTCCACGTTTGAGCCTCGCTTGTTTTGACGTCGACGGACGTGTGCGACTCTGCGTTGACGATCACGGGAAAACAACTGCTCGGCCAGAAACAAATAAATAAAGGATTAATATCGAGTCGCCACCTGTGTAAGCCTGTAACACTGTCCACAATGTCCAGGCAATCCAACCGGACGACAGACAGCAAGAAGATGGTAGGCGACACCCGCGGCATTAACATCAGCCTCACCCGGCGAGCTAAATGCTAACCGCGGCCAAACAGCTAACTTAACATATTAGACTATATTTCTGTGAAGTAAGACGCGTGTCAAGTCACGTGTCTCTTGACACGCGTGGCCAGATTTCTGAAAGGCGCTCGGACCGGTTCAATTATGTATTTCATTCATTGTTGAGTAACTCTCGCTTTCGACAGGAAGTGGATTTTTTGTTTTGTTTTGTTGTTGTTGTTGTAGCTGACGAGCTAAATAGTTAGCGCCGCTCGGGAGTCGCGCACGTTTTCTCCTTCCGTCGTTTTTAAGGTACTTAATGCAGCAAACAGCGTGCTGTTATAACACTTATCGCGAAGATGGGTTCATTTTTTTTTTTTTTTTTTGGCAAATAGAAAGACGTAATTGAACTTATTGGCCGACTGCATCGTGAGGCGCAGTTTTCAGAGACGTGATGCTGCGTGGAGATCATTGGTGCACCTGTGGCGTCAGTCCTGGACTTAAGTTTCCGCTATTGCTTTATTAGCGCTGCTGAAATAACATTACAGCATTACTGCTGCAGCGGAGACCCAAAATATTGCTGCAAACCGCTCGTATAATGATGCAGTTGTACTTCATTTTAGGACCAGGAGCTGTCCGGAGCACGACACGTTAAATTCCCTGGAAGTAGCTCCCTGCATCTGTTTGCGAGCCTCTTCCACACTGACGGATTTGATTGTTATTATTTTTGACATTTTAAAATAAATGACAAAAATAATCTACGTGGGTGTTTTCAACCTGCTTTTGGCCGTTAGTGTTTATTACTACACTGACTGCTTCAGATGTTGTCAATCATGTAATTGATATTTCTGTCGTTTTTTTTTGTTGTTGTTGTTTTTTGTAGAACTCTGAGCTGTTCACGTTGACTTACGGGGCTTTAGTCAACCAGCTCTGTAAAGACTATGAGAACGATGAAGAGGTCAACAAACAGTTGGACAAGATGTAAGTGCTCCATCTGCTTTCATTAACCACATTCACACCCAGCTGGAGTTTGCAAATAATGTTAATTCCTTTAGATGCACTTTACAATGCGGAACAAATTCATAGTTTAGAACATGAGTACGCTGGAAATACATCCAGAAGTAAACACTCACCCATCATTGCTTGTACAGATTTGCCCTTCATTTTTATGAATTGCGTAAGTTGCTGCTAATTAATTAGAACTGTGTACTGCCAAGAATCAGGAAGACTGCCATGCTATACGGTATCTGCTGTCATAAAACACGCTGTCTCAGTTTACCTTGTTACGTTGGAGTGGAAGAGTCAGATGGCTGAAGATAGTTTACAACTCTGCCATCAAGCAGTCAGGAGTTTGAAACGCAACACAAGATGAAACACTGCCACAATTTTTGAATATAAACTGAGTTGACTCTTGATACAGTGATTTTAAGAATCGCAGCGATATTACAAAACATAACAACACAATACTCAAGTGTATTGGTATTTTCTTACACGCATAAAACAAATGGTATCATTCAACCGGTTTAATTGGATACATCTTAAGTTAGTCAAAAGCACGTGAACTTGGATCTTCTGAGAGGCCTCTCTGAAATCAGGTATTAATTCACTTGAACAACCACACAACAAAGCTGGTGAAACTTGTTTCCGTATTGACTGTAAAAGCACATCATCATCACACAGCCACAATGTAACAAACATCCAGCCATTTACATTACATACTAAACATCATACATTCATTTATTCAATAAAATATGACAGTCACTCTTGATACATGACTGAACGTACAATACATCAATGTTTATCTGTAAAAACATGCAAGACTGCCTGTGATAATGAGTGCATGAACCAAGTTGCTGCTCTCCAACATGTTAAAATTGATCTTTTGCTTGTTGAACCAAGGCAGTGAATGGATTTTTTTTTTCTATCTTCTTGGATGTCTCCCTTGAACTCGCATTACTCTGAGAAATTATTATATTTTCAGTTCCTAATATATCCTGACACAAACTGGAGCAGAAATGTGATCTCCATAAGATTTTATTTCTCCCATTTCTAATTTATGGGGTCTTTTCAGGCAGCAAACTGATATATTTTTTTAAGACAGGGGAAAAAAGTCTCTGGAAGACCAAACTAGATACAACTCTGTCATGGCAAAATAAGGCGAAGACAAAACGATTATAACATTTATAACTTAAAAAAATTCAAAACATCCTGTCATGCTGACAGAACTTTGGACTGGATGTACTTTGCTCCTCCGGTTGTGCAGCAACCCAAAGCTCCTCTCCAAGTTAAGTCAGGATGAGGCTCGTCTTACCTGGCCTTAGAAGGCAGTGAGTCTGCACTGCCCACTCACTCAGCTGCCATCCAACTGGTCAGAGACAGACCATGTTAGGATTGGGACGCATCAGTTGGCTTCAGACTGTGCAGTTAGAAAAGTGTGTGTTGACACTCTAATCAGAATTATCATTATTTGCCAAGTGTATGAACCCAAAAATGTCTTGGAGGATTTGGAACTGTCCTTCATCTCTTTACGGTGCTCTGCATCTTTTTACTTCTTTGTGCTTTTTCTCTACTTTTAAGAGGAAGAATGACTTAATCCCTGTCGGTAATTTCTGTCTTTCATAGGGGTTATAACATCGGAGTGCGTCTGATTGAGGACTTCCTGGCACGCTCCAGCATCGGCAGGTGTCAGGATTTCCGAGAAACAGCCGATGTCATCGCTAAGGTAACCGGAAGGTTCCAGGCCAATCAGAGCGTGACGGTGGACTTCTCCCAAGATGGTGGGAGGAAGAGGGAGGACAGAAAAAACAGATTAGAGCGAGCGTTCTTGTTGAAACATCTGAACAAACGATGGGGGGAAAGGAGAGGTGGATGTATGGAGGGGTGTGGAAAACGGGTGACTGTGACTGAGTAGATCAGAAAAGCTTAAAGTTACAGACTGAAGGACTCTGCATTTTTCTAAACTTTAGCCCAAGATCACATTCCTCTTTGCTTGGTGTTGTAATTACCTTTTGGGGAACGAAACGTAGTCTCATCTCTCAAGAAGGTGATGAAAATTCAGTCGTACCAGGTCTCTGGTTTACTGTCTGTGTCCTCCTTTAAATTTTTTTTTTTTTTTTTAAAGCTTTTAAACAGCAGACAAAAAGATGCAGGCAGACCAGAGAGGCGGCTCTCAGACTGTATTCAGCACTCCAGCTGCTTTCAAGGTGTTACTGCTTCTTTCTAAGGGAGTCGTTCCACAGATGTAACTCCACACTAGTGCAGGGAACTGGCTCATGGTCATGAAGAGAGGGGTCAAGTCTGTAAATGGAGGACCACAATGGGACAGCGGTTTGGAAGGTGCAATGAATGATTGCTTTGCCTCAGGATATCGCGTGACCTCGAGCTAACCTCTAAAATCCCCTCAGCCATTCTTTAGTTAGATATATGCGGACGAAGTCTGTAATCTGGCCAAAACCAGACTTTCTACAGCTGCGGATCTTCAATATTTTCATTATTATTCTGTGTTGAGAGCCGTTAATAGACGTTTATGCAAATGTAAGTCTGGACGACTGAGCACAACCATTTTACATCCGAGTGAAAGTCTGCCCATTGCAACTTAATGTTGTAATTGGTTGGACTGGTGCGAGTGAAATTTGTCAGCGATTGAGCGAGCCTGCCGTCCCTCCTGTGACAAAGAGCTGCAGAAGAACAGGAGCAACAGATGGCATTTATCAGAAAGCAGGTGTGTACAGAAAATACTGTTAGCATTGCTGGTGCTTCACAAGTGAAGGCTATCAGCAAAGAGTACAGATTTTAACTGAGAAGAAACTAAAGGAAGTACTGATAGTTACTGGATTTTGTTGGTGCATCAGTTAGTCACTGGGTTGGACAGTGATGGTAGGCTCAGTTTTAGAAATCAGTGTTCTTTATTAAAAAAATGGTTCCACCTGCTGGTCTTGTGCCCAAGATAAAAGTGTACTTAAAGAGAGAGATGATCATTTAGTTTTTTTGCATGAGCCCAAATTAAATAGTTAATGCAGTGACAGAGTTTAACTCCTGTTTGTACAACAATGCTTTCATTTTGTGTAACTAGTAACAGATTAACTGAACAGCTGAAAAATCATTATTCTGGTGTCTTCAAAAGTTGGGGCACTTCAGCTGATTCAATACACGATGAACCATCAGTCTTCTCTCTTGAGTAACCTCTGCTCTCTTTTCTTTTCTCTCTGCCCCTTCATCACATTGTGGTTGCTGTTAGGTTGCATTTAAAATGTACCTGGGAATCACCCCCAGTGTGACCAACTGGAGCCCAGCAGGAGACGAGTTCTCCCTCATGCTGGAGAATAACCCACTGGTAGACTTTGTGGAGCTGCCAGACAACCACAGCACGCTCATCTACTCCAACCTGCTGTGTGGGGTCCTCAGAGGAGCTCTGGAGATGGTACATTCAACATTTTTACATGGCTGTGTTGTAAGGGAAGACTTAGGATTCTGTGTTTGTAACTGTGTAATAAAACACTGCAATAACTACTGTTAGAGATACTAACAAACCATCTAGATACATCAGGAGTTGCAGTAGAATTGTACACAAGTGCAACAACCAGATAAAGATGAATTCTACCACGTGTTTTGTCCACTGAAATATAAATGATCCTGAATGTGATTCAGGTCCAGATGGCGGTGGACGTGAAATTTATCCAGGACACTCTGAGAGGGGACAATGTGACAGAAATCCGCATGAAGTTCATCAAGAGGATCGAAGAAAACCTTCCAGCAGGAGACGAGTGATGGAAACACAAAAAATAGATGGCTTCCCTCAGAGTCTCTTTAGTCCAGTGGAGGGAGGACTCATTTATACAAGGAACACTCTCACACTTTAACAAACTGAAAGGATGAAAACATAATGCCCACCATCGAACTGATCTTATCAGCCTAAGGGATGTGTAGTTTCCTTACAACTTAACATGTCTGTGAGTTGATAAAACACCAGAAGCCTGATGATTCTTTAAACAAAAAGGTCTGACATTAATCACGGCTGCAGTTTAAAAATAATTCAGGGCATTTTCAGCTCCTGTTACCTTCTATATCTTTGCTGGGGTGAGTGGTAGACATAAATTTGAAGATAAAAAAAAATATTCAGATTTGAGAGAAAAGTAACATTTTTCTTTTTAAAAAAACAATGCAAGATCATAACATGGCCCTGCTGCCTTGAATATATAAACAGATTATCGGTTTCCTCGGCACTGATCTGTGGTCCAGTTTAAGGGAAAGAATTTTGGGGGGTCGTGTGCCTAAATGACACTTTTCACGGTTAAGAAGATAATTCCTCTGACCATTTATCTGTCACTAATGCACGTTTAAAAAAACAACTTTTTCTTCAGCTCATGTTTATGTCCTGTATGTCGTCAGACGGATGAGTTTTCATTTCCCCATGTATAGTCTGTCTTCTTTTTTCTTTTGGCACAAAGCAGAAAATTCTGACGCTGAACTATTTGTCGTTTATTTCTTTCTTTTTTTTTTTTTTTTTAAAAATGAAATCACTTTCTGTATTGCTGCCCATTGTCTGGCATGTTAATTTATGTAAATGTCTATGTCACGTAAACATTAAATATTTGATGTAAAGCTTTCCTTGTGTGTTTGTGAGACTTTATATTTTATAACATGCCTGCTAGGGTATGTGAAACACTTTCAACCACACACACACACACACACACACACACACACACACACACACACACACACACACACACACACACACACACACACACACTGTGTCCTCTATACCACCTTGTCATTTCTGCCTCAGTGTCCTGTGGCAGTGTTATTTCTTTGCAGCTGTTGTACACAGGCAAACAATAACAGACCTAATGCCTCTCTTATGTTTGTTCATGGTACATGGAAGTAATCTGTGTATGTTTGTGTGTGTGTGTGTGTGTGTGTGTTTGTGTGTGTGTGTATATGCTTGCTTGTGATTGTCACACCTGTGAATGGCTTTATGTCACCGAGAAGTAATGAACAGAACTGCTCAGTTAGGCCCACTGCACACCTCGTCAATAACTGAAAACACAGGCAGCCATTCACACACACACATACAAACACACACACAAATCATTCCTGGAAGAGAAAAATCTGGTCTGGATATCACGACAACATTAGCCATGTTTTTCTTATTCTTTGTCTTTTCTGTTTTATTGTGTAACAGAGCAATAACATCAGTACCAAACTCACGAGTCTGCTGAAAGCACTTAGAGGATGAGATTGTCAGATAGGGATTTCCTTTTGGAGAAATCTGTCAGCTATTAGCCGCTGGAAACCCTGAGGCTCTACACATCCTATTTTATAGCTGCTATTACATGAGCCCATGTCTGGTTTTACAGTTTCAGTAGGCTTGAGATAAAATTCTCCAAACAGCCACCAGAGGTTGCTGTATACATTACGTTGCTCAGCTGTAAGCAGCATTGCTCCCCAATTTATGGCTTAAGTTAGGTACATTTAGCATTTTTGGCCAAAAATGGACACTGTGGGAGAAAAACATTCCCTTATTTGTGGGAGTTTCGGCTGGAACTGCCAGCAAACATAAATAAAGGGTCTTTTTCAGATTATGAATATGGAAAGACAATCCACCATAGTCGAGCACAGTGGCTGATGCCAATATGTGGACCCTAGCTCTGATTTGGCTTAAGATTAGAGAAATGATGACAACATCCCGTCTTTGTACTTTATAAAATGTATTAGGGTGAGATTTCTTATTATTATTTGCTGTCTTAAGCCTCTGCCCACTCCTGTCTGGGATAGCGCTCATTTGAAAGGATTAAGAGTGGAAAGTGGAAGCACCGCGAGGGCCGACGCTGTGCAATAAAGTCGGCGGGACATTAGGCAAGTTCTCAACACATTACGTGCACATATCTATGCACCCCGTAGGCCTGTGATGTGGATGTTGGATGGAAAGCTGGGCAGGACATTTTTTTTGTGTGCAGAAGCTCAATGTAAATGACTTGGCAGGATTGGAGCCGTGTACCTGGGGGATGGACGGACAGCTGGGTTTGTGTACTTGTGAGAACCTGTATCCCTCTGCCATATGCTCGCAGGAATTTAGCTCGACAAATGCACAGACGCATATTCACACGTGCTGCACATGGAAGCCAAAGTGAGGATGAATTTATTACCACCACTGTACTCACAAATAGGTGTTAATACACACTAGAAGGACCTTGTCCAAACACGCAAATAGGCCGTTTTGTTGCCCAGCACTTAATGTTCTACCGATATGTCTGGTGAGTTTTGTGTTGAGTATTTTCACAGTTTTACCCATTAAACAAGAAAGCATGAAGACTACAAACTAACTAACTAAAGCTCCATTACAACTTCACTCCTCATAACCTGTGCATCTGGGATTTCTATTCCCTTTGCAAGACTGCAGATGTTGTCACAGAACGAAAACACTGGGGGAAAAAAAAAGTTGTTGTTGAGGCACTTTAGACTCTCGTCAAGCCATGAGGAACTACTTTAAAGATGCTATTTTTATCTATTGTTTTCCTCCTCCTCTCCTTTCTCTCTCTCGTAGTCGTTTAAACCACACACTCTCAGAGACGGACACAGCTTCACATCAAGGTGCTTTAACCAAAAAAAAAAAAAAAAAAAATCTTATTTGATTAATATTATTTATTACAGAAGCCTGTATTTTTCAGAAAACTTTATTAGGACAAACCTGGAAAACAAGTAGCAAATGTTACGGGCTCGAGACAGCATGCGCTGATCTGCTTTAAGCCAGCTAAACGTTTCCATGTGGCCTTTATTGGAAACAAATGGTGAAAGGCACGCTGTGACAGTAAAGCCCAGCACACAGCCTGGTATTGACCTGCGCTTATTGAATACAGCATCCCTTTCTTCTACCTCCACTTCATCCATTCCACCCACTGCTTCTCGTAGTTTACTTTACTTTCTTACACCTAGTCATTGTTTAAATCATTCGCTCTTTTTTTTTTCTCCATTTACTTTGTAATATTTTGCTGGTGAGCTAAAGGTAAGCCAGAACCCTCTGAATCAGAGGAAAGGATGTGCGATAGTCAGCGTTTTTGGCAATGTCCTGCATGTGATGCGAAACGTGCTGTCTCTCAGGTGAGGGGTAAAGACTGACCGAACATTCAGTCACCCGAGCATTTCCAAAGGTTTCCGGAGTGCGTTTTGCGTCTGGTCGGTGGAAAGAGCGCAGATGACAGCGGGATAGGACAGCACTCTATAAGGGGAGAATGCATTGGGTCAGCAAACAACTACGTAAATGGTAAAAATCCCAGACACACTGAATAATGTTCCCTGGCAGTGAAGCGGTGGAAAGAGGTGGTTGATTTAATGAGCATGTCTCCGGTGCACACCTGTAAAGATGCTCACATGAACACAAGAGTCGGAGTTGCATAATTCACTGGACTCACACCCTGTTGTTCGGTGTGATTTAAGTGGTTTGAAGGGGATGTTCTTCCGGGATTTATGTAAATAAACACCTCAGTAAATAAACGTGGATGTGGTTTTGAGAAGTAATTATGACTTGATTTGGTATTCAGTCACAGCGTGTACCCAATGAGATCGGCTGCAGCATCTGCAATCCATTTGGAATATGAATCATCACCTACTTCCAGACAAACTGTTGAGCACTTCCTATAAATCTAATAACTCATGCTTTGCTCACCCATTTAGCATGGGCTGCACATCCAATGGAAAGTGAGAAGTTATTAGGCTTCCCGAACTTATGTTTGGGTCATCAGGAGTGTTGGCAGGAAGGACGAAATGAGAAACAAAACTAGTAAAACACAACTCTCCATTCTCAAAATTAATATCAGATCCATGTAACCGGTACAGTAAAATCCTGGATCTCCAGTGCCACAAGAGATTTGTGTTTTCGTCTTTCGACATGTCAGGCTGAAAACAGTCCAAGGTTGGTTCTATCTTCTGTTTCAGCAGTGACCTGGCTGGTTCCATGCGGGCCCTGGATGATGCCGAGCCATTTAATGCCTTGTTTTCAGTTTTTGCTTCTTCCCTTTCTTCCCGGCTTTTTGGATGGGAGCTGCTAAGCTGCCTTCACTCTGCTTCCAATTTCCTCCCGCTCTTTTGTTCTTCCTCTTTTCTCCAGGATCTGATGAAGAGGAGGTTTTAGACATTCCCCATGATGCAGGTTTTACCCATTCCAGATCCTTTTTATCTTTGTGCCTCATTTTCCCACAATACTCTTCAACTTTTGTCTTTGTTTTTCATCCTCTTTTCTTCCTCTTTTTTTTTTTTTTTTTTTTTTTGACCCCTCAGCCGCTCAAGCTGGAGTTTATGTAACAGCGGCAGAACTTTCCAGCTTGGAACAGCCTCACTTGAAGGTAGAGCGAGGAGAATGAGAAAAAAAAGTGTCATGTATAATTTTACACCGGCTAGCCCTTGGGGCAAACGGCTTAGACTTCATTATTCTAGAGTCTTTTCCTCCACATTCACATATGTAAGCATGTGTTTATATCAGTCTACCAGGCAGTAACAAATATGTTAATTCCAATTGAAAAGCAGGAATTTGAAAGTCCTGGTTTGCCCTGGACTAAAATCAAACCAGGCTTCCCTCCCTGAGCACAGGGCTGCCTGGAGGCTGCAAACCAGCTGCACTGGACGGGATATCAGTGCTCGCCACTGCCAAGCATGAACTGACCGTGTGTGTGTGTGTGTGTGTGTGTGTGTGTGTGTGTGTGTGTGTGTGTGTGTGTGTGTCACATTCAAACCTCTGGAGTGACAAAACACACACCATGCCTTGATTAGAGCAGTGTACTTCAGATGATGCATATCTCCTCAGCAGCCCATCTATCTAACTTTTAAAGCACAATATCCAACCTAATATCTAGACATGAATGTAGACACTTCCTCTAAGGCTTTATGTTTTCAGTAAGTCATTTATTATCCGCCAACTTCAAGCACGTCACACACGTCAGTGCGAATGTGAGGGCTCTGGATGTCCTATTATGCAGGCTAGACATTTCAGGTCTGTGAGTGTGACTTTCCATTTTAAGCAACTCAAGCTGTCACTGGAAAATCAGGCTGACCTGAACTCCAACGTGTGAGGGGCGTGATGTGGCATTATTATCAATATTTCCATTCAAATGTTGATAACATTTCATGGAAATGTTGCAAAAATAATTAAAGGTTAAGTGTGTTCCCATTCAAATATTCATGTTTTGCATATCAGAGGCAGTTAGACAACGTACCCAAAAATTGCAAACTGAGTTGAACAATTTAATAATAACAGACAGCTGCTGACAGAAAATGTTGGTAAAGCTCTCAGCTTTTTTTTTTTTTTTTGAACTGAAGAAACTACATTTTGAAAATATTCAGTGCACCAAAATGGTGCAGCAAAAGTGGATTATGAAAGGTTTGATAGGGCTGACGGCCGTTTAAAAACTCATGAACAAATTGCAGATAACATTGAATATATTTTAAAATTTTAAAATAAAATGCTTTTCACTTGGTTCATTCATGTTGCTTTCACTGCCTCAGTTGCGAGCAAGCTAATAGGTGAATGTTGACTTGTTTTTGTGGTAAAAGTAAGGCCAGTCTTTTGAAAAGATAACAAACAACCTTGTTTTATATTTCATTTTTTGTAAAAAAAAAAAAAAATGCCATGCTAGCAGCTATTTGAGGCTGTACTTGGGAACTGTGCTGCTTTGAGCTAAATGCTAAAATCACAAAACTAACATGCTCACAACAGCAATGTTAACATTTTGTGTAGCAGGCAATTTTGATCATGGTTACCATCTTGTTGTTGTTGCATGTTAGCATGGTGACTTTTATTAAGTATCAGTAAACGGCTAAGGAATAGTGGAAATGTTGTTAATTTAGGTAAAAAAACAAAAGTGCTGGATAAGGTTACATTTGGACCTGTTTGTGGTGTTAATGAAATATTCAGGGGACCAACCAAGTCCTTAGGATTCTTCCTCTCACTACTTTTAATACACTCAATTTAAATATAAGCCATCCCATAGTTGTCGAGACATTTCTGTAAAAAACTAACAACAACAATAATAATAATTTGTGAAAATAAACTTTCCACTCGGCTACTGAAGGTCTAATCATAACTTCTGCTCTTTAACCTTTTATCATTGATGACAAGACCAGAGTATTGTTCACATTGTCACTGTATTATTTTCATCAGGTGTAGTGTTTCTCCATCCCATTATTGCTGGAGTCTGTAGTGGTGTGTCTGCCCAACTGTAAAGTCTTCAAAGTCTTTTTATTGTTGCCAAGTTCAAGTCCTCTTGTTCATGCAAGGCAGAGACACAAAGGTTGCGGTGTGATGAGAGATTTATGTAATGGATTATATTTATAAATCAGAGGTCAAATGAGAAGAGACAGGGTAGATTTGAAATTCTCTGTGAAAGATGTAATGATCACACATTTAGCACAGGAAAAAAAACAATAGTCATTGCCATTTTATTGCCTGTCATGGGAGTCCTGTTCTCCTAGCTTTGTACTGGAACAATACGGGTATAACAAGATGTAGCAGCACTATGATGTATGCTGACAATGTGGGTTTTCAACAGGTTAGGTTAGGTTAGGTAGTTACTTTATTAATCCCCGAGAGGAAATTTTTTTGCTACGGCAGCATACAGAAGCAATAAGATAATAATAGAACAATAGAAAAGCAATAAAATAGCAGTAAATAGCAGTAAAAAATATAAAATATAAAAATATATTTTTATATATATATTTATGTGAACAGCCCATGAGAACCAGAGAGCATGTTGTCAGTGAAGCTGTACTTCACTATGTATGTGTCTGAGAGGGCAAGAGGGCATGTACTGTATACCTGCATGTTTCGTCCTCCAAATTCAACACATGCATACATATATTTGGGAGGCATAATGTGAGCGTATTCTCAGATGACAATGTTCGTGCCAAACATGTGTAGCTGAATGTTCGGATTTCCCATTTCCTCGCTCATGTCATTCAGTAATGTGAGTGCCGAGCCAAAGGTTCTTCTTAATTTTCATGGACTTGAACATGTGATATTTTTTGTGTGTGTGTGCATGCATACTGTGGGGGATTTATCCCTGCACACACGTGTACATGTGTGCATCTGCTTCACCTGTGTGCCTCCCTCTGTGATTTCTTTTCTCATTCAATGTTGAGGTGCTGAAAGCGCACTCTGTGGGCCTCATACTGTACAAACCTTTTTCCAATTAGCTTGGCCTGGTTTGGCTGAGCGGTGCATAGATCTGCTGTGGATCTGACACAGGCAGAACACCCAAGGGGTACGGCTCCAAACGGACAGATAGAGGGGCTGTGGAGCATTTTATTGGATGGTTTCCAGGCCTCTCATGCTGCAGGTTGGTGTCTGGCCGTCTGACTGTCAGCATCCACATCAGTTAGCCAGTTAAAGGAATTTCAGAAAAAAATAAAAAAAAAATCTGTGGCCAAGTTACAACCGCACATGCAAATATCAAATGTTTTCTCTCTGCGAAGACTAGACCAGAAGCCTGCCTCATGTCAGCACAGGGGTCCCTTGTTTTTAATAAACAGCGGGTAGCTGAGTGTAACCAGTCGAGATTTTCTGTTTCCAGCCACCATCCTCTGAGCGCTCTGCGGTTTCATGTTCCACGGTAACTTCGAACCAATTTTGTTGTTAATATATTGCGAGACCATGTAATCACTTCCTATTCTCCCCCTCTGCTTTAATTCTTTCATAGCGTTTCTTTGATTCAGAAATCTAACCATAATAATTTAAACCAAAATTATGTTCCACAGAAACAAAGGAAAGTGAAACATAATCACTGAAAACAATCTGTTTTCAGAACACCACATTTAGTTTCTTTTGCACTCGGTATGCAGCACACACCATGGAGACATTTTCAGTGGAGATAAAAGCCATGAGAGCTGACCTGGATGTCCTTGGAGATGGGTTTTGGAAGACAAAAGCATGACTTGAACTGTGAGGGAGCATCCAACATTCACAATGTTTCTCTTTTCTTGTGTTTCTTCCTCTTCCCCCCTCTCTGTTTTATCTACTTCTTGGCAGATGTGAATGAGTGCAAATAGATGAGGCTGTGAGAAAAATGAGGACATGCATTAGTCAAGATGAAAGTGATAACACTTTCTTTTCAGCAGTCCACGTATCTGACATGAGCAGTTCACATGTCAGTGAAACCAACATTTTTCTTAAGCGCCTAAGATTCTCACAAATCAGTGTTTTAACAAAGGATTTCCCTCTTTACATGTCTACAGAGTATTTTGGATTATTAGTCCTCTTAACGTGTTAAATTATTTGTGATTTAATAAATGGTAACATCCAAAACTAAACGGTGAAAATGATAAACAATACTTGCTAAACATTAGCATCTTAGAGTTGCCATTTTAAAGCATTTTAACATGCTAACTTTGGCTTAATGCTAAGTTGCTGGTTCCAAGTACAACCTCACAAATCTGCTGTGACTGTTGACTCTTTAGACTTTATTTTAATGATCTTAGCGAATGGTCTAAACTTTAGAGTATAGACCTAAACTAGGTCTATACTTTAGAGTATAGACCTAAACTTTAGACCATTCGCTAAAGTGTGGCTTTGCTAGTTTTACAGTGGACAATCTGTGCACAAAATAAGGCACATTGTTCAAAGGGGTTTTATTTAATCTCTCAATTAATCACATGTTTTTGGTGTGACATAAAAATAAACCAATCAGCTCTCATTCACTTTAAAAGATAGGCCTACTTGCACTTTGGCGGACTTCTATTATAGCGTAAGATTTGCCAAGTCGTAGGAAAGAACTCCTCTCTGCAGAGGAAACAGATTTTGCAGATTGATGTACAAAATAATAACAACTTTAAAATGTCTAATCTTTTTCATGTTATTGCACTGCTTCATGTCCTTGTGTTTGTAACAAGTACAGTAAGTGTACGTGCAGTTTTCACCCATCTATGAAGGCTCATATTACTATCGTAAGAATGCGCTTTTAAAATAATAGCTAAATCCTGCACACCTATGATTAATTAAGACACTAAGCATCAACCCTTTGAACCACACCGTCTTAGTTTGGCTCCGATTATCTACCATTAAACTAGCAAAAGTGGTTTTGCACATACCCTGAATGCACTTGCACTGTACGCTTTAGGCCGGATGCTTCAATTGTTAAAATAGAGCCTCAGTTTTGTTTGGTCACAATCGCTTTCCGGTGCCTCAAGATAAAAATGTACCTGACTACACTTAATTTTAAGATGGGTTCAAGTACACTTGCTACTTAAACAACATGGTTGCTGGGCAGGACACAATAGCAAAGACACATGCGTTGTGCTTGTGCCGCTCTTGTGCCGCTCCTGTGCCGCTTCGCGCCACCTTGTTTTATTAGGGTGCTGTGTTTAATGTTATATGTGAATATGTAGTATGTGATGAATATGCGATATCTTATTGCAGTACTAAACAGACCAACTTCGGATTAGCATTTTCTTAGAGCAACCTGTAAAAACTGCAAATGATTAACTTTAAGAATTTGAGTGCAACAAAGTTTAAGAATTCAAAAGTTTGCAACTCTTAATTCCTTTTTCATAATAGTTACAAGCCTCAGTTACAAGGAGGACGTGGCAGATTTATAAAATATCAGTGATGCTGATCTTGTTTACAGTAATATAGTGTGCTGGAAACCTAAATTTAGTTGACTCCATTCTGACACCTGAGGCCAGAGGCACCAACCAGCCTGATGGTGACACCTCTACCTTGAATGCTCGATCCGCTCGGGTGAACCTGGCAATGGGAGCTCAAAGAGTGGACTGTTCAGAGACATTACCCCCTATTCACACCCTGCTCCGGTGCAGCATGGTCTGGTACAACTTTACAACACGGGGAGAGGGTGGGGTCTTAAAAACACACCCTGTCACTACTCAGCCTCCAAAAAATGTCACTGATCCACGCGCACACACACACACACACACACACACACACACACACACACACACACACACACACACACACACACACACACACACACACACACACACACACACACACACACACACCTGCGCATGGCTCACCAACCTGACATGTGCTGGAAGGAAGGTGGGGTCGCAGTGGTAGCGGGGTATTTATGATATCATGACATCATCAGGCCAGGTGATGGAGTGCTGTGTCAGGCCTTGTTTGGTTTTCCAGCACTAACCATATTAGCAATAACATCAGTTCTGGAAAAACACGTCAGTGGAGGATATAACTGAGATTGGCACACAGGAGAGTAAAATAAAGCAGGGGGGTGAATGTGTTTGTAAGAAATCAGAGGTTGAACATAACTGTGTAACCATACAGTAACAAGCTGCCGTCAATCAAAGCCCCTGCTCCTTCTTCACACCTCAATGACCCCTGACACCTCCTACCGCCCACAACACTAACACTGTGCTCCTTGTGACACATGAGGCCTCTCTCAACACCTTCATACCCACGTATAATACAAAAATCTGTAGAGCCCAATGAACCCTAAAGGCACATTTAAAGCTTTAAAGGACTGTGCTAGATGAGTTTTAGCCCATTTGCGTCACATATATTTGTTTAATTTTGGAAGCATTTAATATGTCATTAGTTTAATGTTTTGGATTTTTTTTACTTTTATGAAAGTCATTGATTTATATTTTTAATGTGATGCTTTTTTGGGGTAAATTTATCTATTAAACTATTAGATTAGATTTTTGGTCACAGTTGAATTAACGTGAGAAAATTAATGATTTAATTTTTTTTTATATAGCGATTATTATATCAAACCAGTTTAGTGAGAAGATTTTTGCATAATACATAGAAAGAGTTAAACATGGGAGAGTGAAAGCCTGTGATAGATAGAGGGATAGAGTTATGGGTTGTCAAAATGTAATACAGTCATTATACAGTCACTCACCACACAGTAGAAGGCTAGAAACAGAGTGGCCGAACATGGCCACTTGTGTTTATGGTTAAGGTGATGAAAATAACAGAGTTACTGTAGTCAGTAGTGCAAGGTGTGGACACAGCAAGGAAAGAATGACAGGAGCAGTAGAGGGTTTCATGAAATGTGAGTCATTCGTTAGCACCTTTTTATAGACTTGTGTACCTCATTTATTTAAAGAAAAAAAGGGTACACTGTACCTAAAAATAGAAGAACAGAATATGTTTGGAAAACGGCATCTGATATTTCCATTTTCACATTTTGGGCACTTGCATAAAGTGTGTAACGTGGGTCAAACCAAAATGATGGTGGTGTGATGTGTTCACAGGCACATCACACCACCTGTAGACCCGCCCTCGCTACTGGTGTGCTAAAAGGCCAAGTACAGGCCAGGGGCACCAGCCAGGAGCTCCATGGAAATACATGATTGCTTTAATTTCCTGACATACTTAAAAATCCCTTCACCTCTCTGTGTGTCTGTGTACAGTGTGCGCTCATGTATAGACCAATGAATACAACCACATGTTGGAAGGTCAGCGGGATGGTAACAGTGTTTCCTGTCTGATGTTTCCATTTCAGGTTGCTCACAGATGGGAGGAGTCTCCACGCCTGCCACGGATGACAGATGAGGTCACTGTAGGAATTGGAAGTGGGATGCAGTTGTGTGACCTGTCAACAGGGCATAGGAAGTGTGAATCGTCATCTGGGGCCGTGTTAGGCCAGGTCAGTCTGTCTGTCTTTTTTTTTTTTTTTTTTTTTTTTTACTCTGTTCAGTGTTACTGCGGTTGACGTGTTTGGGTGTTGTTCAGGTGTTACAAACCTATATAACACAAAAAAAATCTGTTACGGACCCCACTTGATTGTGTCAGTATCAAACCTGCCCTCCTCTACATGGGTGCCTCTAATCTAATTTTAGGTCCTGATTGGCTACTCTTGACAAGCTTTGGTGGGAATGTATCTGTTGCACAGATCCCTCTAAAGTAATTATGAAGTCAGTGGTGCGATATAATTGACTTCTATTATTCTCCTGGATGACTGAAGGCAGACAAAGCTGTCCTGCAGTCATCCCTCTGCCCTTATTAACTAAGCCAGTTTTGAGGTGAAACTGGAGAGGATATTTCAGGCCGTGGAGGATACTCATTTTACTCTGAACCTGCCATTTGCCCACCAGTCCCTTCTCCTTTCTTTCTTTATTACATTACCTTACATTTCATTTAGCTGACGCTTTTATCCAAAGCAACTTACAATAAGTGCATTTCAACCATGAGGGTACACAACCCAGAACAACAGGAATCAAGAAAATACATTTTCTTCAAGAAAGCCAAACTACAAAGTGCTCTCAGTAAGTGTCATTTTAAGCGCTACTAAAGTTCTACTGTTCAAGGTAAAGTCGGAAGAGGTGTGTTTTTAGTTTGCGGCGCAAGGTGTACAGAGTTTCTGCTGTCCTGATGTCGGTGGGGAGCTCATTCCTCCATTTAGGAGCCAGGACAGCAAACAGTCATGATTTTGTAGAGTGTTTAGCTCGCAGCGAGGGAGCAACAAGCCGATTGGTGGAAGCAGAGCGGAGGGAGCGGGCTGGGATGTAGGGTTGGACCATGTCCTGGATGTAGACTGGACCCGATCTGTTCGCAGCACGGTACGCAAGTACCAATGTTTTGAAACGGATGCGGGCAGCTACCGGTAACCAGTGAAGGGAGCGGAGGAGCGGTTTCTTTAGTCTGTGGTTGTTAAATGCTTCAAGTGTTAATTATTTTCTCTCCTTCCATTTTATGACTTTGTTTGATTTGAAATTGATAAGTTTTCTTTTACTATTTGTGCGCTACATGTTAACTAGCATTAGACACTACATGACCAATGTTCCCAGGTTGGTGCAGTTTCCACCCCTTTTGGTCTTGTAATCTGAGTTTTATTTAAGACCAGGTAATATATTTGAAAAAGTATGTGTAATATATGTTTTCAATCACGTGACGCTACACCAACCAGTCTTCATTTTCCTGACCAGCATCACTGTTACTATTAAGGTGCTCTGCCAAAACTGGCAATATCAGTTATTGGTTTCAGATTCTCATGTTTGTAGCCTAAACGGCCATCTTGTGAAACGTTGTAGCTGTTTTGAGTGTTTTCTCAACTATGTATATTGTATTATCATAACCATTAGCTGGCAGCCGAGCTGGTAATTAAAGCTTGGAGCATGAAGCTCGTGAGCCGTGCAATGAGTAACAGTGCCCTTCGTCCATTAAGTCATCCCTGAGTATAAACCACTGATTATTTTTCCGAGTTTCATGTCTCTCCTCCATCCTCATCTCTTCTCACTCAGCGTCTCCCGGCATCATTTTCACTTTGTGGTCTCATGGTTTCAGAGTGATAATTCCAATCTACCTTCACAGCATAAATCTTTTTGCTGGTCTTCAACATGACTTACCGCTGCATAGCAGCCCAAACGCACTCTCCTTCATAAACCTCTTGATCTTATTTCCCAGACTATTATGCTTGCATATTTCAATCAGCATGGAGCGCAAGTGAGGGGTGGAGGAGGAAGGCCGAGAGGGAGGGGGGAGCGGGGAGGAATGAAAAACACAACGAGGTCAGCGAGAGACATTTCTTTCTTTCACACCATGTGTTACTGTAAGATATTCATTTCCTCTGTGATTCCTCTCCCTCCCTCCGGCCCTTTGTTTTTCTTCTCCATCACTGTCAGTGTGCACTGGGTGAGGTAGTCCAGGTCGCATCGAGTCCACTGGATCCCATCTCTATCTTGGATCAATCCCTCCAAATCAATTTCCCAAATTGAACTGTGCAGAGTGCAGCTGCAGTAACCCGAGAGCCTTCTGTTGTAGTTCTGAGCTGCCAAAGCTCATTAAAAATGAACATGTTTGACTTCTGAGCCTGGTTTAGTGATTGAACTAAAAGAGCAATTTTATTTATCAAATTGAATGGAGATAGAGATCTGTTGAGCCAGCACCAACTAGACCTGCTAATACCTTTGATGTGCCAGTGACATGCTATTAATTAATTTGATACATTCATTTATAGATTCTTTAACTATCAAGGAATATCAATCTTAATCAAAATGAGTTTTTCCTCCCTCATTTCTACCTCTGGCCTGTACTGCCTCTCTGGTATCAGTTATGATTCAGCAGAGCAGTGTGCCTTTGAGTTCATACATTCTCATCATAAAATCATAAAAACATGACTGTGGTTGTACTTCAAAATGCAAAGCATTCTGGTGCTTCAAGACTGAATATAAGTCATTCCATGGTGAGGCGAAGGGTTTCTGAGGCCGAAAGTGTCACATGCTGCTACAGCAGTTCAGATGGACAGTAGCCAAGGATCTTCATTAAATCATGTATTTTAATTTAAGTCTAAATATTCTGTCAATAACTTGTTCGATCATTGGAACCTATCAAAATATAGCAACTTGATAAGTAGATACAAGTGGAACTGTTGCTCATGGCAACCATACCAAACTCTGTCCTCCTCCTCTTCCTCCTCCTTCTCCGCCTCATAAACCTTCTCTCAGATCATTTATGTTCGTGGTCTTTTTGTGTGGTCGGTGAGGTTCACGTCAGAGAACTCTCTCTAACTCAAATAAAGCAACCAGAGCCATCCATTGTTCAAGCTCGGTTAAACTACTTATCGTCTCAGTCACGTTAGAAACAGTCAAAAAAAAATTAGTTTTGAGGTTGTGTTTTCTGCCTTCGTTGTGTTTCTATCACAGTCAGTTCACTGCTACTCCTTTCCTAAATTGCCCTGCTCAGCAGCAATTGTCCAATCTGGGCTTGATAAATGCAACTAGACAGAGGAAGCCTGTTGAACTCTGAAGTTCTCCGCTTTGGTATTCAGGAAGGAAGTTTTTAGCCTTTCAGGAGTTTGGAGGGTGTGTCTTTATGGACACAAGGAATGCTCTGAAAGGTGTATTTATCTGTTCAAATGTCACAATAAGGTAGAGAGCAACGACAGTGTTGCTGAGGGTGGGAAATTCAAGCGTTTTCAACTTGCTGTGAGTGGGTACGTTTTCATATTGGAATTCCAAAGTGCTATAGCGCCACAGTTCAGGCCAAACGGCTCTGAATATTTTCCCTCAGACGCCACAGAGTGTCTCAGTAGAACTCGGTGTTGAAAGTCTGACCCTGTGGGAGGATTTCCTAGTGCATAACCCTATGAATGTTAAGGAAAACCAACCTGTTGCGCTTCTGATTTGACGCACCTTCTTCTGTCTTGAAAAGCGATGACCTGCTCCTCTTGAAACACGAATACCACTCAGAACGCCTCACCCTGCTTATGGCTTCATTGTTGTTGGCTTTCTGGAGCATTTTAAATGCCTTCTTTGTCCGTTTCCTGAGTTTAACAAAAAATTTGCACTCCATGCCCACAGTAATGGTGAAATCACAAATGCTCATGTGCCCATCGTCACAAAAATATGTGCAACAGGTGCTGATGTTGATCAAGCAACTTAACTTGGGATACTTCCTCACAAAAGTTATTGCTTTGTTTGTGTGCAATGAGCACAATAAGCAGAACATGGTCATATAATGAATACAGTCGCGTGTGCTTCGGATGTCACCACAGCATTGCAGCGATAATTTTTACCCAGGTGCTGGATGTGGATCGGGAGACTTTTATTGAGCTCAGTGCTTTATGGATTCCATATCCCTCCTCGGCAAACTCTCTTTGGGATCAGAGCAGGAATACAGACGCCTGCCTGCACAGTGTCCCTCAGAGAGTGACAGAAAGGGGAAGATGGAGTGAAGAAGTAAGACCAGGACACAATGACGAAGAGAGCAGAACGAAAGTGGATACCAGATATAGACAGAGACAAATGCCCCGGTGTCTGACAGTCACAGTTAAATCCGAAACCCCCCAATGTTGCAAATCAGCCCCTCTACTCCTCTCAAACAATTTATAAGGGCGATAATCACATTTTGGATGGAAAGAGCTCCATGCTGCAGTGAAGTAGAACAAAAGACCTCTGCTAAATTCCTGCCTTTGGAATTTGCATTCTTGTGTTTGGAAACATATGCTTTATATACGAACCTTGAACGGGGCCAACACAGCACTTTATTTTCTTAACAAGACACCCACTGGCATGTAACGTAACTGTGGTCAAACACAGGGACAGGCTTCAGCAGTGTCCATCGCCCCACCCCACCAAACCGCCGTCCATGCACGGTGCCTCGCCCCACGTGTTCAGCTCGCTCATATGTGTCTGCGAAAGGGAGAAAGGCTGAGAGATTTCAGGAAGGAGAATAATAGGATTTGGGCTCTACCAGCGGGCCACCTCGGTGGCTAGGGTTACCTCAACTCATTCTTCCCTTCCCTCTTCCCTCCTTTTTTCCACATGAACAGGAAAACCCTGGCTCTCCCTCCCTCTGAGTAGTGGTGTATGACTCTATGAGAAAGAGATGGGGAAGGCTGGATCTGCTTGGCCTTGGGAAAACCACATACTAGAGTGTACTCAGCCTACAACACGCTCCCCACTGAGAAATGCGCATCAGGGACGTCGATGTCCCCCTCATAAAATCTGCACCACTCTTTCATGTTCACTGTCTTTCTTGGTTTCTACGTGTTTCTCCAACACTTTCTTTCTTGTTTTTCTCAGGTTTCACCAAGTTTTGCATTCTTCCCCTCCTTCTTTTTCAAACGTGCAAACATGTCAAAGGTAATTCATGTTGATAGCAGCCCTTTGTCCAAATATTTCCACTGTAACTTTAACCAAGAAATCAATGGTAAATCCTTTTAATCGAGCTGTTTGCTGAAGTGGCTGTGAAGTCCTGCTTTCCTTGGCTAGTTGGCAGCGACCTGTTTAAATATACGCCCGTTTTCTGTTTAGAGTGGAGTTTTGGATTTAACCCCTCAGCCCGCCAGTCATCACACCTGATGGGAACAGATAGGCTGAATCTGCTTAAGCTGTCAGTCAGAGTTGGTCTTGGCTGCAAGTTCAGCATGTGTGGGTGGTGTGTGTGTGTGTGTGTGTGCAATGAATTTACAGTGTGGCAGCGTGTGTTTGTATTGTGAATATGGATTTGGGAGTGCAGCACATATAGAGGCCGTATGTGGTTCATTGAGATGTGTATGAACTTAGCATGCTGTATGTACGTTTATATGTCATAAATTATTTATACATTATTGTGAAGTCTGTAGAGTCTGTCATTTTTACAGTGTGTCTATTGTTTGTGTTTGCACTGTGTGTGAACTGGGTCGATAGTGTCGACTTGCACTTAGCACAAAATGGGTTCAAAGTTTTATAACCCGCCAACTGTTTTCATGTATTGTTCAGTTTAAACGACTGAAACTGCATCTTAGTCCATCTTAAAGGTTCAATGTGTGGGCTTTTATGGGATCAAATGACAGAAATGGAATATTATATTCATTATCATGTTTTTAATTGATGTATATTCACCTGGAACTAAGAATTGTTGTTTTTCGCGCCATTAGAATGATCTCTTCATATCGACATAAGGAGTCCGTCCTACTCCTCAAAGCCCAATATGATGCACTGCCATGTTTCTACAGTAATACAGAATGGACAAACCAAACCCTGAATTGAAAGGTGGCCATTGGCGCTTTCTTGTTACCTAAAGGCGACCGTAGATTCTTTTGCATGCTTGGAAAGAGCTGTATTCAGTTGGTTATAATCTATAACCTCGCCTGTAGATGCCACTTAATCCTATACATTGCTCCTTCAAAGGTTTGTCTCGATGGTTGCTTGTCAGTTAAATGTTAACATCGGCTGCCTTGGTTTTTCATCTTGATGGTGACAAGAAACTAATCATGTTTGGGGTTTGGACTATTATTCAAACAAAACAAGTATTTTGCTGTAAATCTGTTGCCTCGGACTCCGAGGAATAGTGATTTTCTCTATTTTCAGACATTTTACAGATCAATCAATCTACTCATTGCTGCATTATTGCGAGATTGACTGATAAAATCAACTAATACCGATGTTTAGGTGCAGTGAGATGAATGGATTAAGATGTGTGTTTACAAATGCAATCATTAAAAAAAGCAGTTGCAGACAATATAAGAAAATGTATAGCCAGTGTTCTGCTCTGAAAATGGGAAAATGTGACTAAAGACACACACACACACACACACACACACACACACACACACACACACACACACACACACACACACACACACACACACACACACACACACACACACACACACACACACACACACACAAATAAATGCACATGCACACACACATTCACATACCTCCTTTTTGTCTCTTTACACACATGATCCCAATTACAGAATTACATACTCCAAACAGCCTGACTTTCCCCAGCAACTGATGACTGTGGGATTTTAGAACTGTATCACTTAATGGTGCGCGCACACACACACACACGCACACGCACACGCACACACACACACACACACACACACACACACACACACACACACACACACACACACACACACACACACACACACACACACACACCGTGCAGTCTGTTCTCATCTGCAGTCCCAGTCCACAGATGTTCCCTCTCAGGGTGATCTCCAGGATTTGGGCAGTGTTTTGAAGTGTTGGGCCAATGACGCGCTGCAAAGCCCCGGAGATTTTAGCGGCGGGTCCTGAAAGAGAATTTGCCCTACCTGCTGAACTCCTCAGAGATGCTGAGCTGGTGCTGACCATGACAACTATAGGGGAGCAAAATAAAGTGCGTAATGTACACGTATAAAGACGCATGAATTTTCAACTTTATTATACAGCATATGTAGCAGAGCAGTCGTGTGAGCCTTCATTCTTGATGTTTGTAGAGTTTTTTTTTTTTTTTTATAGACAGACAACATAACCTACCTCTAACACATGTGTTTACGAATCTGTTTGTTTTGGTCTGCAGCACACTTTGAACTTTTATTTTATATCAAAATGTTTTTATGATCGTTTCCTGACCAGTGGGGATGACACAATGCAGGCTTGTTCTTTATTATACACTGGAAGAGTAAGAGGGAGTTTCAGTGGTATTTGTCATGCTTGCCTTGAGGTTCATGGATGAAATCATTTATCCAGACAAAATTTGCACCATATTACCATTTTGTTCTTTGTGACATCATGTCTACATATTCAAATGGGTTTTCTTTGATAGTTCCCACACACAGAATGAAATGACAAGCAAAAAAACATAAAACAAGTCCAGACTCAACACATAGTTATACAAATTTCACTTAAATTAGGCCTTGAAGGAAAATCTGTGACTGATTTTACAACTTATTGCAACACAGATTCTTATCAATTTGTGTTTACTATAAAGTATTTCACAACAGGAATTATGGCATAAGCAGAGGCCTGCGACAGCAACAACAATCTTCAGTCACGCTAGCAGCTTTGTCAGGCTGTACTCACGACTGGGCAATACATCAGAGCTTGAACGGTTTGTCCAAATCAGAATTGTTAGTTGTCTGGATGGGCACACTGAAAGGTGAAGCTACCTGTTACCTGTGGATTACATCAGGCCCACGTTTGTCATGTTACAATTGTGACAGAGTTTTATTCTGTTTTCTGCATGCCTTCAAACTAGACCCGCAGTGCAATTTCAGCTTGAAATTTGTTGAAAGTAACAATGTTTAATTGGGGTTGTCACTGTAGAAAAGCGATTGTGAGCTTGGTATTTACGCCAACGTGTAGTGGGAATCAACTGTTGTGCTGCCAAAATCGGGTTGAACTCGTCCTCTTAAATTTTCGTTCTGGCAGTGCAAGTATGTCAATCTTAATAGACTTTAGACAGTAACTGTCACTATAACTGAACCAAACATTTCATGACGAATACACGTACCAATGCACCCCTACACAATGTTGTTTAAATATGGAATATAAAGACACATTTCCAGACTTGTTGTTCACCTTAAAAGTGCCACAAATAGTTGTTTAACAAATGAAAAAGACAGCAAGAGCAGAACACCCCGGATGTATTCTCACATTCACACTGCTGGCTAATCACAGTGAAGTGGGTGTGCAGGGTGTATTGTTACAGAAATCATCAAACACAGCCCCTCCCCCTAATCTGACCAACAGACAAGCACTTCTTTCATAGTATACTGGCTGCTTTACAAGGACAACTAACTGCAAGCATCAGCACTCACAATGGCCATTGTAACACGTCAATGTTCATCGATGGCTGATGCATATTTCCTCCCTTTTGCAGGTCATAAACCAAAGTAATGGGTGAATTTGTGATGGCACGAAAGGACAAGTGTTTGGGATTGACACAATTATAACTACGCATCCTGAGTGGAATGTCTGCACCAAAATTCAAGGCAACCCAATTGGCCAGTAGATATTTCACCATCAACGGCAAGCTTACGACGGCAGGAGGATGACTTAGGAGGTTAAAAAGTAATTGGGCCTTTTCTCTGGGAACCATGAATATCTGTGAACATTTTTTACCAATCCAGTAGATATTCGGATATCCCCCTGGATGAAAGAAACCCCTGACCTGCTCGTGACGCTAGCGGACCTGAATGAAAAGTCAGGCGATCACAAAAGACAGTAGACTTCATTTTCTGTTGATTTTAAATTTCAGACAATCCATCTTATCGATGCTGAGATATTTCAGTTTGGTCCAGAGTGCTGGACAGACTAGCACATTACCATTGCAATCTCTTACAATCACAAGGGGACAATTTTGAACAACAATGTAATAACAATTAAAACTGCAAGCAGTGATATGCGGGCCCTCGCGCGCTGCACGTCGGGGATCCAGTGGGTCGTGGCTGCCGGCTCCCCGACGAGCAGCACGTGAGGGTCAGCGTATTCCCCCTTGCAGTTATAATTTTTTTTTCTCGATCTCGTTCCTTAGTCTTCTTAAAAAAAAAACATCTTCAAAAACTCATGAAAGTTGGTGCCTGACGCAAGTTTCGTGAGGTTTGGAACATTGTTTCACCTTAGACATCAACTTCATGTGTCACGGCGAAACATCAAACCTAGCCGCATTGCCCTAGCTATACTATGTACTATATACTCTATATTCTATACTATATACTAAATACAATACACTATATACTCTATACTCTATACTCTGTACTCTGTACTATATACAATACACTATATACTCTATACTCTATACTCTGTACTCTATACTCTATACTCTATACAAAAATGAATTTTGGGTCACTTTTTGGACGACATGCTGGGATGACTTTTTTATCATATTTTGGATAACATAGTATGACTTTTTTTTTTTTATCATATTTTGGAGTATGACCTTTTCTGAACTGACATGCATGCCTCAAGTTACTTCTCACTGTGAGGCAACTGCTCTAACCAGTGCACAATGAAAAAAAATAGTCTCTTTTGGACTTTTATTTGTTTGAGTTTTGTATTGTTGTTGACCTTTGGTTTGTTATTAGTATGACTGCAAGTACAAACACGAGTGGCTTACCCTTAGAGGGATTTGCATTAGGAGGTCTCGCCCTCCGTGAACCACGTGGCTTACCCTTAGAGGGATTCGCCTCAGGAGGTCTTGAAAACATGTATATCTACTATCCAAAGAATGTCTGCGGCAATTTTGGTCGCATTTGAATGAATATTTATGGACGGTGGAGTTATAGGTTGCAGTGAGCCAAAGATTTGTCACAATGCTGTCTAGCTCCTGGGAAGATTAGTGGCGCAGTGTTTAGCACTGTTGCCTCTCAGTAAGAAGTGTGATTCCTCCCTTTGTTATGACTTAAAAAAAAAAAAAAAATCATACCATAGCATGTCATCCAAATTATAAAAACAAAAGTCGTAATATAGCAAAAACTGACCTAAAAGTTATTTTTGGGTCACTTTTTGGACGATGTGCTATAGTATAACTTTTATATCACATTTCGGACGACATGCTATAGCATGACTTTTGGGTCACTTTTTGGCCGCCACACTACGGGCACACGGATCGACGAAAACAAATTCTTATGATAACTTTTAATCCCAAACATGTTAAGAGTGCGCAGACTAAAGTTCAAGTCGGTCCGACAAAATCTGAAGGAGTTTGTTAAAGTACAACATGTGCGAATCGCCAAAAATGGTGACTAAATTCAAAATGGCCGACTTCCTGTTGAGTTAACGTAATGGTGCGTTGGAACTTTTTTGTACATCTAGGTGTGATACACATGTCCACCGAATTTCGTGCATGTAGGTAAATGGAGCGGGGTATCTGTTTAGGGGGCGGTAGCAAGCCATTTGGCCACACCCACTCACGACTCCACTAAAATACAAAATTTTTCGCCAGGAGAGACGGGTGTACCAACTTTCAGGAGTTTTTGAATATGATAAAGCCTCCAAAAATGCGGTTGTTTACGGAGAATCATAATAATCGCTTGGATAACAATAGGGCTTTCGCACCATTGGTGCTCGAGCCCTAATTACCCAGGCTCTGAATCAGTACTATCAAGCTTGCTTGTTGTCCGCATCCCCTGCTCTTCTGTTGTTTGCCCTTGGTAATGCAGCGTTGATACACATGATAGATGATGGTATAAAAATGAGACATGTTTTGTGTCACTGTAATCCTGGTTTATGGCAAAATCATTTCTGCTGTATGGTTTGATTTTAATCAGATGCAAGCAGAATGAGATTGTATACAGCACAGTCTGTGGTCGATTTGGCTTCTTTCCCTTTTGAATTGAATGGTGAATACAGAGGACATTCATGATTTGATCATTCCCACCATTACCATGGGAAGGCAAGACGAAGTGGCCGTTGTCCAACTGTGGCTGTGGACACACAGAGCCAAACTGGCGGCGCAGGCCTTTTCCAGACCTTGATTATATCCTGCAAACTCCCTGAAATGAGCAAAATATCAGGGAAGATAATAATACTTAAATGCCAGAAATACAATATGTAAAAGTTTTCTCACAGCTGAAAGAAATAGAACGTCTGGACTCGAAGCGAGGCCGTCACGCAACGGAGACGACCGGGGGCATTTTGTTGCCCTGAGACTCTTGGTTTCGCAACTTCCTTATGTAACTCTTTCTGATTCAGCAGTGCTCGCTGCTGATGAAGAATGTACACAACTAAAAGAGAGCTGGATCTGTACCGATGTTTCAATATGTTTCCATTTTGATCCTCCGAACCCACACTGGAAACACACGGCTACAGCCAAGACCATTTTTGAGCATACGAGTGAATGTTACAGCTTACAAACACGTTTTCTCTTTTTGCAACATACAGAATGGAAAAGGAAATAGCAAAGCACTTTAGGACTTACTACTAAAAGATGTCTTTAAATAGATCAACTCAAAGGTCAGGCTTTGCTGCTTTGAAAACAACACTGTTGGCCATAAGACCACTTCAAACCTTCTTCAGCTTTTTGGTGTTTGTGCACAACAATCCGGTCTGGGATTCAAACATATTAATGGAAAAGCATGAATGAGGCAATTTTGCTTTGTATCTCTTAGATCAATGTCCCTGCACACAAGCAGATATGTTTCCTCTGCAGAGTAACGCGCTTTCTCACTACTCGGCAAATGCACCTGGCTCTTAAAGGGAATGGCAGATGATAGTGTGATTGGTTTATTACACCCAAAACACAACTATGATTAATTAGGGCACTGCTTAGATGATATGCCATCAAACTAGCAAAGGTGGATTTGGAAACCTCCTAGATGCAATTTT
Source organism: Brachyistius frenatus (assembly GCF_029030835.1). Lineage (NCBI taxonomy): Eukaryota > Metazoa > Chordata > Actinopteri > Embiotocidae > Brachyistius > Brachyistius frenatus. The sequence continues at coordinate 10,008,679 of NW_027210601.1, forward strand.
GCTACTCTTAAGACCATACGTTTATCACATTGATAAAATAGAGCCCTAAAAGGTAAATGCTCATTGGTTTCCATGTCTCCCTTCATTATCAGGACGTTGACAAGTTCATTTACTATATATATATATATATATATATATATATATATATATATATATACATATAAGTTCTATATAAGATTCTACCAAATGCCTCTGTTTCTGTGGTTCTGAAATTTTCCACTGAGTCGACATAGAGTGTAACCATCTCTCCAGGCCATGGTGTGTGTGCGCCTGTGTGTTTTTAAAGGATGAGGATGGGATTCATTGAGGTTTGAAATGGGAAACAGACTCGCAGAGACTCTTCCAGGGGTGATTATATCTGTGGGATAGTGGGGTCCATCCAAATGTGTGTGGCGTCTTTGCCTGGTTCCCTAATGCCCTTCAGGGCTGCAGATGAGTGTGAGACTGGAGGGTCACTGCTTCGTACCGCCGTATCTCAAGATCAGTCATTACTGTCCTCCATTGAATTGACTTTTTTCGTTCAATGGAAAGATTTAGTAATCTGTTATGTCTGTGATCAGACCCATTATTTACATAAACAGAATATTTGTACCTTACTGTGCCATGGAAATCAGAGGAAATACCAACAAGCACTTCAACAGAATTCATGAAATCACTACTTTATAATTGAGGTTATCGTAGTAGAAGAAAGGAGGTGAAGTATACTGACAGGGAATTTTATACTAAAAGATGCACATCTATTGATATAATTGTGTTACTAAGAGTGTTGGTTTTTCTAACTTCTCGTTTGTTTGTCCACATGATGCTGCAGGTTGTGGATTATTATTATTATTTTTTAAATTTTCTTTCCGATCAGAAACAGGCCCTCTAATAGTCCGCATACACCCTTGCCACTATTAGGAACAAATTCAGACACTACTTTGCTTTGATTGCTTCAAGATGAGAGTTTGTGACTAATCTGTGTTACCTGCTTATCAGCGGTGCGTGAAACAAAAACATAGAACATTATTCAGGAAGAGGTGTTCCTGAGCCCTTACTTCTTTTTTGCAGTTACAAAAACCATGAAAGCAACCTTTCCATTGCCTGATAAATGAGACTTGATTACATATGATTACATGTTGAGACAAGGTGTATGCTGTTTGCAAATGACAGCTGGCTTTTCCAAACAGTTTATTTAAAGTCAGATGCACACTGACCTTGTGTTATACATTGGGGGAGGGGGGGTGGGGGGGGGGGGGGGCTGGCGGGGGAGAGAGCAGGTTTTGTTTGAGTCTGCGTCACAAACGTCCCTTTTTTTGAGAGCACTGGATTGAAGCAGTGTGATGATGTTAGTAAGTGAACCTGTGTGCTGTTTGTTCACTCTTGTACCGCGCTGCCAGCGGTGCAGAACGTTGATGCCCCCTTGGATGCCTCCAGCCACTCAGTGCCAGCTTTCTTTGGATTGACACACGAACTTCTCCTTTTAGGATGTTCATGGCAGCGATTCCTAATCTGAACCGCATGTCGGAGTCTCGGTTCCATTCGCTGCCATCCTTATTCCTCTCCTCTTTCATTCTGACTTCCTCTGACTCGCTCTTCCTGACCCCGCAGCTGTTTTCCAGGAATATTTCCTTTGTTTCTCTCGTCCTCCGTTTGATCACAGCGTCTTAATATCTTACCTGGTCGAAGAGGTTATATGCGATGCTTATCTCGTTCCCTCACTTTACGTCGTCTAAAAACCTCCCTCTTCATTTCCCAGCGAGTGTGTGCAAGTGTGTATGTGAATACGCGCACGTGTATATGTTGTACTCCATCTATCCACTCTGTGCGGCACATCTGTGCCGCAGCTGAACGCTCCTCCGGGCGATGTCTGCACTGTTTGGTTTTCAACATTTCGTATGTGTGTGTGTGTGCGTGTGTGTGTGTTTACGTATGCTCTATAAGATAAGACGACCTTGAACAGGATAAGCGATTTAGAAAAGGATGGATGGATGTCTTTTATGTCTCTCCAAGTGCATGTGAGCTGTTTTTGTTTTTTTTCTTCCTACTTTACACAATCATAATTACAGTGTGTTTGAATGTATGTGTGCATGTACGTCTTGCATGCATATACAGTGTGCAGGATACAGGTGTATGTCGTGAACTCCGTCACCCCGACAGCTTCCATACTGTCCCAGCACCCTGCAGAGCTAATATTTTATTCGGTAATCAGACACAGCCACTATGGGAGAGAGCTGTACATTGCAGACATCGCAATCTCTTTTTATTTTTAGCTCATGGATCAGACCACAGTCAGTTGTGATGGGTTTTTGAGAACGACTCATACACGCTGCAGCTTTAAGACTCTCTTGCAAGCTCTGAGTCTTTGGCAGGCATCAAGGCCTGTGTGAGCCGAGCCAGGTGATTGTCTTTTTGCCTGTGTATTTTCTCTGCATTCAGGTATAAATATTTATTATACGGGGAAACAGAACAGAAGAGGTTGTTTGTGTTCACTACCTCGGCCCCAGATGATTTTCTTTAATCATATGTTGTGGATTTTGCTCGATAATTCGGATTTGTTAACATAACTTTAAAATGATAGTAGCAGTACAGAACGCGAGGGCTTTGCTTTGTGTTTGTTCCTTATGAGATTGTGAAGAATATAGTAACTTTGGAGCTGATTTGGGATCTGGCTGGTTCATACAAACACACAAGTGGCTTGTTTGCTATGGTTGTTGTGGGATGTTTTAAACTTCCTGGCTGAATTAGTGACATGTTTTGCATCAACAGTGCATGATATTGTGTGATTTGTCTCAATTTTCACACTTTTGTGTTCCCTTGTGAGTAAATGTCTCAATTTCATGGCCTCATTTTCCTGTTTAAAATACAAATGGGGAACAAAACAAAGCTGCAGCGAGCATACATATTTGTATGCAGCAATATTTTCACCTCAGAGTAAAGTTGGGACGAGTTTTCAAACATGTAAGTGTGCCAACTCTTTTTCAGCGTAGTTCTACGGTTGGCCCACTGGTCTGGTTGTTTTCGTGTCTCACTTTAATCACACAGTGTTAAAGTCAAACTGAATTTGTAATTTGATTAGTGTGAATCTGTGTGGGGACACACTAACTAGCCTTCTGCGTCAGGGCAGAGACATGATTGTCCAAGTGGATTTCATGAGACAATGTGCCACACAGATGCAGAGTTTTGTTAAGGACAGACATATTAAAGCAGCAGATAACCAACACGATGTGTGTTTGTTGAAAAAACAGAAAAGAACATCTTGTTTTAACATTTGTCGTCCATAGAAACTGACATGCTCATAAGTTAATAGCACATCTCCAAGGGACAGCGGCTCTCTGATGTCATGGGAGGCCAACTGAGAGGCTTGAAGCTTCAGCTCTGTTACCACAGATATGTCCGAAAGCTTTTTTTTTTTTACTCTTTTGAAAAATTTAAAAACAAGGACAATAGATGCAGTATCCTTATATTTCCTTAAAATGATGTTTGAGAATTTCATTTTCAGTTTGACTTGTAGATAGATAGATAGATAGTTCCTTTATTAATCCCACAAGGGGAACTTTTTTTTTGCTACAGCAGCATTATAGATACAGGAAAAGCAATAAAATAACAGTAAAAAATATTAATTATAAAAATGCACAATATATACAATAAAATTGAATAATATTAAATGAATTTAAACTAACTAAACAATAGCGCAAGGATTTAAACAAACAAGAAAACAAACAACCAACGGTGTTATTGTTGGGTGATGGATTTGGTCAGAGGTGATATATTGTATAATCTTATTGCAGCGGGCAGGAATGATCTCCTGTATCTGTCCTTGTGACAGCGGAGCTGGAGGAGTCTTTTGGAGAAAGTGCTCCTCTGTCCCTGCAGCAGGTGGTGGAGAGGGTGGACAGGATTATCCAATATGGATAACAGTTTCTTCAGCGTCCTCCTCCACCACCTTTTCCAGACTGTTAAGTTTACAGCCAATTATGGAGTCGGCCTTCTTAACCAGTTGGTTAAGTCTGTTGGTGTCACCGGATCCAATGCTGCTCCCCCAGCAGGCTACAGCGAAAATAAAATTATAGTAAGTGTTAACTGCTGAAAACCATTAAGAGCAGCAAGACAAAAACTGTCCCGTACAGCAACATGACAAACTGAGTTAGACTGAAGTTTAAAACTCCCTCCTGGAGATGGCAGGCCATTTATTACCAAGTCCACACTAGGGTCATGTTTTCCATCTGCAGTGCTGTCTTGTTTCTAACTTGTCATGTTGACTATTATTCCTCAATCTAGCATTTCTTGCTCCCGTGGCAAAGCAAACTATGGAGCGACGGATGTGAGTGAAGCAAAAGATAAAGGAACAAGAGGCAGAGCGGACAGAGGGGAAAAACTGTGAATTTCCTGAAATGATCCCTTTTGCTTTCTACACATGATTCCAGTGATTTATAGGCGGGGAGCATAGTGATTTGGTGTAATCGAGGTGGCAGGAATCACTGCTCTATACATCCAAATTGAGATTAATGGAGGACTCCATGTACTTTGCTGAAAAGGTGCCCTGCACTACCTCATGGGAAGGCTGAGCTGCTTGCCAGGATTCTGTAAATAAATACTGTATTTTAGGACATAATGTTGGCCAAACTGCACAATTCATCAGTGCAGGCCTCTCAGATGAATTCCACACTTATATTTTGTGAAAATATATTATGTTTTAAGTTTATGGAATTTTTCTAAGTGGCCACTTTTCACATTTACTTGAGTAATTTGAATTCCTTTGACTCCCACTTTGGTTTATTTTTTTAAAATCTACTCTCAGCTCTATCTTAAACATGTACAGAATTTCTTGATGGTCCTTTTCATAGACTTTTTTTCATATCTAAACATATAATATCACATATTTGTTTAATCTTTTCAAAACTGTGGGAAGTTGAAGATTGATGAATGAAATTATGAACTTCTGACTGCAAGGGAAGCTGCTGTATGAGGAAGTGTAGCCGGCACACGTATGATGTTATTTCTGTTATCTCTGTCTGCGTCTGTGTTGATAACGTGCTGCTCGGGTCAAGAAATAAATCACTGAACTGCATGATTAATTCAGACTAAAATGTATGACACAGTGGGTTTAGTTTGGCGATATCAGTCAGTCCTGGATGTCAGGTATTCATCTCAATGAATGTCACAGAGTCCCACGCACACATACGCACACATAAACTTTCAGCACAGTAAGTGGTCAGAACACGGGAATGCGAAACCAAACAAAAAAGAGGAATTCTGGGAACAGCAGGGAAAACAAGCCAACAAAGCAGTAAACTGTAAATTACGAGTGTGTTCTGACCACCGGATGATGGATGCAGTTGCAGTGTTTGTATTTACCGGAGTATTGAATGCTGTTTATGAGCGACATGAGATCAGGGCACGGGGGTTACCATGGGAGCAGACAGACCAACCGAGAATTGTATGGCGAAGGCCCGGGGCACTCTGTCATCACCAAGTGGAGCTCTCTGCTTTGATTTCCTTTATTAGCTCCCTTATGTTTGCCTCTGTGTCTGTGTGCATATGTCCCTGCGTGTTTCAGGGTCGATTCACTTCATGGATGCTTGCGTCCTCAATGATTAATTTAACTGTGGAATTTTATCCATAAAAGTTGAGAGACATGTCAGAGCGTCGTTAAGTTTTTGAGAAGCTTCTGGATACAGAGCAGGCCAATCAGAAATCAGATCACACCAGACTGTAAAATAATGACCTGATTTTAATTTGTTGTAATGAATTTGATGCAAAAATGTGCATGCTTTACTGTAGAGTTTAACTCTGGTGAATTTTGACGTGCAAATTTGCATTTTGGACCTCTCACCTTGTTGCTAAAGCTTTTGTACTTGGTGGTGTCCTACTTGGGTGTATGAGCGAAGCATGCATAGTGTTAGCATAGCGTTCTGTGACTTAGTGATGTGTTTGGTAGTTGAAGACAGGTAGTAATATCGAGTCAGTTGACCCTTGCTGTCTTATTTCGCAGTAATATGGCACTTAGTGTGTACTTTAAAACCAGTTTATTGACACCCGTAATTTTTGGAAATCATAGGGAACCAGGAACATTGATTGAGCAATCATCTCAGTGATATTGGATCTTTCCATTTTTTATTGGCTTTAACTGCAAAATGAGATGCAATTCATTCTTTGTTTACATTTACATAAACAAACTACCTGCAACCAGTGTTAACTACAGCATTACTGTTTTCTGACCCATTTTCTAAGCTTCTAGCATCACCACCAAGCTGAGGCTCAAGAAAGCAGAGCCCACTGACACGGGCACATATGCCCTTTGCACCCGCCCTAAAAAAGCTTCAGCATTTACCTCAAATCTCATGTATGTCACAGGCATCTGGCACAAAATTGAAAGTTTTAAATTACTTTGCAGCTCACAAGCAATAATGCTGCAGAAAACCCTCGTGACAGATTGTTGGCATTAAGACCTTCCATTTCCAAATGTTTTCATAGTCAACATTGACGATCTTGCTTTACCATTAAGCATGTCAGTTACATCATTTGAATATGCACATTCCTCTGTCCTCGGCTGTGGCCTCGGCTAACTGCCAGATGGGGGGGGGACGACAAAAATGAGACTTCTCATCAGACTCATGGGAAAGCTGTCCAGGCCACACAGTCATTTTAATTTCGACATTGACTTAGTTTAACTATCTACTGTTACAATCCGCACTGTTAATCACTTGTCAGTAACAAAAGACTGAAAAACTGAAGCTCACTTAACAAAGTAGTTGATAAAAAGGTGTTAGCAAATGTAATGAACTCTAATCTAGTTTCTAATCTAACATCACAGTTATGTTGTTCTGTGAATTACTTCAGAACAGTATAGCCATACCATCTTGTCTTTTGTCCAACATCATCCGCTTTGTTTCACTGAATGAATTTTGTCCATTTACCGTATTTACTTCTTCTGTCTTTCTGTTTATTAATATTTTGACTTTCTGCTTTTTCTGTTTTGCTGTTAGAAAACTTCTTTGGCCCCACCTGTTGAGCTTTAACTCAACCAATGAGATCCCTCGTCTCTCAGGGGCAGCCCTCTTTGTGTAATGAAATGCCCAATCTGCTGTTTGTGCCTGAGTGCAGACAGGATATTATGAGAAGCACGCTTTCACAAACAGGAAGCATTTTATCTCAAGCGACAGAGCAGTTTATTTTGATTCAGATTTGTTTAGAACTCGGCAACATTTCCCCCAACAGTATTGTGTGCAAATGCCAGATTTATTTTGATACACTTTCCCTCTACTCCAAGTGACGAAACATGGATGCTGGATCCATTTAATGTGGTGAAAGCCGCCTTTTAAAGTTTCTTTATCGTACTGTTTTGGGGTTTTTCTACTACCGAATATAGAAAAAGTTCATTGTTTTGTTGAGTAAAGGTAAATGCTGCTGGTGTTTTTTTCCCCTGGTTTTATCTTGTAAAAACATTTGAAATGTGATATTAGGAGTATTTTTTCATATCAAAATGTCAGTGGAAATCCGCATGCAAACATTGACGACTTGAACATGTACGGTACTTTTCTAGACACATTATATTGCTCCTTGATTCTTTCTGTCAAAATAGCTTTAAATGGTAGTCCCTAATTATTTCACTCCATGCTATTACACCAATGCATTTTGTGCATGTGCACATTTGTGTTTCTGCTCTGCTTTGCACCACTGCAGCAAAGTTGATTTCCTCAAATTGTCTCATTACGCAGCGAGAACAGGAAGCAGGAAGTGTTTGTTGCCATGGTCCAGCGTGAATGTTATGTTCTGACAAACACTGCCCAGTGACACTTGGCAAGGAGCGATGTTGCCGTCTGGACCGCAATGCGAATGTGCAAATGCGTGTGCGTGTGTCCGAGTCCTTGCTAGTTTTCCTGCCTGTAATGCGTCGCTTCCTCCGTCTATTTGTCTTCTCACAGACAGGGTGGCGGGTTTAGCAGAGGTGGAGCTAGCTCTCACTCCAGCTCAGAGAAGCTTAGTCACTGATACCAAATCAGTAGTGAGGATGTGCTCCTTAACGTAACTGTCATGCGAGATCTGTGTACTGGAGCTGGGAAGAGGAGGCTGCTGTGGGGGGTTACAGGCATCATAAGATGGATGAAGTGTGGGCCCTCCATCCTCCTTATCGCTGGAAGTCACCCGTAGCTGAGGCCCTATTTGTTCAATTCACATTTGCTCTTTGTCAAGCAGAAATGATGGGATGGAGAACAGGACAGAAGCGTGCGTGCGCGCGTGTGTGTGTGTGTGTGCGTGCGTGTGTGTGTGTGTGTGTGTGTGTGTGTGTGTGTGTGTGTGTGTGTGTGTGTGTGTGTGTGTGTGTGCGTGCGTGTGTGTGTGTGTGTGTGTGTTATGTAACAGCAGCACTTTGATATCTACACTCACACACACAACCACAAAGTGGATGGCATGCTGAAGACCACATGCAGCAGACTGTCAAAAAGTGCTCTTGACTGCACCGAGGCCCCAGAGTGGCTCTATGTGAGGTCGACTGCTCCCACTGGGCAGCAGAGCCTTCAGCATGTAACTGACATGTAATCACCTGTCACCCCACAATCCTCTAACTCACTCTGAGCTCATATAAACATATGTGTGGTTTCTATGTCTGACGACCGAGGCAGACAGACACTTGGGAAGAAAGAAATATTTAAACTCATTTATCTTCAGTATGTTTTGTTTTTTTGCGAGAGTATGTGAGGGTCTCCTAAAGCCTTTGGAATGTATAACAAATGTTTTGGGCACAGTTTTTCAGTGTTTTTACATTCCAGACATACAGTGATGAGGGTCATTTGTCTTATGTGGTCATTTGTGTGTGTGTGTGTGTGTGTGTGTGTGTGTGTGTGTGTGTGTGTGTGTGTGTGTGTGTGTGTGTGTGTGTGTGTGTGTGTGTGTGTGTGTGTGCAAATTAGTGTGGGCGGAGCGCATGGGATGGGAAACAAAGCGAATTTGGCCAAGGGATTAGGTATAAATGAACGCACGGAGAAAGACGGGAAAAACAAAGTGAAGATCGATAAAGTGAGAGAGGGTGGAGTGAGGTGGAGAAAATTAAAGGAAAATAAATGGGAGGGGAGGGATGCAAGCATAAGTAAAGGGGTGGAGTAGAGTGGAAAATAGTGGAAAAAATAAGGAGGGCAGGAGGGAGGGTTGAGGGCCTGAGGGAGTGGCAGCGAGGGTCGTTTGAGTTGGAGCGAGCGGAGAAGGGGCTTTGGGAGGGGAAAGGGAGAGAGGGACACTGTGAAATGTTGAAAAACCTCACAATTGATGGTGTTTGATTTCCACAGTAATTACCATTCCTCTGGCTCCGTGCATTCCCAATCTGGCCCTATCTTATATCCACGCCACATTCCGCAAATGATTAGCTGGCCCACTGTTTCTCCCTGCTACCCACGGACTGACGAAGGCGGGGAGCGTTCGGGTTTTGAATCACAACTCTATAAAACAAAAACAGAGAAAGCTACCTTGAAATATTCCTGCGATCTTTTGAACTTACACTCATCTCAAAGGTGCTGAGGTTGTCCCCCGACAGCATTGCCACAGGGTGAGTAAGATCCTTGCCCTGATATTGAAGTAAAACAAATAGAATGAAAAAGAAAGACGGAGGGAGGACACGAGACGTGCTGTGCCAGGCTTATTCACACACCTCCAACAGCAGCCATGCTTTACTGGCTCTTGTTTAGAAAGTGTCCACTTCACTTTTCTCTGTTGATAATTCACCAGAGAAGGCCAGAGTACATGCAGCCCATCAGAATTAACTGCTGCTGGATTACCACCACGAGGCCTCGAGATGTACGAGGGAGTACGCGTGTGTGTGTGTTTGTGCGCACAAGCTCTTCCAGTTTGTGTTCGGGATGTTTGTGTGCTTGTGTTTATGTGTTTGTGTGTGTGTGTGTGACTACATAATAGAATGTTAGCTTGTGAAAGATTTAAGGCTGCCGCATGCAGAGGAGCAGACTGTATATCAGTGAGCCCCCAGACTCCAGAGCAGCCGGAGGTCTCGGGGTCTGGCCACTATTCTATCAGCCCCGTCATCAATCACTGTCCAGTTACACAGCGGGAGGCTTCACTGTACGTCCCCGAAGCCTGCAGAGTAATAAAGTCTCCCTCATATTTTCCAATATTGCACAGGGCAGTATGAGAACAGGCACAAAGTGTACATGTAAAATCTTATGTGCTCTGACCAACTGAGTGAGGCTATTAAACAGACATACAGTACAGAGACATATTCAGGCTTGCATCCCACATGGCGATATCGACAGGAGGATATCGACAGGAGGATCGACCTGGAAAGTCCTACTGGCATGGGTGACTGCATCACTGCAGCTCAGAGTCTATTGTTTTTACTCTTTGTTTTCCTTTGTTGTGAGTGGCTGTCTTGAGGCGACTCGTAGTCTGATATAACCATCCTGACAGTGTTGAAGGGTGTTTATTCATGTCCTTATTGTCTACTCCAGTGGTTCCTAACTGGTGGGATTTGGACTTGGGGTCAGTTGTGACTGACAAGTATGTGGCTCAACTTGAATTATACAACAAGTAGTTCTGACCCAGAGATCTGATTGGTCAACTGCACATGTGAAACATGCTCAAATCAGCATGATAACACACCATTCTCGTCACTAGAGAATATCATTTTGCCATCTCCATGGTAACATTGTAACAACTGAGACGATTTCTAGTCCATTTTAAAGCTTAGTAGAGATTGTGGGGTTTCTTAAACTGAATAAATACCACATGGAAACACAAAACTGCTTCGCTAGCGCAATCGTAACAAGATATCTGCTGAAATCCATGGACACATGTATTTTTAAGATAGTAGCTTTTTTTTCAATGCTCTGGAGAACTGTTAGCCTATTGGGTTTGGATCATATCAGCTGTGCAGTCGAGTGGGTGACACGGTTATACTATCTTAAAAATACATGTGGCCATGGAAGCACAACCTCTTGTGTAAAATTGCTTAATTAAAGTCTGTATACGCCGTTACCGGGCCCGGGCCTTGACCGGGGGTGCAGTCAGGTTTCCGGTGTAGGTGGGTCGGCATAGCATCCTTGAGTTCTCAGATTCACGCCTCGCTCCTCCCCAGCTCGACAGTATATCATCACCGATGGCCAAAATGCCAGACGTCAGGATTCAAAACGGTGGTTCACAAACCAACGGGTTATGCCAATGATGTGATGTAAGCAATGCATGACTCAATCAACCAAAAATCTGTTTTAGACATTGTTTAAAAGAAAGGAAATGCTCTCAATTTATTTGTTGGGAAATAGTGAACAATGCTTTTGGGCACGAACCACTGAATGGACACCTAACCGCTGCTTATTTACAAGGAAACTCCACAAGGTACTTTTATTGGAAATGCAAAACCTGAAGCTCAACCAGAGATGCCATAAGTAAAACATACTGTAACTTTGATGAAAAGATGTTATTTTTCCCAGGAATTTAGCTTTTTTTAAGAGGAGCTTTTTTATAACCCCATACATAAGAGTTTGACATTAGCTGCTACAGTCGCCATAATATTTCATTTGACAATTTCCTTCAGTGTTTTCCATGGCCAAAACTAAAGAAATCCTTGTGGTAGGAAAACATGTTGGTTTGTTTGTTCTTGAAAGAAAAGCCATGTTATTCTCTGCATTAAATAACAATGGAAATGCATTTCACTAATAAGCAATGACACACCATTTATAGTAAACTGTTTCCTCATGCAGCCAAGTTCTTTTTATCTTTCATGTTTTCTGTGCCAGTCAAAGCACACCTAACTCGCATTACATTGTTTTGTTACATGTTTATGTAAGATTGCCTGCACAGCTGAACGAATACGTGATTATAGAGTACTTCTAGAGAGACTCTTTAAACATTTCTGCAGTGGGTTTTGTGTTGTTGATAATTCCTGAGTAAAAAAAAAAAAGACCAAATATGTTTATTTAACTTAAAGGACTTGCACAATAGAACCTTCTCCAATGTGTTTAAACAGGCCTAATTAAAGCTGTAGCTGCAGATTCCTGTATAAATGGGAAATGACGGATGAAAGAGATGGGGTTGCTGCTGTTGGAGAACTCTTGGGCAGATTATCAACATTTCTTCTCCCCGAGACATTGAATATTTGGAGAAGTGACAGTTGTGTATTTGGGTAAGGATGAGAAAATTCGTTTAAGCCAAAATAGAGGAGGGAAAATGAAAGTGAGAAAACAAACAGTGAATTCGGTTGCACACTTCAGTTGTGCAATCATTGCAAATGCAAAATACATTTTTCCTCTCTTTGTCATTCAAGGACACACTTTTGTTATCCTCCTACCTTGATCTTGCTTTCTTTGTTTTCCTTTTTTCAGTCTTGTCTTCAACCTCAACGCAAATTTCTTCCATCTCCAAGGATAAATATTTATCATTTCCCTTTTCCAAGCTGTTGTCCCATCAAACCACATCTTTTTTTGGGGTTTTTTTTTTTGCAAGTGGTCACAGGTGCTACTACAAGGTATGATCAGCATATCCGGAGGAAACTTGGAACAATGCCACTGTCCAGGTACGTACAAGATTTTCTAATTATCTGCTGATGGGTTGCAAAGGATGTGATAAAGCGCTCCTCAGTAACAGGCTTTGATCAGGCCTACTGGGAGAGGACATGAGTGGCACTGACCATATATGTTTTGACTGGCCCAAGTGAAAAAAAAAAGGCTGGCTTGTTGTGTGAAACCTGGCACAGATAGAAAGAAAATAAAATGCAAAACAGAATTTGTCTGGGAAAGGTATGAAAGCTTTAAAAGGGACATTCTGATTTCTTACAGTCTGGGAAAAGAACATTGAACATGAAAAAAAACACTCCAGCTTCACTTGTAGTATAATAAAAAACAACGTTACTGTTCATCCGTGGTACAAGTTTGACCAAGTGGCAAGCTACCATGATGTCACCCATTGCTTTATGAACCCCATTTTGAAGCACCAGTGTGGCATGTCGGCTTTATTTGAAGCTAGAAAATGACCAAATTTGGACGAGCGAGGGGTGAATCTGACTGTAGAACCAGAGGACACTCTTCCCCGCCTACCTGTAACCTGACTGCACCCCAGACATGTCAATCAAACCAGACACACCCCCAAACATACCTCTCTTTGAGGCCTGATATCTAATTAATACTGGGATTATTTTCAGAAGGGCCACCAGAACACTGATCAAAGGGAGTGAATTTTGCTAATGACACCATAATGATGTGTGGAAAAAAAAAAAAAATATTGATATAGTGTTTAATCAGAGAAGACAGAGACACATTTTGAATGGGAGTCTATTTTTTTTTTTTTTTTTTTAAACTAGTCCTTTGTGGCTCTCAGTGGTATTGCACTTTAAAGCACTTCGGCATTGGCTTTACTTTTTAGAACTGGAGACCACATCCATTTTTATATATACTATTTATTTGTGCGGCATATTCAAGGATAATTAAGTCTAACTTGTAAGGCATGTGTGCTTACAGAAACCTACTGTCTGTTCTTATCTTCAAACATGGAGACACAGACTGTCTCACTCGCAGCATGCACTAGGTGTTTCATTTAGGACATTTAAATGACATTATTGCAGTGATGATATGTGAATCGCTCCCTGAAGACAGCTTCATCACTGATCTCGGCATGGTTCAAGTAAAAACCTCTCTTTACTCGCCTTAAACTACTTGATAGCAGCCAAAGACTGCTTTCAGTCTCTCTTTACACGTGCCATCGCACATTCACCAACAATTCCGCCTTTTGCAAAAAACTATCCATCATTCAGGTTTTCTTTCCTCCATTCTGAACTATGGCAAAAATGTGTCTGTGTGTTCCCTTTTCAGGAATAGGAAGGAATGCTCCCATCCTTCTGTCTCTTTTCCACCACTGTTGACTTACAAAAGAATCAGCAGCAGTGATGAGGTGCATGTCTAGACTTCTATCCAGAGATAGTAGTCAAAATATAGCCATGGGAATGCGCTTGACTAGACAATGAAGAAAGGTGCATGTTGATTGACTATGACTTGCTCTGCTGTGAAAGGAGTGGGCAGCAGGAATACTTGGCATTGTTGAGCATATGGCCAGGCTGCAGACTAAAATAATTCCCCTGGCCACAATTCATCTGTTTGTTTTTTCTCTGGAGAAATAATGTTGGAATCCAAACTGAACTTGTCATCCCCCTCATTACCAGAATGCTTAAGCAATGCTGTGGGATTTTTTTTTTTTTTTTTTACCTATTTATTCTCAGGCCTGTGGGTAACTGTGGCATGTGACTGCATAAAAAGAGTGACTAAAATTCAAAAGGAGACAGAGAGAACAAAAGAGGACATAAAGATGAAGAGAAAAGTCATGTGCTATCTCTTGGTTTATTTAGCCCTGGGAGAGAGAAAAGGGAAGCTGTCCAGGGAGCAATGTGTGTATTTGTTTTGACTGCCAGGTCAAATACACGGGAAGGGTCAGATGTATTCTAGTAGCCCTGGGCTGTTCTCACAGAGCCCAGCGTGGAACAACACCCCCAGTGATCTTTTATCACCGGCTGCCGCCAAAGTGTTTGACCTGCGGCCATCAAGGAGGGACTCTTATAGGTAGTCCAGAGGACATGGGGATGGAGTCAGTCAGAGTGTGCAGCTGTGAGGATGAAAGAAAGCATGTCCTTTCCAGAACAATATCCTACTCTACTACTCCTACTTAGAAATTAAGATGTGATGTTCACACTGAACTGTAGATGCCCCTGTTGTCTGAATTACATCAAGTGTAATCCTCCACTGTTCTTTGAGCATGCTAACAATGGCAACAAATTCCAGTCTCACCCCCTACACTCACCGATACCATAGGATCTTAGCAATTCCTCCACATTTTCAGCATTCTTTGCCCACACTGGCATCCCTCATGAAACTTGTCCCTTTGACACAGACAGGGGGGAAAGCCAAAGAGTGATCCTCCAAAGTCTGGGATGACAAGCTCGATATTCAGCAGGAGCAGGGCATCTGGATATTACAACACAACAGTATGTTGAAACACAGGTTAGGCGAGGTCCCTGATGCACAGGCTCAGACTTATAAGCCACAGATGTCAAATAAAAAGCATAGAAATATGGACATTGTTTCAAAATGATCTAATGCCGAGCATGTAATTTTCTGCCTCTGAGCAGGAAGGTATTTGCCACAGAAAAGGTTCACAACTTATATTAGCTTTAAGGGCCTATAAAATGTGGCCTACACTGTGGCCAGGTGTATCCACTCAGGAGGTATAACACCGCAGTATTATACCTCCTGAGTGGATACACCTGGCTGGGAATTTGCATGTGTCCATGCCAGTGTGTGTGTGCGCACAGCGCATAGTCCAGCTAATGTGTTTTTGTTAATTTCTCTTTGCTTGTGTTTGAGCTGCTGGTTGTATGGTGAAGTCAAGACTGGTGCCAGTTTAGTCTCAGTTTTGACATCTTGACATTAAAACTAATCACCTCTTACCGAGACCAGGCTCCAAGCCACACTTCATTAAAAGAGCATTAAAGCAAAAGCTTGTCAAGAAGTGCACAGGACACAGCTATTTTAGGCCTGTGGTTTAAATTTTTCAGTGGAACAACCGGGGAATGTTTTCCCCAATGTTTAGCTACACATTTAGATGTATGACAAAAGAAACGTGTTCTATAAGTCATCTTAGCAACTCCCACAACAAGAAATTACAACATTGAGAGCTACACATAATAAATATTGCAAAATAAATGTGGAGAATCCTCGGGGTTTAAGACACAATGTATTTTTAGCATCCTGAATTTGGGACCAGCTGGAGCTTCTGCTTGTGGTCCATTCTTTTTATACATAGGCGCCTAGTGGCCACTGTCAGCATTGCAACTCATGCAACATAACTTTGTCCTAAAGTTGATTCATTCCCACACAATCATCTGAAAAGAAATGTCTGCAAAACAATAAAGAACTTTTTGTGAGGTTAAAAAAAAAATGAACTCAAACCCTACTCACTAGATAAAGAAGTTTGCAAGAGTTTGATAATTTGACATGGAGAAGGTTTAGTTTATGTGACTGATATATCCTGGAAAGTTATGGTGAAATGATGGTATGGTAAACTAAGTGGCAATTAGTTTATCTTTTATTGGGATAATCTAGAGATAAACAGTAGAAATACAGTGCCCACATTACAAAGTCATCTACCAGGAATGCTTCCTGATGTTTAATAGCCAACACCTTGCTGAATGATGCTGCATTGCAATTTGGCAAACGAAGACTTTAAGGTTACTGGCAGACAGACCTTTGTCTTTTTTTTTTTTTAAAAGGGATCCCACTTACACTTTCAAAAGTATGAGGAAGCAACCAACTTTACTATTTTTATTTTCCCAACTTTGGGAATATGGTACAATAGAAACTAAGACCCAAATCAATGTTGCTTTTCTGCTCATCGTGCGTGTGAAGTCAGTTGAAATAAAACCAAAGAACGTTAATGCCCTATCGACCCATGCCTAGCAGACTTTTTTAGCAAAAGTTCCCGATGAGCAAATTGCACTTGGATGAAATATGGCACCTTCTAGTTATTTTTACATATCAATGATTGGCACCTTTTCCACTGCCGGTCCCGACTCGACTCTATGTTTTTTTTTAGATATCCATCGGGCAAAAGTTGTGGAAAGTATCCGGTATTGTTTTTGGTGTCACCTCTGTCGGGGTTGCAAGTGAGCTGAGGTGGGGGGGTATGATCTGCGGGGGAAAACAAAATCTGGAAAAGTATGTTACTAAAAGTGAGTAGAGTTTGGTAGAGTAGAGCCTGTACCAGCAGTGGAAAGGAGCTTTTGTCACCTCCAAATACACATTATATATTTTGTGCTATGAAATGGTAAAAGACTTCATTTTTACCTTACTTTGTGGTAAAGTTCATTACCAACTATTTGCTTGTCTTCTCAGAGTGCTAAAAAACGCCGTCTTTCAGATAAGCTTCATTTTCTATTTCAAAGTAGTTGATAAGACATAAAACTGGATCAGCAAACGTAGCAAGAAGTTCAGTTTAGCTTGAGTAAACAGCCCTCTAAATGAACTTCCATCTTTTTAATCCCCAGGGCCATCAGATCCATCCAGGCTCTTTCCTTTCTCTTTCAGATATTCATCTTTTTACCTATGTCTGAGTTTGAGGTGGTGATATGTGTGTCAGTAAAATCTGACATGCTTGGAAATGTTTTCTCTTGCTTTCCCAAGAGCTGCTGTTTGATGAGCTTCCAGCTCCTTTTCATGTTGTGAGGCAATGATATTCACCGAGGGCGAATGTTTTCATTCAGCATTGGCCTTTTACAGTGTCCTGACAAGCATGAAAATAAGGATAGGATTGGGGTTTTTACTTTGGACTCCAAATTTTGAATGCAATTTGAAGATATTATGTTCTACCGTTTTTGTAATAGAATACATGTATGGAAACAGTAAAGAGGCTGTCTGATGACAATCCCATTTTCCTTTATTGGAATTTGGCTCCAACGAAGCTGCTCTCGGAGTCTTTTACTTTCTGTTGAGTTCTAGTCGGTTGCTCGCTGATCAAGGACAAACTCCGTTGTCAGCCTTGGAAGTCACACATATGACTTTTATTTTCTCCTGAAAAAGGGAACACACCCAGCACACAGAATAACACCTAAACCAACACGACATTGGCACTCAGACTGTTTCCATTTTAAACCACCGATAAGGCATTTTCTCACCTTGCAGAGCCTGGTAGTGGGAAGTGACTCGCAGTTTGCCATGTGTTAATGGTTTTTTTTTTCATCCCTGAAAATACATATGAAGAGAAGCAAGCAGAGGGCCCATACCACAACAAAGAACTGAGCCTAGAGCTGTGGGCTTCGAAGTCAAATTAGGATGTCAAATGTTGTCTTTCTTGCTTTTGATCTGGGTACCAGAATATACTTTCACCTCCTCTCTTTGCAAATTCCAGTTGTGTGACTCGGCCTGTGGTGTCTCCTTTAATATTTCCACACACACACAGGCACAAACACACTTTCTCTCAGACTTATTAAAAGGAACACTAACAGATATTTGGACACGTATGGTTACATATTGTCATCAGGTTTGCATTTCTTTTGTTTAATCAGAAATGACACATACTTTTGCTTCAGAAAGTACTCAGACACCATTACTGTTTGCACATTTTTCCATCAGTCTACATTGTATGACCTCTACAGACAAAGTGAAAGCATGTTTTTTGAATTTATTTTCTAAATTTATGAAAGATCAAAAACTAAAATCTCTTGTCTCCTTTATGTTGGCCCTCCAAATTGTGGTCAGGTTTCCTCTCTTTGCTTTATTTATTCTTAAGGTGTGTCTAAAACTGAACTGAAGAAGTACTTTGGTCAGGGAGGAGTCCAAATCCAACAGTCCTCTGCAGAGATGGGAGAAACTGCTAGAAGGATGACCATCTCAGCAGCACTTCATCAATTAGTCCTTTATGGTAGAGCAGCTAGACGAGAGCCATTCCTTTTGCATGACAGTCCACTGGGAGTTTGCCAAGTGGCATTTTAAAGACTTGGAGAGCATGAAGAGAAAGATTCTGAAGTCTAATAAAACAAAACTTTATCTCTGGGCAGAACTCCAAGCTTTATGTCTGGTAAACACCAGGCACTGCTCATCACCTGGCTGATACCATCCCTACAATGAAGCATGGTGGTGGTAGCATCTTGATATGTAGGAGCTGCTGAGCAGGAGAGATAGGGAGGCTGATCAGAGTTGAGGGAAGGATGAATGCAGCCAATTACAGACAGGTCCTTAAAGGCAACCTGCTCCAATGCACATGACCTAAAGCTGGCGTTACAGTTCATCTTTTAGCATGACCAGGGGTGAAGCATACAGCCAAGACAATGCTGGAGTGGCTTCAGCAACAAGTACGTCATTGTCCTTTAATGGCCCAGCCAAAGCCCAGACTTAAATATAATAGAACATCTGTGGAGGTACCTGAAGATGGCAGTCTTCAGATGTTTCCCATCCAGACTGACATGAATTGAGAGGACCTGCCAGGAGGAGTGCAAATCTTGTAGAGACTTACCAAAAAGCTGTAGTTTCTACTAAATGTACTTCTATAAAGAGTGTGAATATTTTTCAAAATTAGATATTTAATTTTGTCATTATAGGTTATGGAATGTAGATTGGTGGGAAACGTCTCTACTTTATTGATTAAAATTACATCTGCAACACAATAAAGTGTACAAAAAGTGAAGAGGTCTCAATAATTTCTGAGGTGACTGCAAAACGTCCCCCTTATTGTAAAAATGGTGTTCCACTCTTGCAACACATGGAGCTTTAGTGGCCTCATCCAAATAAACTCAAACCTACAAGCCACGTTTTCAGCACATTGCTGTTAACACTTGACGTCTCCGTTGTGATTTCACCTTAAATCTAACTCGTGCAAACACCTGGAACATTCCTCAGAAACTATGCATACACAGATGATATGGAGACAGTATGAAGGTAGCAGTCGAGGCTGCAGCTGCAGGCTGTTTCTCCTGCTGAGAGACTCTGCAGCTCCTCATGTGTTCCATCCTCCTTGTCTTTCCTCATGTAACAGTACACCAGTTCCGCTAATGAGCTGGCTGAAGGCAGCACAATGGGATGGAAGCTGCTGGAGAAAAATCACTTCTGACGTAACATAATCTAGAGTGGGGCACTTTCTATTTGAATACACAGGATATACAGTACTGTGTCATGTATGTGCAGTTGTGACTGCATGTCTTTGTGTGATTCATTCATCTTTTTATGATGTTGCATTGGTGGGCTTTGTGTTTTATTTGTGTTTTTGCAGGCACTGATTGTAACATCTGTGTTCATGTGTGGTCCACTCAAAGCACAACATGTGTCCCTGGTTAAAAGTGGATTATTTCACTTCTTTAAAAATCTGAAAATATCCCTCTTCTAGTCACCTCCGTAGAAAACAAATGGACTTTAATGGCATTCTTTGAATTCTTGGTGAGTGGAGCCTCTGTTTCCGTATTTCACGGATCTGAATGGTGTGGCTCAGGCAGTCTGGAATTCCTGGCTACGAGATCAAAGGCCTTGATTTATCAGGATGTACTCTCTGTAAGGTCTGTGCATGGCCAGGGAAACTTGGATAAACACACCTGATCATGCACAAGTGAGAACCTGAGGCTCAGGAAATGTCAAAATCAGGGTTGTTGCAGCATTGCTGTGGTCACTATCATGTTACGTGTGACTAGATTTGTCGAGTGCTTGACAAAAAGTAACAGCATGCTTTTTGGATTTGATGTCTGGATGTGAACTCTGTGCTCGAGACAGCCATGGGAACAGGGTAGGATCAGGACGAGTCATGCGTTATCATGCATTGTCAGTGGGTGTGTTGTAGGCTTGAAATAACCATGGCCAATCACAGCTTCTCTGCTCATCTGATTTAAAGCAGCATCCCTTTTGCCAAGGCAGCTGTTGCCCCAGTAACTCAGTGTTGTTAAATGAAGATACAGAGACAGGACTGTTGGAAACTGAGGATTTTAGTGGTATGAAGAGAGAAATCTGACAAACAGTTGACTTGGTGAATCTTAACTCTAAAGTTGCAACGTGCTGCTCCTCCCAAGTCATCCAAGTATCAACCAGTTGCAAAAAAATGTGACAAACTTCTATCATGTTAGAGCAGTCTTTATCCTTGTATACTATTTGAGGTACAGTCCCCTGTATATGTGTTACACTTGCTTATTGACATCAAACCAACTGAGGCAACAAAAAGGTAAAACTGCCTCAGGTTTTGTGGTATCACAGTGAAGATGTAAAGTAATTGCTTCCTTGATAACTTTACCGGTAAAATTCTTCATCTTATGTTGTTATTAGAAACCAGTATGCTCTGTTTTGCCATCTGTTGACTCAAACTGTAAATTTTGGATTGCATTTCATGTCTCAGTGGTACCAGTCAGTAATGTGTATTTGGATGTCTCAGTGTATTAGGTATAAGTCGCTATCAGCCATGAGTGCCTTCAATAGTCTCCTACTATATAACACAGAAGTTCTCGGTCTCAGGTATTGTTCCATTGCAGTGAAGCAACTTGCTGTATGAACATTTTCCTGCTTTATTTTCACATAACTTTTTTCGGGTTTTTCTTTGTGACACTTTGACCTTTGTGGATTTACACTGGGATTTTGTTCAGGCCTAAGTGTTGACCCACCCAAAAATATAACACAAGCCAATCAGTGTGGTTAGCGCGCACACAATCTACATGAAGGCCAATTGGCAAATATGTTATGAAATACTGAAAAAAAATGAGACTGGGCCTTTGACTGGCCAGCGTACTCTACCATAGATCGACTCATAACATAGTATATAGGCAGTGTAATGATATGTGATTTTAGCTGATTATTTCTCGACATTAGTTATGCCAGATGCAGTTAATTTGAGATAAGTGCTTCCAGAAGAATATTTGCTTTGAGATGTATGTTTAAAGGCTCCATTAAGAATTCGGGAATCGTGCCAAGTTTAGTGGCAAGGTCACCCAACTAATGTTGACCATATGACTCGTTTTATTGACAAAGTGTACATTAAAGAGTGTTTAGGTAATTGAGCGCTGACAGAGAGCGAGGTCAGAGAGACTGAAGCAGTAGTTCTTCTCATTTAATGGTAGGAAACTATCAGTGCAACGAAAGGCCGGAGTTTAGCACCTCACCTCTCCAGTGTCAAAACCGTTCCACAGAATGTTGTCTTGGTTATTTGCTGAGGAGGGCACGTCAGTTTTAAAGGTATGTTGAATTCATTTAGACCTGGTTCATTTGGACTTGTGTCCCTACATTGCAAAAACAATCAACACAGTTATGATGCTGGAGTCAAAATTCATTACCAAGTTTTCCAAGTTTATAAGAATGCTTTCTTTCATACAAGTCATGAGGTAAATGCTGAAGGAAGGTTCTGGCTGGATATTTTGGGAACGAACAAAACTCCTAACTTTTGAGGACTGACGTCGAAAAAAAATCATGAGGGTAGCAACTGCGCACCTTGCCGAGCTGTTATTTTGAAAAACAGTGACGTTGAGGTGAAGTGGCTTGAGTATAGAATCATAAGTGGTGCTCTGCGAAAGTTGCTTGTGTTTGTTCTTAATGTCAGTGACAGCTCCTGACTGTTGAACACATGCCCTCTCTGAGAGTTTCATCGTGGTGACTGCTGCTTTTCCGCCTTCGGAGTGAAAGCCAAGTGTCGGCGGAGGAGTGCTGAGTCATGGCTTTGAGGTGGCTCTAACTGTAAAAATCACTTGTTCGCCTTGGGTACCTGGGTGCCCGAGCCAGCACTATTTCTCAATCACAACCAGCTGTCTGCATGTCTGAAAACTCACACCAAGCCACAGAATTTTGTTAAAATAAAGAGTCAACCTGCTTTAAAAGCCCCAAATGCTGCTGCCTGCTGTTTTTGCTGAGGACTGGAGCCACTCCTGAAACACAGCAGAGTGCTCCTCTGAGGCCTCTCAGGGCTGCACATAGATAGTGCTTTACTACATTTTAGTGACTGTAAAGAAAATGAAAGTATTAGTTATGATCATTTATATATATTGTATTAAACATATGTTGAAATAGCAAGGTCCAGTGTTGAAATGGCATCAACCTGCAAATTCTAGCTTTTTTTTTTATTAATGCAGATTAAATTGGTGCTGTTAAGAACACCGCTGCATGTCGGAGAACAGCATATGTTTTTATTAACTTCTATCGCAGCAGGCTTCGGACATAATTTTTTTTTATCCTATTTATGATCTCACAGCGGTCAAACTTAGCTTGTATTCATATCAACCGTTATGGTTAGCAGCAACAGCACCATAAAAACATGTTATACCTGGATTGACAAATAGAAGTCACCTCAGGGTTGCGTACATTCTTTTGATTACCCAAGGCTGAAGAAATCACAATGAAGCAGTGGCCATTTTACATCAAACACCTTCTCAAAACTACCCTGACCTATCCCGTCCAGGGCCGAGGACCTCCTACTAGGATGCATTGGGTAGGAAGGTACATACATTCTTCTATTTCAGGGATTTAGAACATTATCTTCAGCAAAATGTACAGTAAAGGAAAAACGTTCCATTAATATTGATACAATCATGCGTTTTCCATTCTTTGCACCTTGTTATTGAATTTGTTGTTTGTTACAAGTCCTGCATATTACACAGTAGGTCTGTCCACATCAGGGTTGGAAGTACTGATACTCTTGTCCTGTCAACATCAGTATAGTGTGATAATCTTCACAGTGTAGAGCTGGGAGAAAGCCATGTAAAGTTGGGCGTTGACCATATTTCACACTCACATCAGAAGCACCATTGGAATGCATTTAACACAACCCTGAAGTATCTCACACATACTGTAAAAGCTGTAATTCACTGAGTCTTCTTTAGACACAACCTTTTAGTTGGAATTGTGTCTCTTAAACTTTTTCCTACTTTTTGACACATCCATTTGAGGACTTTTAAGGGAACAGTGTGTAGAACTGAGGATGGTCAATTAGCAGAAATGAAATATAATATTTATGTTCATATAATCACCCGAAACAAGGTGCTTTTGCTACCTTAGAATGAGCCCTTCATGTCTACACAGGGAGCCGGTACTCTTCCACTGACCTCGCCATGTTGCACCGCCATGTTTCCACAGCACCACAGAGAACACAAACCTGATACTGATTGTGTAGATTCTCTTTCACGTTTGAAAGGGAAGCCAAATTCATTTGGTGGTAATATGCAACCTCACCGCAATATGCCGCTAAATCCTACCCACTGGTCCTTTAATAGATACATGTACAATAGATATCTACAATAAAACAGCTCTAGAGTGGAGGTTATATTCATGAACTAACCATATAAACGTATTTCTGAACACATTTTTGACACACACACACACACACACACACACACACACACACACACACACACACACACACACACACACACACACACACACACACACACACACACACACACACACACACACACACACACACACGTCATTCCAGAGGTTCGACTCACCAGCTAACTCAATAATGACCTCCAAAAAGCTTTCTCATTAGCCTTAAAGTAAACGGTCATCCCTGCACAAAGCCTGAATGAGATTCTGTAAAGTCAAATATACAGGTATTTTATGGCCTGCCGCTGGATCCACATGCCAGGAGTAATTTAGGAAAGACCACACTTCGACATGTGTATCCCAATGACTTTTTGATTGTTACAATTACATGTGCATGGCTCTTGTTAAGGCTCCTGACCGTTTATAGTTTCCGGCTGAGTACAGAGATTCAGATATTTTTTTTCCTCATTTATGGGGGAACATTAGAGGCCGCCTGCCTCTGAGGCCTCATCGCAGATGGTCCGATGATTTGCACGCCGAGGACCCCACACTAGAATATTTTTACCCTTGTAGCCTTTCTTCTCCTTTCTTTCTTGTGCTCCATCTCTGTATTTTGTCATTTCTCCTGCCAACCAGCTTAGCTCAGCTCCCGGAAAGCTATAAAATGAGTGTTTAAACAAAAAACACTGGCATGCATTTGCGCTCCTTCAAAGAGGACTAATTCTGGTGTTGGAGACAGTTCAGAGACTTGTCTCAAGTCTCGTTGGATAATCTCAGACACATTCTCAATTGACAAACACAGAGGGGTGAGCTATATATTTGCATGGCAATTCCAAGCATCGCCACTAACATCAGCCACATGGCGTGCCGTGACAAAAGACGACAGTGACACACGATTGAAATTAAACAAAAATGTCCAAGTCTCCATGGCTTTATACCTGAGACGGCATTGGGAGTTGTGTGTTCCCAGGCCTGTCATGAGTGCTGCGCTCCAGTGCTGCAGTTCCCAAGAGGTTGCGCGCTCCAATCTCTCTAATGAGAGAACCTTCCAGACTAGACATTGTGGGCTCTGGCTCCAGCCTCCAGCCCATGCTGTTCTCACCACAAAGAAACAAGCCATGTTATTCACTGATTCCTTTCTGACATCCCTGGCCAAAAAGTCTCCAATCCCATCCTCCTACTGCCACCACTTTGGACTTCTCTCTGCAACACTTACCCTCATCTTTTTTGCTTTCCGATCATTTTCTTTACATTTTTGTTATTTTCTCATCTTAAATGTGGTCTGAGATGTTATGATGACTCAAACGATGCATACTCTTCCGTTGACGCACAAATAGAAATGTAAGAGCGCTGTTCCTACACAGGCAACGCTCAGGCGAACCAGCTCACACGTTCAAACTCGTACAGGAGCGCTGCTGTGCTTGGCATGTTCAGCGAGTGTCGGTGTTTACACAGCATGTGATAGCTCTGGCTAACAGGAGAGAGGAAATAGCATCGACAGAAAGGGTGGCCAGTTCTGAAGGAGGAGGTCCATCTGTGCAAACAGCACCTAGTTAAGGGAGTTATTAATTATCCCGGGTCTCGCCAACCAAACTTTTGGGGTGTGTGTGTGTGTGTGTGTGTGTGTGTGTGTGTGTGTGTGTGTGTGTGTGTGTGTGTGTGTGTGTGTGTGTGTGTGTGTGTGTGTGTGTGTGTGTGTGTGTGTGTGTGTGCAGGCAGCAGCAACATTTTGACTAGTAAGATACATTACATGAGGAATCACAGGAACATTCAGAGCATCTTCCACAACAAGCAAGCAAGTCCTTTCACAGGCTCTCCTCTGTACTTCCTCACTTTCTCTTAAATTTGGGAGAGAGGAGTCAATGGCTTTTTTATTTTAACCCCTCCATTTTGCTTTCAAGAATGTCTGCAATGCTTCCCAAGAATCTTGCCTTGTTGACTTTGGTTTGGGATAAAAGGTGCAGCCTCCTCTGTTCTCCATGCTGATCCGAAAGGTGATTAGGCTGGCCTCAACATGAGCCCATGCATAGCCCCGCACATTGACCCAGACAGATTACCCTCCGTTTCTGTGTGCTGCTGTTATTCAGGGGAGCCAGGTGAAGAGACAGACGAGAGGGGAGAAATTAAGAGAAGAATGTTGGTAGCTTGGCGGTGGTGGAGAGGACACAAAGTTCAGATGCTTGTTGTATTGAAATTGTTTGTTTGGGGACGCTGCTTCATGTGTCTTCTCTTAGTTATGCAGTTCATTCTGATGGATTCCAAATTTCTTGAGGAACTTATTCCTGGAAACAGTTTTGTTCTGTATTCACAGTATATACGAGTTTCTATCAGTGATGTGCCAGTTTATAGTTTATGGTTGTATTAAACACTCAAATGTTGAGTACAATCATCAGTAAGGTATCGTATCTATCTGGTTGCTGCTTCTGGTTCTTCAGTTCAATCTGTTATCCAAA
This sequence comes from Brachyistius frenatus, assembly GCF_029030835.1. Classification (NCBI taxonomy): domain Eukaryota; kingdom Metazoa; phylum Chordata; class Actinopteri; family Embiotocidae; genus Brachyistius; species Brachyistius frenatus. The sequence goes on from NW_027210601.1 coordinate 10,034,867, forward strand.
CATGCTCAGTGTGTGCCAGTTTTAAACTGTTTACTTTAGTTTTTTCAGTTTTCTACATCTAGCTATTTGCAGTTAAGTTTTCATGGTTGTTTATGTGGATTTCATGGTCTTTCATTTAGTTTTAAACAAGTGGTAATATGGAAATTGTAATTTCAGTCCAACCCAGAGTCACGCCAAAGTGTGTAATACACCTGCCAGTCCACGATAGGAAACCGTGTCAGTGAGTTCTGACTCACCTGGGTGTGATAAACCAGGTGATGAGATTAAGTGGGAAAAAAACAAGTGGTTATCTTCAGAGAAACAAAAGCATGTGGTTTGGGTTAGGCACCACAACTTTTTTGTCAGGGTTAAGAAAAGATTTCTATAAAAATAACTGCATCGCTGTCTCACGGATTCGAACCCTTGTCCTTGGGTGAAAATCAGTCAGTACCCCCAATGTCTGACTGTAATCAAGCAAACTTTAAGTACTGCAGAACACTTTTATATAGATTGATACCATTTTATATATGTGTGTTAAGTATGGCGTTTATACAACGCAAAACTACAAGCTAAGCTTAGCTTAGTATAAATATGAATGAGTAATAATTTGCCCTGATCTGTGCAAAGCTAAAAAAAAATCTGCCTACCAGCATTTCTAAAGCTCACTAAGTAACATGTTGTATCTCCTGTTTGTGGTTTTACTGGAAGTCATGTACTCTTCCCTGTCATAATCTTCTTCCTCTTGTGAACTGACAATGAGCTCCCTTCATTGTTGTAACTTTGACGACGTATTAAACTTCACCACTACCTAAATTCCTCTTGGCTAGTTTCTCGGTCACAATTGTACACCAAGTCATGTTTGTCTTTCAGGTTTTGTTTTTCCCGAAGAACCTCATCTTAAAACAATCTGTGCGATGCATTCTGCCTTCATTAGAAATAACCGGAACAGTTCATCATTTATTTTTTTTTTACTTCTAGAGCAAGTCAGTTTACATTTAATTACTCACAATTTCAAGGTGCTATTTCCTCATCTTACTGACAACTTGTGATGTCCTTGATGTTTCACACATGGTTCCATTGTCACGTTCATGGGCAGATCTTGGTCCAGTATAGATTATCTTTGAGTTAGTTTTCATCACCAGTTCTACAGTCACTTCTCAATACAATGTGTTGATTTGAGGCTTCAGGCTGTCTAAACATATGGTGTAACGTGAGCAGTACCACAGCAGAGCAGCAGTACCGGTGCTCCATTTGTCTCAGAAGGCATTCAATTGCGGTATTGAGCTGTAGGTCACTCACATTTTGGAAGAGCTCAGTGTCCAATCCACAAATGCTAAAGTTAAGAGACCAAAACAGGGAAACAGAAAAAAAAGGATGTAATGTGTAAAACACAAGCTAATATGTTGCTTATATAGACATCTGGACTGATTGAAATAGTGTTTTCTGTTCCATCAGATGTACATATTTCAGATGACCGACATAGTGTCTGAAAGGGTATCTGTTGCAGACATGCTTCTAGAGGTGTAAGTTGCTGCACATGGAGGTGCAGACTACCTTTTCCAGTCTCAGCTGAGCGAAGCTAATAAGAAGACTGACAGGTACAAATTTTCTTATCTCGCTCTTGGCAAGAAAGCAAATAAATGCTTTTCTCAAAACTTTTCTTTTAACCACAAACTGTGCCTCTGATATCATGGTTCATGCTAAACCTTCAAAAGTGTGCACTGATGCAGAGGAACCAGCGTCAAATATTGGCTTATTATTTCCCTCTCCAGTGCAACAGTTGATCTTGGAGATGCATTTTTCTTCCCCTGCTACCTCAATATTCTTTTCCTCTCCACACTGTAATTACCCTCTCCCCTTTCCCAACTCCTCTCCCCAGAACTACCATCAGGAAGCTGTAAGTAAAACTGCTGTTTTGAAATAAGGGCTATTTCCACATTCACCATACTCTGATGCATGGGTGAGAGAAAAGCGTGATTGGCTTGCACGGGCCAACAATAATATTGTGTTTAATCTAGATATCATTACATGCAAAATGAGCAGGAAAAATTCAAGGGCACCATTGTTTCCCTGGGCTAGTTTTTCGAGCGTCCAATGATGGGGTGTTTCCTTTAGAAACCCAAGCCAAGAGAGATGTGGAGGTGCCACAGTTTTTGAGAAAAATGAAGCGAAAGACCCAGAATTAGAACGACAGAGGGGAGCGGAGGAGAGAGAAAAGGTGAATACATTGAAATGAGAGCAGTTATTGATCGCCCTCCAAATAGCATTTTGAAACACGTGGACAGAAAATGCTGCATTTGATCTTTCTGTGACACCATGGATGACCCTGCATCCTTGTTGTGCACTTGAAATTACATTGACATGGAGCTAATCACTGTTATTTTTGCCCCTTACTCTGTAAAACCAATATCACAACCGCTGCTCTCTTACTGGGATTTAGATGAGAACATTAATTGCTCTTTGCTTACCATAATTGCACAGAATCATGTGTGTTTCTCTATAACATTGCCAAAATATTACACGCTTCATGTTGATAGTTTGACCAGCTCATGTAATTAACGTTAATTAAACTACAGCTCATAAAATATTCCAGTGTTAGCTGTCATTTTAGTCAGCAAATTCAAAAGCGGTCGGCTACAAACGAGTAGGTCGGCTACAAACGAGTAGCTTGGTTTTTCTCTATTTCAGGACTTCAATTGCCAAAGGTCAGAAGAGGGAACGTCAAGTGGAAAACTCACTGCTTCTACTTGGCGCTTGGATGAGGCACTGGGACCAAGGCAATCCTCTGCCGCCCTGTTTCTCATTGCCTCAATCCAAGGGGACAAATTAGGGCCAAGTGCAGCAGTGGAGAAACAGGAGGAGGAAACAGAGGCAGGGACATCTGTAGGTTCCCCAAACTGAGCCAGAGAAACTGACGAAGGCTTGTTGGAGCTTATTAGGGAGGACACACAGTTCCTGGAAGACAGGGGGAAAGTAAGAGGAGCAGGGCAAGGACCAACGGCTCAATCATCCCCTTTGGAAAGAAGAAAGATTTTTTTTTGTACTTATACCGAACTCGGACTTTTTTAGTAGGAGGTAATTGATTTGAAGGTGAATGTGGGAGTCAGGCAACTGGATAGTAAATAAAGTCAGAGGATATCTGGTGGATTGATGAAGAATAACAGAATCAAACACACAGGACTGGGGCAAGAACTGTGACACTTAAAGCAACATGAGTTGATTTTGGCCACTTGGGGGCAGTGGACCAAACTGTAAACACAATCACAGGAACTATTTTAATTGTATAAAATCATTACGTTAAACATGTTAGCAAACAATATCATTCATTTATTTGGAGTGGTGTTTCTTGCTAGACATCAAATGGCAAGTCCAGTCCTGACTTTCATTTTAGCTCTAGTTTGGTCTTCACTAACCCCTTAGAAGAACTCTATGGCAATCTGTGGAACATCTAATGCAGCAAAATGCTTTACTTTATTATGACCTTTGCTGTGGTATTGTGCCAAAAGTCATGTGACTGAAGTCATTTGGCGAAGTACAAAAGTCCTTAAGTCTGCATGTAAAGGCTAGTTGGGATGGTCAGATGGGTAAAACAGAAGATTTTCACCCGAGAGGACAGGGTTCAGTCCATGAGAAGCAGCATAGATTTTCTTAAAGAAATCTTTTCCTAACCCTAACCACATGGTTATTTTCCTTAACCTAACCACACGGTTTTCCACGTGGTTTTGTTTTCCTTAACAACATGGTTTGGCGTGACACCAGATTGGCTGTTTGCTGGGCAAGCATGTAGGTTTATCTCAAAGTTATTGCTGACAACAGCAGTCGAAATCTACACCATGAGAGGAAACTTAAACAGTAAAGTTGTGTTGCAGTAGAGCTGACATAGAGTTTGTTCACCAAAACAAGAGGCAGAAAGACACTAAAACACTTTCAATTTCTGTGGGTTTGTCATTATGGGAAACCCCCAATTAGCAATTTCATCTCTACTTAATGTAGAAATGTGCGTGAATGCAGATTTACTCTGTGAACTTTACTGCTAAAGCTTCAGTCTTTTACTGTGTTTGCCTGGCTTCACAATAGCCCTGTCTGTGAAATACTAGAGCTTCCCAAATTCATTCATCCTTGAATTCATTACAATAAGGGTTTTCACTGAGGCTGAAAAAAATGAATAAAAAGAGGGAGCCCAAAGTGTTACTGGACTCCCGACACCTGACTGTTGTTAGAAATATCACATATGCACTTGTTTTAAGGGATGGAGTGTTTTCATTTCGTGCAGTACTTGTGGCGTTCTCTGTTCAGTGCATTTACAGTGCAGAAACCGATTCCTCTCCCGTATGTAATGCTTTGCAGACTGCCAGCCAACTTTGATTCATCAAACTTTAACCATAGCTGACATTGAACATGGCATTACACTCCTGCTGTTGACAGAAATTTGTGTGAGTGTGCAACTTTAGAACAAACCTACAGCATTTCCACCTTCTCACTACACATTTTTGTATCTGTTTCTTAATGGAACATTTTCTTTATGATCGGAGGCAGAGGGTCAGATAAGCAAGAACATTTACTAACCACCAGAATCTGATCCGCTCGATATCCACAATTGATTTGCGCCCTTATATTACACAGGAAAGGAAACGATAGGATCAGCTAATGCTCCCGGTCTCCCCATCCCCTTCTTAATAACTCCTCAGAGAGGACGAGAGGAAGATGAGGGAGGAAGAGGGAGCTCAGAGAGGGTGAGAGTGCCACGGGATGTGATTAGGCCGGACCTCCCGTTTATGATTTCTGTATTACAGGCGCTTGGTGCCAGACATTCCCTCCATGGAAGGAATGTCTTCTTAACCAGTTCCATGTGAATGGTTTAGGAGGGAACCACAGCCCACTGGTTGGGTTGAAGGCTCAGCTTTTAAAACACACACCGAGGGAGAAATATGTAGAGGATGGAGGGCAAGACGCTGGAGAAGAGGCATACTAGGGGAAACATGATGAACAAAAGGTCAGAAATGAGTGGAGGGATTTCACGTGTTGTGTACCACATGCACACGGCGTACTGCTCTATATGTACAAGGTTCAGGCCACTTTATACCTATCTATTTTCCAATCTAGTAACCACTCCAGCTGCTGTGGACATAGATTAAACATAGAATTACTCAATATTAAGTGGTAGTGGTGGTAAGAATAAAGTTAGTGATGTGGCTTTCGGTTTCATACAAAACACAGGCTAATATCTTTTCCAGGATAGCGTGACTTAAGCTTTATTAGGCAATAAGAGGGAAAGAAAGAGAGATTAGCCCCGAGTAAGAAAAAAAAAATTCATATTTATATGAAATTTGTTGGCTTTTTGTCGATGAGATCATCAGATATATTGTGTATATGTGTTAAAATCATATTGGATGAGGCATGATTTACTGGAACATCTATGAGATCCAAATGTCATGAAGTCCACATGGAGAGATTTTGTTTGATATTTTATCATATGGCCTTCTATCACCCCACATCCCGGGCCAACAAAAAGACATACTCAGACATGAAACAACATCATAAAAGCCTGGCATGCTGTCTGTGTCTCATTTTATAAATTCAACCAACTGTGTTAGTGACAATTGTACACCATTTAACCATAATTGCATCACCACCTAATCATTAATGTATAAGTGTTCTTACTCTGCATTTCACACTGTTTCTCTTCCAACGATAAATTGGCCTAAAAAAAAAAAAAAAAAAACACGAACCCTGCGCCATCCCTCTGCAAGTTATGTGCATTTTACAAAGGAGCAAAGTGTTTATGTTTGTTTGCCCTGGAGTTTCTTCTCGACTGGATTTTAGCCACATTAACAAAATGCTAACATGCACGCTGTGCAGCAAAAGGCAGCAATTAGCAGCAGGAAAAAGACTCGCATGGTGAAACTGCTGTAAAAGGCTTTAATTTGGCATCTTAAATAAACAATTATGTGCCATAAAAAAAACAATGCACAACTTCAGACGTATCTTTACAGGCCCTGTTAATACCATATTTAATGTGTAATTCTGTAATGTGTACCCCCCCCCCATTCCCTTATTTCCTCGTTTCTGTTAGTCCATACAAGTCACAACCTTGTCCTATACAAGCTGCTGGCCTTAGCTCCAACAATAATGTTTATTTGACTATCTCAGGAAAGAAAAGACACGCCTGTCGGTACGAGCTAGTCAAAGCAGGAAATCTATGAGAGGAAATTTAGATGTCCTGCACATATGCAAGCCCACTCTCCTGCACCTAAACACTCGGTGTACAAACAGACAAGACACAAGCCTGAGGAAAGATGGGCTGTGGCCCCGAGCCTGCAGCATAGTTGATGAGATGATTGGCCATGTTGAAAATATGGAGGCATGTTATTAAAAAGGACTGTAGAGGCTTTTTTTCCAGGGCTCGTCCTCCATATACAACCAAAAATCCAGAGAAGAACACAGATATTGACACGGATTCTGCAAAACTCTTGACTAGTACGAATTCAATTGGTATGATTGGTACGAAATGCTTAAACTTAAGAAAAGATTGTGCTTCTTTTTTAAAGGTCCATTCTTGTATATATTCTGTATTCCATTTCTTTTGTGATTATGAAGCTGGAATCTGTGCAATCTAAGAGATTTACACTGCTCGTCTTCAACAACTGTACCGTTCTGACTTTTGTAGGAGTGCGATGTCACAAACTCACTCTCAAGTCATATGTGTTATTTCTCAGCACCGCTTTTATCTGGGGAAAAAAAAGGCAGAGTGATCATTCTGTCGCTGAGCTAGTAAGCTACAAAACTAAAGAAAACCTGTGGTTGGCCCGGGCGTGCATCATTCAGAAAAGATTCAGCCAGTCAGAATAGAAGGTGTTTGATATCCATGCGCCTAAAAGCACAAAAACAAAACAGCCTGTTCTTGGTAGAGCTTCAGGAAGAAATTTAGGAGAGGAGATATGAAACTAAACTAGTTCTTATAACCACAAAAAGTTTTGTTGTGGATATCAAGACTGCAAATAAAACACCAGTATTGTGTAAAATATGGGACATTTAAGAGCTTAATTAAATGAAACTCTATTATTTACTTCTGTATACTGTGTAATAGATTGTATTGGTAGTGGAAGGGTCCACCATTTCTGCGCTAGGTTAAAATTGCTTTTGCCTTAATTAGACAGTTACAGTGTAGAAAGATGGGAAAAGTGTGGAAATCCGTGCAGCAAAGGAGCGGCTGGGCGGGAGTCCATGTGTCTGGAACTCTCAGCCATCAGCTCGCTCACTTCTGTTGTATTTCTGATGAAGTATCTCCTCAACAAGTGTAAAGAGAATAAAGATCAAAAGGTGTGGTCTGATCAAGGTTAAAAAAAAAAAAAAAGACCACTGACACAGGTCACTGATTGTTCTGCCTTTCAGAATGGCTGAGCGAACGCTAATATGAGCAGCGTATCCAGACTATAATCACAGCGGAAAACTGAAGCTATGAGCGATGAGTCTGGAGGAGCTTGTCTAGCTTACTGCTGCAGCGCCATTGAATACTGCACTTTTAATTGCTAGTGGTGTATTTGCTCAAGTTGAATGTCATTCCTTGGGATACTGGGCTGCATTATGACATAGTCATATCTCCATTTTCTCTCTTTTCTCAATCTCTTCCTCTTTTCTCGTGTTTTTGTGACACATCTGTGTGTGACTCTTTACCCATCCATGCATGTCATGCTCTTTATCTAGTAGCATCCTCATCCAAGAAACTGATTTAGGTCTTGGTTGCTCACTTGCTGCCTTCATGGGTGGTCCTTGCCACAGTTTTTTTGCTGTGGTGTTTGTACAGTTCAGGGGTCTTTGTTTTTCTGGCATGTCTCTCCATGCTAACCAAAGCCGGAGGCCTGCTGCATGTTTTCCTTTGCATATCTACACATCTGCAGGCTTTTGGGAGAAACTGGGCAAAAAGCGGGAAAACAGATGGAGGGTGGAGAAGTAGAGAGGCAGAAAAACACGAATGCTCCTGCCACTTTCTTCCGTAGGTGTATGTGAGCGTTAGTGTTAGCCCTCCTCCCCTGACATAAACTGTGGTTTGTTGGCAAAGGCCTGGCACTCATGTTGACAGGCTCATTATTTATACTCCATTTTGACAGCTTGTTTTGTGTGATATACACACACATATTTCCATCCTCGCTCCGCCCTGTCTTCTTAGTTCCACAGGAATAAGTCAGCGTAATGAATTTTGTATGAAAAAACAGTGTTTCCCCAAAGGGTGTATTATGGATCAAGCAGTCACTCAGTCACCAGCGCTTTATGGCTAATTCCCCCCAATCTGAACAAGGTCATATTGTTCACTATTTATACTCCCAGAATGATCAAAGTGGAAAAATGATCCCTTCCGACAGGTAATATTTCTAAACGCCTCGCTGAGAACCAATTTTGTGTTATTCAAACCGTTTTCCCAGATGCATTTCTCAGGACGTATTACCCACTCAGAATCTGAAATTCATGATGTGATATCTACAGATTGTCTGTGAACAGAGCTCGGAGACGGTGCCTGCAGTGCAGTTTCTCTGCTTCCTCGTGTCCAGAGGACGTTGGGTGGTGGGACACGTGGAAACAGCTGTTTAGGGAGGAGGTTCCTGTGTGCACCACGGTCTGGACACATTCACAAAGCCAGACAGGAAGCCAGGTGAGACAGGGCCGTCAGTATGCAGTGTATGAATGTGATGAGAAAAGCTTATTTGGCTTTAAAAGGGGTTGTAACACCAAACAAACAAGCCCAGAAGCTTCCCCAGGGTCAGCAAGTGGTCAAGTGAGTAAATGAGTTTGTTATAATAGGACTAAACTTACAACTGTAGATTTGAGAGGTCCGTGGAGACCTTTTTAAGTCATTCGCAGCAGGAACACAGAATCTACTTAGTGTACAGCCCAGGTTTGTAATGCTTGGGAAAGAGAAACCTGCAAACACAATACTACAGGGAAAGTTGTTGTCTCGTGGGGGTGACACTCGAGAGTTTACACTTGGTTTCTATTAGCGTTTTATTGAACCTGAATCCAGCATCAAATCTGAGTTATTCATATAATCAGCCCAGCCCTTAACATTTCATAATTACATTGCAGACAATTTACTAAGATAACTATACACAGCTGAGATCTGTACTTTGTTTTGGCTGAGAAAGACAATACAAATTTCTGAATCTTTATTTACATGCTGTATCTACAACCTAAATCGGGATTTCTCAGCTTTTGTATCTTTAAAACTCACCTATCCATCCATTATCTATACCCTAAAAGCACTTACAGACTCAGAACATAAAATTAAATACATTTTAGATGTAGATTTAGCACAGCCAATTAATTCCTATTTAAGAAAGGAAAAAAGGTCCAAAGCACTCCTCAAGCGAAAATAAAACACCTTTATTCAGATGGCTAGGCGTTTAATTTTTTTCCAGCAGAGTGCCTTGGACTTTTATCTTTTTGCATTTTTTTGTTCCCTTCCAAAGAGCTCCTTCAATACATGATTTGAACTTCCTGTTTGATAATTCTTACTTTTTTTGCACACCTCTTTCATGAGCTGTTTGCTACAAATACATACAGTCCCAAATGACAAACTGGTAAGTTATTGGCATGATATGCATTTTTTGGTGAAAAAATTATTTTAATTTATGAGTTGAACATTTGAGAGGGAGACTCCAACAATCATATGGTTCGTTTCACTCTGGGCTACTCACTATTCGTCAAATTTTCCTCAACTGCACTGTAAACTTAATTTTAGAGTAAATCTTAGTGGTTTGTCTCTCTTTAACAATCAAAATGTAGCATAACTCTGTTTAAAGAATAACTGATGCCACAGAAAGCCGGCAGTACACTCTAGTCTAGCCAGTTTTTCATAAAAATGTACAGTAAGAAGTCACAAACAATCTTTGCACACGTCCCCCTGCTTAAACTCTAAACTCCCCGACAGTTTACTGTAACATCTTGTCACTCAGCTTATCCTGCTTTTGTTTTCAAAGCAGGAAGTCTTCCACAGTTACTTTGCAATGTTTGTTCAGCTTGTTATCTCCAGATCACTGCTTAATTACCTTGTCATTTTCATATCAGACTGTCTTCAGGCAAACAGGACTTAATTATCTAATTATCTAGAGATAACAAATGTGCATTATGTGCTGCCAGTTAGTCAGACAAAACAGTATATATTGTTATCTTGAGATATCAAACCCTGTCTCTTGTGATTGTGGCCCTAAATGTCTCATTATCTCAAAAATAAGCTCTATTGCACCATTGATGTGCGATGTAGAGTCCAAACATCAGACTGACCCTGTCAGAGGGAGAGAGAAATAATCAGAGTGCAACTTTACTGGCAGTGGATTCAATTTTTAATTGTGCAAAAAAGGCCAAGATTACATCCTGTTAAAGTGTTTGTCCTGTCACTATGATTGAATGGGTTTACAACTGTAATAATTGGTACCACAACAGTGAAATAAGAGCATTATAAGATAAATAAATTGATCACAGAATGATAAGTCAGATGTAAGTTCAAAATAAAGACCCTTAAAAAAATTGAGGTCAACTTCAATACATTTGATCTTAAATAATACACGTGTATACTCAGAGGTCTTACATTTGTCCTCCATAGAATAATCCTTGAGGGATAAGAAACCCATGAATGAACTTTGCTCATCCCTGGACCACAGTGCCAGCCCCCTCATATCTAAGCGGGGTGGGGTTTTTGGATTCGCCGCTGAGATCTCTAAACTCGGGCAGTTGACTTTATTTATTCTAACCTGACTGTTTGGGTTTGGGGATTCTGTTGCTCCCTCTATGAAGGAAATTGCTCTCTTGCCTGCTGGTTCTGAAACGGAAAATGGTTTTAAAAACGATAACAAAACAAACCTAAACGTTTCTCTGTCTCTCTCTCTTTGTTTGCGAAAGATCATTGTTCTCATTGCCCCGTCAGAGCCAGCTAGCCGAGACGAGTCCTGTCATCGAGAGGGAGAAGGAAAATGGAATTTGAATCGTTGAATAGCTGGTAGAGTGATGAGTTTATCAGTCGAGAGCAGACCTCTGGGTGTGTTGTTTTTTTACTGTTTGCGTGCAAGCGTTGGTCGTCATTAGAAGATTGGCAGGATACTGGTTAAGTTAGTGGTCGGGGAAATTACAGTTGCAAAGTGTGTTTGTCTTTGGATGCACCTTTGAGATCAGGAATAACGAAGTTTGTTTCTTGGATTTACGATCGCCTCATAATCTGGTAGGCTGGCTTTAACTCAAAAGTGTTGGACTCCCATTGCTGGGCGTTCTCATTCACGTATCCCATGACCTTGACTTATGGTACAGTAGATTCGTGTCCGCACACACACACACACACACACACACACACACACACACACACACACACACACACACACACACACACACACACTGCAGTGAAAGTTTTTCTGTTTGAGATATAGCAGCACTGTTGCACTCTGGAAACAATTACCAGCCAATAATCTTCACATTCTTTCATCTCACCACCAGCTCAGCTGATTAGGATATTCACTGGTACGCAAGGCTAACCTCAAACGCACACATTTTGATTGTTCCTACCATACAGTACAGTACAGTACAGTAAGTGCTCTCACTCTTCTTTCTCATACACACACACACACACACACACACACACACACACACACACACACACACACACACACACACACACACACACACACACACACACACACACACACACACCTGACATCTGATTCCTGACTGATGATTAATGACCCTAGAAGTCTTTCAGCAGGGACCACCCAGGGTCAAAATAACCTGCCATAAATACAGAAGCAGTAAAATACCATTCAGTCGCCACTCTTCTATTTGCACATGCTGCAGCATCGAGAGTGTGTGTGTGTGTGTGTGTGTGTGTATGTGCACACAGGTGTGTGTATGTACCAGAGCAAGCAAAGGTTGACTAGTGACTGTGGAAACACTTAAAAATGTGCACCCTCCTCCTCCTCCTCCTCCTCCTCCTCCTCCTCCTCCTCCTCCTCCTCCTCCTCCTCCTCCTCCTCCTGTCTTCAACCGTTTGTGTGCGTGTGATGTGTGTGTGTGTGTGTGTGTGTGTGTGTGTGTGTGTGTGTGTGTGTGTGTGTGTGTGTGTGTGTGTGTGTGTGTGTGTGTGTGTGTGTGTGTGTGTGTGTGTGTGTGTGTGTGTTGGGGGAGCTCCTCTGCAAACACCTTTCAAAATGCACAATCTTCCTGTTATTCACTCCTGTGAGTCCTCTTCATTTTCTCTTTTTCTCTTTTCCGCCCAGTCTTCCCTTACCCGCTTCAGTGGACGGAAGAATTACCCCAGCTGTCCTCTAATCTCCACAGAGAGATTTTTCCCAGGGTGGAAACACTGTCATCCTTTTTCTCCCCGCTGTCCCCCCTCTCCCTCTTTTATCAGTGTCAAATGATTACCCCAGGGGGAAACTGAGCTCGGCAACAATATGCGTCAGGTGAGCCAGGGGGAGTCGGGCCAAAAACGTCTCCTCCTCTACCTGCTCTATCCATCCATCCTTTCTTCCAGCGTCCCTCCTCTCTCGTGCCCTTCCATCACCCCACCCACGCTCTCCACCCTTGTGCCAACTACAGGCGGTGGCAGAGCCCCAAGCCCATCTCAGAGGAATTTCCCTGTTGAAATTTATATCAATGTCAGAGGCCTCAAGTTTTATCCACAGTGTGTGAAAAGACTGAAACTCCTCTCTCCTGCTATCATTCCCTTTCCATTCCTTCCTTGCTTCTGTCCTTCTTTAAACGTTTCCTTGTTTCCCTTTCTAATTGTCCTCTCCACATCATCCCTCTTTTTTACTTTCTCTCATCTCTGTTGTGCTCCTCGACTTTTTCTTTCTTTTAACCCCCTTTTTTTTTTTTTTTTTGCCTTATCCTTCCTCTCTTACCTCCCTCACCAGCTTGTTTTTGCTGTCCTTCACGGCCCCGTGCAGGCACAGCCTGGTGAATGCCAGGCATTCCTTTGTAAGGTTAGAACAGACAAAGGTGGACCACATCACCTGAGAGAAAACGGCCCTTTTTGAATCGTCGCCCGAGGGAAAGAGAGGCTGATAGCGAATAAAAGAGGGACTATAAAAGCAGAGGAGAAAAGAGCAAGATGGAAGAGAGGAACACCTGTCCTCTAATGTCCTCTTGTGAACCTTCAACTCTGACCTTTGTTACTTGATATCAATGGCTTGTTGAAATAAAAGGGGCTTAACTGAAGAAAAGTGCATTAGGTGTGCATACAAACACCTAATCCAGTGCTGAAAAGTGAACGAACGTTGTGCATCAGAGTAATGAGATTAAACACTGTCAAAATCATGTTAGCTTATGCTATCAATGCAATTACTCCCATACAATACTTTACTCAGAAAGTGACCACTGACTGGAATAAACAAGGTCATATTACAAACCCAAAACTTAATTCCAATCAGGCTCACAAGCAACTCCACCCTGCAGCACACTCCAACCATTCACACAACCCACACAGGGAACGCACAGCTCAACGCCCCCCTCCTCGCCCCCAAAACAAACTCCCCTCCACCCTGAACACACCACCTTTGAGCAGAACAGACCCCCATACTTTCACACATAGTGGGCCTATGTTTGGAGACGCCGGGCGTGGTGCGTAGGGTGGAGTGTATCTGTGACGCCAACCTGCCTTTCACGGCTTATTTTTGGGGCTTTTGACGAACATCGAGGGCAAAGCGGGTCTTGTGTGTTGGTGTGTGATGCAATGCAACGGTTTTCCAGTCAGTAAATGGCCACTGTTTGTTTTGACTCTTGCTAATGGAACAGAGCAAAAGGAGGAAAGTGGAGTGAAAAAAGGGAAACTTATGACGACCAGGTGTTTTTTCCCTCTTCTCGGGAATGTTTCACCTTGTAAAAGCAAGCCAGTGGGAGGGGACTTTTGTGTACCGTGCCGAAGTGAATGGTTGGGGAATTTTTCAAGGGGTGTGTGCTGACCGGAGGGTACGAGTGAGCATAAACGTGTGTTGTGTGAGAGTATTACAGGGCGAGCTCAGATTTTTGAGAAGCCACAGGAGAAATTCTTCAGTACAACTATAGAGTAGCCATGACTAGAAGAGGCTGAGGCTTTTCTTGTTGCTTGTTGTGTGAGTCTCCACCAATCAATTTATTGCCTCATTGAGCCACAGACAACCTATGCTTTTGTGGACGGGGTGTGATCAACAACAGTATGCGAACGCAGAAACACACACCTGGGTGGTGGATGAATGAATGGCAGGTCTGACTTACCACACAGGGCTCCTATTGATGACATCATTGTGGGCATCTGGTCACTCCACCCTTTTCATGTTCAGAGAGCCATTCAGTCTACTTCGACCGCACCATGGCTCTTTCCACAGACGTGACGCCTGTTGCTTATTTCTTCAGAGATTATTCAATTTGGTCGTCTCCAGTTGGGAACAAAAGGCTTTTTCCCTTAATTTTGATAGCACAATTAACAACAGCCAAGTGTATGACCTTCCCTTACGTACAGTTCAGATGTCTGTAATGAGAAAGAAGTTAAATGAATCCCAATTCTTTATTCCCTTAAAGAATGTTCAATCACTTTGCTATCTTGACATTGGAAAAATTTGCCAAGAGTGCAAATAAAACATAAAACCCCATTTGCACTGTAAATTCTGCCATAATCACACTCCTCAAACAGCGGGTTCCATTAAATATAATAGACATTATCCAAATATGCCCTTGTTGAGACCTTGCCAAGATCTCACGCAAGGAAAAGCTGAGTTCAGCCCGACTTTGCTCCTAATGGTTGGTAGATTACACAGTCTGGGGATGTTTATTACTCTTCATGAGCGAAACATGAATGAAAGAATTGCAGAGGGACTGCCAGCTTTTGATAACTACCTGCAATTGAACTAATGAATCAATGGATGCTGCAGAAATGAAAATCTTCTCAAATGAATCAGTACCAACTGGCACAACTTGATAATGAATAAAACTACAAAACACAAAAAGCCTAGACAAGTCTGGGCATTTTTCTACCTCTCTCTCCTCTCACTTTCAAGATCGACTTGGAATCACAGACTATCTGATCTTTAACTCAGCCAACGGCTTGGTCCCAGTAGGTCTGTCAGGAAAAGGCTAGGCCAGCTGTCCTCCGGCACGTCCAATCAGAAGCACAGAACAGCATGCTCTTCAAGGTCCACTACCATAGCACAGGGCCAGCTAGCACACTGCCAATTAAACACTGAGTGCTCAGTTTGTACCGGTCCGAGCGTCCCTCTGCTCCACTGGAAGTTACCTGGTGAACGATAAGGAACGACTGTAGTTTATCCAGGTTGTTAGCCAACATCCAAAACATGATTTCCAGTCACTGATTTTCATGAGAATTTGCGCGTTTTCCCGGCAAATGCTTGGCACGTTTCAAATGTAAGGTCCATTTGATACTTGTAATACATCTTGTAGTAATGAATGGATGGGCTGTGGTAGAGAAATGTGAAACGATGTCATTTACTGCTGCGCTTTGGTGATTAACCACAAGAGAGTGGTATCATGTAATGATTATACACAAACTGCAGCAGGTTTTAATAGCCAACACAATGCCCCCTTATGTATCACACTTATCCAGTGTTATGTCATGCAAAGAGATTATTGATTCGCTTTTGGCGCTATAAGGCAAGTAAAGGTAGAAGGGGAGTTTTTGTGGGGGGACTTTTGGATTGAAATCTGGGGGGTGTTTTGTGCCAGTGTGTGCAGGTTGAGCTTCGTTTGATGAGCTGATCTGATAGCATGTTTGAAAAGCAGAAGGATAAAGGGCAGGGAGATTTTTTTTTGGAGGTGAGTTTGGGAATGAGAGTAAAAAGAGGCAGAACATGAGCAAGAGATGCCTCTGAATTTCCCCCTTCTCGTCTCTTTTCATTCCCCTCTCTTCATCCCACCCCACCCCTCTCTGTGCGGCGGCTACCCCACCCCATCCTGCTCACTCCCCTCCTCCCTCGTTGCAGCCAGCCACAGACACTTGCTTTTTGTATGAAGGGGGTTAACCCAAAGAACAATCCTGTCTGTCTTTCCCAAAATAAGCCAGTGGGAGAGGGATCGCCCAGTAAGCCAGGGAGATTGGAGCAGCGAGGTGCACAGCCCCTGGTTATAAGTCCTGGGAGTGAGAGCACAACCTGCTTGGACCCACAGCCTTTAGCTCCAAATACACTGCCTTCTTGCTGCCTGCCTGCCTGCCTGATCTGACTGACTGACTGACTGACTGAGTTTCACTCCACTGTTACTCACTCTCTCTCTCCTTCTCTGTCGTGCTCCCTTGCTCCTTCCCTCCTACTTTCCACCCTGGAGAGCGAGAGCGCACAGATTGGGAAGGTGCTCCTCAGACCTGCGTCTGGACAGCTTGAAGACGGCACACAGAGGATTTTTCCCTCTACTCTCACTTGCGCTTTCATCCCCTTTCTCATTTTTACCACCTCTGCCAAGAAGCACATGGATGGACTTTTTTGGTTTTTCACTGGAGGCAGAAAAATAAAACTTTAACAGACAGTCTGCTCCACCTGCAGTTGAAAATATTGATTTTTTTTTTTTTTTTTTTTTTAAACTTTTATTTTTTTCCCTGCACTTGCAAGCAGCACTGGACCAATTCAGGGTGCCAGCTCTTTGCCCGGGAGGACGCCACTCCTCATTTTTGCCTGCATGTTCACTGAGTATCTGATGCCATTGCATCCCATGGGAGACACGCGTGGCTGAAATAAGGAGGGAGGTAGACGAGAGACCCACCCGAAGAGCGCACCTATCGCTGCTCCTTAACCCACCGCACCCCCCCTCTGCCCCTCAACGCTCTGAGGAGAGAAAGGTAAGCCCTGTACCTGCCCTCACATTTCCTCTGGCTCTGTCAGCATCCTCATGTCCTGTCAGCTCGTGTCGTTTAATTTTTATCACATGTGCCTGAGGTGAAACTTGGCCAAAAGAAATAGAGGGAGAGAACAGGAAAGGAAAAAAAAAAAAAAAAAAAACAGATTCAATAACTTGGTCATGGGACCTGCATAATTCTCCCCAGTCCTAAGCTAGTGCAAAGAGTAATGCCTTGCAGATTAAAGAGAACGGTACAGTTTATTCACCAAACAGACGCTGTACGGACGCTGATTTAGACTATTGAAGTTGTAGCTGTGCACCACGAGTCCTGACTTTCTCTGAAATCACAGGGATTCTCTGTGTCTCTCTGAAGGTGGATTGTGGTTTCTGCTTTATGTGAATTTCAAGTCTGGGTTCAGACCTTGTTGATGCATCCATACCCATATATCTGAGAGTTTTGTTGATGATGTTGAAGTGGGCGTGGTGTGTATCATGAGTGCATATTGGGGTGGGGCAGTGTGGTAGCAGGATATGTACAACACGTTATTGACTTAACAGGAGCGTCTTCCATGTGGACAGAGTTTGTGTTTATGCAAAGTATTTGCTACTCAAAAGCTATGGACTACAGATTTATTTGACATATTTGTTACTCTTCTCTTCTCTTCTCTTCTCTTCTCTTCTCTTCTCTTCTCTTCTCTTCTCTTCTCTTCTCTTCTCTTCTCTTCTCTTCTCTTCTCTTCTCTTCTCTTCTCTTCTCTTCTCTTCTCTTCTCTTCTCTTCTCTTCTCTTCTCTTCTCTTCTCTTCATCAACCCTGTTGCTTCATTCTGTCCATCCACTGTGACGCCTCTGGCAAGCGACACCGCATTCCTTTGTAACGACATCCCTCCATCGCAAACAGAAAGAGGACAGATAGCTGTGACTCTGAGTCCTCAGGTACCGTGCAGGACAAACTGAACAGGGAGGCCGAGAGACAGAAAGAAACATGCAGAAGAAGCGAAAAAGAGCCCATAAGTGAGGCTTAGAAAACATCCACACTCTACTGAGGAGATACATTTTTGATCACATGTGTTTTAGTGCACCAGCAGCAGGCTTTCTTAGCAGATGAAGGAGGGAGAGACACAGAGAGAGGTGTAGAGTGAGAGTAAGAGAGAGGGGGGTAGAGTCTGGAAAAGACAGTGGTCTGAAATCCAAAAACATTTGGCAGCATCCCTCTGTTTCACTGGCTTACGGCAAGAAAAAGTCGACTGGATGTATACCTGCGTGTGTGCGTCTGTGTGTGTGTGTGTGTGTGTGTGTGTGTGTGTGTGTGTGTGTGTGTGTGTGTGTGTGTGTGTGTGTGCGTGTGCAGCCCCACATGCATGCCCCTAGTTGACTGAATCTCCGTGAATATTAAAGTGTGTTACACAATCTGGGACCGGAGTGGATGAAGGGAGACACACCAGAACGTGAACTCTCCTCCCTGACGGTGAGCTTCAACGGGAGCTCGCAGGTCTGCGGAGCTGCTGGTGTGCAGCAGCGTCTGCTTTTACTGTTCAAAGTTGCTCATAAAGTTCAGGGCCTCTCAGGTAGATTTACTCGTTTCCAGTCGCACACTGTCTTTGATTCGATTTAAGAACCTATTGGTGAAAAGATTTATACCTCTTCTCTGCTCCTTCCAGAATGGCATGTTTTTTGTCTTTTTTTTTTTTTACAGTGCCTGGCACATGGATGTTGGCAACCTTGCGCTGTAACCATGGCGACCATGTGCCACTGACTTTCACTGATTTGTGTCCTCCAGTGGGAGGCAACTTGCCAGTAATTGGCTGACTTGTTGCAAGCAGCTCAAGTGTGTGTTTGTGTGTGCGGTACATTATCGAGCCACAACTACCAGGTTCCAACCGGCCGCCCCTTCAGGCCTTTGATGCAAAGTGCCAGAGCGTGACCAAGCATACACAAACAACAGTCACGCTGGATACACGCGGGCACATGCTTTATGCCCAGTGCAATGCAAACACCAACATGGATTTAGCACTCCTCACACACACACACACACACACACACACACACACACACACACACACACACACACACACACACACACACACACACACACACACACACACACACACACACACACACACACACACACACACACACACACACACACACACACATTTTAAACAGATGAACGCCGTCAGTGTTGCCAAACGTCCCGCTCATAGAGTGCTGAGCTGCTCATGCCCCACTGCTTTTACTTTATAGGCCAGAACGTGTTGTAGTTGAGACTTTTTAGACTCCAAACTCAACAGCAGCTCTTTATTTTTTTTTTAAATAATTTGTCAGGCTAAGTCTTGTTCTGATGTCAAGGTCATGGAGCGAGGTCGTCTTTGTCAGGCCCGTAAGCTTTTTGGCGAGCTTTCATTCTCACCAGAGCAGCAAAACAGAGAGACAGAGTGGAAAGAAAAGAGTGCTTGCATGTCTCAGCTGTGAGGCATTTTAAATGCCTCCGTCAGGCGCCTTATTGTATTTCAGATTCTCACGACCCTTTGCTTTAAAATATCTTACTTCATCAGAGAGACAGGCCGTGTCGATGCATACCTGCACAGAGAAAGACTTCCTTTTAGAGGTGATTTAAGTGAACGATGACTACATTGATGTGCTTTCTGTGTACCTCTCCCTCAAGATTGTTAACTGGCCGACAGTTTGTGGCCACAAGGGGGCAGAACAGCAGGCAGTTCACTGTCAAACAGTGACCTGTTGTTGTTTTAGCAAATGTTTCAGTGAATCATTATTTTTTAAGTGTTATTATATCTGGGCTTCAACACTAAGTAACACAGATGACATTTAAGGTGGTGTCCTACTCTGTTACCATTCTTCATGATTTACTCCCATCTTCTTTGAGACTCAGCATCTACAAGCTGTCACTTGCCTGTCCGTAGCCGTGTCGAAGGATGACTCATCATTTTTAACACAACTTTGCTGTATCGGTTGCATACAGTATACTACATTGTACTACCTGGCAGTACTTCGATTCATGGTTGTATGTGCTTTTGCGTGTGTGTTTGAAAGTGGGTGAGCACATGTGCTTCTATTACTTTCAGTGCGAGCAGGAAATGAAGGAGAATGCCACTCATTCTCAAGAAGGAGTGAACGCCCACCTCGTCCTTTGACCGTCCTGGAGCCCAAAACACCTTCACAGCACGCAAACACACACACACACACACACACACACACACACACACACACACACACACACACACACACACACACACACACACACACACACACACACACACACACACACACACACACACACACACACACACACACAAATATCTCTCATCTGAGCCTTTTGTTTCGTTTCATAGGCACATAAAGAGGTAAGGGAGTGTAAACAGGGGACTATTTAAAGACTTCTCCAGCAATGAGTATGTTTTTGTAAAAGTCCTCTGTTCAGCCAGGAGCTGTAATTACAACCGCACACTCGCACACAGTCCTCAGCACGTTATTATGAGAAATGCTAACCGGTGGCAGCTGATATACTGAATGAAGAATTGCAGCGAAGGGAAGGGCAGTGGAAACAGAATACAGGTCCTGGTCTTAATCAGAGCCTGGACCATAACATTTAAGATTAATGGGCAGGATTTTGTTTTTCAGCTAAAAAGGGGAGTAAGATTTGCGTTTCGTCTGCGCATGTTTATGCCGTCTGAGCTTGTTTGCATATCAACAGTAGCCATCTTGGCCTGGACACAGGGCTGATATATGTGGAAGTCAGTCAGTTTTAATGGCAGATAGTTAATATGCACAAACATACGGCCCTCCAGAGTGGATGGAGCAGTGTGTTATTAATCAGGCCCTCGTATTGAAGGACATTGTTTTGGCTCTGTAGAAGACAGAAGGGGGAGTAAAGGGTTTTCTATGATTCCTATCGGTTTATGTGGATTATAACTTTGGCAGCTTCATTTATTTATTTTCTCTCTCTCTATTATGAATAATTTACCTGTTTCCCGTTATCTCTGTTTATCAGTCTCCCACTTGCTCTTTCATCCTCTCAACTGTCTGGACCACGGGAAGTTTTTCCACTGGGCTGGCAGCAACAGGGGGACGGAGACCGAGAGACAGGGGGAGCAGGCGGTGGGGAGGCTTGGCAGACGCCCCTTGTTATTTTTCCTCCGCCTCCCATTGACTCTGTCAGCAGCGGTTCACTTTTCGAGAGGCCTGCGAGCTCCGAGCGGTTTGACAACATCGGCTATCAGAAGGAACTTATCGCATGCTCACTAAGACAGAAGCAGGAGGAGGACTGGTGGTGAAGGTCATCACTCCGTTGTCACATTTTCCCCTTTTAACGTTCTTCTTGATTTTGTTCCAGTTGTCCCCGCTTCCTTCATTCTTACCCTCTTTCCCTTCTTTCCATCTTTTTTTTTTTTTACTTGACTACAAATCCTCTCGAATCAAACGCCAACTCTTAACTGGGCTCAAACTAAAACCCCTGTGGTAAAGTAGCCTTGTTCTCCATCGCCAAACATTGCTTTTAGTCAGTGAGGCCTGAACAAGGCGCAGCAAGTAAGTCACGGACAGAGAAACGAATTGAGCAATGCTTCCTGGAGTCAGATCTATATTTTTCCAGTGTTGCGTCGGAGCTTTGTGGGGCGGCAGCTTGTGTTTTCAAAGAGAATCCAACAGGAACAAATAGGGACGAGAGGCCTCGGTGCTCATCCAGCAAAAGCGCTGTTCCATGTTAATAGGATGTGACATGTGCTGGTCCGTCACCGAGGCTGAGTATTCCTGGGCTTAACTCTGGATGCAAGGAAGCAAGAGTTTCCCTGCCTCTCCTGAGGATGTGCACAAAGACCTACCCACGCAACAGTCTCAGTTTTGGGGGGAAAAAAAGAGGGAATCCATAACAGAGTGAAGCCAAATGGAGAGTGTTTGATGTTTGGCGGGCTGAATGCATTTGTATGTTCAGGTAGCCAGTACAGATTAGCATGTGTGTACAGTGCATGTGGGTAGGTTTAATTCCTTTTTGACTCTCCTACCTCTCATTCATTGCCCCTCAGTTCACCGTCTGGCAGGAGTTTTGTTTGGGGCTTCCAAAAGCAGGACGTTGGGCCAACTCTTAACGGGGGTCAGCTCCTCAGTATAAAACTCCCATTATCCCCCCTTTTTATCTCGTTACAGATGTAGTTCCCGAGCCAACTGTTTATTTTTATTATTTCACTTCAGATGCAGGATGGTTATATCTCTCTCTGATGGGTCAATAGTGAGTAAGAGGTTGGAAACAGCTCTTCTGAGACTATTTGAAAAGCTCCAGACTTTGTTATTGTTCAGTCTGAGTTTGATTTAGGCGTATGCGTAGGTGTTCGTGAAAAGAGAAAGGAGACTGGGGTTACGGGGGTGTTATGATCCCCTTGGAGCAGGATCATAAAAGGCATTTTATTTCACAGTGCCAGATTGTTCTGCAGGAGGAAATAGATGCTTACTAAGTGAGACATGCATCGAATGCTCACACAGTATGTGTTTCTCAATTATCAGTAGCAGACAACTGCTTTGTATCCTCCATTCATCAATAGTTTTGTTTAACCAGTTACCTCACAGTTAAACTTGTTACAGTTAACTTCTTTATACCAGAGAAATCTAAAAAGAGTCAGTCCTCCCGACAAAAACAGAAGCATTAAACGTTTGAGCAAATACCCAGTACCTTATAGTTTAAGTGACAAACGTGGTCTGACTCACCGGATGTAGGATGTTGGTATATGCCTCCCATTGATCGACTGTTTCCAGTGACATTGTCCTCCTTTTCCTAGATTTGTGTGTTACCATTTTTAAAATCCCTGTTGTATGAGGAACAACATCCTCTGAGTTTGCAACCTGTGTGCTGGAAATGTAAGATTTGGATCATACAATAAGACAGACCTGCTTGGTTCTTTTCTCTCATTTACAGGGATTTAGCCATTTTGATGCCGGGGCTGGCCTCCTGCATGTGCAAATGTTCCACCAAATCAAGTTCCCCTCCCGACACAATTTTGTAAAGACACTGTGGCTGCATCCTGGGCTTAGTGCCACCCTAGACGATTGTGATTGGTTTAAAGAAATACAAACAATCCAAAGTATTTTTCCCCCCTCGAGAGGAATGACATTATGGGTGCAGCTAGTTCATTCTCCAACGCTGGCACAGCGCAATGTCTGGCTAAGTGAGACTATAGGACTGTTGGAGTTTGTGGTGTGACGTTGTTACTGGGTTTAGACAGATCAGAAATGACATTTTAGATGTGGTACGATCGTGTAAGATGAAAATTGACTTCATTTTCTGTCTGAACAACGCCTCCTTCTTGTAGCAATGACAACAAACCTTTCTGTAACCTTAACAACATAATAGCATTATCCCAAACCACAATGTTTACCTAAACATAATCAAGGACTTATTTCAAAACAAACCATAATCTTTCTCTAACCTTAACTAAACCTTTACCACCTTTGCGTGGGTCACAGTGTCCAACAGTTAAATTTTTGTAACAGAGAAAGGGACTGACATACATGTTTTCTTGCTCATCGTTGAGGTAGATCTGAAAGTGCTTACATATGTTGTGTATTTTGTCATTTAATTTGGAGGACTTGTGGGTCCAAAACACTTTCTAAATATGTTAATTTTCATTCTTACCTAGATATTTTTGAAGTCAGGAAGGGAGACGGGAAAATACTTCTCATTTAATGAGTTAAACATCTATATTGATTTTGCTCAGCATGACATCACATGAAAACACACTGGACTTTCAATGTTCCTGATGTCATTTCACTCTAGCACAGGCGTGTCGAACTCATTTTAGTTAAGGGGCCACATACAGCCCGCTTTGATCTCAAGTGGGCCAGACCAGTAAAATCATAGCATAATAACGCATAAGTAACGACAATATTTCTCTATGTTTAAATCATTGGTGAAGGTTTTTGGATGATAAACCCTATTTTAAGATCTTTCTACAATAAACTAGAAACATAAAGAGCAAAAACTCAGACATCAGCCCACTGTTTATCCGCCTGGGCTGCTCTCTGCAGATTCCCTCGTTTGACGTCAAACGCGTCACAAAGCGAGCAGCGAGCGCTGCTGCCTCCGGAGCAGACGTCTCCTTTACGCTGTTTTTGAAGCAATTACCGGATCGATTAAAAAAAAAAAAAAAAAATTACAAAACGTTTGTACTCATAAACCTCCATATTCTCATAGAAATGCAATTTATGCCTTTCTGTAATTTTCACACTTAGCAAAGTCATCCGGCGGGCCGAGCTGGACCCCCTGGCGGGCCGGACCTGGCTCGCGGGCCGTATGTTCGACACCCCTGCTCTAGCAGGTGGTTACAGATGCCCACCACATGTGTGAGCCCTCTTTCTTCCACCCTTAAACAAACTGGCAGGGGTTGCCAGGCCCTGGCCAGATAAACACCTGAAATTTGGCTTGGCTCATGGTGTTCCCCACAGCGATGGATTTAAGACGACTTATCCCCTGCACTGGACCACCCTGAGCTTCTCTGTTGTTTCTTTTGAAAATTTTGTTATGTCACACTGTATTAGGCATCTGAAGAGCACGAATTACACCCCCAGTGGCCGTGCAATCTTTGTGTACACTGATATGTATTAACCATGGCTCCAGTCCCATGTGGGGAGGACAGCAAAATAAGACAAAACACCCACATTTTTTTGCTCAAGCTATTACAGTATCCCATGATTGTTGAGTGCAGCGTGCTGTTTCGCTCAGACTTTTTGCTTAAATGGCCTTGGTTTAGAGACTTAATCCTTTCTGTACAGACTTTGAGCCCATTGAGCAACATGGGTTTCATAATGCAGCGCTCAGAGGCTTTAGGCAGCGACCAAGACAACCAGCCCTTTAAGGCTTTTGTCTTAATTATTTCCTGTAATCAGCAGCAAAGTAGTGAAACGATAAAATGAAAAAGCGACTTTGTGCTCGCTCCAGCTCAGTCGAGGTGAACGCGGTGAAAGCTTTGCTTGTGTGTGTGTGTGTGTGTGTGTGTGTGTGTGTGTGTGTGTGTGTGTGTGTGTGTGTGTGTGTGTGTGTGTGTGTGTGTGTGTGTGTGTGTGTGTGTGTGTGTGTGTGTGTATACGTGGTCTTTACCACAGGTCTCTTGTTTTTTTTATTCCCACAATGTGTACGTAATGCTTCCCAGTGTTAGACAAGAGAGGCGATGCAATTTGGGAGCATTCCTAAGTACTCAAAGAAGCTGTCGAATAAGACATATTTAGTTTCATGCTCATAGGAAGGGTTAACGCTCTGCCTATGATTTAGGAATAGAGTAGAGTTTCATAGAGAACATTTGAGATGCTTTACAGTGAAGACTAAGATAAACAAACAAGACTAATTGCATGAGAGCCTCACTGTTTGCCTCTGTATCAGGCATTTGCTCGGTTTTTGTCTGTCAATGTGAACATAAGGAGGTAACATAAGTAAGCGTGCGAGTAAGTATGGAAAGAATTTCCTTAAGAAACAGCATGAATGCTTGATCACAAGAACAGCCATATGTAGTGACGACAGTACATTTATTCCGAGAGATTAAATATAATATTTAGCTCAAACAAATTCATCCATATGGGTGCAATGTTGTTACCCTTTTTACAAACTGTTTCCCAAAAAGTTGGGACACTGTGTAAAATGTAAATAAAAACTCAACGCAATGATTTGCAAATCACCCATATTCAATTAAAAATAGAACAAAGACAACATATCAAACGTTGAAACTGA
The DNA here is from genome assembly GCF_029030835.1 of Brachyistius frenatus. NCBI lineage: Eukaryota > Metazoa > Chordata > Actinopteri > Embiotocidae > Brachyistius > Brachyistius frenatus. The sequence continues at coordinate 10,060,363 of NW_027210601.1, forward strand.
GAAATTGTATTGTTTGATGAAAAATATGTGCTTATTTGGAATTTGATGCCAGCAACACGTCTAAAAAAATGAGTTGCGATGGAGGCATGTTTACCACTATTGCATCACCTCCTTTGAGAGACCAGTTTCTGTCAGGAGTCCAGTTTTTTCCTCCGGTTTGCCCCCCCCGGATCACCTCTCCTCCTGTGTCCCCTGTCTTTGTCTGTGGCCACGCCCCTCACCGGTCCCAGCAGATGCAGCCACTCACCCCTGATCACCACCTGCAGGTGTACTGCATCTCCCTGATCACCTCCCCAGACTATATGTACCCTGCCCCTGCACAACTCTGGTTGTCGGTTCATTTTTGTTAGCCACCCGTCCGTCCTCCGTCTGCTCTCCGTCTGCTCTCCGTCAGTCCTGTTCCCTTTCCCTTTCCCGTTCCTCCGGCCTCTGTTCCTCCTGCGGATATTCCCGGTCAAAGTCACCAGTTGGTGGAGTTGCCCTCCCGGCTCGGAGGATTGTTGACGCCGTCCCTTCCGCTGGTCTGCTGGCTGCCCTGTCAGCCGTGTCCCCCTTGAGCTGTCGGTCGAGTTGCCCTCCCGACGGGAAGTAAGTGGACACGAGAGGTGCCACCTTTTGGTTTGTTGTTTTTGTTTTTGTTTTTTGTTTATTACAAATAAAGACTGTACTTTGGAACTTATACCTCGAGTCTGTGAGCTTGCATTTGGGTCCTGGAAAAACACCCACCACATAACAGTTTCTCAAGTTTTAAAAGTGAAATGTGTCCCATTCTTGTCTGATGTAGGATTTCAGCTGCTCAACAGTTCAGGATCTCATTGTGCCAAATATTTTTAATAAGTGACAGGTCTGGACTGCAGGCAGGCCAGTTTAGCACACAAACTCTTGTTGTGAAATATGCAGAATGCAGTTTGGCATTGTTTTTCTGAAATAAGCATGGCGTTCCCTATCAAAGACATTATGTGGATGCTTGCATATGTTGCTCCAAAACCTATATATATATATATATATATATATATCGTTCAGCATTAATGATTCCTTCCCAAATGTGCAAGCTACTCATTCCGTGTGCCCATATGCGTCACTTATAGTATACCCTCACAGGTGGTGGCTTTTCAACTGCACTGATAACAAGCTGGGTGGTCCCTCTTCTCTTTAGCCTAGAGGACGCGGCATCTATGATTCCCAAAAAATAATCACAAATTTTGTTTGGCAGGCCACAGAACAGTTTTACACTTTACCTTAGTCCATGTTAAATTCTTTGCAATTTTGCATTGAGGAACATTATTCTTAGATTGTTGCACTATTTTCACACGCAGTCTCTCAGAGTGGTAAATCCCTCCCCGTCTTCACAACTGAGACACTCTGCTTCTCTACTCTATCATAATCCTAACCTGTTGCCATTTAACCTAATTAGTTGTGAGATGTTCCATCAGGTATTTTTTTTTTAGCACTACACAACTTCTCCAGTCCTTTGTTGCTACCCCTGTCCCAACTTTTTTTTTAATGTGTTGCTGGCATCAAATGAGATGAGCATATATTTTTATAAAATAAGAAAATGTCTCAGGTTCAACATTTGATATGTTGTGTTTGGTCAATTTTCATTGAAATATGGGTTTATGTGAATTGCAAATCATTGCATTCAGTTTTTATTCACATTTTACACGGCGTCCCACATTTTTTGGAAACTAGGTTATACCATGAATAAGAACAAGATTAGGAAGCTGCTGTAAGAACACAGCTGCAGTTGCAAAGCAACACAGACCCGAACTGTCTTGTTAAAAACTGAGTGAGATCAAAGATTTACATGACCTGAGTTTAAACCTGGATATTCAATGGATGACAGATTACAGAATAAGTGGACGGAAATAAAACATCCTCTACCTAATGTTAACCATGCAAGTCTGTGATTGTTTGGACAGTCAACGCAAAAGAAGTACAGCCACTTCTGGGAGGATATTCTTTGGCCAACCAACATAATACTTAATTAGGGAGGGCTTTGAGCCAATTACCACTCACTTTCATGTGGTTTGCAGATGGCTACGCACACTCTCTCCCTTTCTCTCACTCCCCACTTTTCCTACAAGCCGCTAGCAAAAACCCTGTTGTGTTGCCTCATTGCTAATTTGAACCAGAGAAGTGGTCATTTCCTAACAGTGGGCCCCGGCCTGCTACGCAAGCCGAACCGACAAGCAGCCCAATGGAGCCTATAAGCTGGATGGCTCCCAAAGCTGGGCAGAAACCACACAAACCCAAGTCTTCCTGATGTGGCGAAAGTGTGATCAAGATATGGGAAATATCAGCATCAGGTTCTAGGAAAGAGGGATGGTGTTGCATTTATTTGGAAGATCGAATAAGGACATGATGAAAACGGGGATTGGAGAAAGTGGAAAGAGGCGAGGAGGGGTGAAAGAACAGGAAAAGATGTGAAGGTAAAAGAAGCACAAACGAGAGAATAAGTTTGATCTTCCAAGGAGCTCTCCGTTTGTGGCAGCCATGTGGCGTCTTTGATCTGGCCGAGGTTTTGAACCGGTGTCAACAGAAACATGCAGGGGCCGTCTGTTTGCTCCCAGACGCGGATCATTCCTCTAAGAATTACTCTGCCTCAGTTCACCACAGCCTCTTTACTCCTCCAGTATTTGTTTACCCTGTCGGCCCATTCCTCAAGTTCACCAACAAGTCCAGTAATACCCTCGAACTCCTGCAATCAGCGAAACTTTCTATGCTATTAATTTCCGAGGGAAGCAAAAATCCAGGGACTTTAGAAGATTTAAAAGATACGTTTGTAACAGTATAACAGTGCTGCCTTCAGCAACAGTCTTTTATCATTTAGTCCTGTAATACGGGATCCATTCATTCTGCTCCACTTACTGTCTGCCATCATATGGATGAGGCATGTTCTGTAGCCTGCATCATCTGGAAGGAAGAGGGAGGGATAACAAGAAGGTGGAGGAGGAAGACGAGGATGCAGACATGTCCGCTGTAGATCGTTATAGTGAGAGGATGTGTCCTGAATGCTGTGTCCCGGCCATATGACAGGCTGCTGATTCAAACCTCATGTTGGAAGCAGAGACAGAGAGGAGACAACAGGGTTAGAGGCTTGTTCATGGTTAGGTCACAAAAAACAATGGGAGAAAGCTTAGAGGATTTTTTTTTTTTCTTGAAGCAGCACTTACCAATATGAAACTTTGTAATATGAAAGCAGACACTCATAGTAACAAAGCCTGATAAAAATATTAATTTGGCATTATCAGTTTGCCATGGCTCTGAAAGGCATTTTAGTACATTCAGGTCATTTTTTTAGTTTTTCACAGCCTTCACCTATAACAGGACTCATAAGATAAATGTAGAGTGAATATTTTTAGACTTGTCAGGTGGTAAAATATACTTTTCATGTAGGTTTAGAAAAATGGTACTGTTACATAGCTACTGACTGTTAGAAAGAAAAATATAAAATCATTACATTACTTTTTCGTGATGTTGTCAAAAGTAAAGTAAACCCTTTGAATATAGTTTATTGTTGAGGGAAAATGAAAGAAAAAAAAAATGACCCCTGAAATCATCAGGGTCAAAAAGACATGGACAAAGGAACAATCTTAAGTTAACTTACGGGGGAAAAAAATGTCTTAGCTTGAGCCAACAACCAGTTAAACAAGAGTCTAGATTTCATGCCCCTGCTGTATTCATTTTGAGATTGGTTTAAATTGGTCTTTTGCAAGTCCCTAAATTGTACAGAAAAATATTCCTAAATCAAAGGAAAACATCTTTGATGATATTCAATATTTCATGCTAATATAATATAGTAACAAACATAGGAAGACTCAAAAAGTTGGACTCTTCAGAGCTAGATCTTAACACATGCAGAAGATCAATGTCAAAGTTTTAGCCTTATCTTTGGTTCTATGGTGTTTTTCATTTGCCGTATCATATTTTAAATTGATCATTTAAATAAGGAAAGGGTTAAAATATCAAACAGATAAGGAGATCCATAGATCTGTGTGCTTATCTCATGTCTGGGACTGAATCAGGACAGCATGTCTTGAGAGATGCTGTTGAAGGCCAGCTGAGACAAGCCAGGTGTAACAAATGCACACAGCCATCCACTCTTCAAGTTGAGACAATGACAAATCCAGACCTCTTCAACACTTGTGGGAAATGTGCGTAGACCCCCTCAAACTCAGCGCTGTGTACACAAACAGTGCCCTAATGAATTGAGGGCCTTTCCCTCGGGGGGCATATATGTGTGTGTGATCCAAAAAACAGATTCTCTGACATTTCTCTACATCTTGTGTTTCTTTCTATTCCCCTGTATTTTTCACTGCTGTTACAAGCTCTACTTGACTAAACTGTCTTTTATTACCAGGTACTTTTCATTTTCCACTGCAGATCCTACCCCTTCAATGTGGTATTGTATTGTACTGCTGCATGAAATTGCAATGATGTCATCTTCACCACTACACATATAGTGGTGGATATGGAGGGAATGCTGTTCTTGATTCTCTATATCCATTGACATTAGCGTAGTTTTGTGGGTTGCCTTCAAAACGAGCTGTCAATGAATAAAAACAACAACAACTGCAGCCTTACAGGACGTTCTATGCCGTACACACAATGATGATTCTCCCTGACCAATCAGTAGTCTACAGTATTTTGACGTCACCTATTAGTATTAACTCAGCTCTTTTGGAACCTTCCGGAGGTGATACCAAACATAGTACCAGGAACAACCCGAAGTTTTTGCCTGATGGAAAACCCAGAAAAGCAAGTAAAGTAGAGTGGAATAAAGCTGGTATCATCAATGTAACCAGGTTTTTGGGAACAGTTTGAACCTCTGAAGCTGCATCTGTTGGACACAGCTAATCTTTCCCTCACTGTTTTTAAACTGGATGGGTTTTGGGAGATTTTAGATTTAAAAATTGGTTTGTAGACTCAGCTGACACCACAAGAAATATAGAGCGTTATCTGGGGTTTTGCAGAATTGTCCATCATTCTTGTCAAGTTCACATGGTTGTTTGCAATGTGGTCAGTTGTACACTTGTACACATATTTACAGTAAACCTTGGTTGTTAAACAACCACTTTGCAAACTAAGTAAGGGGACCGGACCTGCACCAAGCAGAAGCCGGGATTAGAGATTTTTCTCACTGCTGCTTTCCTTGATCAGTGATGCATATCAAACTGCTGGAAGAACTACTTGGGGAATGCACTCCACGAAGGCGGCATCAATTAATCTGCTAATCTACTCCATGTGACACTCCTCCTGCCTTCGTCCCTACCCATTACACTGCCTGCAATACGATTATTCAGAGAGGAGGGGAAGACGAGGGGGCAAAGAAAAGCATTAGTTGAAATGCTGCCAACATTCAAAATTGTCCAAATAGTTCTCAGGCCTGCCAGACACAACAGCATATTCACAGTCTCTGCCTGTCTGTGGATTCAGTTCAGTCTGCCACATTCTGATTCTGCATTCTGCTGAGTCCTTTAGCAATTTTGACATTTTGCTTTGGCATTTTTGAGACGTCCTACATGTCCTGTCTGTCTATTGTCAAAAGATGGCAGGGCAGCACCTTGTCCATCATCTGCAAAATGCACGAGCCTCTCGGCCCATGCAGAGACTCCAACTCTTCTCCTCTATGTTTTCTAAGCTGCAGGGAGGAAAGAGTCAGACATGTCATGCCACATCAATAACCGCAGATGCATCTTATCCTATATGTACTCCCTGCATCTGCGTTTCTCCACGGGTGCATCACTCAATCCACAGAGGGCGTATGGAATGCATCTGCAATCAGTTTCACTGCATTTTTCTGCAGCGAGAGCGGAACTGAGACAGTAACAGAGTTTCTCTGGTGGGTGTGAGCGCAGATACAGACAAGAGACAGACAGGCAAAGTAATGGATGGTGTTGTTTGTTCGCTGAGAGGATCATCTGATCCACAGATATCGAAATTAAGACTGTCTAGGACCGAAAAGTCTATCAGAACAGAAAACATCTTTGTTCTGTTGACTTTAGATTCTTTGTGAAACCCAGTTTCAAACCCAGATGGTAAGATTTTTGTCAACACTATCAGTCCAGACTCCATTTATTTACACATCTGTGCTTGTACGATAAGCAAATCGTAGCCATTACCTTATGAGTGTGAGAGGGCAATTGTGTTTTTCCCCGCAGTGTGGATAAATAAGCAGAGGCAAAAGAGGAGGAGGAAAAAAAACAAAAACGCACACAAGCAAAAATGAGTGCGACCACTGTGGGAGATGTGGTGAACATCAAGAAGTGGGGGTGGAAGGATTGGGGGAAGGGGGAGGGGATGGGTGGGTGGGTGGGTGAAAGAAATTTGGCATCGCTGATGGAAACGGGGTCTGGAGCCTGCACACACTCACACATAAACACATACAGACACACACACAGGACAGAGCAGACACCAGCACCCATCATTCAAATGGTATTTTAAGAGCCATTTAAGTCATTCCAATAAAAACCACAGCCGTTATAATACCTTGTCCAGGGGAGACAGGGGGAGACAAAGTTATGGCATGGGGAGGTGAGTGGTAAAGGGGGTAGTGGGGAGAAAATGCAGGAAAAGTAAGTCAGACAATGTTTGTTTTCACGTCTGCACTTTGAATCTTTTTCATGTCATTCCCCCTCGCTGCTCTTCCCTGCGAGCCAGAGGCAAGTTCTCCAGTCTGTGAAGATGATTTAGTGATAGCAGGAAGGTGCAAAAGCTTTGTATCCTTGCCACCCTTATCACTTTAATTCTTCCCCCGGCTAAATGTGAGATATTTCCCGTCCATGTTGTCCTGTGGGCTTGAAGGCAGTGATGCAATTTTGTGTTGTTGGCAGCCAGGAAACATTTCACGAGATGTTTGACCCTGTCGCACTTTGCTACCTTTTCGCTCGTGCTAATACTCCACCCTGATGTGTGAACCATCAGCCGTACGCTACTCTTGTTTGACTCAGTTACTCACCCCCCAACCCGCCACCCGCTCCCCCTCTCGTTGAGACCCCAGACTCCCCTCTGACACAACCTCCTCCGAAAATGTGACAGACCAGACCAACGTGGAACAGGAAAAGGAGAGAGTTTATCCGTCTGCCTCATGACCTTAAATCTCCGTCCAAGGCCAACAACCACACATGCATCGTTGCATTCCGACGACTGTTATTTTGGCATTACGTCTATTTGCACTGTTCTCAACTGAGGAGCTGTGAAAAGCCGTCTAAACACTGCTCTCTCATACCATGCGATCCTGGCCAGCGTGAGCAAAGCCGGGCGAGTGCAAATATGGAGCAGGACGATGGAGATGTTGGATAATCACCGCTCCTTGACTTTATGCCTTGCACCCATCTTTTTTTTTTACTGTCTCGATCTCTTTTCTTCCATTTGTTAAATGTAATGTCTCAGTCAGATCCTTGTAACCCTTTAAAAACTAATTTTACCCAAATTACAAAAGCACATTTTCTCACTAACCTCCAGCGTTGCCTAACTTTGCACATGGTTTTGGTTTTACTTGCCCAGGTTGGGATATCTGTGTCTGAGGTTTCTGCCTCCGCTGAAGTACAATACAGATGAATGATATTTCATTGATGGTGTTCACAGAAATAAAAACATGTCTTAAACATGTCTTCCTAGAAACAATGTCATTACCAGACATGTGGACTCAAGTGACTTAATTTGGTCTCAAATCTTTTATTTTACTTTACCATAACTGACTCAGGGCTTCAGTTGAATTTTAACCAATTGACCTGGAATGACTTGGCATCCTCCTGAAGCCTTTTTATATCCCTCTTGCTTGAGACATACAGTAGTCAAAGTATTGGACTTAAGACACTGAAGACACACTTTTGACTTGCAGAACATTGACTTTCCTCCACCCCTGGTTACAGTATTACCCTGGACAATCCTTAGACTTCACTATCAGGTGTCTTATCGAGCATGGGGACTATTTCTTGGGAGGAAGCGGTTCCAATGAAAACTTTTCACAGCGAGGTCTATGAATTACTCAGTGATGAGAACTGTGATTCTGGTAAGCGATCTTGTTGTAGGAATTTTTTAATATATATTTTTTTCAGCTCCATGCACACTACTTCAACTCATTTGTATTGAAATTTGAATGACACAGAAATCTAAGAGTGTCCGTGGCGATCCGGGTGGTTCACTGACCTATGTTGATTCCTACAGCTGGTATTCCATCAATATACCGAACATGTACACATACATCTACATGCATCTATGCACAGCCGCCCTCACACGTTCTGAAGCTCAGACCTCAGAATTTTTTTTACAGACCATTCAAAAGTCATTACCTCTGCTTTACAGAACACATATTAGCTTGTTCTGCTTTTATACCCGCCCACCGCAAACCTCCCCCTGGACACGCATCACCTGCACCTCCAACAGACGTAACGTTTTCTTAAGCTCATGGTTTGACTCGATGTCTCCTGTCCCCATCTCATTTTGTTTTGCATAGAAATAAAAAAAACAAAAACACACACACACATACAAAGAAAGAGTGTTGGGGTTTTCACTCCTACCGCTCCAAACCTAAGTAAACACGCCGGTTTCCAAACCATACACAGTTGCGCTAAAGAGACACGTCAGACGGGGCCCGGGGTTATGGTTTCTCAGCAGCAGATGAATGATTTGAAAGGAAGGAGAGGTTTTGTGGGCAATTTACATATGCGGGACTTTGAGTCATTTCGGGGTCGATTGCGGGCTGCAGGCAGTAATTCCTCTATCTCAGGACGGGCCATCATATCTGCGTTTGATGGTCTAATTCTTACATGCTCCTTCATTACTGTGCTGTCATAATCAGACTCTTTAAGATTGGAAATAAGAAAATGATGTTTGCATGAGCAATGAGAGAACAAAGGGAAGAGACTAATAACCAGACGGGCGGAAAATAAAATAAAAAGACTAGACATGCATTGCGTTACCATCGTGTACCGCATGCCCTTCGAGCACAGATTTCAGGTTTGGTCGATGATGCACGTACCCATCTCCGCTCTCCTCTGTGTTGCCCGTTAGTATTGTACTGCTCAAGTGAAAAACAATGGCAGAAGTCCTCCATCTGGTTGCAGTTTGGATCCCATGCCAGCTTGAGTGGGAGTGATACAGAGACCTCCAAGGGGCTTAAAACAACAACAGCTCACAGTCGAGAAGACTGGTTGCATATTTCCAGCTACTGTAGCAATAAACATACTCGCTCACACATACACACAGACACATGTTCATACACAGGGAAATCCAAAAGTTTAGCCATTAAATTGATATCATTCGGAAATCTGGTGGCTGATTACATTCATGGCAATGGACAGATATTGAAAAGCATTGAACTGATGAATTGTATGATATAACAGAGGGATGGAAGGTCTGACATGTATTGGGCCCATGGCAAGTGCAGTGGTGGAATGTCCCTTGGTGTTTTAATGGAGTTTGTCTCTCCACACCTGTGGAACTAATAGCAAGCCACTGCAGTCAGATGTCCTATGAAAATATTTGGTGGAATGAGAGAAAGGGGAGGAGGGGGCGTGGATCCGTGTGGAGGTTCATACCTAAAGACAGGCGTGTAGTTTGGCTAAGGCCTAGGATTTCCATTAAACGGCAGGTTTGAGGAACAAGATAATATCTTCAGCAGAGTGCACCAGAACCCCTCGTCTCCTCCTCTGTCCCTGTTTCTCGTAGAAGTATTCGGGGTCGTGTGCTGGAGAATATCTCACACTCTGTATAGGTGTTCTGCCTGCTGTATCTTCAGTTTGATTAAAATAAATGAATCCTTAATACTTTTATTGTTGTAGTATTCTATGTGTATATTCGCATGTGCATGTTGTCACTGTTGGACAAAATCCTCAGTATCCTTGTGAAAATTTGCATATCTTAAACTGACAAGTCTAAAGCTCTTCTAACAAACACGTGTCTTCAGTGAGCAGTGAATACAGCCAATTGAATTACTTATAAAATACATGGCTCTCTTGCTAAAACCAACTTTTTTCTTCTTTCTGTTTTCACCCGACGACTGTGATGCCTCCGAAGGTTTTATAAGGTCAGGGAGGATAAGAAAGCCAGGATGCGGTATGGAAATGGGCCTGGTACCATTAGAGGATGGGTTGAGGCTTTCCACTGATGCAAACACTCCCTCTCTGTTGCTCCGTCCTCCATTTCTTTGAAGTCGGTGATGGTAACAGTTTTCACAAATGATGATGTTCCCTTTTGCCCTTTGCAAATGTGGAGTGAGTTGTAGTGGTTTAGCCTGGGACTGGGTCTTCTACAGTACAAAATGTGCATGTCATTTATTAGTTACATCTGTTTCTAAATGTCTGCCAATGGGATGAAAATGTTGTTCGAGTGAAATTCTACTTTTATTAGGTCATTTCATTGAAACTAGTGATATTAGGAAGTCTACTTTTTGTGCCTTGAGACACGGTTCTAAGGAAAACAATGTTGGTCCACCAATTTAGTCCATACTGACGTAACTCAGCTACAACTGGATGGATTTCCATCACCATTCATTGACATTTTTTTTAAGTGCTTGAAGATCCAGTCACCTCTAAAGTGTATGTCATGCAAGAGAGCTGATAAACACATTTAAGATGTATAGATTGATTTACAATGTCAACTCAAAGACTTGTTTTAATCCACTACTTAATTCATTATGCCTTAATACAAACTCCACACTTCCTGTATTCATTTCAAATTAAAAGTCCTTGAGAATTTACGTTTCGAGAAACACTTAATTTCTTAACAAAGCTTTTATTGTGAAACATTTGCAGGAACCTGTTCTGACTGAAATCAGACAAACACTTTCGATGTATAATCTAGAACAATCACGGAAAGTGGCAGAATTGTATTGTTGGCTTAAATTTATGTAATGAAATGCACATTATTGGCTGTTGTATGTAAATGTACCACCACAGTGGTTTTTCTGATTCAGAAACAGCAGCAATTTAATTGTGTGCTCATGCGTGTTTGCGGCACAGGTGAGCTACTTTAACAAATAGCACTTCACCCCTGGCCATGATATTTGTTACAGATATCCATAGTACACAGAGGATGAATCCAATTCATTAAGGTCATCTCCTGACTCTTCAGACTTCTGAGTGCCACCAACAGGTCATAATTCTTCACTTATCTTTGAAATATTTCTTCAACTACTGTATAAAGTTGATTGGCACATAATTCCGCACAGACATTATTCCCAGAGAATGTATTCTAATATTACTAAGCCCCTGACCCTGCAGCGATGATGTTAATATTTGTGCTTGAGACAATTGTGAAATATCTCAAATCTGAATGAATTGAATAACTCTGTTTGTGTGGGTCCTCTTGATCCCGTTTGCATCCTCCAGCCCCAGGAATAAGGAGAAACTAATGTAAAAACGAAAACCATTAAACTGAACATTTGTTCACTATTTTAAGAAATAAGAAATTAACAGATTTTCTATTATAATCGACAACCATTAGCACATATTGTGTGCTTTCTGACTGCTTTAGCGAGTAGTGGTGTATTTTTGAGCCTATATTCACTATCCTGTCTCTAATGAGGGTAAGGCCGCCTCTGCTTATATAATGAAGAGAAAGCACAACACCATTTCAATAAAAAATATTAACATTTACTTAAAACAAAAGGCATGACATTTTGTCTTATACTTGCCTTCACTGTTGTCATAGAAACAATTAACTAAAACACTAAGAAAGCAAAGGGTCACATGTTCCTGAAAAGTTGCTTAAAACTTCTCAGTGAGGGTAAAAAAAAAAAAATACTACGTGCAGACAGATCTGTGGTAAAGGAACTTCCACAGATCAGCTGAGTGACAGGGGGAACAAACATGATCCTTGAAAGTGTCTGACATGAGATTTTGTCCCTCTGAACTTTCCAAGTGCTTCGTAATTGGCTACATTTCCTGGGTCACGATGGGTCGCCATGTGCGCACCGTTGGCGGCGAGGAGGCAGTGATGGTCTGGTGGCTTTTGACTGACAGGTGCTTAGCTGGTGGGCAGATGGCGGCCGATAAATGTGAAGATGGAGACCAGGCGGAAGGTTCAAAGAAAAGCTTAGATATTTCTTGCTTTTACAGTGTTGCAGGGTCACATTCCTCCCAGACACAGACTTTTAAATTTTTCCAGAGATGTTGAAGCACAAGGTGTGAGCAGAAGAAGGAGGTTTCTTGGTCTCATGGAGGCATCTCGAGTAGGACGCGGGTGTGGAGCAGTCATTTCATGTTGGGTATGTCAGCTTGGATAAGAGGAAACAAAAGCCCTTCTTTATTCCTCTGCCATCTTTGGTCACTAGAACAGAGTTACCAGTGGGCAGACAGAGGGCGAATAACTCCGTGGATCAGGCACCATCTAAAACTGTGGCAGAGTGCCGGGCTGCCCCATACCACACAACTCTTCCCCAGCACCCAGACTTTAATCTTTAGTCCACTTTGATATCAAAGACAGAATTGCTAATGTGGGAGGAAGGGGAAGAAGAGGGGGGGGGAGAGGTATAGAGAGAGAGAGAAGTGGGGGGAGTAAGGGGGGAATAATTGAGGAATATGGTTTCCAAAGATGTATTATTTTTTATATGAAGCTGAGAGACGTATTCAAGTCTGGAGATCAAACGATGTGGAGCTTTTTTATGTTCTCAGACCACAGTGAACGAAGGAGCTTGAGGTTTCCTGCAGCGGCCTGCTCTCTGTCATCCGAAGAGCTCAAGCAGCTTTCCCTCTCTCCCTCTCTCTCCCATCCTGTCTACCTCTCTTTCTCCACTGCCTCTCTGAGTCCTTGCGTTTAAGCTGCTGTGTCAGTCTGCTGGAAGTCGGTCTCAGTTCGGTGGACGCAGTTCAAGTCCCTTAATCAGCATGCAGATGATATCTCCTGCTCAGACATTTGGAATGGCAAACTGTTAAACCTGTCTGCCGTGTAGGTCTGTACTTTTTACCTCACCATAAGAAGGAGTAAAAAACACGGCCTTGAGAAAACAGATAAATCACTGAAGAACTGACTCAGTCGCGTTGTGTAGCTGTTAACGTGTCAGGTGTTTAACAGAACATAAAGTCTACTGTGTGTAAAACCTGACAGGTCATTAACAAGGGTGTATCCCGGAGGAAATGATGCATTTTCTCATCGATGATCTCACGCACACCTGCACGTCGATTGGAGGCATCTGCCTTGGACAGGGCAGCATCACATCGTCATCTGATTCACTGCTCCCGACCGGCGTTATTCCGACCGCACTTGGCCCTTTGCCCCTTCGCTCCACTTTGCACTTATTTGCAGACTGACAGCTTGTAAACAAACTTGGTGGAAGAGGCTGCTCAACACCCACTTCTCCCTCGATTCCCCTTCCCATCCCTCTCGTTCCTTATTTTGGCAGGTCGGTCATTTAGGTTTGTTTGGAGTAATAACACAGCTTGAAGAGGTTCAGTTCACTGGAAGCACTGTATATGACTTCATGAAGGTATACCTTTCACTCTCTCTTCTTTATTGATGTTCCATATTAGACCCGTTATGTGTCACACTGCACAAAGAAGTTATTGTGTTCAAAGGAACTCGCTGTAATTAAGCTTTTTTAAAACTTTTTCTAATAAATGGTGATTTTTTTTTTGGGCACTTGAGGGCAGCAGAAGAAATCTGTAAACATGACAGACATATTATCACCTCTAAAATAGGCTGATATGTTAGCAAAAGCTTGCATGTTTACTCGTCTATCAGATATTGCACAATAGAATTCATTTGGACCCCTACTATTAACTGTCCTTTGAACTTTGTGACCTTTGTTCATTATTTCCTGAAGGAAATATCTCACTTTTAATACACTAACTGTACACTATACTTAATAGCTAGTCCCTAACTTAGTGTGTCTGTTGTCTGGTGCTGGGCAGGTAGCATACATGTAGCATTTTTAGAGCTTCTTCTGCAGAAATTTGCTGCCTGCTGTGGGCTGAAAAAAAACCAAAACAATGAGCTGAAAGTAACCAGAAAACTCCACAAGCAAATCCAAAGTTGTGGAAAACTTGTAAAGCTCAGACAGAACAACATGTCCATCATCCAGATGTTTCAAAGGCCTGAACTGTTCTGTAAAGAACATGTGCACCTTGTGCTGCCTGTAAAGACAACAGGGCCGGTTTCTGCGTCTGTTTCGATTTATTTGCTTTGGATAGGCTCTGTTTAAGGAGCCTGGCCTCTGCCGCCTCTCAGCATCGCGCCATCCTCCCCCACTGCTACTCCAGTATCCAAGGATGTGTCTCATTCTCATGTCTGTGGTGTAAGTTTTATTCCTCTCTAACTCTCATATTCCTCCCACCAATCCTCCCGTCCCCTCCAGCTGCCAAGTAGAGACAAAGAAGCTGCTTCAGCCCTCCTTTGGTCTGGTGATTATCTAAGCGAGGGCCCATCAATCTAAACTAACTCCAGACTCTGAAGAATGTCCCCTTCTTCTGGCTGCCAGGTCTGAGATAAACACATATCTGATTTTGAGAATCACCCCTTAATGAACCATTAGATGCATGTGGACTGATAAAGCATCCGTCAGTCTTATCATAACCTCCCAAACTCGGCTCCATCATGTCAGATACACTGATATACTCTGATTAAAAGATCAAGCACACATCCCGCTATTCAAAAACACAGAAAATATGTCTCAATTGTTTCTGTATTTCCACTTAATTTTAACTATTTGCTACATAATACCAAATGAGAAGGTTATTATTGCGTCTAGCCTCGCAGAGGTTGAATGTGCCTTTTTATTGGCTCTTGGCAGCGCTGCAGGAATTCCATGAGGCAGGTGAACAAGGAAATGGAGTTCATTCAACACTACACAATTATCTGAATGTTTGTTGTCATTAAATGCTTCTTTGGTTTTTGTTTTTTTTCCTTCTTCCCGATGAACACTGCTCAAGTTTGACATTCTAGGGAGCAGACCAGACACTTTTACAGCCCATTAATCATAAATTTGTCCTGATTTTTTTGTGCTTACAGCAGGAACAGATGTGCAAATAATTCCTTTTCACTGGATTAAATCAAATTTTGGACATACAGGCTCTCATATAGCACACAGACACTATAGAAGTACTTTGAAAGTTCAAATTGCAGAATGTTATTCAGCGCTTTCCGTCCCCCCTGAACTGTCCCACACTGACAATGTGGACTGACGCCGCCTTTAATCTTCGTCATTATGTCTTGTCTCGTAGCTGCTGGAACATTCCACTGTGTGTCCCTGATCAGCTCCTGATGACTGGGCCGAGAAGATAAGAGAGGAAGAATGAGGAGATCTGGTTTTAATATGAAAAGAAGCCCTGATGTAATCAATCACGCAGAAAGGGAACTGAACAGGGAGTCACCATGATCGCGATTAGTGTCACGAAAGTGGAGGGGTGTTGACAGCACAGGAGGCAAGGTCAGAGGGAGAAGCAGTTTGAGAGAGGAAGCGCGACAGAGAGATAAAGAGAAAACGGACATTTTCTTTCCCAACGTACGTTTTTTAGGGCGGAAATATTGACTTAACCCCTGTACTGTATCTATGAGGCACTTTTTCTCCTGTCCTCCTCCAAGCTTGGGTTGATTTATTCCTCCGCTATCTTTTCCCTTCTCACCTCCCACACTCCTCAGTCCAACATCCAACACACTTTTTAATGTTTCCCTCACTCACCTCAGTTCATCTTAACAGACAAGACAATGCATAGATGAGAGGGACAGCCAGGACAGTAACACTGTGACAAAAACAAGCCGGCACACTGTTCTGTTCGTTATGCCCTGTGTCTGGCAGTATGAGCGTGAAACTCTGCTGCTGTTACACTGCAGCTAATCCTTATGTTGTCTTGGCCTGCATGGCTGCAGATCTGCGTTTTATTTAGTCACTTTTTGTTTCCTTCCCCACTTCAGTGTACAAAGTGTGATTATTGAAACAAGGCGCAGTGCTTCTGGCAAACTGGCTTATTTCTGTCTCTTTTCATCCTCGATATTTAACAAACACATCTGCAGAGCCGCACTTGCTCACATGGAAATGAGCGAACAGTACGCTCAGTGTGTCTGTCTAAAACCAGGTATATGACAAGGAACGCCTACAAACAATCCAAATACGATTTCAGATCATCTAAATGAATATGTTAACAGTTGCTAACATTTGCTTGTGGAGGATCATTGTCACGATATTGCCAAGTTTATGTGTCGGCCTGTTTGTAATTGAACTGTGTAGGTCCTCATGGAAACATCTGTGAGGAAGCTACTGAGTGCATTTTTAGTGTGTACAAATGAATCAATCAGAGCCAGACACCGAAACAGATTTTATTACTTTTTGTTGTTATATATTCTGTTTATTATTTATTGTGTTTGTCATTGAAATTTTCTGTGAATTGTGGGCTGGAGCCTATCCCAGCTGCCTCTGGGTGAAGATGGGGTATTCACACCTACGGTCAATTTAGAATCACCAATTAACCTGACATGCATGTTTTTGCATGGTGGAAGGAAGCTGGGGTAACAACTTCCACACAAAGACCAAAACAACTAACAAGCAGACCCATGTATCTAACCGAGCCGAGCTTTGTGGCTCTGTGCTACAGAGCTCTATAGCCAAATTCCTTTATTAGAATGGATGCCGTTTATTTCGTCAATCCCACATACATAAGGGCACAAAAATGTGTATTAGTCTGCTGCCACAATTAGTCCACAACAAGGTACACTATCTATTCCTATTTGAGTAACAATATCTAAATTAAATGAATTAAATAAAAAGAACTACATTTTACATTATGTGTTTAAAAGCTCTTATAGCTGGAATAGCTGCTTATATGTCAATGTGTTGTTCAGTGTGCAGTACAGTATGTATGTAGAACTTGCAGGCACGCATGTATTGTGCTTGAGGCTGTATCTCAGTGTGAAATCACAAACTTAATCAGACATCTAGTAATGCGCTGCAGTGTGAAATAGCACTTGGTGCGATCCCTGGTGCTCAATTTGTCACCCTCCTGAGTGTCTGACACCTCCCAGAGCCCCTGATACCATCTGCTCTGACCTGTGCTGCTCTCTGGTGGCTCTTATAGCCTTCATAGGACCCGGCCAGGGCCCCCTATACACGACTCCGATGGGACACATCACTTGGGTTTTCGCACCGGTTTTACACGGCCCATTGTGTGCAGTCCAGCAGCAAAAATATCTTCTTTTATGCGTTTCATACTAATAAAAGCAGACTGATTATGACTGCACAGATGTAGACCCAGTAAAAATCACACTTATCACATGCCTGCTCTGAACTGCTGTTTCAACAACCCCGCAAGGAACTGCTCGGAAAGTCCTGAAAAATTATAACACTAAATGTGAAGGATGACTTGTTTCTAAAGTTCATCCGGCACTCCAGCTTTTTAAATCTTTCTCTGTTCTCCTGAATCTTACTTTAACACATCTTAACAACGGCACAGACAGAACATGTCCACACACACACACACACACACACACACACACACACACACACACACACACACACACACACACACACACACACACACACACACACACACACACACACACACACACACACACACACAGAGCCATGTTTATACAGCCCAGCAGTAGATTTTGGGAGGTGTGAGGCCAGAACTGGCAGGGTCTTCTTACACAGCCAGCAGTCTCAGCCAGCAGCTAATAAAGACATGCATTGATCCTGATGGGTGGGGTGGGCTTCAGCAAGGACCAAAGTCAGAGGGGACTATGTGCTGTATGCTGGTGGTCTGGTTAATGTGTGTGTGTGTGTGTGTGTGTGTGTGTGTGTGTGTGTGTGTGTGTGTGTGTGTGTGTGTGTGTGTGTGTGTGTGTGTGTGTGTGTGTGTGTGTGTGTGTGTGTGTGTGTGTGTGTGTGTGAGAGGCGCTCTGTGGGTTCTTTTCAGCTGGCTAAGTCTGAAGCCTGAAACAACCAGCTGAGGTCAGCTGTGTTTTAAGTGAGTGATCAATCAACTGGGGGCCAATGAATTGTTAATGGTATTCAAACCGTCTAATGAATATCCATACAAAACATGTGGGTGGATTTCTGAACAGAGGGATTGAGCAGATTTCTCTCTCGAGCAGAGATGAAGACAAAAGAACTTGGAGGGGGAAAAAGGGGCGCAGTTCAACGTGTTACCTTTACCCTCGCAGCTAGTCTGTATGATCCAGTCTCCTAAAACCAGTAGCTACAGTAGGTGTTATACAAAGACTGCCAAGCACTCTACAAAACAGAAACATAACTGTATTTCACTGTATGTCCTTCAATCTCACCTGCTCATCTACTGACACCTCCTCACACTGAGTCCTTGAACAACAAGTTCACTTGCTATCTTATTTCCTGTATGTCTTCATTTTTATTTTTGTAAAGAAAAAGCGTGGAAATGCAACAAGACATAGCGGAGCAAAACTGTTGGTCACCTGTGCATTCATACAAATGTCACCCTCTTGGAAATATATGACTGGTGGTTTTTTTTTTTTTTTCAAGCCCACAGTGCACTTCGTTATGCCGTTTTGTTGTTAACTGTCAACAGGGGCTTGTGTCTTTGTGACCTTCAGGCCGAATTTTGCCAGAGAGAAATGGGAGAACCTGTAGTTACTCGGATATTGCAGTTTACTTGTCATTTTCACTTGTGTTTAGTTATTTTTTATTCTGGTTTTATGGTAGAACCACGAGTGGCTAATAATATAAGCTACAAATGAAAGGGGGAATTCATATAATAGTAAGATAATGACGAGATGGAGTTTGTTTCGCTGCTACAGTCTCACTCGGTGTGATATGACCAGTTGCTTACAGTGGCTAATGTTTTGCTGATATTAGGAAACATAAATTGCTGTGATACTGACAGTACTAATTCAGTTTGCATACGTTGTCATTTGTTTTTCTGCTTGTACTTGTACTATTGTTACACTACATTTGATCTTGACACAGCAAAGTAAAACTAGTAGTAAACACCTCATCAGGAGGTCCAGCTTTCTTTGCCCCTCTTCCTAACCGTCTGCTTTTTGTCACTGTTTCTAAGAGAACTGATTCAAGAAAATCTTTGGAAAAATCTGTGCTTTTATCTTCAATTATTCACCGACTTGTGGCCACAGTAGCAGCTTTTTATCCATTGTCTGGATTTATTACGTAAAGATTCACTGGAGACATAACAGTTGTTATGTGGTAAGTGTTTTTGCAGTTTTTGAGTTGTGATGTCATTTCTCTTTTGTGTGCTTGCTTTCTTCAGTTCATGTGGCTATTGCTACTTATGCTAACTACACTTATGTAAGCCCGTATTTAAGATAACAAACTGTTCGATCTTGTCCTTATAAAAACTTGTTTTTAAAGCTCAAACCTCCACACGCTTTTAGTATTCACCAAAATATGTCCAGATTAGCTGTTTATTCACCTCCATGCTAACTACAAAATGAATCCGTTTCGATTCAGCAGAAATCATGTAGCTCATACTGTGGATTTACAAACTGCTAGGTAGATAAACCATGTCAGAATATGACTCCAAAACAACGGTATAGTGGAATTTCTTTCTTCCTGGTCTATTGTCTGTTTTCTGGTTGTCTGTCCCACTGCCTGTGCCAGAGAAGCCCATTCAGATGGAGCTCAGTCAGTCTAAAGTACAGTAGCCTCCAGCACGGAGGCATTTCAACTCCTTCAGGGGGATTTGACCAAGATTTCCTGCCCCTTATTAAATTATAATCTCCCTTCTACTCCTTCTTTTACTCCTTCCCTCCATCTTAGACAGAAAAACAGGCCTCCCTCTCTGTTTTGCTGCCAATGCTTGTGTGTGTTTGTGTGTGTGCGACACGTGCATGTACGCGAGGCTGTTTCTGCTGCCAGCCGAGTGTGTGAGATGATTGGCGGAGCACGCATCTGAAGTAGGTCAGAAGGGAGATCAAGAGGGAAAGCTTTTACTTTCCTCTTCTTTTTCATTTCTCTCCTCCGTCTCTGTTTTTCTTTCAGCCTTTTGTAATGACTTCATGTCTCCTCCATGGCTTTTTGTTTCCTCCTCCCCTTCTTCTGCTTCAATCATGTTTACAGTCCAAGGCACTTCGCTCTTTTTCTTCCTCCTCTCCTCGTCCCCTGGCCCAGGTTTCAGTCCCCCTCCACTGCCATCACCTTTGACAACGTGAGCAGTAATAGCCCAGTGTTTTCATGGAGCGTCAAACTGTGGAATCCTTTGATAGAAACAGCCTACTGGAGGATTTTTCTGGGCTTTTCCTTCCTGGAGGTTAGCCCCAGCTACGTGCAGTTTGGGATTTTTTCCAGTCCTGGCAAAAAAAGAATGGAACAATTGATGGTGTGTGATTGTTCCGGGTTTAGCCCCCTTATTTCAGGGCCCCAGAACATTTCTCACCTTCAGAGCGCTGAATCTTAAATAGACCCATGTGCTCCCTCTCCACATGGGCTTTGACTCCTCACCATAGCCAGCTTTGACTTTGGATGAACTGCCACCATGAATATTTTGACACTCAGTCAGGAAATAATGAAGCCGTGTTGTAAAAAGCTGACTGAGAAACTCATTAGAGGGGAAATTATGAATCATTTTTTGCATGGTGGATTGTTTCGAGCCCTTTTCTTTTTCTTAACGTTGTCGGTTTTCTGTGCCTTTCCCTGACCTGTGTCTAATGCACATTTCAGAGGCGCCAATCTGGTAGAAGCGAAGCAACCCAACCAGTGAAGGGATCAAGGTAACAGCTACTTAGAGACATGGCTCAGAAACAAGACCAAGCTCAGCCCAGTACATTAGAGCCATGCGTCCTATCCTTGATCCTGCACAGCACCAACCTGTTTGAACAAATGACTGTTCACTAAACCCTGACCTTGAACAGTGATGCGACAGTCCGGGGTTATCAGCCGTAGCTTCCTCCACTTGCTGAAATGCATGGCCCTCTAAAAAGACTGACATGGAACGACTTTTTACAACCTTTAGAAAACCCCAAAACATAACTTAAAAAAAGTGCTTTGAATGGATTAAACATGTATCTGCTGCGATGTAAACTAAACCTTCAACTTGCTGGCTCACTAACTTACTACTAACTTATACTTACACTGACTACACCCCAGGCCTGTCAATCAAAGCGGACATGCCCTCAAATGTAACACTTTTTAAGGCGTAATATCAAATTAATCATAGGATTATTGTCAGAATTAGTGAATTTAGCTAATGACACCATGATAACTTGTGGAAAAAAAATCTTTTGACTTTGTACTTGAATGGGAGTCTTTATCAGCCAGCCCCCTGGGACCCTCAGTAGTATTGCACTTTATGGCACTTCCACATTGGCTTTACTTTTCACACCCTGAAGCTACATCCATTTTTATATACAGACTATGATTAAAATCCTTTGTCAAATTTCTTGATTTTAACCAAGTTAGCATGAAACATTAAGAGCACAGCTAACACAGTTACTCACTAAGTTTGAAAATGTACTCACACTAGCCAGCCACAGCTACTCTGCCAACGACAGTTATTGCATAGCCTTTAAAATCCATAGCTGTAGGCTACAAATACGAAGTTGCTGTTGTTTCCTATTATATTAAAAAAAAAAAAATACAATGGATTTTCATTAATAAACCTTTTTCATTATAATCTGTATACAAACCTTCACTCCTTTATGACATTTGTTCCTTTATGTTCTTCTCCGTATATCTACTGTCATTAGCAGCAGAAATATAATTGCCTTTGCTCCGTCCTGCTTGGGCAGCAAACAGTAAAAGTATTCACACCAGAAATGAGCGGCACAGAGAGCGGGGGAGGGAGGAAGGGGGGGGGGGGGTTAAAGAAAGAGAAAATAAGGGGAATGGGAGAGGGAGAGAAAAGAGCTGCGTTTGCCAGCCGAGACCTGCGAAGCAATGAGACAGAGTGATCATTCTGATTTACAGGAGATTATATTACTGGGTGTCCTCTGAGTTTTCCTTCTGAGGTGAGGTCATCTCCACAGTGCCCTCTAACACACTACTCCCTTTATGGTTACATATCCCAATCCATAAATCTCTATCTTTGTATTCATTTTTCGCACGATGAGAAAAACTATACGAGGCTAGTAATGTCCGTTTTTGAGAGTGTGGAAGTGTGCTGTCAGTGGCCTGCCCGGCTGCATCGAAAGGCTGCTCTAGAAAGGTGGAAGCAGACCGCCCTTTATGAGATTTTTTTTTTTTTTTTTTTTTTTTTACTCTTTCCTCTCGATTACCTAATCAGGCGCTCATATTGAGTTTAGGTGCACTGAAGGTGCAGGCGGAAAGGTATAGCTGTCCGTGTCTGCCTGACAGACTCTCGCTTTCTCCCGCTCACAACTCCTCATTCTGTAACCCGCTTCTCGGCAGGATGGGGCGTGAGTTTTGCAAACTGTTACAATGTGCCTCTGCTTTATGCTGCATATACAAATGCTACACAGAAAGATGAGGTGATAGAGCATGAATCGGTAAAGCAGCACGGGCTCTGTTTCACATGCAGCTGTACATATGTGAGGTCCTACAGCTTAATTATTCTGTGACAAATTAGCTTCACTTTGACTGCTTCACCTTTTGTCCCTGAGTACACACACACACACACGCACACACACACACACTCACTCTCACATGTACAATACATCACCCTGCCTCATTTTATGAAGCATGTCTGCTTCTGCACTTAGATAAGTGCCCCGGGGTGTTAAACGTGTTCCTCCGAGTGAAGTCATTAAGAAATTAACCCTCTTTCTGACCCCATTGCTCCTCTCCCCTCTCCACAACCTGTCTTTCTCCCCCCACACTTTGCACGACCTACACCATCCATTTCTTTTCACTCCTACGTGTTCCATCTGACCACTCCATCAACATAAACGCACCCCTCTCAGCTCTTTTTCTCACCCGCTTCAACCTTCAGGGATGTTAGGAAAACACAGCCCAGCTCCACAGGTACCATTTCCTTGAATTGATGAGGCTCTTCTCTTTTTCTCCACCTACTTTCTATAATATAAGGTTGTTTTTTGTTTTTTTTCCCTCCTGAAGCAAAGTGAGGTCCTGTCTTCAGCTCCCTCTACATAATTGCCATCTTCTATTCTGCTTCTTCCTATATAACATAAAGATTGATTCGTTTGAAAACAAGCTGTTGCAACAGAAGACAAAACAGATGATAGACAGGCAGGTGTTACAGACTGACATAAAACAAAGATGTTATTGCGCATGAACACACCTGTGCATGTGAAAAGTTCAAGAGTGCTCTTTCAATCTTCTCTCTCTGGGTGGTAGTATCCCACCCAGATGATGGATGACGTCTGTGAGTCAGTGGCTTCCTGAGAGCTGTCTGATTTGGTGTGTCTCTATATTTTTTGAGTTATACTTGCATACCTTGTGCTGTTACAGTGTGGTCAATGTGTGAATCAACATAAATATGATACATCATGTCTCGACCTTACAAAGCGTCATTTACAATGTTTGTAATGACCGCTGTGTACTTAAATTATGATTCAGTGGAAATACAAATAAGAGAACATTAGGGCTTTTATTGTGGCGAGGCAGAGGGGACAGTTTTTTTTTCCTGCGAAGCAACCAAACCTTCCCAACACTTTCCAGCTGAGTGAAGTAACAGATGTTAACATCTCATTATATATGCATTAGCTTTGTGGCTACTTTTATTTATACACACACATGGACACATCACGTGAACAGCCATACTGTTTCCCCAGTGCCCATTTGCACTGTGTTGCGTAATAATGTGTGCGTTCAAAGCCAACCAAGAGCTGTGACCACTACTCAAAATATGACACTAGCTGACACGTCAAAGCGCCGCTCAGGCTGATGGAGGGATTACCTCATTCAAAACAAGGTGATTCTCGAAATAAAACCCCAGTACGCTCAATTTCCTTACACACACACACACACACACACACACACACACACACACACACACACACACACACACACACACACACACACACACACACACACACACACACACACACACACCCTCCTACTCAATAAGAACTGTGTTGTGTGACTGCTGCTCTCACTTTCTTCTCTCTCCTTCCCTCAATCTCTTATCTATGTATAAAACAAGGCATACACAGGTCATTAGTCAATGGAGCTACTTTAAACACCTTCTGCGCCTGTTTGTGTGTTTAAAACATTTTCCTAACATTTGCAGGTGCACGTCGTTTTTTTGTACAAATCTGTCAAATCCGGTAATACTCACATGTCTAGACTACAGATTGAATAATAAAGCACAAATGTATTAAGTGACTTTGAAAAGTATGCCTTTCTTCCTCTCTGGTGATTAAATATCATTATCTCTGTTTAACGTTTCCAACGTTTCCCTGCTAAATTCACACAAAGGGAGTTTGGTGAAGGAGGATGGCTGTGGTTAAATAATAGCTGAGCAGCCGTGTGGGGGTTCATAGTTACAGTTAGGAATGGTTGTGGTCATGGTTGTGGCTAAGGTTTGTCAGAATTGGGTGAATCAGCTAAAATACTTGCTCAGGTTTTAAGTGCAGCTCACTGCGAGTCCTGCGGTTGTAACTATTTAACCATCATGAACCTCGGTTGTGGTTGAACCATTTGGTGTTTTCGTAAAAAAGCTGTCTTTACACAGCACGTGATATTGAGGTGATGATTCCTCCACTCAAGAAATGGCTCAAATGTTCACCACAAAAACAACCACCTCCTCTTCCCTCCGTGACACCGAATCCTCACCCTTGGTGTACCTATAATCTCCCTGTGGCACGTGGTTTAGGAAATGTCTGGCAGTCTGGATCCACACATGTACAGCTTAAGGGAAATAGAGGCAAAGCACCTTCAACCTCACCTCCCCGGCGCTGCTGATTTCATTAGTGGGTAGACGGAGCAGTTAGGGAAGTCTGTGCTTGGCTTGCACTCAGCAGGGTTGTCTGTGTCTCCTCTGCTTGTCTGAGCAGGCCACTGGAGATGCTGCTGAATTTAGATTTGGAAGCTGTTAAGTCTGTTCTGGCGGCCCAAAGCCTATGCAGATTAGGCTCTGTTTAGGTGGCATCAACACGTGTTCAAGAAAGGTGAAGACTGCAAGTTTCCGGTTACCAGCTGGTCTGGAGACAGATTTGTGAGGTTTACCATTAGTGGGGAAGTGGGAGGTCTCTCTATGTTCCTTATGTGCACCAATGGAATAACCTTTCATTAAAAACACAGTAGAATTAGCAAAAGGCATTTCAATCAGACAATATATATTGTATTCATGAAATATTAAAACTGCATCTCAAGCTTTCTTTGATGGTTTCATATGCTATTTTGTATTGTGTGCTGTAGTACAAAATATAATATGTGTACAGGAGTTTCAGCCTCATTTCATCTCCATTTTTAACAAAATACTAAAGTGCATAGTGTGTTTCATCTGCCAAATGTCACTGAAAATGTATTAAAGCTATGGAAGTGAATTACTTACAAAAATATCTTGTAATTATTCCTTCCAGATCTATTATCATCTCATCATTTTAATCTCCACTGTCCAAGACACTGAAGGTCCCATTCATACAAAAAAGCCAATACATCCCATTGAAATGATTTGCTTTTTTTGTCCTATTTTTTGAGACTCTTGATCCTCTTTTGAAACCATGCAGATAAAGGTCATTTGTAGCAACACAAGAGAAATGTGCATTTCCAATGATTTATTCAACACAAATATTAATAGATGTGATATTCTCATGAGGAAAAAGCAATTACACCCTTGGCAACAGAAGCTAGTATTGCCTCTTTAGCAGAAATTAGTTATTGTTTTACTGGTGACCTGTCCAAGGTTTACCCAACCTTCGCTTGAAGTTATCTGTAACCCTGTTCAGGATAAAGAGTGTTTAGATAATGAATGGATAGACCTTCTTGTTTCTGGCTTGCTGAAAATTTTGTCTTCAGTCTTCCGTGCAAAATACCCTCAGATGCAAGATGTTTAAGGATTTTTCTTGCATCTACCGCCCATTTCAAATCCTCCCACATCATTTCAATAGAATTCAAATCAAGGTTTTGACTACGCCGCTTCATAACTCTCCATTTCTTCGTATTGAGCCACTCCTTGGTGGATTATCTCGTGTACTCAGGACCATTATCCTGTTGAAAGTTTCACTTCTGGCATGATTTCAACTTTGGCACAGATGACATCACATTATCTTCAAGCGCTCATTGATATGATGCCCACGTCATAGTTAAATCAGTGGCGTCAAGCTGCCCAGTCCCTGAGGCAGCAAATTGAGATGCAAAACGACAGCAAAGTAGATTCAAAACAGCCAAAGAGGCGCTACAAAGTAACACAAAATGAGTACAAATAGCACCTTTCTCATCATCCAGCCATGGATGCGGGCATCATAAATAGAGCTGTCTGGAAGTATGAACAGCAAGGTGATGACTATCAGATGTATATTAGAGTCGGTAGTGCCCTTTTACACGTAGCGGTCAGCCTGTCCCGTCTTTCCTCATTAATGTGACTTTTCTTTTCTGCTTTTTCTTTCTTTGTGTCTTTTTGTCTATTACTATAATGTGTGCGGAGATTTTTTTTTCCATTTAGATCTGTTTTATATAAAGCGTCACTCAGCCTGCCAGATGAAGCTTTTTCACTGTAACTTTGGATGCGGCTCATGTTTAATGTCTGAGAGAGGCTTTGATTCATCATTAACTCCCATCCCCTCTCAAATCCAGCGTTTTGTTCTGGTGTGTTTTCAATGAAGTTGATTTTATGTGAAAATGGGCAAAAATGAACCAGTGTTTTTCAAGACACCGTGCGTAACCACTTACCAGAGGTATACTGTGTTCTCATGCATACCAAGAGCGTGTGTTGTGTTACGTGGGTGTTCTTGTGTGCGAGAGCATGTACGAGTTTCGGTCCAGCCAGCAGTGGCTCATGGTGGCCAGCCAGCGGGGATTGCGTGAGATTTTTTAACATTGCCTGCAGAGCTTTTCAACCAAAACACTTGATAAACAGATTGTGAAAGTCTGCGAACCGCCTGTCTCTGACTGGTCCCTGTTCATGCACAGCTCCCGGTTCCTCATCGTGTTTGACGCCTGCAGAATGGCGGGTATCCACAACCGCCTGTTAAATTGCATCTCTACCAAAACCACAGACCCCCATACCAGACGAGCTTTGCTGCCAGCCAGCCAGAAAGTCGGCCAACGACCAAAACACTGTCCCACCAATACTGCTCTCTCTTTCTCCTGTTTATTTCTCCTAACAGCTTTGTTTCTGCTTTCTCCTTTTCTTTTTACATCGTTAATGCTTTGACGTGAAAACGTTTTGGAAATCTTTGGTTCTCCCTCGCAAAGACTCCATCAACACACAGCAACGTAAAAAGCCTCAACCAAAGATATACATTTTCATGACTAATCACAAAAAACAGCTCAAATTCACTTTGATAAATGGCATTAAAACAAGAATTTGACTGTCTAACTATGTGGTTACTACACAATCACAGACAACAGCAAGAGCAAAGCTGTAAAACCAACTTAATCTCAGCACATGTGGTGGCAATGAACTCACCTTTTTCTAAGTACTTGTGATTTAAAGTCTGCAATAAACTCCCAGTTTACTCACAGTCCTGCTGCTAATTAACTGTTGTGTAATGCTATGAGATTTTCATTTTACAAAATGTCAACTCATGCTTGTGTCCCTGCTCTGCCTCAAAATAAACTAAGAGTGAATTTTTTGCAATCCAAACTGAGACCATACCTGAAGAGACTAACAAGCACACCAACAACACAATGACAGTAACAAGTTATATGAAGTGAGAGATTAGAAAGGGATGCAAATGATTATTTTATATGATCAGACACAAGATGTTGCCTCCGTGCTCAGACTGAGGCCTTGATATGGCTTAATGGTGTGTAGTATGATTTTGACACCTACATGTTGCATGGTTAGAGAGGTGCTTTAAATTAATGACTCAGAATGAGTATAAGTACAAATTAAACCTGCTTCCGTGGCAGAGTGTGTCTCTCATGTGTCTTATTTGCTTTGCTTGCTTTACAGTCTGTCCCTCGCTTGGTGTTGTTGTTGTCACCCATCTTCTTTTTTTTTTTTTATTGTTGTACAGTGCTGTGAATGTATGACACAACGGTTTGTCAATAAATCCCCAGCAGATTAATGGAAAGAAATTTAGAGCATATTGTTTTTCATGGCTATGCGATGCTTTCTCCCACCCTTAAATAATTTCCATGCTTAAGAAGAGCGTGACATTGTTGGCATTTAAAAGCGAGCAGCCTGAGCCTGAAATTATATTTTGCATCCCACATCCTCACAAAATAACTCCATACAGTCATCAGTCCAAGGTGAGCTGACGATAACAGCTCAGGGATGAGCCGGAGGGGAGATGAATGCCATTTTCACACATCGTTTCACTGGTTAGGGCTCAATCCTGCACACCTACAGCTGCTCACTCACGATACACAAACACGCTAACTGTCCTCTGGTGGTTTCCTCCTCTTCGCACCTGACCACGGTTGTGAAAATATTTTGCAGGGGGCGATGTGGTCATTTCTTCCTGAGGTAAATTAAAGTCAACAGAATTGCCTGTCACCGTTGCCAAGGGCCATCTAGACCAAACACGGGCTCAGCCAAGTGGTAACCACATACTGTACGAGGATAGCAACTGGCAGCAGGAACATACACACGGAACATGCTTAAAATAAAGATATATAAGTTGTATCGATGCGTTTGCACATATAAAACGTAAGGTATCCTTATTTATACTTCACCAGTGCTGGAGATAGTGTTTGTGTTTGACCAAGTGGCACATAGCAGGACACGTTCATGTCCTGGGGTTTGTCTATATTGTTGTTGAGTATGTAGAGAATTTATAAGGCAACATCTTCACAGCAGAAGAGATCTGATATCATGGTATGACTTCGAAGAACCTGAAGTTAATTATTTCAACTGTTTTAGCCCATTAACAATGGATACATATTTCACAAGGGGAAATTATAATCAAGTATCTCAAATAAAGTGTTTTTCAATGAAGCATAATCGTGACATTCCTTCCTTTGTTACACCCCTATGGTTCCATTGCTCACCATCACTTTGGGTGTAAAAGGCACTAAAGTCCATATTAAGCATCTTCTTCTTCTTCTATTTCCTCCAGTTCTTTGTGTGTGACACCTGACGCCTGGGATGCTGGTGACCATGCTGTTGGCTCCTGTCTGTGTGCTGCTGATGCTTGGGGGGCGTGCTCTTGCTGGAGGCTATCCCCCCATACCTCACATGAAGTACATGCAGCCCATGATGAAAGGGCCTATTGGACCTCCGTTTCGAGAGGGCAAGGGACATTACGTTGGTGAGTAATCCCTATTGGTGTGGTATATGTGTCATTCTGCCCCAAATAAGCTGTTTAACCACTCTGTGGGCTAATAGGTCCAGTCATTAGTTAATTAGGTCATTTGGAGCATAGCAACAGTTATTTTATACTGATTCAATAAGATTTAAACCCCATGTCTCGAGTACACAAATAGACATATCCAGCATTTTGGCAGGTCCTCAGTTGGGGCTTATTGGAGGCCTGATTGTTCGCTGTTTGCTGAACTCCACGGGGCTTGTTGGTCTCTTGCACCATCTGGATGCTGTTACCCCACTGTTGTATCACATATTCCTCAGGAGAGTGTGACATAAATCAAAATAGATTGCATAAAGACATGGATGACATAAATGATGTTTGACACAGTCAGACTTTGTGAGTTGTAGTCAGAGAAAATGTTGTGTTGAATTTACCATTTAAAACAACGAATATCTCCGAGTGTACCCCAGAAGTTGTGCACTGAACCTGCGCTGTAAATGAGATGGCAAAAGACTGGCAGAAGTTAATGTTCAGATTTGGAGCAGTGAAACTAACACGTGGTTCACATTGGATACAATGATTTTACTGCCACTCAGT
This sequence comes from Brachyistius frenatus, assembly GCF_029030835.1. NCBI lineage: Eukaryota > Metazoa > Chordata > Actinopteri > Embiotocidae > Brachyistius > Brachyistius frenatus. The sequence continues at coordinate 10,090,156 of NW_027210601.1, forward strand.
GGAAACTTGTCTACACTGCATCACCGCTGAAATTTTTTTTTGAAACTTAATCTAAAAATAACTATCCTTTCATGAGCCGTGTTTATGTCAATCAAGCTTGACAGGGATCAGTACTGTGGCTTTGCGACCACACTCCTGCTTGCTCAGGTGTAGCTGTGGGTTTGCCATCACAAGAGCAGCTCTCAATAGATGTATTGGCTTCTGCAGTTCAGACGTATTAGAAAGCAAAACCTAAATCGTCAGCATCTCAACAAGTAATGAAGAAGCAACTTTCCCTTTTCGAGTGTGAAGCGCCTAATTTCTCCTGTGTGGATGATATATTAAAGCTGTTTATAGTGGAGTGACGTGGTAAGAAACTCAACTGAAGCTGTAATGGTTTTTACAGCTTCATCCACTAGTGGTGCAAAATGTAATTTTGCCTATGAATTTCATCAAACCCCAAATCTAGACATATTATCTGATACATTTTTTTTAATGTGTGCCATATTTGTCTTCACAATTAGCATAATGAGTAGTGGTGTTTGTTGACAACCTGTCTGACCTTTTGACCACTTCTGTTCCTTAACCTGTTGAACTTTTCTAGTGCTGCTTGCTTGCTGCTGCAGCCACATGTTAGCAGTAAAGTTGGTGGATTTAAATGATTGCATAAAGGGATAGGATGAATGACTGCAACCACAAAAAAAGGAAAAAACACTTCTTTTGTAGCATTGCACTCATGTTTGACAGGCTTCAGACTGGTAATACCAAATATATTTAAAATTATATATATATATATATATATATGACATTTTAAATATATTTGGTATGTAACCCAAATGGTGTTTGTAGTTATTCACTCCACTGGGTTTGATCTGGTCCGCAATAATGATAAAAGGGCTGCATGTCTCATTAACTGCCAGTAGGGGGGTATTGGCCCGTGGTTACAATAGGAGTGTAAGAGGTAGATTTTTAGAGATGGTTTCAAGGAAATGGAATAATTCTGAAGATCTTCCTATGACCAGCAAGGACTGGCAGCATACTGAGGTTCAATGAGCAGATCTCAGGTTTGGGAAGTCATGCATCACATAATGATTTTTGTTATTTATGATTTAAAAGTCCGAAGAAATTATTCACACCACTAAAGGAGTAAACTTGCTTGGTCTTACTTCAAAAATGTATTTCAAACAGGGTAGGGTGTCCAAAGTAGTGGTTGCTCCATGCATTTTCACAGAGGTCCAACTGTTTGGAGAATTTAGTTAAAATATTGATACTCCTCCTGTATGTTGAATTATAGAAAGAATACCAGATGTGCTGTCCTTTGGCTATTTGATCTACTTTAAACAGTAATTTACAGGCAACGTGTTGCTGAGATTCGACAGTTGAACAACATGCCATCTATTGTATTGTTCTGCAGGTCAAACTTGTGTTTCTGCTCTTCTGCTTTTGCTGTGGAACGGTCCACTTTGCTAGGAAGGAATAACAAGACAATTTATGACATGTGGCACACTTTTCAATCTAGTTTTTTCTGTGTTACATAATCAAAAATATCTCAAACCCAATCGGACCTCGAAGTCAGCCAGTTAGGAAAGCAGATGAGTTAAATCCTGTCCAGTTGTCAGTAACTACAGTATAATGCACTATATGGACTGGTGACCTGTCCAAAATGTATGCTGCTTTCCACTCAATTGGCACTTTGATGTACCTTCTGATATTATGTTCGTTTATGAAAGCAGTCCACAATTTTCAGGCTTCAATTTTAGATGTCAGTTTAAATTTTAATTTACCAGGTAATGTCTTTGTGATTTCAGATATTTCTTATATGTAGCTACTTAATTTGTGATGCACTTTCTTTTTTTCTCACATAGTTTATCTTGTGTTACAATGGACATGTACTCAAACACCACCAGCATTGTTTTTAATGTCTTCTCTTTGTTTTGCCTTAGAGGCTGCTGTAGTCACTGGCTCTACATTGACATTGTCACTGCTGTTCCAAAACTTGTTTATCATGTATTCAAAAAAGGATCATGTATGCTAATTAAACTACAAATATCTACACTAAAAATAAAAAATGTTGGTAGGTACCTTGTGACCAATTTTATGAATAAATTGAGCCCTTAATGTTGGTTCAAAAGACGTTGGACAAGATATCACTATCTCCAAAACAGTCACTTATAAACACACATTTTTTTGCTGCTCTTTTCAGAGAGTAATATATTCAAACTCATTTGGCTGATTATGACAATCAGAGGCAGTTAATTTAATCCAGTTACTGCAGCAATAGTTAGCAATGTAGCCAGGAATTGTATCTTCTCATTTAATAATCATTCTATTTATCTGCAATTTTAAAAATCGGACTTATTTTTTGGTTTAAGTATAGTAATATACTAATGACTTCATCATATATTTTCTAGATATGCCACCCATGATGGAAGTGAAGGGGGAACCAGGCCCCCAAGGAAAACCTGGGCCGAGAGGCCCCTCGGGGCCACCGGGGCTTCCAGGAAAACCTGGACTGGGGAAGCCGGGTCTCAATGGCCAGCCAGGCCCTCAGGGGCCTTCTGGCTTTCCAGGAATTGGTAAGCCTGGACTTCCAGGTCTCCCGGGAAAGCTTGGGCCAAAGGGGATGTCAGGATTTAATGGCGAGGTTGGCCCTCGTGGTGAACCAGGTCCCCGTGGTCCCCCTGGGCACCCTGGCCTTCCTGGCCCAGCTGGTCTGTCTCTAAATGGGAAACCTGGGCTTCCAGGTATCAGAGGCCCTCCTGGAGTTCGTGGTGAGCCAGGAATAAAAGGTATTTCTGGCCCACCAGGTGACCGTGGGTTTAAGGGCGAGAATGGAAATGGGAAACCAGGGCCGTCAGGTATAAGGGGCCCTCCTGGGCTGAAAGGCAGTGCAGGACAACCTGGTCTTCCAGGTATAGGCAAACCAGGACCAAAAGGTTTGTCTGGACTGCCTGGTATTAAAGGTGATCATGGACTCCCAGGGGATCGAGGAGAGCCAGGAGAGGCTGGGGCTCCTGGTCTACAGGGTCTGCCAGGACCAGTTGGGTTAGGGAAACCTGGGCTGGATGGATCTCCAGGAGCACCAGGTTCAATGGGCCCAAAAGGTGAGGGCGGGCAGAGGGGTATTCCTGGAATTCCTGGGACTCCTGGCTATGGAAAACCTGGTTTGAGTGGGCCAAAAGGAGATAAGGGTCATGCTGGATTTCCTGGTCTCCCAGGGGACAAAGGAGAGCAAGGAATGGTGGGCCCAATTGGGGAGCCAGGTCTTGATGGACAATCGGGATCACCAGGACTTCAAGGACCAATGGGACTACCAGGAAAACATGGAATGCTAGGGCAGAAGGGAGAACTGGGACCCCAGGGCCCTCCAGGACTGCCTGGCCTGAGAGGTGACCAAGGCCCTAGTGGACTTTCTGGAAAGCCTGGTATGCTGGGGGAAAAAGGCATCCCCGGACTTAATGGCCCTAGTGGAAAGCCTGGACCCAAAGGTGAGGCAGGGCATATTGGCCTTCCTGGGAACCCTGGCTTGACAGGTGCTCCAGGGCCTAAAGGGGAGTCAGGGTTTATTGGGACTCCGGGGCCCAGGGGCCAGTCAGGCATTCCTGGACTGCAGGGGCCCATGGGTCCCATGGGTCCACAGGGTGCCCCTGGCACAAAAGGTGAAACTGGACTTCCAGGGTATCCAGGGCTGGGTAAGTTGGGCGAGAAGGGAGCGATAGGTCCCCAAGGTCCGCTAGGGAAACCAGGGCCTGCTGGGCTTAATGGTAACCCTGGACTACCTGGACCTCCAGGACCCCCTGGGCCGCCAGGAAATGGTCAGACAGTTGTTGCTGGGCCAACAGATTCTGAGTTGGAAGGGGATGAAGTACCAGGGGACAGAAAGGGGCCTGCATACAGTCAAGTTCCACTATCTGCCTCCGTAGCACCAGCCTTCACAGCCATTCTCACCACACCCTTCCCTCCCTCTGCCATGCCAATCAAATTTGACAGGACCCTGTACAACGGGCAAAATGCCTACAGCTCTTCTACTGGCATGTTCACTGCTCCGCTATCTGGTGTCTACTACTTTGCTTACCACATGCATGTAAAGGGAACTAGCCTGTGGGTGGCGTTGTACAAGAACAATGTACCAGCCACTTACACTTATGATGAATACAAGAAAGGCTACATGGACCAGGCGTCTGGTAGTGCTGTCCTCGAGCTGAAGGAGGGTGACCAGGTATGGGTCCAGATGCCTTCGGATCAGGCAAACGGCCTCTATTCTACCGAGTACATCCACTCCTCCTTCTCAGGATTCCTGCTCTGTCCCACATAACCCTGTCCTTTCCTCAAAACATGTTCCTGTATTGGCACCTCAGAGCAGCCCTAAACCTAAAATACCTGCAGCCATAATAGAAACACAAAACCCATAAAATTCTCAACATTATTGCCATCATCTTTATCTGTCTCGCCCTCAACAACAACAGCAAAAGAAAAAACAAACTTTGTGAATGAAATATGGAAAGTTTCAAAAGGCAGGGGAAGGAGTTTCATACTGTGTTCTTTATTTCAATGTCCTTCAAATGTGTTTTGGGTTGTATTTTATGTTGGTGTTTTTTAGCTTATATTATTTTAATTATTATATTGTCATAATTTTATTGTTATTATTTGGTCCTTGTCATCATTGTTGTTGTTTATTGGATTCAGACTATTAAGTGCCTTACTTTGTAATGTGCTAGTAACAGACCTTCCCATGTGACTGCACATCCTGCCCACACGCTCTGACATAAGGACAACATCACCACATCCCAGGGGGTGATTGGTTCCCTGGCTATAGTCACGTCTCCCTTGTGTGTTATTTAAACCATGGATGGCAATACTGACATAAAGAGCAACAATACGATATAGAAAATACAGACATACAATCGCAAAACACGCCATTTGGTGCTGTAACACCCTTACTTTTCACTTTTCTTTTGTTTGACCTTTTAGGTACACTAAACAATTGCTACATTAAAACTATTAATGTGATGAAATTAGTTGCTTTTAGAGTGAGATATATATTTTGACAGTTAGTTGGCATAAGTGCCTGTTGGGTGCTATTTTTCTCATTTTAGTAGCCAACCTTTTGAAATGATGTGTCTTTTTTTTTCTCCTAATTTACTGAACTTGCAATCCAACAAATTCAATCTGAGAATAAATATGACCTCACAGTATTAGAATGATCACATTTAAATTGCCCTTTTCAAGAGGATCAACCTTATCATGCCTTTCTTCTTAAACTTTCAGGACAATATTAATTAAAGTTGATATGTATGCATACAGTCAATGTTTACATGCCATAAGATAGATACTGAAAGCAACTGCAGATGGACAGTAAGGACACACGTGTAGCCGAATCGATGGCCCACCTCCTTGTATAGATCTGAATTTTCCCATTTGCACTGCAAATCCCATCATCATGTCGCAGGCATCCTCTTCACATGCTTGACCATGACATCACTGATTTCTAACGGTATACTACCTATTAATAAATCATAATTATATTCCAAGGGAGAAAATCTGCACTGCCATACTAGAAAAGCAGCATTCTGACCATATATCACAAAATGTGTGAAGATGCTGACAACTTGCTTCTGGTTTGTAAATCGGCAGGCAAATGGATGACAAAAAAAAAAAAAAAAAACTTTCTTCAATGCCAATTTCTACGTGACTTGTGGTTGTTGCCTGGCAAATGACAGCAATTTGAAGTAATTTGGAGCTCTGAATGAAATGACTTTCTTCTAATTTTCCGAACCACTGTGACATAAATAGCTGAATTATTGTTTGGCTAAATGGAACCTCCAAGGTTACAGCAACAAGATGTTTCAGAAGCGAGTCGCGTCAAAGTATACAGCTGAATGAAATGAAAATCGAATTTGCATTCACTCCATGAATAAGTAAAGGGACTGACCGAGGTCCGCAGGTTGTGAAACACAGGTTGTGTAACATTTAACAAAGCCCTGCCAGATTTCTGGGAGAAGTGGTGGGTCAGAGGTGAGCGCTGTGTATTTACGCATTTCTGTTGGATGAAGCATTAAAGGATACACTCCGTGTACGCGTGTGATTGTCTGTTCTAGTAGGTGTACCCTTCTGTCTGTCACTGTGTCAATATGTGTGTGTGGAGCTGTGTCACATTGTCCCCTTGGCGTGCAGGTTATGAACACTTCAGCAAAGATAATAATAAACTTGAATGAAGTTAAGAAAAAAAACAACAACAAAAAACTTAGAAAGATCTTAAAGTCCTGTCAGTGTTTCACATGAATTAAGAATATTTTGGCCTCCTATGGTTTTAGTCTCATGAGGTTTACTTTACAGCTCTCTAATGATGCCTTTGCAAACTAAGGGAACAAGCTATGAAATGTGATGATATGTGACATGGGAAACAGAAAACTGAAATCACATAAGGATAATGGGATAAAAGATGGCATTTCTGGTTAACACTGAACAGGCGATTATGTATATGTGTCCAATGAATGGTATAATGGCGTGCAAAGATCCTGAGTTGTACCAAGTCATGAACAATAAAGACATACCATGAAGTGGTCCAAAATCTTTATTCAGTGGTTGCAGTTAAAGAGGACAAAAGATAAAGAGATCTTGGCAAAACTGTTGTGATTTAACAATGAAAAGTTGGTGCTAATATCACTGTCTCTGTGCCTTTACATGTCTGAACTCAATTCAAATCCATGCCGCCCAAGCACTTGTTACACTGAATTTACGACTACCTTACACCCTGATGGAGGAATGTCAATGTACAGGAGGATTGTGCCAAATATCGAGCTTTGCAATTAGAATGAATGTATACTGTTTATCTGATTTACTAAGCAGTAGCTTCAATAAACCACCTACAATGCTGTGTCACTATACACTAACGGTAACTCTTCAAGTTGCTCTGGAAAGGCAGTGCGAGGATCAGGCCTAATCAGTATTTTACATCTATGTAATGCACTTACTCTTACCCTTTCTGTCTCCTAACACGAACACATCTACAACTGCTATGTATCATTGTCGATATGTGAGTCTACAAGGCAGTCCAAGGCTCGTTATGTACTGTATGTTGCCTTTTTTGTTGTTGTTGTTTTTGTCACCTTCTGCTTTTGGACATATGAAATGGTAGTGAAAGTCACATGTGCCTTTTGCTCTCTGTCCTTATGTTTTCATAGACAATGTCACTTGCTTGCTGAGTTTGCCCTGCGTGCAAATCCTTGAACAAGTGTCAGTAAGATCCATGTACCGCCTCAATCACAAATTGCTTCGAAGTGTTTTTCTGTATAAAACAAAAACAAAAAAAAAAAAAAAAAAAATCACAAAAGCCTTGGTTCGGTTTTTAAGGGATATTTGTTTGTTGTAGTTTCAATAAATACAAAAACGGCCGTTCCCATTTGCACATGAAATTAATGAAGATGTATTTATACATTTATGATAATTTAATAGGGATGCCAAAACCGACCACCGAAGCCTAGAACATATAAATGGTATTTAACAGCATTGATGAGTTAAGAGCATTTACAACATGTAGTTAGCATTCTAGAGTTGTTTGTGAAGGATTATTTGTGGACTTTTATTTTCTATTTGTGTAATGTACAATGTATCAACGTATAGGATTTTTGTCATACAAGCCTATTGCGTGCACTCTATGCAATAGAATTTGGGTATAAAATGCACTCCTGTTGATTGAAAATGTTTGTCTGCTTATACAAAATCTACAGTACTTGATTGTATTGATACCACATCAATAAAAACTTTCTTGTATGTTGGTGTCAGATTTGGATTTCTGTCTATTGTACTGTTATATTCTAAAGAAAATGTATAATCACTGGATCACATTAGTCACTTCTACATCTAAAAAAAAAAAAAAAATTGTCATTAGCCTACTAAGATAGATATAAGCCTATCAGTCAAAAAAGTAAACTTGAGCAGCTGTAGTAAGTACTTCTCATTTTTGAGGATGTCTCCCTGGCACAGTAAGTGTAGACATCTGTTGCAGGTAAATGAACGGACACTAGAGGGAGATATACAGTTGTAACAGTATTTCAGGCCACTGGTAGATTTGAAAGTTCCTCTGCCAGTGAGCTCAGAGCTACACCTGTTGGATTTCGCTTGTCAGTTCTGATCAATAAACAATATGAATCTTGGTGTCAAATTGGAGCTGTGATGCAAGTAAACATATAGAATATATGGCCTAGACATAAATACATCATTGTAAATTATATATAAATGAACAAACAAATAAATCAACCAACTTTTATCTAAAAACAAGGAGACTCAATTTAATGTGGGCCCCACTGACCTTGTAGTTTATAATGTGCACAGCTGAATTTCTACTTGGGATTTGATTGAATGAGAATGTGACATAAGCTCTATATTTAAAAAATAAATAAAAAAAAAAAAAAAAAGGAGCCACGAGCGTGGGGATAATATGTTGCTATTACTTTCTGGAACTGTCGTCACCATGGTGAGCTGTCATCATTCACCCGGATTCTTCTTACGTCGTACTGACGCCAGACACTCCATGTTGCATTCGAGGGATCCCGGTGAACTTGAAGATCTGTTCGACGAGCTCCAAAGATACGAGCTGGTGTGCATACGTGTGACAGCTGTTGTTGTAAGTTCACCAGTTTTTGACGGTAAATTAACTGACACTAAGCCGTATTATGCTCCAACAGGATAGCGAAGGGGGGGGGGGGGGAGGGTATCAAGAAAATCGCCTGCAATAGTTGCTAGGTAGAATGTTTATTCATTTGTTTGTTTTAATAAACAGGCTTTGCTTGTGCTCGCTGTCTACACGTCGCTGAGTGCCAGTTCTCACAATTACAAAGCTCTGCCACAGAAAAAGAAGAAGAAGAAGAAGAAGAAAAAAAGACAGATTGCCCAGCTTTTTTCCCCCTCAATGACTTGACCTAATAGGGGGTGGGGGGGTTGAGTTATCGTGAACGGGCACGGCCTCGCAACCCGCGTTTCCGACCGTCCCTGAAGGTGTCGGCAAACCCGAGGAGGCTCCTCCCCAACAACAGTTCCCGACCTCCGGCGAGAATCCGAGCTGCCACATTGAAGAGGAACAAAAAGGCGACCTGACAGCGGTTTCTGCACTCCTCTCCACTTTCTCCGGGGTAGTCACGGGATTTCAATGTTCAGCCTGCTCTTTGTAAGTAATTATTTACCAAACTACCAAAAAAAAAAAAAAAACCTGGCCTCTCGGAACTTGTGTCTCTTTGCCGTAACGATGTACGACGGTAGCGCCGCGGATCCGCTGGAAGCCCCGGTATTAAAAGTTGGGTTTCCACGTCGTTAAGATGACCCCTCACCCCTCACCACCACCACGCCAACGACACGGAGCCGGACACACGGAGAGACGCGCGAAGGACCGTCCGTGGAGACGAAACCGGTGTGCGGAGCCCACGTTGACGTTTAGCTCGGGGGGAGCGACGAGCTGCGGGGGACGGCCGGAGCGTTTGTTGTCTCCACGGTTTGAAATGCGTGTTAACAGGTATACATGTTGACCGTCTCGTCAAGTCGGTGTCGCCCACCCTCGTGTCGGTTGACTCTTAACACCCGGTGAGTGTTGACGTATCTACGGACCGGAGAGGAGAGGAGGAGGAGGAGGAGGTTTGATTGGTGAAAGGCGAAGTGCGGAGCTGAGCTAGACTGCGAGCTAACGTAGCTGCGTTAGCTCGCCGTTGCGGCCATTGGCTATTTCCCAAAAAGAAGAAGAAGAAGAAGAAGAAGACATGTGTTGACGGACTCTCCGACCACGAGCATCAGCGTGCTGCTGCGATCGCGTCTCATTTTGAAACGGGACACGCCGGGTGCTGATTACCGCTCTGTTATTGTCCAAACTGAACGTCGTCCGGAAATTCACAATAGGAGCTAACGTTAGCCTGTGAGCTATACAATGAGCTGCTGCTGGTGGACCAGCGCGCACACACACACACACACACACACACACACACACACACACACACACACCGTTGAGCAACATCTAGTTTAACGGTCACGAAGACGCTGGTTAACGTGTTATCCGCCGTGTTGTTCGGTATTTGTCTGCACGGTGGTGGTGGTGGAGGAGGAGGTGGTGTTGGTGGAGGTGGTGGTGTTGACAAAACGACGGTAGTTATGAGAAGCTCGGCTGGAGGTTAGTAACTTGATGGCCGGCTTTGACTGCCTTCCGCCCTTAAGAGACCGACCTGCCCCTGCAGCCTGGACGGTGACCTGTTTCTGTGAAGCCGAGATGTCAGACTTAAACGAGGAAACAAAGAGGCCGGCAACCCGATATTTCCTGTACGTCTGGTACCCGTATGTACTGTTTGATTGCTGTCTTTTTTTTTATTATTATTTTTTTTTACCGTTAACTATCTTCGGTTTGACTCGGTAGATTCGCCAGGCTTTCCCCGCGTACAGACGCAGCTGACACCGGGGTATTTAGGTGGGTCTGTAATTTAGCCTCGTCTGGTTTCCGAAAAAAAAAAAAAAACCAACCGGAAAAGCGCCCGAGCATTTTAGCCATGTGGGCTCGTAAGTGAAATCAGGAAATGCACTCGGGGAGGAAGTTGACTGGAGCAGCTGTGACACTAAAGGCCGCTGCACATTCCCATGCCTCTCGGTTTTCAATTTATGACCTTCCGATGATATTTTTTTTTTCCTTCCGCCTCCTCTCTGGTAGTAAATACAGCGAATACAAAATGAGGAGCTTTAAACATTCCTCCCGACATAGGCGGATGAGTAACTGGTGTAACAGGTAAAGCTAATTATACATTCCTGCTTATGAGTCACTGCAAGGTGACCCAATTTGCCAACAGACTATAGAAGAAGATGATGTATGTTTACTGCAGTTATCAAAACAACCTAGAGAGTACGGCAAACTATTTGAAATAACAAACAAGTCCCACTTTCGGGTAAGCCCCCCCCCCCCACCTCCTCACTGTACCATTATATCTAACGGGCTTGTTTCACCAAAAGCCAGCATTTTACAACTTCAGGCTCGTACCGCTTTTTGAGTCTTTTAAGGCTCTATCCACGTTTTTTTTTTTTATTGTGGAAGTAGGTCACTCTGGCGACCTGCTTTATTTCATAGCTAATTGACACATGATGCGCTGGCCAATCTAGAAATAGCATCTTGCCACTCAGTCCTAGTACAGCACACCCTGCAGCTAAAGGCAGTCCTTACAGTAAGAGGGGGGAGGTAGTCATTCATGAGATAGTCAAACTCCTATTACCTGCGGGTCAAGTCTCCAGCCAGTAGTGCTTATTTATTCTTGTGCATGTTTGAAAATGACAAAATATAAGGTTAACCCTCAGTTTCCGTCTTCTACTTCATCACACATGCTCGTATGTATTTTGGGAGAACATCTTAATGACCCCTTGATCACACTTTGAGCATCCTGGTTGTGTTTTGGCTGTCTGTTTTCTGTTTGTAACAGAGATGACTTTTCTTCGGGCTGAACTACCTTTTAAATTTGAATTGTCGTGATCTGTTAAGAACAAATTGACGTATGTTATTCTTTTATGGCACTAATGTAACAATTTCAATACTATTAAGTATTGAAATGGGCCCTGTCAAAAAAAATGTGTTTTTAGCAAATTTCAAAACGTAGACGGCGTCTACAATAATATGTTTTTATTTTGAAGTGCGTCACTCTTCCTGCTGGAGTAAATCTCATCAGTGTCAGTGAGCTGGTACTGCGTTTGTTGTACATAGGCGCCGTTTGCAGCCTGAAAAGGTCAATAAACTCAGTAAGTTTAAATGGGGGGCAAGTCATTACAGTAGAACACCTAATTTTCAAATGCATTTTTATAAATAATTAAAAAAAAAAAAAAGCACCATTCAGGAACTGGTATCAAAGTCAGGTTATTGGTGCTGGTATCAAAGTTTGGGAATACACTATGCAAGTTAGGCCCAAATCTAGCTGGATGCTGACATTGTAATTTACAAATAAAAGGGTGGTTCCCCTGTCTACTAGCAGCATTTAAAATGCACTCTGACAAGAAGGGAAGTTCTCAGCCTTGGTTACCGAAACTGTGAAAGGTGAAGCCCAGTGTACAGTAACATGATGCCAACTTACTAAGGAGGGTTACTGGGGGGAGAGGAACACCTATGTTGTAGCCTGCTGGCTTTCAGCCCATCAAGCCACAGGGTGGCTGTGAGTGTTGAAAGGTGGGTTAGAAGAGGTGACTGCCTCACAGATTTGGCCAGTTTATAATCTTAGTTATTCCCCCGGGGGTCTGGCTGTGTTGAGGAGCACAAGCGTTGGTATTACTTTGGGTTCGCTCACGAACATCTCTCACCGCAAAGAAATTGTTTTGTGTTGAAATCAATTCAAAGTGGAGCGCTTTGATTAGATGCCCACAGTTGTTTTGTTTTTCTCTCTTTTGAAGCCGTTTAGCGAAAAACTACATATGATTATGCATTAGCAGCCAGAGGCACCTTTTGTGTGTTTCTTGTGCAGTGTGTTTGTTAATGAATCATGCCCTGGTCGGCACGGTGTTCGTTTACTGTTGTTGCCACAGCATTCGTTAAAGCAGAAGCACAAGCTGGCGGTGTCTGACAGGCTGACATCTCCTCTAGATGCTGCTGCTGCTGCTGCAAAACTGCCTTCTGAAACTATAGCAACAGGTAGGAATAGGATCTTCTTTTGTTATTTGTGTTTACAACTACCTTGTCATGCTCCGGAGCTGCAGTTAGCTGGGGAACACTCATCCCTTTACCAAAACCTGCTACAGTAAAAAGGTCTGGTTGTTGTTGTTGTTGTTTGTAGTTGTGTGTAGTTGTTCCACCTTTTCTGATTCAGAAAGTGTTCTGGTTCTGAAGCAGATGTGGTCGAGAAAAATGCCGGATTATTTCACGTAAACAAACTCGTTGTGTATTCCTATTGCCGAGGCGCCGTTTTGTTTCTCACTGCTTCTTGGTCTTTTCTTCATTTCCTTAAGCAGCTTATTAAACATTTGAAATGTGCGACTACCTTTCACAACACGACGTCAAACTAATGTGTTCATTGTGGCCATAATCTCCCCAAAAAAATGGATTAGCCGCCGGCGGCTAATCTGAGTTTTCTGGGGTGTATTTTTGTGCTTCCGGTAAGGAAGCTGGTTTACATGTTTAAAAAGTTCTTTAGTCAGAGTATATGTGCAACCGATCTGAACCTTGACCCTCTTAAATGCTGCGCCTTCTAGTGCTCCTTCAGCGTTGCCTTGTGACTGTTTAAAGAGAGCACAATTGCTCTTTTCTGATCTCTTCACAAGGGACACCAAAATTCCCTGCAGAAGCACTTGTTGCTACCACAGAGATAATCGTTGGTATGGCAACAGGCATCCCCTGATGCTGCTGTCACAAGGCAAAGTTAGTTTCCAAATGTCAGAAGAATTGATGTTGCAGTGGGACTCTGCACCTCCTGGCAAAAATGTGAGCAGACATTCATCTGTGTTGCCGAGCGTTGGGTCTCCTGTACTGAGACGTATGTTTATTTAACACCGTCATGGACATTTTCTGGATTTTTGCACGTTGATTTCATAGTAAAGGTATCCTGAATTGACTGTGGTTCATATAAATAATAATTAGATGAACCCACAATAAACAAGAAGCGTTTGTCTCTTTCAACAAACTAGTTAACCTCTATGGGGAGAAGTTGTCAGTTATTTGCCAGGGTGGAAGTAATTGTTAGCTGGAATGTGGAAGCAACACCTTGTATTGTCTTTTCTGCATAACAGCTGTACATATCTTTGTCCATCTTGCCAAAATTCTGCTTTGGTGCTGCAATCCATGCGTCTGTGATGTGTTGGCAAACAGGTAGAGGTGCGTTTCACTGCTGGGATGTTTATCGTCTATGTTGGGAGATGTTATCCTGCTGCAGATTTAGGATTGTGACGTGAGATTATGACTTATCAAAGGAGCTCAAATGGCCGGATATAGTCCCTCGACCCATATTCCAGATCAAAGCTGTAAACTTTACTGTACTGTCTGGAGAGGTTGTGATGCGCATTATTATAGATGGCCATGTTGTTGCCACTTTAAAGGTCCTCGACAAACAAAAGTTTACTTTTAGGTCACTTACCAAAACACACGAGTGTGAGGTTAAACGTCAATGATTTACTTCCTCATTATATGTTAAGCAGTTTTTTTTTTCTCTCATTACGTTTTTAATTCTGCACTCTTAACATCCCCGAGATAATCACATCCCAGCACTACTAGAACTAAGCCTGTATGAGGTAACGTTAAAATACAAGAATAAAGTGCTGATGGTAATTTCCAGATGGTGAAAATAGATACTTTACCGGAAGCATCTTCTTCCCGCTAGATGCCTTGTGTAAAACAGAATTCATTGCGACATAAGTTGTCGCAGCAGTTGTTCTGAGTGGATGAGTTTCACCAATCATTTAGTGATCCATTGAAACGTTAGGAAAATGTTCAAACGACTTGGGTTCAGTCAGGTTCATGTTTTAATTGTGTGGGCTCATACTATGACTGTCCCTGGGAAGTTTCCTTTTTTTGTATCGCCAATCCAAACAAATAGTTTTATTCTAATTCAATTCTAATTTCAGTAGTGTTAACGATGTCCTTTGTCCTTGTCTTTTTATTTCCGTTGTTGGCTTGTGTTTATTAGCAGCTCCAGGCTGCAACTACTCTTGGACACATAGTGGTCGTCTGCAATTTTCAGCTGGTTTATGGGTCAACTGGTCCAATTTTCCAGAAGCTCAGCACAAGTTTGAACAAATATTCCTGATATCGGTTATATACGGCAGTAACTGCAGTCCAAACAGTGCAGCTGTATTTTATATCTTGACCAAAACTATAAAACATGTAGAGTTACTATATCATATTTTATTTTGTGGCAGAAACACTTTTGGCTCCTTTTGCGAGAGTCGCTTTTCTATTGTGTGTTGGCACTTCATCTGTATTGAAATTATATTCAAATACAAGTGTTTTGTCTAAGTTTGCTTCTCATTTCCATGCGCTTGTTCAGATGCTTGTGTGTACATTTTGTGAAAAGTGTGATGAAGAGTGCAGCCAGGACAAACTCCGCGAAGACAGAACAGGTCTTTGTTGAGACGTTTTCCCCTTTTCATTCCCATTTGTAAGGTACTGAGCCCTGGTCTCTTTTCAGTGCTTTCCAGAGATGGATCAGTCCTTGTCCCCCCCCCCCCCCCCACCTCCTCGCCCTCTCTCTAAGCGCTATCAGGGGCCTTTGATCGTCACATTATTTATCTGCGCTCACTCAGAGGCTGCAAAGCAGTGTGATAAGTGGGCTTTGCCATGTGCAAGAGAGCGTGTGTAGGGGGTGTTTCTCTGTTCATGGAAATAAAGGGCGTGTTACGCGTTCTCTCACCTCTCTTTTCTAGCCCGGTTAACACGGACACACGAAAGCCAGAACAACAAGTACTCCACAGGAAGATTAGCTCCTGTCTTCTGGGAGCAAGAGAGAGAGGGGGAACCTGTTGTGCTGAGCGCAGGATCGAATGAGGATGTCTATTTAACACGGCATCAACAACACTAAGCTGGCCATTTCAACACAATAATTGCAACTGTCTTTTTTTTTTTTTTTTTTTTAAACATTTCAACTTTCTGATATTTACAGCTAAATAGTTTGTGTTTTCCTTCATTTAGCAGAGCAAATATATTATGCACCGTTAAGGGTTACACCCGTTTCTAACAACATAACATACTGAGCTACCAGAGGGATGTACTGCAAAGTGAAATTAGTGGGTTAGCGAGGTACGTCGAGACTAAAGCCAGGGTTGTCAAGTACCACGAAGGTGGCTCTTTTAAGCTGGCTAAATCACCATGGTAACTGATGCTGCAAACTTAACCTGGTCCGGAGCAGGTTATGTTGGAGATATTGGATCAAAACGGAAGAAAGCACCGCCTACTCACCAGTCAGCTCTCTCTGGAAATCTCTTGAGTGATGCTTTTATATATATCGTTTTTTATTTGCTTCTTATCTAACAATAAAATGAATTTGATAAAATAGCCACGTGTAATTAGTCTGCCCTTCCTGTGCACTTTAAGATAAGGTGTTATTATAGCTCAAGTCCTTCAACTTTGGTGATACATTCACAAAGTCCGATTTATTTAATTTATTTCTTTGCACATCCTTCCATCATTTAGCAGCTGCTGCTGTGCTGCTTTTAGATGGATTATGTGTTTAACTTTAATGTAGTTTTTTTTTTTTTTTTTAAAGGATAGTTTGCTCTTCGTTTTAAAAATATGCGTCTCTGCTGTCAGAACACTTGTCCGTGTTTGTGATTGGCCAGATATGGCAAACACTCCCTTTTAATGTGAACGTGCTCAGAGCCTAAAGCAGAGATCCCGAGTTAAGAGAAAGCTGATCACCACCGTCGTAGTACTGATTATCTCCGACTCACAGCCAGCTCGGCAAAAAAAAGAAAGAAAAGAAGCCTGCGTAAGCTGCTCACCTCTCAGTAAGTGATAAGTGAATCGAATCAACAAGATGCAAAAATAAGGACATAGCAGCAGTTTAACATCCTCTTTCATGCAGACATGTTTTTGCTGTCAGCAGTTAATTGAGAAGCCAGTCGTGCTCCAATGGGCCACGTACAGAAGTTTGTTGCTTGCAAAATTAATCTGCTGTGACTTATTAATGTTAATTTTGTAAATTGGCCAAAGCGAGTCTTAAGTTGATGTGTAGTTACCGTGGTGTCACCGAGGCGGTGGCTGCTCCACCAGTATTCACGTTTGACCAAATGTTTTCTAAAGAAAACGGCACCGTTTTGAGATTTTAAATGAAAGTTGCTTTTTTTTGGTTCAGACAGACCAACACGGTCGTGAGTCATTCTTAGGGAGACAATCTACCAGTTAAAGTACCACTAAACGTCAAAGCATATTAATATTTTAAGCTTGTCAAACTAAAAGCTCTGCATCGGTACCACGCAGTCAAGTTATTCTCGTCATGTTATATCATAGCTTGTGTCTTTCTTCACTTCCGTTAATATAGTTTTCAACATTTACTTTGACCGGTTGGCAGTCATTTTAAAGTTAAATTAGCTTCCTGCTGTTTTGGGTTTAGTCTGAAGCAGGATACTCATCAGATCACTTTTGCATTACAGCCATATTCTTATTTAAATACTCCTCCACACCTCAGTAGGCACAATCATTTTAAGTCAGTTGACTTTAATGTTTCCCTCCTTTATTCTGCACTATTTATAGACTTCCCCTTTTGTTTTTAGCAGATTAAAAGTATCTGAGCAAGTTTAGGTGAGACATTGCGGTGAAGCTATAAACCCATTCAAAGAGGTCTGCTGTGGAAGGAGAAATCCAACTTGTGGGCGGCCGTGAGGATATTTGTGCGTCTGTTGGTTTGGACTGTTGCATTTATAGAGGATCCAAACTATTTCTAGGCTTGATCAAATACTGTCCACCCACACACAGACTATAACAGGAGGAGTATGATTTCTCTTTACGAGCAAGTGTAAAAGGAAGTTCTTTGTGAAAGTTTTTCTACTTTTTGTTGACCTTTTTTTTTTCTTTTCCCAAACAATGAAATATTACGTTATAAGTTATCAAAGTCTGAAAATAAAACATTTGGATCTCAATTTTATAATGATATTTCTTAATCAAAGTTAGATGTTTGTTGCTCTGCTACCACGTTTAAATGTTGGACTGAGGGAGGTGGTTTTATTATGCGTCCATTTTACAGCAGCCCTACCCAAAGTGGGAGACTGTGTATCTCAGGGGTCTGTGCTTACAGAAAAATCTAGCTTTATTGTATTTCAAACCACAAGCCTCAGCCAAACTCGGTAAATGGCTTCTTTTTGACACGGGTAAACACCGACATGACCAGCTGTGACTCCTATCTCAAGTATATGACTCTGACAAGGTGAAGCTGTCCAGAATTCAGGTAGTCTGTTATTTTTACTCACAAGCTTTGAATTTTGTTTTTGGATTTGATGTTTCTTTCCATACATATAAATGTGCAGTAAATTTGCCTTCCCGTGCAAATGCACAATCTAATTAGTCATATGTTGAAAAAAAACGACAACCAGAAAATACCATTTATCATTTCTCCAATGATAAATGGCATTTTTGTCATGGCAACAAATTTATTCAATTCTCGACTTAAAAGAAAAATAAATGAAACGGTTCATTGACTATCAGAATGGTTGGTGTTGAGGTGTTGGTAGCAGTGGCAATAAACCCAACACTGCTATAATTAAGCTGCACCACGCCAACCCTTCCTTACCCACGTTGCAGAGTAAGTAAAGGTGCTGTTCTCCAAAAGAACGTTTTGAATCGTGTACCAGTTCTTCCCAGGTCCATGACCATATTCTCAGAAACACACGGCTGGTTATATTGACAGATTTCAGTCAACAATACATACAATGACAGAATCTCCTGACTTGAAGTACCGCTTTAAATCCAAGGCTCCTGTTTGTAATTCCCCGGGTGTGTGCAGCACAACAACAGTATGGGATCTCTGTTGGAGTCCAGTTTTGCATACAAGCCTCCATCTCTCAATGCTGTCTTGTCAAGGCATGTCTGTGGATTTTAGTGTCTTGCCTGTTTCACGAGATAAACTGGTGAGGTCCACACACAAAAAAAAGTCTAACTAAACTAGCTTATTGTGGTTTTTGTGTGTGTTTTCTTTCTTTCTTGCCTCTTTGTCTTTGTGTGTTTGCAAGCATGACTGATGGCAAGGGAGTGTTGTGCACACTACTTCCTTTGGTGTGTGTGTACTGTTTGCTGAATACTGTGGTGACCTGTCATCATACTGCACATTGACAGGCCTCTTCAGTATTGGACTGTGTCCTGTGAGTCCACAGCACTTCACATTCTTATTTAGTGTCCGACTAAGGTGATAGGAAAGTCATTAAGAGCATTTCTTAGTTTCTGTATGACAACACATAGGGCTTGGTAAGTGTTCAAAAGTTTTGAATCATGGTCCTGAAACTTTGCCCTGGATATGGTTCTTGAAAGATCCTTTTTTCCAATACCAATTATAGAGTCCATTTTACCAAAAAGAAAATAATATTAGACATTTAGTACAAGCTCTTAGTTTCCATGCAGTTTAAAGGGGGAGAGTGTAACCCAGGTTAAATGCCTCACATGCAGACTGTCAGTAGATGTCTGCCCAAGTGGAGCTTATGTCTCGTAAAGTCTGTGTTGACTCACTTATGCTAATGAGATAACACTTTTATAAACATAGCAAACGTTTCCTTCAAAAAACAACAACAACATTATTGTGGGTACGTAGCATAGCAATTGAAATTCAATTTGGTACTGTATGACAAGGTATTTTTTGACACGAAACAATATCAGAGCGACTTGCATAAAAGTATCCAAGTTCTGCACGTAGCCCAACAAATACATTCTTCTGGTAGACATTGAAGAACGAAGCAATCGGTTTATTCTAATACTGCTCTGCTCCAGCTGGCAGGCAAAAACAGAGGGAAAGCAGTCATGTGTGGCATTTCATAATGCAGCTGCACCTTCACACTAGGCGCTTGTTTTTCAAAAGAACACAAGCTTTTACCCAACATGTGCTTTGTAAAGTAATCTCATTGTTGTAATTGAGTGAAAGACTGGTTTTCCAACCAGTTTGATGCTTTCTCCGTACTCCAGGAAGAATAACTATAGTTTTCGTGTTAATGAGCGTATAATGTAAGCTGTGGTTGGCCTTCATCTTTGAAAATGGATCAGAGCTTGCTGTCGGTGGCCCATACAGCCGTTTTGAGATGGACCAGAGTTTACTCTCGCAACCAAGTTTGGCACCACCTTTTTTTATTTTTTTTTAATTTTTTAATTTTTTAACTTAAACGCATGTACGAAGGTCCACAAACATGCCCCTTGGAACTTCTCCAATCTGGTCAAGTGTGAAAATCCCCCCCCCCCTAAATTTAGCCACGTGTTAGTGTCAGTCGTGCTGTTCGTGTAAAGTTGGCTTCTGTTTGGCTCTTCCTGTAATCAAATCACTGAGCTCTCTCAACCAGCTGCTTTTCCTCCTTTTCCCAACACTGGTTTAAAACAAATGAGAAGTGGATCTTTCTCCTCTTGTTTTTGGTGTGAACACAATTTAGTTTGAGGACAGTTCCAGTTTGAGGTGAGATCCGCCCACCCAGCCTATCGGCACTATTGACGTCACTCCGTGAAACCAGCTGGCCTGTTGGGCAGGTGTGATCCTCTTGTTTAATCACAGCCGTAGTCTTTGCTCTTGACTTTTTCCTTTCACTTAACTTTTTTGCTCTCTTTCCGTCTTGTTGAATTTGTACTAATCCGTTGTTATGTCCTCTTCGGGATTTCTCTTGCACATCACAACTTACTTGGCTTTCTTCTTGTTACTATTCCTTTGTCCCTATCCTGTCTGCCAATCTTTTATTTGTCACTCACGGAGGCCACAGGATTGAAGGCATGCCACTGTGACACTTTGCTCCAATTCGTTTCCCACTGCTTCACGCTTTCTGTAAGTTTGTGTGCCGCTGTCAATGGTTTCCCCTGGATTCTCCTCGGGGAGTTTCCGATCAGTGTGCGTCATATCAGACAGGTAAAAGCAGAACGCAGTACCTCCCTGTCCTTGTACCTTGTATCGACGCACATATACTCATAAAAGCTTGTTGCCTGAGTAAACAGTCTGAAAGAAACATGGGTGTTGCAAGCAGGGTGGGTAAGTGCGAGTCAGAGCCTTTATCCCTCTCATGGCATCCCTGCTGCTCTCACTTCAAGCAGAACAAGGCTTCCTCCAGCCTGCCCTCCTCCTCCTCCTCCTCCTCCTGCTACTACTATTACTCCCCCTACTCCTCCTCTTACTGTCCATACTGCCATGGATGACAGGCGCTCCCCCTGCCACTCGACTTGGAGCTCACACAACAAATTGGCCCTCCAGCTGCTTCAAGGCAGTACAGTCTGGTCTTGCCCGGTCTGGCTCCAGACAAAACATCAGTGAGAGATGCACAACCTCAAACCACCAGACAGGGATGCATGTAATACTAACATCTTTCGCAAGGGAGGAGGAAGATGGACTCAGACATTCCACATTGTGTGTAAAAAGTCTGCCGTTTTGCCACCGTGCCTTTCCTCTCTTTATATTCCATGTCCAGACATTTGAGCTCCCGTTGCTCTCGTGTGCATGTGTGTTTTTCTTTCTAATTTTAGACCAACATCCTCGCCCTTGTGGCAGATGTATTGCTCCCGCCAGCTTGTGGCTATCTACACTGTGTGTGTGTGTGTGTGTGTGTGTGTGTGTGTGTGTGTGTGTGTGTGTGTGTGTGTGTGTGTGTGTGTGTGTGTGTGTGTGTGTGTGTGTATAGTAGTGGTGGTGGTGGAAGAGTCATGGAGATAGGCCACCTGGCAGCTATCAGGTGACGGCAAGAGCTGTCCGCAGCCTGAGCTTTACAGTTATGGAGTCCCACGGCAGGAAAATCCTTAATGCGGGGAAAGGTTTTCAATTAGCACTCCCACTGTATCAGTTCACTCAGTCCATGCACTTAAGCTGTGATAACTTTACAACTTCCACCCACAGTGCCCTCCCTATTGTTGGTATTATGAGCTTTGTTAAAGCTTATCTCTTACACTCAAATCCCTCTATAACTGAATACCCCCTTTTATTTATTTATTTAATTTTTTTTTACTCAGTTTGATATTTAACCAGACTTCATTTCATACTTCTTCAGACAGACTGATGAATCATCCTAAAACGATGACTTGGCAGTTACAGGAAACTCGTGCCCCGGCTCCCATCCTGGTGCCCCCTTTATCACCTGTTCAGGTTTACATGTCCTTTTCTGTTCTGAGACACTTTGCTCCTTATCAGCCGGGGGGACGACTCCCCGCCTCCCACACAACCATTGTGCTCTCTGTATTCTGCTGTTCGCTCTCCTGAGTCACTGTTGCAGATTTGTGTGAGGGGCCAGCTGATTTGGGAAGTTCGTCCTATCAGCTCTCAGTCGGACCGTTTCCCTCACTCTCTCTCTCTACTTGTCTCTGTCCTAGACAGTAGAGCATGTGATGTAGAACAGGGCACCGAGGGAGCTTTCTCTGGGCCACTGTGGGGGCCGCTGCCTTTACTCGGTGACCTTTCTCCCAATTTAGAATATATATTTGTACATAGACATGCACACACACAAAATGCCAGCTGTATTCTGTACTAGTGTTCCTGTCATTTGGTTCAGTTGACGTGCTCTTCTACTACAGCTGAGCGACTTGTCCTAACAAGAAGGCGGCCTTAATATCAACTGTAACTTTTCTTTACCTACAACTCTAGTATGACGCTGCACTTTTTTTTTCCTTTCTTTGATTGGATTTTCACATTTAATACCTTCCTTGTAAAAGGGGCAATCAAATGCAATTTAATCGGGTTGTAGTGTCAATTTATGCAAAAAAATAAAAATAAATAAATACAGACCTGGTCATTAAAGTTGAAATTGAAGTGTTGTGACATTCTGCTTTGTTCAGCAATGCCAAAGTAATCAAATAGAATGACTACAAAAGAAAAGATTAGCGTCATCACAGTTTGGCTCATTATTTTGGTATTTTTTTTTAAAGCACAAATTTATGGTTGTTGGACAAAAAAAAAGAAGCGATTTTTATGATGTATATTGATCTGCAGATGAAGCTTCGATGAAAAATAATCGTTAGTTGCAGCTGTTAATTGTTGTGTGATTTGACCCACTTATAACATGGGTTCATGTTTGACACAGCTGAAGTTGTCTGACTATTTCTCAGTCTACACTGCTGCTTGTTTCCTGTGTGGTTAAACATGTTTTTGCTTCTACAAACACATTTGCCGAGTGCCTGTGTGTGTGTGTGTGTGTGTGTGTTTCTTGTTCTTCCTGCATTGATGCTCTGTATAACTGCAGAACCAGTTTGCAAATTTTCAAGTGTGATTTGCATGCGTTCCCGACTGCTGTGATGGCAGACGGGCAGCCCTGATGTTGCCACAATTCACTCGCTTCTCTTTTGAGACACTTGCTCAAGACTGTTGACCAGAATTACACATATCTTTCGTAAAGATCTTGTCTGCTTTTTAAAAAATTTTTTTTTATATCTGTTTATATGCGTAATTTATGAGCAGTTGACAAGGAAGCCAGGCATTGGTTTTGGCTAGAGCTGCACCTTTCCTGATTAATTATTTGTTGCTCCATACCGTGTCACAAAATGGCTAATAAATACCAAATGTCCCTGAATATTCAGTTTACTATCGTTTGAACTATTTTTCTGCTTGAAAAATGACAAACAATTCAAAGATTATTGATGTTGATGGCGAGCTGCTACTTATTTAGTCAGAATGACTGACAGGATACAACGAAATTGAGTCCAAGTTGGTGCAACACAGGAAATAGAAAATAATGCTAAAATAAAAAAAAGATACAGATATAAAAATGATGAAGAAATATGCGTGTGTTTGCCTAACCCTATAAGAACAGTAGTATTGGGGAAGCGTGCTGCAGCTTGTGCTCTGTGCTTTGGGTTCATGTGTAATTTTGTGGATGCATCCAGGAATATGTACGTGGATGTAGTAGCAGAAGGGATTAAAAAAAAAAAAAAAAAAAAATGTTTTACTGTCTTCAGTCAGATCAATGCAGGAGCGACATGTTTTAGTGGACAATTTAGCCTGGTTAAGGGATGGCAGCCATAACATAAAGCATTGTAGCTTAGTCCCCCTTCAGTGTAATACAAGGGAGCTGTTGATCCTGCTCCACCTTGGCCACATGTACTTCAGTTCGTGCAAACCACGGTGAACTGAAATGGTGTTTCACTCTGCCTCTTTGCTTCTCTCTAACCCTACTATTGGCTGCATTCAAAACCCAGACTGTATGAAGTCACTTTGTGCATCTGGGCAGCCATCCACGATCCAGTTGCTTTTCATCTTTTAGCACAAGCTGTCATTGCGGTGTCCTTGGCGTGTCTGTTGGTTCTTTTTGTTCTTCGGCGTTTTCCTGGTGTTGCCGTCTCTTAACTGTCCGCTTCCCCTTTCCACGGCCAGTCACCTCAGGTGAAAGCCACATGTTTATCTGCCCCCCCCTCTCGACACTCGTTCGGCCTTTTCATTTTTGGAGGATTAGAAGCTGATGAAAACAAACCACGGAAGGCATCTCGCTCTCGGTCCAAGCTTCAGTTGTCTGCATACAGCAAAGCCCCTCTCTGTTCAGTGCTACTCAGAGGTGATAATTAAACACATCACAGACGGTCTCGGACATCACACACTGGCAACAAAAAAAAAAAAATCAAGCCTGTTTGGAGTGTCCTTATAGCTGTTGCCAAGTATAAAAGATGGAGCGGAGGAAAGACATTTGGGAGGTGTAGTGGGCTGTTGCATCTCTTTGACTCTGGCTTTGTGGTTGGCAGTTAATTGAGAGGGTAAGCGACAATGTTTTAGAGGGTAGGAATAAAAGAAAGAAGAGAGAGTTGGTGAGGTTTTCAAAGAGTGGCTGTCCTTAACTCGCTCTGTTTTTTTTGCAAAAATTGTACGAGTTGCAACAAATGACGGTGAAGTTAAATAACCCGAGTAATTGTGAGTGAAATAGAAGCGAGGAGAGCGACTGAGAGAGTACAGAGAGTCTTGTGTCGCTCTCAAGGAGGTGAAAAGAGGGAGCGTGGGACTGAAATGCTGGTGCTGTTTGAAGCTCTGCCCGCCCTGTAATCCTCACCTTGTGACTACTGCCTGTGACACGGTGCTAAAGTCCGAGGCCTTTCTCTCAGTTTACCGCCCACTACCTTGCCTACGTAGTCAGCGTAGTGATAGCCAGCTCTCGTCATCCCTTTTTCCTCATCCAGCCCCAACCTCACCCCCTCCCGGCCTCACTACGATGTTGCTCTGAGACGGTTCCAGCCAGTTTGTGGCGGCTGGGTTTAGGCTGTCAAGGACTTGGCACGGTTGAACTGACTGCTCCCTGGCTGGTTACAGACCAGACATTACCTGTTCTGAAAGACACCCTTTATGAAAGCGAGCGTCCACGCTCCATGCTGCGCATATTATTAGTTTCCATTTTGGTGACAGGTGGTGAATTGGTTCTGATGTAATCTAAAAGTGTATTTCACTGCAGACATAACGTAGGGTGGAATATAGAAACCGTCATGTTTGGGCTTTTTGTTGTTTTTATTCCAAAAGCTGAAATTTCAGGCGTTCACGGGTCCAGTTATATCTTTAATTTTGACCAGAGCTCTGAGCGTGCTGCAGGTTTCAGTTCGTCGGGACTGGGGTAAATGCAAGTTGCTAAAAGGACCACGGAAATCAAGGCTCAACACATAAGTTGTGACAAGGGCAGCAAGTTTTGAGATAACTCTTTTTCTTTTTGATATTGTAATTGTAATTTTAAATTTTTTTTTTTTTTTTTTCTGTAACTTAAACTCCAAGCCTATTTGTGGTCTTTTACACAAGATTATATACATGAATAGAATCAGATGAAATAATGGGATGAATTACTGTTGAAGTTCACCCAGGGCTCAAACCTCTCATTCAGGCAAAAGTTACTATACCTTACTTATAGTACACTTAACGTCACTACTACTACTAATCAACGATAAACATGCCATTATTAACGGTAATTAAATGCAGCTGATTAAATTTACCGCGTAATTCATAGCGAGCGAAATCAACAGTCGTTAACTTAAATATGCAGCTTGGTAAGACACTGGTTATATAATTGAAATAATGGGTGTTGTGATTTCAAAATCAGGATTTTAATATGATAAAAAAAAAAAGTATAAATGTTCCGCCATCGGCGCGTGTGATGTCATCAAAATGCTAATTGTATAATCGATGTCTCCTCGTTCTGCTCTCTTCGCAGGGTTTCTGTGTTGACTTGAGCCGTACCTATATGGCGTGTGTGAGCGGGGAATTCTGCCAGGCACAGCACCTCACCTCCGTGGAGAAGTGAATCGGCCGCCCCCTGAGGGACTACGCTACCCAGAAACCCCCCTGACCGCCAGCATACTCGGAACTGCTGACCTTTCCAAAGACCCCCCTGGGATACTGCGTAGTCCTTGGCCTGACTGTCCTGCCTGTCCCAACCGAAAAGAAAAACCTTTGCTTTTCCACTTTCTCCTTGAACAGCCAATCACAAACAGCTCTCCTGAATGGGGTAAACTGATTGGATGACTCCTGGATAGTCTCCTCATTTTTTTTTTTTTTTTTTTTTTTTTTTGGTTTTTTTTTTGTGGGTTTTTTTTCAATTCATTTACATTTTTTGTTTTTGTAATAATCACATTTTTTTTGTGTTTTTTTTTTACATCCTGGAGTACTGTGGACTAGTTGATCCTTTTTGTTACCTTTCTCTGTGTGCATCATACCCATAGTGAACACCTGTTGTCTCCTGACCCATCCTTCTCCACGTGTTGTCGTTTTTATTTATTCTACCTTTACCTGAATACATCAATCTCCTAGCAGTCTTTGCTGACTTCTGAGCCAAAAGTCGCTTTTGTTTTGTAAGAGTATTTTTATTGTAATTGTTTTTTAAGCCGTCTCGCCAACATGAACCGCCCCGCTGCAGTCGAGATTGCCTACGAGTGCATGAAGTTCCTCATCACCCACAACCCCACCAATGCCACGCTTAACAAGTTCACCGAGGTAGGCCTTCATCTCTTTATGTTTCTATCTGTGTTTGTGTGCGTGTTTGTCTGCAAGTGCTCCGTCTTACAATGTCCTGTCTGATCTCCGCCAGGAGTTGAAGAAGTTCGAGGTGAACACACTGGTGAGAGTTTGTGACGCCACCTATGATAAGGCTCCAGTGGAGAAAGAGGGGATACAGGTCCTGGTAAGAGTTCACGTTTCTTTGCAGCCTTTATTACTGCCTTTATTACTGCTTCTCACAGTCGCGCACTTTTTTACTTTTTTTTGTTGTGTCTACTTAAGGACTGGCCCTTCGACGATGGGGCCCCCCCTCCCACCCAGATCGTGGACGACTGGCTCAAGTTGCTCAACACCAAGTTTCGAGAGGAACCCGGCTGCTGCATCGCTGTGCACTGTGTGGCAGGGCTGGGCCGGTATGTACGGTCTGCTGTTGGTCTTTCTCTAAGCTTAAACCACTCTGCTATTTACCCAATTAAAGACACATAAACTGTAAGACCTGCATAGACCTTTTTATCCAGAGATCCATCCATCCATACATACTGTACATCCTTATTTGGGTCCAGATCCCGCACATCTCTCTCAGGTCAGAAACACCAATTCGAAGGTAGTAACACACCAGCTTTCTCTCCCGTTTGACACAGCATCTCTTCCTCTTGTTTCTCCTTGGTGTTTGCGTTATGCGGCGAGTGTGATGCCGCTGTAATGTCGGTTTAGACCACATCTCCCTGGAGTGGCTGTGATGCAGGAGAGATTAAATGGACTCTGGTCTGAGTGCGCACACACACACACACACACACACACACACGGCACAAAAAGAAATGATCATTGAGATATTACATGCGTGTAAACTCTCCTGATCTTCCTGTTGTCAAGCCCTGCTCCTTCCTTTACCTATCTTAAACCCACAGCAGTGACTGATTTAGTGTCCATCATGAATGCTCGCCCTGTCTTCCTGCTCCTGACAATCAGCTGGGTACATTATCCGCCAATTACATCTTTTTATCTAATCTTTGTACATGATCTGTCTGTTGGTCATGAGCTTGCACGGGCAGATACGCACACGTACTCAGACAAGTGCGACAGTGAATTACAGTCGTGTTCTGCTGAATAACAACACTAGTGTGAAAACAAAGAAGGCAGAAGCACATGATGTGGGCGAGCGAGTGTGAAAATGTCCTTCCTGACCACAAGTGCACAGAGAGCCAATCAGTTCTCAACGGCTTCTAGCGTTTTGCATTGCTGTGGCATTCCAGAGGCTGTATAATTCCCAGTATTGGTTAGACTGGCATTTTCTGAAGCCATCTCCTCCTCTTCCCTGTGCTGTGTTTACTGCAGTCATCTGGCTTTTCCATAGCTTCACATTCTGGTCTGCTTTCCACCAGCTGACACCCGGGCCCTAAGTGTAGGAGGCAGCAGCTACGTGCCTCGTTGTCGTCGTCGTCGTCGTCGTTGTTGTTGTTTGTCCTTTCTTTAAAAATACTCTCACCCCTCCTTTGCACACGTTCACACTATTATTTCCATTCTCATTTCTTTCAGCGTTGCCTCTCTCACATACTCTTGAATTTTGTGTGAGAGAAAAGCCACTGAAGGAAATGCCCCGTCAACACTGCGATCCGAACTGCCAAGTGGTGTAGAGTTTTTTTTTTTTTTTTTTTTTTTAAATATTTATTTATTTTTTCACACTCTTATCTCCTCCGGTGTCTTACTGTAACTTATCACAGCTCTGTGCGTGTGAGGCTCAGGGTGTGAGAGCGGTGCCCCAGCAGGGGCAATGGTGACCTTGTGCACCCCTGTTGATTTCCCAGGCCTGTTTCCCAGGTTACCCCCCCCCCTCCCACACACACACACACCCTCAACACCATTTTACTATGTAACCATGTGAACCATGGCATTTAATCTTGTGTTCTCCTTCTCTCCTTCTCTGATGCTCTCACTGTCTCCTTGAACCGGTCCGTTGGATTTCTTTACCTCTCAGAGCTCCAGTCTTGGTGGCCTTAGCCCTCATTGAGACTGGGATGAAGTATGAGGATGCTGTGCAGTTCATAAGGCAGTAAGTACTCAACCTCCTTTTGGACTTTAAAGGTTTTTAATAATGATTTAACAGTCCCTTATGGTTAGTACTTGTTAAGGTTTTTATGAAGTAAATCTCTTTCTTTTGCTTTGCACATGTTGATTATGTCTTAAGTTTTGAAACTGTCTTGACAGCAGTCTGAAAAAAATCCTACGGACTGTTAAGTTTAATTTTAGAATAAATAAAGATGTACTCTACCAGATGGCTGGTGTTAAAGGGACGCAACAACATTTTGGGAAATACCACTTATTCACCTTCTAGTTGGATGAGACTGCGCCCAGCCAAGAGATGGACCAGTGCAGAAACCCCAGTAAAATGGCAAACTGTCATTTTTACACTTTGGTTCTTTGTATAGATTTAACAACAAAGATATAATGTGTTAATTAGTGAGTTTTAATGGTGCTGTCAGTGGGTTTTGTTACCTTTTGGACCGAGCCAGGCTAGCTCTTTCCTCTTGTTGGTGGTCTTTGTTTTGACGCTAAGGTAACCAGCTGCTAGCCGCAGCCATATATTTAACTGGCAGCTATGAGAGTGGTATCGACCCTGCCATCCAACTCTCAGCCAAAAAAAGAGCCGATAAGCGTATTTCCAAAGATGTCAGCCTATTTCATTACCACAGTAATCACTGTCGCCCCGTGTGCGGTGCGCTCCGTGTTCTCCGTTCTAGATAGCATTATTTTAATTTCCTGCCCTCCTCCTCCTCCTCCTCCTCTCTCCCCCCCCCCCCACTCCCCCCTCTTGCTTTTCACAGGAAGAGACGTGGAGCCTTCAACTCCAAACAGCTTCTTTACCTCGAGAAATACAGACCCAAAATGCGTCTGCGGTTCAAGGATACCAACGGCCACAACTGCTGTGTGCAGTAGGCTACCAGTCAGTGCATCTTTCTTATGCGCATCTAGTGGGGAATCTTCCACCAAGGGGAGATAAAAAGAAAAAAAAAAAAAAAAAATGAAGAGTGCTATCAGTAATTATTGTGATGATTTGTTAACACTGAGTCATGGTTAATTGATCAGAGAGCAAGCGAGTGATCAAATGAATGAATCCAGATCTGGGGATCCACCAGCCGAACCAATGAATGGAAGGTCAAAGCACACAGATAGGCCCGCCTCCCGGTTACACTGTTCAACCACGGGCCAGAATTTTTCAACTTGAGTCCATCCTGTTTCTTTCTTTCTTTCTTTTTTTTTTTTTTTTTTTTTTTTTTTTTGTTTGTTTCAGTTGTAATCATGGGATAACAAATTTCATTTTATGAATTTTTATTTTTACACAAACATGGTGATGAAAAGATGAAATGTTATAATATTCTGATTTTTATTTCCACTAATTATTGATATTATGATTAGGCCAGAGTAATGTACCTTTTAAAAAAAAACAACAAAAAAAAAAAAAACAACAAAAAAAAAAAGAACTTTTTAAACTTTGAACACATTGTGACTGTCCATCTTTTTTGCACAAAACTCAAAGGTTCACCTGAAAATGCAGTAATGTTTTCCTTTTACCCTTCACTTGCTTAAAAGTCACTTTCAGTTTAGGGGTTCACTGAGTTTGAATATGTCTGCAATATTTATTCACAAGATATGATATGTGTGGCAGTTATGAGTTTGGCAGGGGCAAGGACACTTTGTTATCCAATAGTTGTTTTGTTTTTTATCCTTTGAGAGCCATGTCTTTTCTTTTTTTTTTTTTCTTGTTGGAGTGCAATAAACAGTCCACCTCAGATAAGCCCACCAAACCCTGCTGAGCATCCTACACACACACACACACACACACACACACACACATTACACATTACACATACACTCAGACACTCATCCAGGCAGTCAAACAGGGAAAAAAACAACAACTACTACGACAGGTACTTCTCCTGCTTTCATTCACTCTCCCTAACAGGGCTACAATAGGACTTCCCGAGATATGCTTATTTAAACTCGTACACAGAGCCTAAGATCCAATCTGAAAGAGAAGGTGGAGAAGAATGAAAATGGTCAGTTTTTTTATCATTGTACCCATTTTGAAAACATCCCCAATTCGTATTGGTTCTTTAAAAGATAAATAAATTGAAATAAAAAGCACACTTGCGTCTTCTGACTCACTTGATCGCATTTCAATAGATGAATTGTGAACGTTTGGTTATTTTGTGCTTGGTGAAGAGGGTCTGTTTTTGATGGTGTGGATGAAGTTTTTTTTTTTCTGTACACAAGGTAGTTGGAGGTGATGGTTATAAAAAAAAAACAACACAATAATTTTGCGGGATATAAAGCTATACATCTTTTTCTTTGATGTTGGTCTTCGTATTTAAGCTTTAAGTCAGTCATTTACATACTTTTGTCGTACCAGTCACCGTAACAAAATGTCATTCTCATCCTATTTTTTTTTTTATTTATTTATTTTTAACTGTGCTACAGTGCTGTCACTTTGCACTTGTTGATAAACTTACTCGGTGCTTCACAGACAGTGTGTGTGTGTGTGTGTGTGTGTGTGCGTGTGCGTGCTCAGTAGACATGTCAGTCAGAGGCTGCCCTACATGTCCTTACCCCATAGAGAGTGACTCAGCAGCACGTGGCCGGCACAGGACACCGTGGGGCTGAGAAATGACTCACGACCTCAAACCGGTTATCACGACCAAAGCCAGTACCTGAACCAAATTCAGTGCCCCCTCTGCTGTTTAAATGCTGTCACTGCGACTGCAATTCAGGAAACGTTGACGATGGGTACCAGGACGTGCCAATGCTGCAACATTAACAGCGTAATACCTCGGAGACAGACGTCGGGGACAGCCGGTAACCGCAAGTTGCCATAAAATGTGTCTGCAGTCAAAGCCAGTGATAGTTTCACACCCCAGAAGAAGTACGACATGGGTCCAACATTAGTCGGCTTCTGATCTACATTAAATCATTGAAGATAAAAGAACCCACCAGTTAAGAGCATACAAGGGCAAAATATTAGATGAATTAAGTGACATGTTAATTTTTATAATTGAATAAGCGCTGACACTGATAAAGTAGGTCTGTTATTGTCACTGCCTTCAACAACGCAGTGGAACCGCAAACGGATGAGCTTGTTTTACCAGCCCATTGCTGCGTAGCCTGCGCTGAATAATATGAATGTGCCATTTCGACTTTGAAATTGGCGATGATCGATTTGCATATAACTTTTTATTCAGCGTTCCTGTTGAGAAGTTGCAGATTCATTGTCGAGTTGCAGACATGAGTTGCAGCATTAAAGCCACAGAAAGGAAATGGTTTCGTCCAATTCGACTTTCGAGAGAACCGAGATCGGTTTAGATAAAGACGTAGACACCCTTTTAGATAAGAGATGTTTACTGACGCGCGAGAAAGAGATGCGCATCTGGCTGTATGCCGCGTTTCCCACCGATAGTCGTCAGCTGGGGCCGACTGGATGTCGGCGGTGCCGTAATTGACGCAGCCCAACAGACGGGTGACTCCGTGTCGGTTAGGACAATGATCAAAGGCCACAAATCTATTGC
Source organism: Brachyistius frenatus (assembly GCF_029030835.1). Lineage (NCBI taxonomy): Eukaryota > Metazoa > Chordata > Actinopteri > Embiotocidae > Brachyistius > Brachyistius frenatus. The sequence continues at coordinate 10,122,224 of NW_027210601.1, forward strand.
GAGAGGAGAGAGAGGCCTGCTCGTGATTCTCGCTCAGAAGAAGACTCAACTGTTCCTGGGTCACCTTCATAAATATGCAGCACTTCACAGAAGTCGTAGGCGCTCAAGATGTCTACAGCTGGACTCGTAAATTTTTACCCAGAACATTGTCAGGAAGATGTCTTGATCGTCTTAAATTTGTTGTGCTGCGCGACGCCGACCCGACACGAATCGAGCCAGAGCAATGAAGAGCTATCTTCGGCAAGAAGAAGAACATTTACAATATTTACAAAGCCTTCCCTTTTTATATGACTAAAGATGGAGCACACGCGCCGCACTTTTAACATTCATTCACGCATATAACTGTTTAACCTAGAGACACGTGTTCCTATGGTCACCAATACAAACTTTACATTTTGAGGGACACCCGCACATATATGCAGGGATAACAAACTCCACACAGCTTGGGGATTTAAACCCAGGATCTTCCACACAGATACAAAAAAAATAAAAATAAGAGCTATCCAGAAACACAACCTTGGTCTACGAGGCCGGTCGCAAAATACAGAGACAGGAAATAGACCAGCCCCAGTCCTCCCTAGTTTTATGATTAACTGCCACTCCTGGTTTTGTGAGCTTCATAAAATATGTATACACCAAGGACTACTTTTTAAAATTTTTTTTTTTTTTTTTTTAAAATTTTTTTAAATATACATCCAAATGCTGCTGGAAAGGCAGAACAACTGCTTCTCTGCTTAACAGTAAAAAAATGTGAGTATTTCAATATCCCTGCTTGTAATTCAGTAAAAGGTCACGTGAATGGAACATCATTTTAGATCATAAAAATTAAAAACGCAAATAGAGATAATGAAATGCTTTTAACAACCGAAACCCCCCCCCCCCAAAAAAAAAAAAACCAAACACGTTTTCTACATTTACATCACTCCGCCAGAAGTCAGCGTTTTTTCCTTTTTGTGTGTATTTTGCTCCAAGTTCGACAAAAAGACTGAAAGTTCAGTCAGTTTGGTCTGAACTGTGGTCTCGGGAGCAGATCAGTCCATGTCGGGGACGAATTCACTCTTACGTCATCTATAAACCGTCGTTTGCGATTTTATGTTTTGCCACCTCAGATCAAAGGAAAACGACCTGGATGCCAGCATCCGCGTGGAGGTAACATCAGATGGATATGGGTGGGGTGGGGGAGGAGGACATCCAACTTGTAAAACACGAAACGCACCCACGAAGGACGCTGACCTCTGCACACGACCTTCATACATGTCTCACGGTGTCTGCGGAGGAGGAAGAGGAGAAGAGGAGGACCTGCAGGACGCCACGGGGGGGACCCGTCAAAAGTTTGCGCACCCAGCAGTACGTGCCTGTCCGGTTTTTACCTACCACGTGGTGACTGTTGGGTGTGTTAATAATAATAATAATAATAATAATAAACTTGATTTGGATAGCCCCTTTCATACAAGAAATGCAGCTCAAACTGCTTCACGGCAAGTTTCAGATATAAAGGAACATTAAGAAATAGAAGGCAAATGAGATAAAAACCGATAAAATGCATAATAAACATTGTGTGTGTGTGTGTGTGTGTGTGTGTGCGTGTGCGTGTCGGCCGCCGTGCTATTATTATCATCTCTATAATCTTTTGAGCTCGAGTTTCCACTTAAAGCTGTTGCTGTCGGTTGATTGGGTGTTTTTGGCCCAGCAGCTCGTTTGCCCGTTAACGGGTTGACTTCGGTTGCTGTCGGTGTCATTCAGTGGTCCCGTGATGTTTGATCTCGTTTGTCTGAACGCTCGTCTATAATTCGACGCCTGCGTAGTTGTGGAGTTTTGTTTGTTTGTTTGTTTATTTTTGTATTTATAGAATAGCGATGCCAAACTATGAGGAGGTCTGCGGAGTACCGTGTCCAGTTTTAACGGATTGATATTAGAGCAGCTCCGAATCTCGACACGAACCGAGTCAGCTGCTTGTTCACTGCGTCTGTCTGTGCTACAAACCGGTAGAAGACATATGAAATACCGCCTGCAACGAAGGAAGAGTCTTCATGGCAGGTCTATTATGACTTAACATAAACACGCCCGAGTGTGGCTCCGCCGTCTCAATTGATGGATCTCGCTTCAACAAGTTGCACCATTGGCTCTTCTCGCCGCCTGGTGTGAGCAAGAAATGGGTCTTTTAAAAGTTGAGCGTATTCATTGACAGAATTACAGAAGATTCGTAAAGCATCTGTGTTTCTCGGGGTCACGCTCAATGTTTAGTTCAAATTTACCCTGCAAGTATATTGGGCCAAAACACTTAAAGAGCTACATTCATCTTTTATTATTTTTTTTTCAATTTTTTTTTAATAAAAACTGGACATCAAGAGACCCAAGGACGGCTTTTATGTCGACTTTAAAGAATGTTTGGGGAAAAAAAAAAAAAAGGACCAAAAGGGTTTATAGTCTTGTACAAGGAGACCTTCATCTCTTGCAGCACGCAGAACTTTCTGCATAGCGGATCTAGGGCACACTACTCAGCAGCCAGCTCTGCGATATGCCATTGTGAATCGTGGCCCTTTTTTAAAAAAATGCATGTTCAGCTCTTGGCTCTGTATCTTTAATGAGGTGTGTCTGAAATATTTGATAGCCTTGTGCTCGTTTGGAAAAAAAACAAAAAAAACAAACAAACCCAAATACGTTTATTTTCATTAATATTTGATACGGAAATGAATATATGTAAAACACATACATTAATTAGTCTGTTTTGATCAATTGTCTCTTGTCGAGCGCATTTCCGCGCGGCAGCTCCCCACGGGCCACGCTCGGTGCGCATCGTTCTCCGGCGCTTCAGAGCAAAAACCATTTCATTTTCAAAGTGAGATTTAACATCTTCTAAGACTGCGCACTTAGGGAAATTATCAATTTTCATTCAGCAGTGAGGCAGATTTGTCAAAAAAAAAAAAAAAAAAAAAAAGGATATTTGTCACGCTGGAATGTGTTTTTGAAGGATGTAAAAACAAACAAAACAGCAATGCGGGAGTTGATAAATGCGGAATGGGAAAACAACAACAACAACAAAAAAATCCGGTAATGGTTTCGCCCACAATTAGAGTTGTAGTTGTATTTGCATTCACTAAAGTCAGGGACGTTGGGTTGTTTAGCAAACAGCTGGGGGGGTTGATGTATAATTTAAAAATGAAAAACAAAACGACATACACTTAACATTATAAAGGCTGATTGCAGACTCTCTTTAGATATATTTGACCGCTTTCAGGCCAACAAATAATGTAATAATATAAATTAAAGTGTAACCGATCAGTTCATCAAATTTCTAACACTGGTCAAATTAAAATAGGGGTTGTGTGGAGGGGACTTTAGTTTACCATAAAGTTTTGCCCCCAAATTCGGTAGCTGTTTCTTTAAAGGAGCACATGGACTGAGAACGTATGAAAACGTGTGGTGAAAGAACTCTCTTTTAGTATTGAAGACTCGAGCACCCACCAGCAATAAACATCCTGAACTGCCTGCGTTCATACACAGTTTTACTGCAACTGCTTTTAGTGCCTGCTCCTCAGCCGGCACTTTATCGGACCTAAACTTGCTGTAAATATCTTTGTCCGTGCCTCCACTTCTTACAGCTGACGCTTTGATGTCAACTGATGAAATTGTGAATAAATAAATCCATCTCTCGGACATCTTTACCCCGGAAGACGCTGCCGTGCACAGCCATGCGCCCTCCTTTACTTCTACAGTAAATGACACACGGGCTAAATAAAAAAAAAAAAGAAGATGTCCTGCAGTCTCTCCCCTTCCCACTAGATGGTGATGTAGACCTGTGTGAACGGCCGCCCAGTCATTGCATGCGCTGACCACCAGAGCGCAGTACCGATACACCGGTCTGCCGTGCGGCTCTGGTGGGCTGCACTGTTGAGAAGTGTGATGTACTCTCTCTGGCAGCACCTTGGACAGCGGCAATCTGGTGAGTCATTCTGCCACTGTATTCAGGATGTTTGAATTCAGCAGCAGAGCCCATGCAGTAATTAATAACCACATATTTATGTTTGTGACAAAAGTGGGGGTCGGGGGGCGGCGGGGGTGTTGTTGAACTTTTTAGTGTCGCAACCTCACTGAGCGGAGTGAGGAGAGCTTGAAACAAGGAATAGGTGTTTCTGACTGCACCGACAGAAGCAGGCTTGGCTTTTTCACACGTTCCGATATACTATAGCACATTTCTGTCCAGTAACTTCACTGGGACGCCGGTGACTTTAATGTTGTTTGTTTATGTCAGAAGTGGCTGACACAAGTCTCAGATGTCTTGCCAGAATAACGTGGACGCTTGTTAGAAAAGAGCCGAGGACGGGGAATCGCATATTTTTTAAAAGCTCCTTTTGTGTGGCGCGTTCGTTTGGCACGGAGCATCTTCATGTGGGTGAACGGTATTGTGCAGTGCGCACGTTCTGCCCTCGCCTCCGTTCGCAGGGAGGCCGGGCCGGCGTTGACGAGCGTGAGTCGATGGTGAATGACAGGCGGAGACACCGCCAGTCAATCAGCAGGGTTGTTTGGCCCCTCTCTCCTTCACTCTCCGGGGGATAAGATATGTGTCATCCTCCCATGAGGCATCTCACCACGGCGCTGCCTCCATCCTCCCGTTACTGAGCCAAGTCCTCCTCGCCCTGCTCTGCTTCTACGTGTTAGTTTGTCTACACTATTCAAACCCTTTGGCTTATCTTTGGAACTCTCCTCTCCTCTCCTCTCCTCTCCTCTCCTCTCCTCTCCTCTCCTCTCCTCTCCTCTCCTCTCCTCTCCTCTCCTCTCCTCTCCTCTCCTCTCCTCTCCTCTCCTCTCCTCTCCTCTCCTCTCCTCTCCTCCCCTCCCCTCCCCTCCCCTCCTCTTTTGTTCACCTGTTTGCTTATCAGCCCGGCTTTCATCTTCAACTCCAGCAGCTGTTTCCCGTCTTCCCCTTTTTCCTGTGGATCTGCAGCGCTGCAGTGGCTCCCAACTTCACCCTTGTAACCCTGTTGACCTCACATTCACTGGTCTGTTTCTCTTTTCTCGAGCACCATCTCTCCACTCCCTCTCCTTCCCCTCCTTTGTTCCGTCCCTTTCTCCATAAAGCTGGTGAAAAACAAAAACTGAAGCAGCAAGTGGTGAACGGCAGATGTTGTTGTTGTTGTTCCTTTTTTTTTTTTTTTTTGTGGGTGCTGTTAAGCTGGCTGAACCCTTTTTTTTATGTGCCCACTGAAATGAGAATCCTACAGTAGAAAAGGGGGCTTGGTTCGGCCCAAAGCATTTTTCCTTTTTAAATGCACTTGCCAGCAGTCATATCAGTAGCCCCAAAGCAGCCATAAAAGGCCAATCTATCCCGACGCAGCATGTGATAAGTGCTTGTTTTAACAAGCCCTGCAACTAATTGGCTGTTTGAGCTCTCTACTCATTAGCATCTAGGGTCACGCTATTCCAGCAGACAGGTGTGTCCATTTTCTTGTTTTTAATCTTTGTCATATCTCTCTCCGTCTCTTTATCAATCTAACTTACCTCTGTCGTACCGTGTGATCTGAGCATGTCATCCACTTCAGCACGTATCTGATTAGCTTTGGAAACCAATGTGCAAAAAGTGTCATGCAGCCCACGCACATTACATGTGCCATCTAATTAGCACACGTCTTCATTCCTTTCCTTCCTGTGAAGAAATAAGACGTGGGCAGGTTTGCTCTGACTGCTTGCAACACATAAGTACCCACTCGCATTGAGACAAGCATGATACAACCAAAATATATATATATATATATAAAATATATATTAATCGATTGGAATTCCCTTAGGTCTATGTTTTAAAGTGGCAGCCAATAATTATTTGCATTACTGATTTATTTTCTTTAATAATTGATTTTAAAACAACATGAAACAGTAAATTGTTTCCCAGAGCACACACCTTTTTAAAATCTCTTGTTTGTTTGACAAGAGTTCAAATAAACAAAATATTCAATTTACACACAGAAAAGCTGAAAATGCCCACTTTTGTAAACCTGGAATCATACATTTTTTGGCATTTAAAAAGAAAAAAAAAAGATGATTAAAAGTGGCTGATTATCAAAATATTTACTAATTAATTGTATTATTTTTCAGTGACTATTGATCTGAGTAATCTTTATTGCTCTAATATGTAGTAAACATTGTAATATACTTGAATCTTTTGTGGATTGTTTAAAGGGGTGTAGTGGGGGGCAGACCCATTCACAACTTAGTCATCAGTCCTTTAATATGCTTACAACACACCTCTATGACGTGTTAAGTTGTAGTGTTCAATGCTCAGTAAATATTCAAGGGCAGGTTGCAAGCTTTATGTATTAATAAGCTTTATTTGTTATTGATCCTTCTGTTTTTTTTTCTTTTTTTTTTCCCAATTTTAGGCCAATTTCTAAACTTCCATTTTTTATCAAAGGTTTTAGAAAAAGTGGTTTCAACACAACTCTTAGCTTTTATGAATCATAACAACATCTTTGATAAATTTCAGTCTGGGTTTTAGAGCACTACATCGCACAGAAACTGCCCTCCTCAAGGTTACTAATGACCTACTTTTAGCAGCAGACAGGGGGGAGAGTGCAGTTTTAATTCTTTTAGACCTAAGTGCAGCTTTTGACACCGTAGATCACACCATCTTAATCGATCGCCTCAAAACCTGGGTTGGCATCAAGGATGCTGCACTTAGCTGGTTTTATTCTTACCTTTTAGAAAGAACCTACTCGGTCAAATTACTCGTCTTCCACGACACACATTACCTGCGGTGGTTCAATTTGAGGTCCGATTTTATTTTCTATCTACATGTTCGGCCAAATCCTCCAACGACACGATGTACCTTTTCATTGCCATGCGGACGACACACAGATATACCTTCCGCTGAGACCTGGTGACCCAAAGAGCCTGGCTGCTGTCTTAGATTGTCTCTCTGACATTAACTGTTGGATTAGCTCAAAACTTTCTTCAGCTCAACAACTCAAAATCAGAAGTCATATTGTTCAATTCCCCAAACAATAACACCAGTCTCATTAAGAGTCAACTTGGTCCCCTGCCTGCTTATTTAAAACCTGTTGCCAGAAACTTGGGAGTCATGTTTGACTCTCAGTTAAGCTTTGAAACACAGATCAAAAAAATGGTCCAGTCCTGATTCCCTCAATTAAGAACCATCTCCAGAATCAAACCCATACTGCCACACTCTGACCTGGAAAAAGTAATTCATGTACTCATTTTCTCTCGACTCGACTACTGCAACTCCCTCCTTTCTGGCATAAACCAAAAATCGATCTCCCGCCTCCAACTAGTCCAGAATGCAGCAGCTAAGCTTCTTGCTGGTTTTAACAGACGACATCACATTACTCCAGCTCTGGCCTCTCTCCACCGGCTCCCGGTTGGTTTTAGATTTGATTTTAAGATTTTGTTGATCACTTTTAAGGCCCGCCTGGGTCTGGCCCCGAGCTAAATTACTGAAATGTTAGCCCCATATGAGCCAACTCGCAGCGTTAGATCCTCCGGTGGGGCCCTTCTGGCCGTTCCAAAGTCGAGACTTAAATCAAAGGGTCACCGTGCTTTTGCCATTAAGGCCCCTCGACTTTGGAACGACCTACCTGAGGAGATAAGGCTTGCAAAATCATTAACTTCTTTTAAATCACTTCTTAAAACCCATTTTTATAGAATTGCTTTTAAGTGATGTCGTCCTTTTATGCAGTTCTTTTGTTCCCCTGTTTTTATTTGTTTATTTTATTCATTTATTTATTTGTTTGTTTTCTATTCCATTTGCTGGTTTTGGTTATTTGTTTGGTTTTCTTGTATTCATTGCCTTTATGGTACGGTCTTTTTTGCCTCCTGTTTTCTTAAATGTTTACCGGTATTGACGTTCTGTATGACTATGCTTTGCTTCTCTGTAGAGCTCTTTGTAAACTCTGTTTTTAAAGGTGCTATATAAATAAAGTTATTATTATTATTATTATTATTATTATTGTTATTTATTATTTATTTGCATTAGGTGGACCCCTTAAGCAATGTTAAATTTGCTACGAGTTAACTCTGTTGTTATCTGTGGGACACTAGTGTTTCCATGAGAGATCACCTTTTCGGGGTCAGCTGTCAAAACACTCTCCGGAGACGGCGTCAGTATCCCCGGTGTAATCTGTTCTGGCAGACAGCTGATCCCCGCTGAGTGAAACGGCTGCCAAGGAATCTGTTCTGAATGCCAACACTCCCCTCTAGTCTTGTACTGACAACAAGCAAGCCAAGTCCATCTCTGGGGTCAAACCGCTAATCAAAACAAAGACATTAGCTATTCTTTTGCAACTTAGAACAAATGCTCCTCCTGCTGACTTCCAACCTCGCTTCACAAGCGCTCGTTTCTGGGGGATCCTCCTTGTTTGGACTCAGCATTGAACTGCATAATTCAAGTAATGCTAATCTCACAGTAATGATCACGTCATTGAGTGAATAATGCTGTCTTTTCAATACTGCCCCTTTCCACTATTGACTCTTGAGACATTGCTTTGCTTACTGACTGTTGCCTGTGATTTTTCAGGGAGTGGATGAGTGGGGGTTGGAGAGGTGAATCCACGATTATCCCTAAGCTACTCCTCTATTGTGGGTAGATCAAAGTGGTATTTATGCTAGGCCCTTGGATGTGTACATGCCACATTGCTGTAGAGAAGGATACTCAATGGCAATATGAAAGCCTCTCCATTAATGGATGATGGGTTGTTGGCCCAAATCGTCAGACGCAAGTTCAAAAGGGCTAATCGAGCCGCAAGCAATCCAATGTAATGTTGTTATTGCAGAGCATCGGCAGTGTGCACAAGACGTTTTTTTTTTTTAAAGGAATAGTTTTAGGTTTTCAGTAGAAGAATACAATTTCTTGCTTTCTTGTTGAGAGCTATCAGCAGCTGCTTAGCTTTGCATAAAGAATAGAAACGTGGGGAAAGCGCCAGCATGGTTCTGTCCAAAGCCATGAAAACCAGGCCTCTGTAGATTACACGTTAGGATGTTAAATCTTGATGGTTTTACTCATAAGTGACAGGCGTTGGTATAAACCGAACCATCTCTGGGCAGGTGCATACATGTGCAGTCTCTACTGGTTGCCTGGCAACCTCACTAATTACTGTGTGAGTCCGAGAAATTATTGCACCTAAGAAAGTCTCGCACGTAACCCCCACTCGGCACGGATGAAACAAAAAAGATATAATGATATCTTTAGAGGTTTGTTAAACTTTGTTACCTTAGGACACGTGCTCTTTTCCCCTGCATGTTTTTAACATTACCAGCTGCTGCAGTATCATAATTACCAACAACATGCAAGAAAGCAAATATACAGTGGGTACGGAAAGTATTCAGACCCCTTTACATTTTTCACTCTTTGTTTCATTGCAGCCATTTGCTAAAATCAAAAAAGTTCATTTTATTTCTCATTAATGTACACTCAGCACCCCATCTTGACAGAAAAAAACAGAAATGTAGAAATTTGTGCAAATTTATTAAAAAAGAAAAACTGAAATATCACATGGTCATAAGTATTCAGACCCTTTGCTCAGTATTGAGTAGAAGCACCCTTTTGAGCTCGTACAGCCATGAGTCTTCTTGGGAATGATGCAACAAGCTTTTCACACCTGGATTTGGGGATCCTCTGCCATTCTTCCTTGCAGATCCTCTCCAGTTCCGTCAGGTTGGATGGTGAACGTTGGTGGACAGCCATTTTCAGGTCTCTCCAGAGATGCTCAATTGGGTTTAGGTCAGGGCTCTGGCTGGGCCAGTCAAGAATGGTCACAGAGTTGTTCCGAAGCCACTCCTTTGTTATTTTAGCTGTGTGCTTAGGGTCATTGTCTTGTTGGAAGGTGAACCTTCGGCCCAGTCTGAGGTCCAGAGCACTCTGGAAGAGGTTTTCTTCCAGGATATCTCTGTACTTGGCCGCATTCATCTTTCCTTCAATTGCAACCAGTCGTCCTATCCCTGCAGCTGAAAAACACCCCCATAGCATGATGCTGCCACCACCATGTTTCACTGTTGGGATTGTATTGGGCAGGTGATGAGCAGTGCCTGGTTTTCGCCACACATACCGCTTAGAATTAACGCCAAAAAGTTCAATCTTGGTCTCATCAGATCAGAGAATCTTATTTCTCATAGTCTGGGAGGCCTTCATGTGTGTTTTGGCAAACTCTATGCGGGCTTTCATATGTCTTGCACTGAGGAGGGGCTTCCGTCGGGCCACTCTGCCATAAAGCCCCGACTGGTGGAGGGCTGCAGTGATAGTTGACTTTGTGGAACTTTCTCCCATCTCCCTACTGCATCTCTGGAGCTCAGCCACAGTGATCTTTGGGTTCTTCTTTACCTCTCTCACCAAGGCTCTTCTCCCACGATTGCTCAGTTTGGCTGGACGGCCAGGTCTAGGAAGAGTTCTGGTCGTCCCAAACTTCTTCCATTTAAGGATTATGGAGGCCACTGTGCTCTTAGGAACCTTGAGTGCTGCAGAAATGATTTTGTAACCTTGGCCAGATCTGTGCCTTGCCACAATTCTGTCTCTGAGCTCCTTGGACAGTTCCTTCGACCTCATGATTCTCATTTGCTCTGACATGCACTGTGAGCTGTAAGGTCTTATATAGACAGGTGTGTGCCTTTCCTAATCAAGTCCAATCAGTTTAATTAAACACAGCTGGACTCCAATGAAGGAGTAGAACCATCTCAAGGAGGATCAGAAGAAATGGACAGCATGTGAGTTAAATATGAGTGTCACAGCAAAGGGTCTGAATACTTATGACCATGTGATATTTCAGTTTTTCTTTTTTAATAAATTTGCACAAATTTCTACATTTCTGTTTTTTTCTGTCAACATGGGGTGCTGAGTGTACATTAATGAGAAATAAAATGAACTTTTTTGATTTTAGCAAATGGCTGCAATGAAACAAAGAGTGAAAAATGTAAAGGGGTCTGAATACTTTCCGTACCCACTGTACATGTTTCCCAAGATGTCAACGTTTGCCTTTAAGACACTTTTTTTTTTTTTTTTTTTTTTTTACAAACAAATATGCAACTCCAGAATATTTTTTGTGTGTTTTCTAAGTAGTACCTGAACAGTACCTGTATTCAGGTATTGAGTTGCCAATGGAATTAAAGCTATGCTTTCGCTTGAAAATCTAGGTGAAACATTCAGTGAATGAATTGCAGCCCTGAAGTTATTTAAATGCAGACTCGACTGTTGCTCCCACAGTTGGAGTTGATCTGTGTGTGTGTGTGTGTGTGTGTGTGTGTGTGTGTGTGTGTGTGTGTGTGTGTGTGTGTGTGTGTGTGTGTGTGTGTGTGTGTGTGAGACTGAGGCATTTATAAGAGCTCCACAGCTTCTTTCGGTACATGGCTGTGATCATTAGTGACGTCTGCCTGTTCTCAAGATAAAAGTGAAGGCGCTGATGTTTTTATTAAGTGACAGACAACATGCATCTGTCTGAAAAAAAAAATGCCTTTAATCTCTGCAAACCACCCGAATCTCTCTCGGTGCATTACTCTTCCTTAAGAGGTTTAAACAGCAACCTTCTGAACCTGTCAAGAACACACACTTCTGTGTTTCTCTGATCATGCAAGGTGTGTTCGGAAATTGTCCAAAAGCCTGTCAAATTTGAATAATAAATCTGTTTTATAAGTTTTGAAAGTCACAATTACCATTTACTTCTTTCAAAAGTATTTGCATTTTTGTTTTGGACCAATTACTGCATTCTTGAAGTAATCTGTTTTCAGGCTCAGCTCTTCACCTCCTGTCGCATTTCCTGCGGCTTCCCCGTGGATCACTTGAAGTGAGTGATGCCTGTTGTCGACCTGCCCGTTGTCCGCAGACCTCCCCTGGTGGAAGTACTGGCCCACTACGTGCAACCTCAACAAGCCCTGGTCACTTTTGTCAACATCCAATGTGGATGAGTGCTGACCGCAGGTCTCGGTAAAAGTAGAAGTATGAGTTTCATGCAGTTGATGAAGAAATACAGTTTAAGATGAGACTCTTATGTTCCTAAGGTGCACAATCAAGGCTATGCATCCAGCTAATTAGTTACCTGGGGAGGGGGGAGCTTTTTTTTATGAACAAAAAAATAAGATTTCCAACTGTTTGCATTGTTCTTGCATTTAAAAAAAAAAAATAATGTTTTTAACCGTCTGTAGAAAAAAGGTAAGAGACAGTGGCATTTGCTGATTGCTGAAAGTGAATGCGCTGCATGCAGCAAGGCTTGCTTACTTATTGCTGGAAGGCTGGAACTCCGATTGCAATCAGAGGGACTGTGGGAGAGAAGTTGTGGGATGGAACAACGGTAATACATAGAAATTCAAAAAGTGCAGTTGGCAGTGGGCACCAGAGACGGGGAGAACAGCGGGTGAATAGGAGGCCAGCATAATTGACAGCTGATTCTACACAGTGGATATCCAACCTTCGCTCCTTTGTTTTTCTTGCCCTCTCTTCCTCTCCACACACATATTCAGAGAGGGGTCTCCAATTGCATGTATAATTCAACCCTGTCTCTGCGGCAGAGCCCGTATAGAAGCATCGTATAAAGCTATTTAGTATTCCAAATATTTACTGCACGATACACAAGCAAATACCCACCACTGTCAAGATATATAACAGGTTTCCTGTTCGTGGAGGGAATAAGAGTGGCCGGGGAGGATATCGGGGGCTGATGAAAAGTTGAGGAACTGATGAACTCGTCTTCCTGCAAATGCACCAGTGCGCTATACTGTTCGTTGAGCACCACCTTGATGGTAATATGAACAGGCTATGCGAAGACTTGGAGGCAATTTTTTCCAGCTAACAAACAGCAGGATGTAGAAATAAATTGAAGAGGGAGGGGAAATCAGGAAATGCCACCGGGCTGTTTGTATGCATACATACATAAATACTGTGTATATGGAAACAAATCTGATGCAATGGCTTTGCTAAATACAGCTCCATAGTGTTTGCTGTAAGATGACTACTCTACATTTGGAGCCAGACACCTAAGGCTTTCTCTTCAGCTGTCTTCAAAAGCCAGATGAGTAAGACAGGAAAAGGTCTCGGGAAAGGTCTGCCAAGGGCTTGGCCTCATGGAGCTAATCAGGATCTCTCTCTAATTGGCCATTCAAGGCCTTTGCCTAAGTCTGACTACAGACAAATACTTGTTCGGGACATAAACTCCTGGTGACAAACTGTGTTACCCTCGACAAGAGGATATGGGGAGGGGAGTTGTTCATAGTTTGCACGCAGAGCACTCAGTCATGCAGAAAGTTAACAGTCTGACTGGTGTTCATTTTTTTTGTTCTTTTCTTCTTTCCAACCTTTACAGCATCGCTAGCTCTCACCGCAAAAACTACATTCTCCATTCCCCTTACCTGGCTTCTCTTCACAGTATGCAGTCGCTCCTCCTGCTCCACCACCAGCGAAGCCAAAGTTGCATGGATTAATCTTACGCGACAGGATTCAGAGGCCTGACGTCCTTAAATACCCTTTGCAGAACCTTCACAAATGAGTGACGTGGATGTTAACTTGATTGAGTGTGGCTCTGACAGCAGCAATTATGTGCTGACAAGTTGCAGATCTTCAAGGAACAAACATGGGATGTTCAATTCAAGCTTCAAATATGATTCCATGTTTTGACAGGAAATCGGTATTGGAGAGTATTGTGTTGCGGTGCATTACACTCTATCTTCATTTCATCTAATTGCGTGAAAGTCCAATCCAGTTTGGAAGCTTGCGAGTTTGGAATTGTTGAAACACGGAGCAGAAAGTTTCCTTTGTTGCTCGCGGCACCATCGCTGCTCGCACAAGTGCTGCAGTCAATAAATATCTGAGACAATCTCCCCTTTTCACCCTTTATATCAGGCAGACTCTAAATCCAGTCTGGAATGCATTCGCTGCTATCTGATCTCTGCTGTCAAATTCCCTCCAACACACACGCACACATATCACACACACACACACACACACACACACACACACACACACACACACACACACACACACACACACACACACACACACACACACACACACACACACACACACACACACACACACACACACACACACCCCTCAGTGGCAACACAACTATCCAGTTTGCATGGTTGCCTCTATATTTCATAATGTGCCATGTACCAGTGTGAGATATGGTCCCTGATTTCATTTATGTGGAGCAATGGTGGCTCTCTTATCTGTGCTGGAGTGAAATAGCTGTTGTTCAATGTCGTTAGTATGTCAGTCTCAAACTGATGGAGTGTTAACATGCTGTAGAAGGCTGCAGTGGAGCATTTGGAAGCTCTGTTGATGCTGGGAATTTCAGATAAAAACAGGAATTTTTTTTTTTTTTTTTTTTACAAATTAGTGTTTTCCCTGACTTTGAGTTTGACTCTAGTTCTTTGTCCAACTTGTGGGTTTGACATCTTTTCGTCCAAACTAAGATTATGTGAGACAAGTGATTGATTCTTACATACGTGAACATAGATTGTAGACTATTTCTTGTGGAAGTCCATTTACGTTGTTCTTGACCTTTGTGCTGACCGATGAGTGCGTTGAGCATGTGACGCTCCGAGGAAAAGGCCAGACGTCAAATCACACTGAATCTACTGAACACTCTCATTCAGATATACTGCAGGTGTTTTTCTGTCAAAGCATAAAATTGGAGCCTTTTCTTTCAGATATCAGTCAAATACATTGTTCTGCTCAAACATATTTGAATGTTTTCATAATGACTCTCTAAGGACCCAAACATTTCACATTGTTTTTGAAGCTGTTGTGTTTTTATTAATTGACAATAGATTCATAATAAGGCATAGTTCGGCAGCCATAAACAAGGCTTGTGACAGCTTATTTGAACCTTCTCAGCCCAAGTTGTAATTTCCGCGATTAAAGTTATGTCTAATTCCAACAAGTTCACAGGGACAGATTGGCTCGAGGCGTGAGTACGAGCATGTCTGTATTGTCTCTTGTCTTTAGACTGCTGTAAATCACACAGAAATGAATTAGAATGGAAGGATGGATAGACAGAAATAAATCAGTGGGCATTTTTAATCAAAATACCTCGAAAGTCAATTCCACTATCCTACAGTTCCATTTTCTTTTCTTTTTTTATTGAATCAAATTATTTATTCCCATCTGTTATTGAATGCTCTGGGCTTTGTGCTCAGTAATTGATTCTGATGGCCCGGTGCAGATGGAAACTTTGTGTTCACCACAACAACGAGCTCAGCTATTGGCATAAGGGGGGAGGGGGGGGGGCGCACAGATGTCTAGCCATCCAGACCTCACAAGCACAACTAATCATTGCATGACTTACTGCGCTTCATCAAAACAGCAGAAACTTGTAGGGATTTTTTTAAGTTGACGTGACTGTGTGAGAAGTGCAAGCATTCAGTGTTCATGCCCCAAAATAGAGCAGCTACATGTAACTGCGCTGAATCAATCAGCTAAAATTTGGAGCATCTTGCTGTGAACGTACACATTTGGACACGTGCTGTTAGTCAGGACTTACTGTTTTGTTTTAGCTTCACACAGCCACTGTATGCTCATAATAGTCTGTCGACATTCAACTTGAAAGACCTCTTGCAGATGCCTCTTGGTTTCTTGGCATTTTAAACTCCATCCAATTCACGAGTTGCCATTCTCGTCCTACATAAGCAGTCCACTCATTCCCTTAGGTTCAAGCAAGCTGTATAATAATGACTCTGGATACTAGATATGGAGTTTTAACATTTGAAATTATTCCATAATTTCTGACTAATGCGTGACTAATAGCTTTCTTGCTCTTCCCGTCTTCTAGTCTGTCTTGTCCCCTCCCTGCCCCCTCACTTGGCTTTCAGTTGCTAAAAGCTTGCTTTCACTGCTTCTTTCCTGTGGTTTGTTCAGAGATGTGGCAAAAAAAAAAAAAAAAAAAAAACGTGGAAAGCGAGGAATAAAAAGCCGTCACTTTGCCAAAGGAAGTTTTAATTGGAGCCCAGGGGAGAAGAGCTCCTCCTGTTTTTGCAAATTCTCTCTGCTCTTTATGGTAAGCAATGAGCAGCAATCTGATGCCCAATAGGGAAATGGGGGGCAGTTACGCTGACAAAAATTCAAAAAGGACGCTGCCCACTTTTATAAAATGCCTGCTTGTGTTTGTAATATTAAAACAGCAGAGCTTTCTTTCGCTCCCAAAATGACACAGTGCTTTTTAAATCAGCTATGTTGTTCCACTGTCACTCAAGGTTTCATCATGCAGCCTCGGATGTCTCGGAGGACTTGGATGTAGCCAACTAATATGTTATGCATGTAAATAGAAATTAAAAGACACTGACATGAATAAATTGTGGCTTTATTTCACAACCACCACAGATTATTCAAGTCTTTGGGAGTCATCTTTTTAATCTCTCTCTCTCCCTCTGTCACTTCTAAAGCTCTTGTTTCAGTCCCTCGCCCTCCATTGCGTTCTTTCCTCCTCCCTCCATCTATTTCTCCAAGTTCATTCATACTAGCACTGGCCCATATTGAATTTCTGTCCAGACACAGCCACAAACTGCCAGCAACGCTTGGCCTAAACTCTAAAGAAATGTCTATCAAAAGTCGGGCGAACAGGAGGAGAAGCGCATAACAACAATGGCGGCAGGAGGGACTCTTTGACAGACTGACATCACCAAGAGTAATTGCCTGTCATGTGCCGTACTGTTTCACATTTCACATAAAGTCCCCCCTGTTATTCATTTAAAGTTAAGCCGGGATGGCCAAGGTCGCTGCACTCATCCTGTAAAGGGAGGGATAATTGAACACCCCACCTTCTCTCCGGACTGCCACGGGATGGAGTGACAGCAGAGGCAGGAATGACTGGAGGTTAAGAAGAGACTCATTTGAATTTGAATGCAGCTTGTGAGACGCTGTTGGTGTTGCTGGAGTGTTTACACAGTTGTGTGTGGGCTCGGGGTGACTCTTTATCCTGCTTGTCATTTTCTTGAACTCTTGTTTCTCTGTACCTCATCTTCCTCCTCTTTCCATCCAGCACTGCAAATGGTGGGAAAACCAAAACAAGAGGGTGATGGGGAGGAAATCCATGTTGCCTTTTTCTCCTTTAGGCCAAAATCGCTCTTTTACTTGACCTGCCTTTGCTCTAACCCTTTAGAGGTCATGTCATTTTGAGGCAGTATTAAACATGCTAATACACAGCTGTCATTTGGGTTACTCCAATTTGTTTTGGTTGTCTGTGCCTGGGTGTGTTGTACATTAGCCGTTGCACTGATTGGAGAGTTCATACCTGTGAGTTTATTTTCAGTCAAGACAAAATACGATGTCAGACACCATGTCTATTGATCATTCAAATTTAGCTATTTGACATGCAGTGTGCAACAAATCCAGACCTATGCAATAACCTGCTATGGGACTATGGAATGTTTATGAAAATGAAATCGTTAAAGAATATGTGTTTTTCATATTCTGCAATGACATATTATACCTTTGAGCCATTCATTAATAGAAGTATCAAGCAGGAATGTATAATTAAAGTCTTTGCTCATTAGAATCGTCATCATCATTATGTTTTCCTCGAACAGAGCTGGTGTACAGCTGATATTACTCTGAAGTCATGTTTTTTTTTTTAAACAGTTTTTGTTGAAGTCCATAATTAACACAGGAACTGAAAAAGCTGCCGCTTGAAAAAAGGTCTTAGATTGAGCCTTTTGTTTCTTTGATAGTTTAATGTTTCTCGTAGCCTCAAATACAAACCAGATTGCGTAACATTATACTTTGGAACAGGAGTAACAGAATTACTGTGTTTGGATTGGACTTGGATTACAGATGGGACTTAAATTAATGTATGGTCTGCAAATCCAAGGTTGCATGGTGAAAGTAGTGTACATGATGTGGATGCTGCATGTTTTTTCCATTGTGGAAATTTTTATGGGCACTATATAGTACATTTTCATTCATGCTCCAGGGATTTTATGCAAACACGAAAGTACGATACAAATATAAACAGAAGTGCAGATTAAAAAAAAAAAAAGAAGAGATTAATTTGCATATTTAGATCCCATCACAATGCGGGCCGCAACAAGGTAACATCAAGGCATACTCTGATAGAGGATGAGGAATGCCTCATCATTATTACTATGGCAATGATTTATTCATGTTAACATATTCTATAAAGTTGGCAATGTGTTTATATGGGTACTTGTGCGGTGTGACGATAAAGAGGAAGCAGAATGGTGGAGAAGGCGAGTGGAAGAGTGAAAAGAGATCAACTGTTGCAGAGGTGATGTAATAAAAGATTCATAGCACAGCGGAGTCCAGGTCAGCTGGGGCCTCTGCAGCCTCTCTTTATCGCTGGCAGCAGTTTACCCAGCTCTCCACGCAAGGGCAGGGAATTTGTGCATGTGTGCGAGTCAGAAAATTATAGACAACCAGATCTTATATATCTGCTCTACATCCCCATCTATATATCGCTATATCTTTATAGCGAGATAATACGAGTGTGTGAGACACTTGATTCAGTCGCAATGTGTGCTTTCATCGGAGTCAAAGTTTTAAAACATCAAAACTGTTTTTAAAATGAAAAAAAAGTCATCTATCAACTCCCCTAAGAATTAAAACCTCCTGTATAACATCCTATACGGTGCTATATGGAAATGCCAGAAATTGCACATGGGTTTATACAGATAAGAACATGTGGCAACACTTCCCACCTTTAGCCTGTAACGCAGTGTGTCTGACAGTACCAATGAATATGTTACCTCTCTGTGAGATTAAGAGGGACAGGCAGACTGTTCCATATCAAATCAGGTGGAAGTCATTTCCACCTCTGCCATACATTTATCATCCCATGTCAGAGCCCCCCCTCACCCCTTGTTCTCCTGTTCCCTCACACTGTCAAAACAACACCTTTGGCATCTACTGGATTTCATATATATTACTCTTTCCCAACTCTCCAGAGAGCAGCAGAGAATTAGAGCAGGGAGAGAAATGAGCGTTCTTATGAAGAGTAAAGGTGTGATATATAATAAGGTGTTCCAGTGCAAAGTGCAAAAAAAAAATATCATTATTCCAACTTTTTTCTTTTCCAGATATTCTGTAATGATGATGTATTGCTGGCGGTACCATCCCGCTCTGATTTGACATGTGCACCAGGAACCATATTGAGTTTTGTTTTCAGGTGCTTTTCCTGGTGGTAGAGATCAGAGAAAAATGTGGGGTGAATTCTCCACGCCTAGGCGTTATTTTTAGGGCGACAAAGGCTCGATGTCTTGCTGGGGGAAAAAAAATTCGGAATATTTTTTTGTTGATGCTATTTTCCAGCTGAAAAAAAAAATCCATCTGCAGGCTTTTCACACGATAGCAGAACATTGAGCAAAGTTAAGTTTGACATATTTTGATTATAGGGAGATGGAGTACTGCTGACACTATATAAAAATGTCAAAAGGTTCTGCATCCTCTTTTTTTGTGGGTGGTGGTTGAATATAAAAACTCCCAAAAGTAGAGTTTATGGTAAATCAACACTTTTTGAAGTGTGCTGCAGAAAAAGTTACCGGTGGATGTGTGCGCACGTGTCCGCCTGCATGTATTTTGTATACTTGCATGTCGCATCTCTGGCCAATGAACAAATATCCATAATGCCAGTGTTGTTCCTTCACTTTTGATTACATTGAGAGCTCTTAACATGGCCTGAAGCCTCATGTGTTTTCACTATCGCTCTGGTTGTTCTGTTGCCTGCTCCCACTCATTAGCTTTCTCTTCATTACTTTGCAAATGGTAAGCATTTCTCGGTGGATCTGACATTGCATTATTCCATTCATACACGCTGGCGAGAGCATGAAGGAAAAAGGATGGATAGAAGTGGTCGAGGAGAAGGAAGTATTTAGTGTTCAGGATGATGAAGGATAGAAGGGGAACATGGACACACACAGTATGACACAAACAAGGCCAGACAGCGTTTAATCATCCTGGCTACTCTGGCTGTATATAGTTCTAGTACAGGCTTTTAAAAGGATTGCCTCTGTAGATACTGGACGGCCAGATGAAAGGCTGTGTGTCAATAGTTAGAAATTCACAAGACAATGTTATGGGAATGAAGCTCTGGGCAGTGCTCTGACAGAAATGTGTTGATCGGTAGTAACAATGCTGAAGAAAGTCATGGTATTTCACAAGTTTAGAAACACACATTGTATTGTTTTCTTGTGTGTGTGTGTATTCTGTGATACTTTGGAATTGGATTATTGTGAGGCTGCCTTGAAAATTAGCCAAAACCTTTCTAAACTGAAAGTAGACAAAAGAAAATGCTTCAGATTTTGCAACACAGTCGCAGAACGTCTTTTAAAAAAAAAACTGAAGTGGATTCAAAATATCACATTTATTCTTTGTCTTTTTTCAAGTATGCAGCCCTTTGTTTTTGCGTCACATTTTGCTTGCTTGCATAGAAACTACCCACCCACTGGGCTGCAATTTATGAAAATGATAATTCATTACATTTGATTTGATTGCATTTTTAAAATTCTTTTTTGACACAGTCATCTATAATTTAAGAAAAATATCCATCACACAAGATCCCAGATGATTGTTTAAAGTGCTTGTTTTATCCGACCAACAGTCCAAAACCCAAATGTAGTTGGTATAAAGTACTTCCAACTCTTAGAGATGCTGATATGTGGATGTCCTTTAGGCTCGCTGTTTCCACGCTTTGTACGAAACTAACTAGCTCTAGCGTCATAAAATGTCAAACTATTACTTGATCTGGGCTGCTACTAAAAGTGTTTTCTCATGTATAAATTGTTCGCACATTTCTTGATTAATTTATGAATCATTTATCATGATAAAAAAAAAAAGGACAGTACTGGTGAAAGAAGCACCAAAATCTAATATTATGAAATATTTTATGTATGTATTTTTTATTGCGAGACCTAAATTCAAATAAATTCTGCATGTATTTACGTTTTAGTACTTTGCAACAAGTCTATGCATCATCTGTGGAAAGCGCAGAGCCTTTAGGGGAATGGCCAGTAAAAACAAACATGGAGACTCACACCAACAAGTTGGGATTGAATACACACGCGAGCTCCGTTTCATTGGCCTCTCTGCTGAGTTATAGAGCCCAATTTTATAGGTAAGTTTGACAGTGAATAGAGACATTAACGACTACAGCATGTTTCTCTAGTAATAAAAATCTCACTCTTCTCTAGATGTGCCTACGGTAATTATTCTCCATGAGACAGAAAAAAAAAACCACTTTCATATTGATTACACTCATATTTCATTTTCATCTTATGAGACATCTCTAGAGGGGCAGAGTAAAATATGCTGGTAGATGAGGAGTGCGTCTTTACCTGAATGTTTTTCCCAGCAGGCTTTGAGGTAATAGATCCCTGCTGCAATAATTAGCGGAGAGGACCATGCCCTATGGCAGCCTTCACAGTAATTCACTTCGAAATTAGACATCACCTGTAAAATATAAGGACGCTACAGACAAAAGCAAAAACCTTCACAACGTTGACATGTTACCGTTGGAAGTTTTGTTTTGAGAATAATTTTGTTCAAGGTAAATTTAAATTGTACATTTAAAATGCTATTATTTTTCAACTTAACAGAAAATATTTTCTAGTAAAATGCCGAGAGAATCTTGAGAGAGAAAATATGTTCTAAGGAGTGGGTCAACATAAGGTTTGTTGGCACCATTTTTGATAATCATATGATGAATTGCAAAGAAATGGGCTGCAGGGGAAGAGACGCTCCACTCTGCTGTGATGCTACGTGGAACTGAGGCTGCCGGGTGAACCTCTGCCCACACTGCTGCACGGAGTGCTGGCTTTTTATTCAAGTTGATTAATATTAAAAATGTTTTGTGTCCACATCACACCAAATTTGGTGTCAAGATATGCAAGGGGCAACGGACAAAGATTCCTGAAATTAAGATGTTTTTATGATCTTTTTTTTTTTTCAATACATAGAGAGCAGAGATAACAGTGGCTCCCAGTGTCCACAGTGGCAGCTGCTTCACATTATGAATATGTATGAATTATAAAAACCCTCTCACTTTCTCTTAGTTTTTATTAGTACGTATGAAACTAACCTTTACGACTTGTTGAAAGGCTACTCTCTACAAATGGGATTGAGGCATAGAGGGACAGGGTGTGAAATCCATGAACTGGAATTAGTGGTATGTGTAATCCTCCAATCCAAACCTCTGCAGTATTACCAACACAAGTGACCTTCAGCACAAGTTCTTTTTCATTAGTTGTGTTATAACTAGAGTTTAAAATATTTGCGCTGACTGACATTTTAGAAATGTCATGTCACTCAAGACTTCCAGGAGTTTGCTTTAAGCTATAATATTATAATCAAAGAAATTGACTTTATTGAGATATTGCTCTTCAGAACATTGTATCTCAGTGGTTTATAGAGTTGAGAAGGACTACAGCTAACACAAACAGCGGTGTATAACATCTGCATTTTGGAATCAAACCCTATCTCCAAACTTTAAATCGAACTGATAGGATTAAGTACAAATAGTCTTTTCTTTCTTCTTTGAAATCTTTTTTTCCTCAGTGTCAACCTGCTCGGTAACAGCACTATATCTGGCACGCTAACATCACGGGTTGGTGATGATAACGTGTTTTGTTCCCGTTGAACACGTAAAGTCAAAGAGATAAATCATGTTCAGTGAAACGTGGATGTGTTAATGCAAGAAATTAATTCCATCGGTATTACAAGAGAAATTGCTTTAAATGTCTGAGGGAGACAATAGCACTTGAACAGAAAGAAAAATCACGCATCACGTCGAGGCAGATGGTTTATACCTCAATGTGAAATTGGGCAGGAAATGTTTTACATTTACCAGAAGACGTTATTGTAATAATTCAGGGTAAAAACATTGCCACTTTTTTTTTTTTTTTTTTAAAGAAGTACAATTGGGTATTGAGATTAGGACCCAAATTTATTTGCATTTTATTGAGTAATAAAGCTACATTGTTTGTGGTATTGTGACAAACCTTTGTTAAACTGGGTTTTAAGTTGAAGTTGTCTTAAATCACTGCAACAGTTAAATCTGTATTCTCTGACAACTTTTAGCATAATGCTTGATGTGACAAAATGAAATTTCCAATGTTACCCAAACTATGCTTGCAGTTCTGTGAAACTGCACTTGGGCACAGTACGAGTTTTTGATAAATGAATTTGTTAGTAAACTAGTAGGTATGGGAATTACAAGCAAAACTCCTATTGAGAGTCCTTCTGCACTTCTTCAAATATTCATGCTGAGGGATACATGAATATTCTTTACCAAATTTCAGTCAAACATTTCACTCAATTCCGCAACTGTTAATGTCATGCTTGCATTATAGTTATAGTCAGGAGATAATCAAAGTCATAACAATATTATGATGTCGATTTGTTTGTTTGGAACTTTAACTAACTGGTGGCACCGGATGAAAAGTCAGGGAGTTCTTTTAACATCAGGGATGTATGTGCCAAATTTAAATGGCAATCAATCCAATCGTTGTTGAGATATCTCGGTGTAGGCCAAAACAGCGGAGTGGAAGTGCAACCGAGAGACACACCAGCCAGTACAATGACGTGGCCGTCGCTCGAACCGCATTCCTGGAAGTGAATCCAAAAGTGCGAATCAACAGAAAGTGTCAGACCGTGGCACTACATCAGGCCGCGGTGACTCCATCCAAACATGAAGTTAGCCCTCATTACGAACCCACAGTTACAAAGTGTCCTGCTGTTGTGATTGAGACATTTGGCTGCGCACTTATGAAAACCCGTGTTTTTCAATGAGACACTTGGAATCAAATGAGCTCCATGATTATTCCACCAAAAAAAATAACAAGGGAAGATAAGACCCTGTGTGTAATCTACAGAGAGCATGCGCCCTCTATTTTCCTTGCTGTCTCCGGGTGCCTTGCCGTTCCTCCTCCTCCTCCCCGCATCTGTCTCATTCTCTCTCCAATCCTTTTCCTCATTTTGCCTCTTGAAATCAGCCTCTTCTAATGTCTCTGGCTAATCTCTGTCTCCCGTTTCTCTCGGCTGTCCATCTCTGCATCTCTGTGCCCTCCCTCCCTCTCTCTCTCTCTCTCTCCCTCCCTCCATCTACCCCTTCTTCCATTCATCATTAATTCATGCGATGCAGCGCGGCAGAGCATCAGTGAGTGATACACTTCAACCATAACAAACAAGTCCAAATATCTGTACTCAGCAGGAATGATCTGCATCAACTAGGACTGAGGAGAGGGAGAGTGGGCTGGGGGGAAAAAAAAAGTGTTTACCAATTTATTTATTTTTGACAGTCAAAAAGCAACTTTCCCCTCTTTCATCATGACATGTTTTGCTATTTAGATTAACCCACAGTTTGATGAGAGGAATTCATACCATGTTTGATTTTTCCAGTGTTGAAAAAGAATATTGAAATGTTTTACCGAGTACTTGGAGTAGTTTGGTCCTTTTGAAAGTGTAAATTATATATTTTTTTGAAATGAAAATCATCATACTGCACAATCTTAGTCCCTATCTTTGTCAATACCCATAGTATCTACATGCATTACATGTCTAAAGCCAGGTCTTAATCAATAAGAGATCAATTCTCTGCAAAATCCAATAAGCAATAAATTCAAATGCATTAATGTATCTATCAACTTCTAATATTTATTTTTAAGAAAGCTGCTTCGATAGACAACAGAACCTAAAATAAATGTTTTGATTTCAACATCTCCATAAATTGTGTCATACTTTGTATTTGCTAAATCAATAAATACTGATGCTGACACACAGACACACTGTACATAATACATTCACATCACCACAGTTGGACAAGACGCTGCAAAACATTGCAAGCTTCCCACATTTGTCATTAGCAGTTCATGTAAAATCACAGTTTCAGTCAAAAGCCCTAATTGGAGTCTATTTTCTGATAACTGCCTCATCTGCTTATCACGCCCCGTGACCGACAGAAAGCTCTAATTTTGGGTCACGGATTTGTCCACAACAGCGTTGAAAGTTCGGCTCGACATAAGCAGCCCGAGCGCTCATTGTGCTCAGACGGTGGCTTGTCCTTGAAGTTGTGCACGCTTCCAGGACATTGAGCAGATTTCATCCCCCGAGGAGAAGCTTTGCCTCTGAGCGTTTTCTGCTGGCTCATGTCCCCCCTCTGCGGACAGACCAGTTCTGGCAGGCTGTTTGTCAAAATGGCACAATATCGAGTGTGCCTATAGGAATGTGTTAACCCGAACTGAGTGCCTCGTCAAGACTGTGCTTCTCCCGGATTAGTCTGTCGGATTTATGAGTTTGTCTGCACGTTCCTGCTGTTTTTTTTTTTTTTTAAACATTATTTTGTATCCTCCTTAAGTTTAAAAGCTGTATGTCTACGTCATGCTTACACATAGTCTTCTGTGTCTTGTATAAGGCATCGGTGAAAGGATTTACTTCCTTCAATGACGCAGACACAAAATAAAACCCTGATATGAGGGCTCACAGGCTCATTCTTGTGCTTCTTTAACTTCCTAACCACAGCGACCTTGGATATAACAAAATCCTGATGCCTACATCCATTAATGTTGCATGTCATTTTTATAACACTACCCCACTTTACCCCAGGCTCATGCACTGGATAACACTCAGGCCGAGCCTCAGAATAGCCTTTACACACACAAGCCTTTAGAGATCACAAAAGTATTGCCTTTGAACGTTGCAGCACATTTTATTATTGTTTTCTACATGGAATTGTTTAATAAAAATTGAGGCAAGCAGTGTTTCCCATAGGTGGAGGTGGTAGGGAGCGGTATCGTCCTACCGTACAGACACTTATTTACTTATACTCTGGTCAATACAATTCGCCATAATTTCGTACAAAAGATAAAATAAATACATAATGTTAATGATTCTGCCTATTGATTCAATAATTTAATGATGCTCATTGTTTTTTTTGTGGTTTTTTTTTTAAGAGAAGAAACACCACATCATGTACTGTATATACAGTGAGCACGGAAAGTATTCAGACCCCTTTAAATTTTTCACTCTTTGTTTCATTGCAGCCATTTGCTAAAATTAAAAAAGTTCATTTTATTTCTCATTAATGTACACTCAGCACCCCATCTTGACAGAAAAAAACAGAAATGTAGAAATTTGTGCAAATTTCTTAAAAAAGAAAAACTGAAATATCACATGGTCATAAGTATTCAGACCCTTTGCTGTGACACTCATATTTAACTCACATGCTGTCCATTTCTTCTGATCCTCCTTGAGATGGTTCTACTCCTTCATTGGAGTCCAGCTGTGTTTAATTAAACTGATTGGACTTGATTAGGAAAGGCACACACCTGTCTATATAAGACCTTACAGCTCACAGTGCATGTCAGAGCAAATGAGAATCATGAGGTCGAAGGAACTGTCCAAGGAGCTCAGAGACAGAATTGTAACAAGGCACAGATCTGGCCGTGGTTACAAAATCATTTCTGCAGCACTCAAGGTTCCTAAGAGCACAGTGGCCTCCATAATCCTTAAATGGAAGAAGTTTGGGACGACCAGAACTCTTCCTAGACCTGGCCGTCCAGCCAAACTGAGCAATCGTGGGAGAAGAGCCTTGGTGAGAGAGGTAAAGAAGAACCCAAAGATCACTGTGGCTGAGCTCCAGAGATGCAGTAGGGAGACGGGAGAAAGTTCCACAAAGTCAACTATCACTGCAGCCCTCCACCAGTCGGGGCTTTATGGCAGAGTGGCCCGACGGAAGCCTCTCCTCAGTGCAAGACATATGAAAACCCGCATAGAGTTTGCCAAAAAACACATGAAGGACTCCCAGACTATGAGAAATAAGATTCTCTGGTCTGATGAGACCAAGATTGAACTTTTTGGCGTTAATTCTAAGCGGTATGTGTGGAGAAAACCAGGCACTGCTCATCACCTGCCCAATACAATCCCAACAGTGAAACATGGTGGTGGCAGCATCATGCTATGGGGGTGTTTTTCAGCTGCAGGGACAGGACGACTGGTTGCAATTGAAGGAAAGATGAATGCGGCCAAGTACAGAGATATCCTGGAAGAAAACCTCTTCCAGAGTGCTCTGGACCTCAGACTGGGCCGAAGGTTCACCTTCCAACAAGACAATGACCCTAAGCACACAGCTAAAATAACAAAGGAGTGGCTTCGGAACAACTCTGACCATTCTTGACTGGCCCAGCCAGAGCCCTGACCTAAACCCAATTGAGCATCTCTGGAGAGACCTGAAAATGGCTGTCCACCAATGTTCACCATCTAACCTGACGGAACTGGAGAGGATCTGCAAGGAAGAATGGCAGAGGATCCCCAAATCCAGGTGTGAAAAGCTTGTTGCATCATTCCCAAGAAGACTCATTCACATGCACGAAGAGACCTTCCAGTGTGTTCCTCGGAGATCAACTGTCAAGGGTTTGGGCTATCCTGTGCCGAGTCGCGGACGTCACGCAGTCGATCCAGACAATCAGCCGCGCTGGTGGAGGACCACGGGAGTCCCACCGAGCCACGTCAGCCTGCTGCTCGCTGAGGAGAAGACTCGGGATTCCCCAGTGGAGCGTCGCCGTCCGGCTACGTCACCCAGTCACGTCCCGAGGAGAACTCCGGGATTCCCTCGGTTTGCAACGCCCCGCGCCGGCGGCCGGCCGCGTTCGCGGAGAAGCCAACTTCCGGCTCGGATTGGGACTCAGACTCTTGGTGTGTTTTCCTGTTTGCTTTCACTGCCTGGGAGAAATAAATACCTGGTTCCAAAGAGACTTTGCTGTGTGTCTGCATTTGGGTCCGTTTATCTACACACCTCATAACACTGCTGACACAGATCTCGCGATGTCCTCTCGGACAGATTCATAAATAAATTAAAAAGGCAAAAACAGGTCGCCAAATATTGCCCACTGGGGCGGGCCGCACAAATAAAGTATATGTATGGGAAACACTGGGGAAAGTATCTCTGCTGCACTTCCCTACAATGTGTGATTCAAACTATTATTTTATTAGGTCACTTCATGCACTCAAAGTCTGACTTGTTTTAGCTGTAGCTACGTCACTTTTTATGCTATTAACATTTACAGAAAACAATAGCAGCACCTGAATGGATGTTTCTATTTTTCTATTGAGTTTGACAATATTCTTGTTAAAGAAATGTTATTGCCCAGATCTAGATGAAAAGATCTGTATCTGTTGTTTATACTATAAATATGAAGCTACCGCTGCCAGACCACTAGCTTAGCTCAGCACAAAGACTGGAAACGAGAGGACACAGCAGTATTGACAGAAATAAATGTTGAACTAATCCTTTACAGAAATGCCTGCAAAAAACAAAAAGGGATTCAGCAACATCTAGAGCTACAGTACGTCTCTTGTTCATTTATTTGGAGAAATAATTCTGTCCCCCCTTTTACCCAACATGATCTAACTTGGAGAAAGTCATGGCAACCTCAATAATGAGCCTGTTGCATTGTATAAGCTTTCTCTCTCTCTCTCTCTCCTTCACAGCTGCAGCCTGCATCTGTGAAGGAGTAACATTTCTCCGATGATTGGTGCCCAAGTTAACAGTGGACGTCACCATTCCTTTTAAAATACTGAATGATTGCCTCTACATGCTCTGGAGCCTTGAGCATGTCTTTTGTTTGATTTCTATGATCACAGGGACTATTTCGAGGCATCGTGTCTAGGCTTGAGGTACGCCTTATTTTTCACTGGCATTTGTTTGAAGTATCATCAAACATGACTCGCAGGCTGATGAGGGAAAACACTGAAGCAAAGGGGGTGCCGGCTTAAAACTACTTTTATCTGCTCTAAATCAGTTTCATTTAAAAAAAATAAATAAATAGAAGAAACGTTTAAATATAGGCATTGAAATATATGCAAATGAACTGTCCTATAAGTTGCATAATTAGTGACAATAACAAGCTCCTGTCCAGTTCCCTGGAGTGCTACCTGCACCTGACATCAAAGATTTCCCAGTGAGGAGTTCACCTATGCAAACCAGGTGACCCTACATGATTAATATGCTCACTGCTCTTAAGGTTTGTGGCAAAACTTTGTTACAAACTTCATTTCAGATTCTTCTTCTTTTTTTTTTTTTATCACTTTAGGATTCGCTTTGGTCTTTAGCTCCAACTTTATTTCAATTTTATTTGACAAAAAATACGGGCGTGCAACAAAATATGCTCAGCGTGGGTACAAAAAGTCACTGCACCAAGGCCAGAAATAGATAAACCATAACTTGTCATTTGAACTCTTAGGCTTTTGTATGGATTCAACAAACAAGAGCTTTAGTAAGCTTTAGAAGTGATGGAAAGCATATTTTGTTTCTGTTCGACAGAACCAGTCTTGCTGTTTCCCTCTGTTCTCAGTCTTTGTGCTCAGCTTAACTAACCATCTGCGGGTGGTAGCTCTATGTTTAACAGATACAGCAGTAGTGTCAGTCCTCTCTTGTAACCGTCCAAAAAACAACAACAACGAGCATGTTCCCTGAAATGTCAAACTCTTTCTTTAAGTGCTGATAAATAATTGACTGAAAAGAATACAGTAACATGGCCTTCTGACGTATGTGAAGTTTATCCATCTTTTCAGTGACTGACAGTCATGACAGAGATGCATTTGATTGTTGGAGCATTTTAATGGCTTTGAGTAAGACTGCAGATGTTGTGTGTTTTAAACACTTAAACATGTTACGTTTCAAATCATTTTTCCTCGGTGCTATATGTGCTGGCCTTCCCTGTGGAGGTGAAAACCTTTTTGCAGTGATGTCTGACCAATGGATATTATCTCGGATTAACTCCCGCAGTCTTTGCGCCAATGAGGGATAAGAAGCTTGTCCTATTGAAAAAAGCCTTCAAATCGAGTACCTCATTTGAACTTTGTTTTAAATAATGCTAATCTCATCATTAACTAAATGCTGTAACGACAGATGTGAAAAGCAAGGTTTTGGGGCTGACCCGTTATCTTCAAAACATTTGTCTTCAGGTCCATTTATACTCTTACGATCGTTAATGGGAACTTGCTGTTGGAAAGTGAGCCCTAACAACTCCATTAGTCTTCTTCCACTTTTTGTTTGTTCCTAAATACACATATTTTTAGTTAGCAATTTGCCTAATCGTCCGCAAACAATCATTGTCCTGTCCCTTAGGAGGGTTGGACCCTGTGCTGTATGTTTGAACAGTGATTGTTGTGGCGTAGCTCCAAAAAGAAATGTGGATTCATTCCATCAGCACTTTGCCGCTCCTCCCTCTGTTTTTATTTTTTTTTTTTTATAATCCTTTTTCAAACACACACCATCTCCCTCATCTCATCCTCTCACTCCCCCTATACCACGTTGTTTTCAGTGCTGCATTGCACTTGCAAATAATCACATTGTTGCTACAGACGCTATCTGATAAACGGAGCATGTGTGCACGTTAGTGACTTGGTGCATAAACAGTAGGTTATTATTTTAATGAAGATCTGTCACTCTCGTCAGTGTTGCAAACGTGTGAATGTGTCTTTTTACAAGCTGCCTGTAATTTACCACAACAGTCCCACTGGGAACGGTGACAGAATAATTGAACAAGATAGAAACAATGAATTAATGTAAATGCATTAAAAAACATGTTTCTGTGGGGAAAAGAAGTACTTCAACAGCTTGGTTGGCAGGACTAATTTGATTGAAGGGGTGCTGCAGGTTGTGGCAATTAAGATCAACAGTCCAGCAACTTTCACAGAATTATTTGTAAACATTTTCGCAGCTGTTTGCAAATCCGCTGACGCCTCGGATTAATCACCCTTCACACAGCCATAATGCTAATGAGTAACAAGCAGGATAAATCTAATTTGCGACTTCAGTCATGTCAAAAAGTTTGTCCGGTGATAACCGAGAGAGATAGAATATGTAATGGTTAGTCAAATGGTGGACGAGAATCATAAATGAGTTGTGACAACTAATTAGATGCAAATTACACGCTAAAATAGATGAGGTTTATACACGACCATATAGAGATCAACAGATTCTGGATTGTTGCAACCGATCACAATATTAGGTAGTAAAAAAAAAAAAATTCTGATATCAATACACTGACCAAACTGTGACAATTAAACAGGATATGTAATGGTAGACAGTATATTTTACAATTTAACAATAAATCAATGCACCGAAACAATGGACTTCACAAGGAATGTAATAATTATATATAACTGTAAATTAAAAATAATGCAACACAAATGGAAAATTTTGTTGAGGTAACGTCTGTAAATTACAACAGAAAATAACCCTTTTTACAGTCGATTTTTACCGTAAAGTAATTTTCTTTTGGTAAAAATGGCATTAAAATAGGTATTGTTCAGGAACCGGCAGTGGTATGGAACATCTTTTGAATGATACCCAGCTCAAATGTCTGACATTGAAGTTCAGGTCAAGTCTCATTGATGGTAATTGTCTACAGTGGGTACGGAAAGTATTCAGACCCCTTTACATTTTTCACTCTTTGTTTCATTGCAGCCATTTACTAAAATCAAAAAAGTTCATTTTATTTCTCATTAATGTACACTCAGCACCCCATCTTGACAGAAAAAAACAGAAATGTAGAAATTTGTGCAAATTTATTAAAAAAGAAAAACTGAAATATCACATGGTCATAAGTATTCAGACCCTTTGCTCAGTATTGAGTAGAAGCACCCTTTTGAGCTCGTACAGCCATGAGTCTTCTTGGGAATGATGCAACAAGCTTTTCACACCTGGATTTGGGGATCCTCTGCCATTCTTCCTTGCAGATCCTCTCCAGTTCCATCAGGTTGGATGGTGAACGTTGGTAGACAGCCATTTTCAGGTCTCTCCAGAGATGCTCAATTGGGTTTAGGTCAGGGCTCTGGCTGGGCCAGTCAAGAATGGTCACAGAGTTGTTCCGAAGCCACTCCTTTGTTATTTTAGCTGTGTGCTTAGGGTCATTGTCTTGTTGGAAGGTGAACCTTTGGCCCAGTCTGAGGTCCAGAGCACTCTGGAAGAGGTTTTCTTCCAGGATATCTCTGTACTTGGCCGCATTCATCTTTCCTTCAATTGCAACCAGTCGTCCTGTCCCTGCAGCTGAAAAACACCCCCATAGCATGATGCTGCCACCACCATGTTTCACTGTTGGGATTGTATTGGGCAGGTGATGAGCAGTGCCTGGTTTTCTCCACACATACCGTTTAGAATTAACGCCAAAAAGTTCAATCTTGGTCTCATCAGACCAGAGAATCTTATTTCTCATAGTCTGGGAGTCCTTCATGTGTTTTTTAGCAAACTCTATGCGGGCTTTCATATGTCTTGCACTGAGGAGAGGCTTCCGTCGGGCCACTCTGCCATAAAGCCCCGACTGGTGGAGGGCTGCAGTGATAGTTGACTTTGTGGAACTTTCTCCCGTCTCCCTACTGCATCTCTGGAGCTCAGCCACAGTGATCTTTGGGTTCTTCTTTACTTCTCTCACCAAGGCTCTTCTCCCACGATTGCTCAGTTTGGCTGGACGGCCAGGTCTAGGAAGAGTTCTGGTCGTCCCAAACTTCTTCCATTTAAGGATTATGGAGGCCACTGTGCTCTTAGGAACCTTGAGTGCTGCAGAAATTATTTTGTAACCTTGGCCAGATCTGTGCCTTGCCACAATTCTGTCTCTGAGCTCCTTGGACAGTTCCTTCGACCTCATGATTCTCATTTGCTCTGACATGCACTGTGAGCTGTAAGGTCTTATATAGACAGGTGTGTGCCTTTCCTAATCAAGTCCAATCAGTTTAATTAAACACAGCTGGACTCCAATGAAGGAGTAGAACCATCTCAAGGAGGATCAGAAGAAATGGACAGCATGTGAGTTAAATATGAGTGTCACAGCAAAGGGTCTGAATACTTATGACCATGTGATATTTCAGTTTTTCTTTTTTAAGAAATTTGCACAAATTTCTACATTTCTGTTTTTTTCTGTCAAGATGGGGTGCTGAGTGTACATTAATGAGAAATAAAATGAACTTTTTTGATTTTAACAAATGGCTGCAATGAAACAAAGAGTGAAAAATTTAAAGGGGTCTGAATACTTTCCGTACCCACTGTAAATGTATATTGGTGATCAACTGGCTGAACTACCAGAAGGTCAGTGTTCTTCTTCAGTTTTAATGTTTTTAGTCACTTAGGAGCAAAACCTCAAGTTGTTTTAGTCCTTTGTTCAGCAGGGTGAACAGAAAAAAATGATTGTTTAGTGATTGCATTGACTTTCATTTTCTTCGCCTTCTGTTGTCAAAGCATCAGACCCTTAGCTTTCTAAATGCTAACACATGGAGCGGCGCTAAAGAAAGGATAGCCTTACAACTTTGTGAGGCCCTGAACTCTCACCGGAGTTGACTTATGCTCCATCTTGGGTCAGTCTTTCCATGCTGACGGGTTGACCCACATATCTCTTTGGTCAGTAGTTCAGTCTGAAGTAGGTATACAGCAAGAACAAAACAAAGCTGTATAGTATGAGTGACAGATCAATTGCATGTTGTCTTATCGTGTCTCTGTGCATATCTCCTTACTTTCTACTGTACTATATCTAATACAATGGGCAAAGTGAGAAAAAGAAATGCAATGGCACTGTAACAACCACATTAACAAAACTGTAAAAGGAAATAGAAGTTATAAAACTGTAGGTCAGAGGTTGGTTTTATGTCGGTGCACTCAAATAAATGTACTTATTATATGACATTGAGAGCATTTTCAGTTCGATGGACAGAAACACAGAGAGAGAATGGGGCTGGAGTTAAACAAAATGGTGGAAATGGTTTTCTGTGCACCATTCGGTTTCTTTGTCCCTTTATCATCAGAATCACACAAAGCCCTGAGTATACCTGGATGGAGAAGGGAATCAAGATCTGAACACAGCTTAAGGTGAAGGGGGCTTCTCGGGATGGAATAGCAGAGAGAGAATGAGAGAGAGCGAGGGGGATGTTTCTCTTTTTTTTTTTTCCAGAATGATTTTGTCAGATAGCATTGTCGCTGCAGTAGCTTCAGGTGTATTTTTTGCTGCATGTGGTCCGATGCTTGTTTGCTGCTTTTCTTATATATGCAGAGTACAACACAAAGATATAATGTTGAGTCCATGTCTGTGTGAGTGACTTTACATGTGTGTGTGTGTGTGTGTGTGTGTGTGTGTGCGTGTGTGCGTGTGTGTGTAGCTGATATGTCGGTGTGGCCATGTCGATGGGAGGGGAGAGAGTAGGTACCACAAGGGGTGGGGGAGGGGGCAGTGAGCGAGTATTTGTATCTCAGGTGCATGACAGAAAATGGAAAATGAAAATGGAAAAAAAAAAAGGATTGAGGGGCACTTGTCATCAGAGGCGGCTGCCATTTCAGACTAGAAATTAGTAATGTATTCCTGCAAATTTGCCGTGTTATTATGGACGGGAGGCTTGGGATGAATGCTGCTGCGGACCGGAAGAAGGGAAGAATGCTGATCAACTCGGGGAGAAAAGGCAGGGATGCACAAACATGAAAATCTAGTATGACTACACATGGACGTGCGTACCAATTCTCATATTATAGACTCATCCAAATGCATGAATATCCAGAATGAGCTGTGATTCCTGTGTATAAAGGTGTGTGTGTGTGTATTTTTTTTTTCCAGTTCTGAAATACATATACAGCATCAATTCACTGTAATTGCGGATATGTTTTATGAGCAATTACTATCAATACAAAATATTGATTTGCTAAATGCAGCAGGTCTCCAAGGGCAGGTTAAGATATTTTGAGCGATGGGTTTCAGGAAACAAAGAATTGATTGAAAGACGTTTGAATGCGTTCCTTCACTTTACACTGACATCTCGCAAATTATATCAATCGAGTAAAACCATCTCTTTCATTTGCGTTATAATGTAGTCAGCAGAAAATAAGGTAAATATATAGACACATCAGTAATGAGAAATCTACACGAGGGACACACGTGGACAATCATCGGGTTTATTGCGCTTTCATTAGCTCTAAAAGGTGCCTGGCGACCATCAGCTGCATGCAGATGGTAGTGAAGTACAGTCAAATCGGTCATACAATAGATGCTTGACTAAATGGGATTGGGCATGTAAGCTAAACAGCACACGGCTGGAACTGCCTAGTTATTACCGAGGCTGTGGATTTACATTCTGCTGTATGTCAGTTGGATATTGCTTTCCCGAGCGTGGAAGGTCAGCTCTCATCGCTTTACTAATATCCTCAGGTCCCCTTTTCATTTTCGGAGGCATTCTCTCGTCCCTCAGACTGCATTTGTGTGCGAACGAGCGTGCGGGAGCAGCGGCGGTGCGTGTACGAGCTCCTGAGGCTTCTATGTTCAGACCAATTTTATGGCTGGCTTCATCGCAGCTCCACGTCTCTTACATACATCCGCTACGCCACAGTGTCGTCGTATGAACACACAGAAGGCGCCGTAGACATCGATGAGCATTTACAATTCTCGCACCCTGCCTCCGACATGCAGACTCATGTTCACTAACCCGTCTTGGCTGTGTTTTGACTCCCTTCATTAGCAGCTCTGCTTTAAAAAAAAAAAAAAAAAAAAAAAAATCCCAATATAGGCCAGTGTGTGCTTCTCTGTTTTTTTTTTTTTTTCTTCCTGTTACTCTCTCACTACATCTCCCTCTTCAGTTTGATGTGCTCCATCTCTCAGATGACTGACAATGTGTTAAATGTTGAGTCTTGCTGTCAGATACGGGTTGGTTTTGGGCATACCAAGTCAAACCTCCTCGTTGCTTCCAGCCAATGCTTCTATCAAATTCCGATCTCTGTGACTCAAAGTAAAGCAGTGTGATAGGGAGATGGAAAGAGCAAACAAGACAGATGAAAAGGATTACAGCATCTTATCACTCATGCACTAAATGGACACGTCCATTAATTATTGACACGGACGCCTTGTCCCAACATTTTATAGTCACTTTTGCGTCATAAGGGATGACTCAATCTTCTAGGCAAGAGAGCTCAAGGACAGAGCAAAGCGTGACTCTCACTTTCATCTCACCATCAACACAGTCAATGTCGACGAAAGGATGAGGCTCATTCATCACATGTGGTTTCAAAGAAGACCTTATATATATCTTCCAGTTTACAGCCACTCTGCATAAATATCTAGTTTGGATGAATTAGGGTGGAGGGGTATGGCCAGTTATCTTTCAGGCTTCTTAGGGAATGATATTTATATTTTTTTGTGTACAAATGCGGTAAGACTAAAGCTTCTAGACATCTATCGTTTAAAGCCTGTGTGTGAAAAACAGATTAGGAAAATAGCATCACTTGCAAGGTAAGCATATTAGAATAATGGGGATTATCTCTTTGCTGGTTATTTTGATATGGCAGAAACATCCTCTGTAATAATCAGCTCGAGCACAAACAGAGTTTTCTCGCTGGTTTGTGTGTATTTTGTAGATGATGTTCGGCCCAATCCTGTGGCTTCACTTTACATAACCAGAGGTAATATTTAATTAAAAACACAAACTGTCATAGCTGACTCTAGTCCTTTACAGACTAGTCCTCTTATAGATGCAGTCAGTATTAGCCGTCACTAGCCACTGCTTGCCGACGTGAGTCACGACAGTCATTTCTTTTTCAAACATCAAAGAAAAAGTCTCCCAACCGAAGACATTATTTATTTATTTTTCTTTTTGTAGGCACATTTTTTTCATCTCTGTTCACATAAGCACTTTGTCACACTAGGTCATTATAGAGTCATAAATACTTGCCTGGCAGTGAGTCATGGAGGACTACTTGTTGGACCAATCCTGTCGTAGTCGGTAATCTGGAAGGTGTCGGGGGCTGAAGTCACTGTTCCACCTGATGGACACTTTGTGAATTCATTTCAACTTGGAACAATTTATTGTCCTTTTTCCTTCTAAATCAGTAGAAAGAGGGTGCATTGATGGGTACACATCCTATCTTTAGTGTGCTGAAGGTGACGTTGAAACATGTAGAATTATTTTTTAGTTTTTTGCTCCTGACCGAACGGTCTTCTTAAATAATTTTTTTGTGGAGACAGGATAAAACAAGACCTTGTCACACCCGCAGCTTTTTTTGTCGCTGTAGACTTCTCGTCTTGGGTAGTGGCGAACATTGGACGTAATTGCATCAAAATCACATTATTTTTTTAGATAGGTAAAACAAAGACCCATGAACTGAGATAATTCAATTGATCAATTTGATTTAAACTATAGTTAAGAAAATGCATGTTACCTAAAACAACTGAGAACAGAACCAGTAGGGATAAAAGGTGTCAAACAAAAGGCCATCTGTATTAACGGCACTTCTCTTGAATCTTCTTATCGGCTCCATTAGCCTGCAACCCATTGATTTCATTTCACCTCTCATGCATTGAGTGCATCTCAAGGTCACATGTGGCATTCGCCCTTGAAATATGTAACCAATTTTCTGGATAGGTCATGCTAAGAAGGTTTGTCCCTTTGCGTTCACGTGTTTCCAGCAGGGGAGAAAGGGGAGGAGAAAGAAGAAGTCATGGGTGATTGGTTTAGTAATTTACAGCGAGGATTGCTATATGGAACAAAGTGAGTTTGAAATGTCATCCGTCATTTCTCTGATTGCATTGCTGGAGCTGCTTTTGCTTTTTCATACATATTCTTACCATCTCATTCTCTCTCTCTCTCTCTCTCTCTCTCGCTCTCTCTCTCCTTTTTCTCTTCCCACACAGGCAGAACCACATATTCCCTTTCAAATAATTGTCTGTTTAAAAGTCAAGGCTTTGTCAAGCCCGTCACAATTCTTTTTAAAATGCTGCCACGTAAAGCTCGCAGCTGAAATCTTCTCCGAATCATCGATTGCATCAGTAAAACCAAGAAGAATCATGCACGCACAGTTCGCCTCTTTAAATGTGTAATTTCTTTTATTTATTTTTTCAGACTTTGACAACCTGCGTGGCTGACAATCTTGTGGCTGACAAACAATGGCACAGTCACTTTCTTTATAAAAATGATTTTGTTGACCTGAAGAACAATATTCAGGCAAATGATCTTTTCCCACCTGATTTGGATTAAGACATCACAGCTCCAGCCCTCGCCTCCGCAATGTTCTTGTCTGTGTTGGCAAAATCAGAGGTCAATTTAAATGAACACATATGGTCGCCCTTCTTGTTTCATCACACGTGCTTTGGGATGAATGAGAGCTCATTAAATGTTACCTCTATAGTCACTCGATAGAATTGCTACTCACACATTCAAGGCACGTGCACAGCGATGATCCAACATTCATAAGGAGCAAAACATTGTTATTTTTCAGCGATAAATTGCTAAACTCAGTTTCAGTGTTAACATCTATTTATTTTCATCATTCTGAATGAGTAAAGTCACTCAGAGCCGTTTTGACAGGGTAGACGGAGCACAAACATCTGACAGGATTAAACTGCTATGGCTGTGGGAGTTCAGTGATCCTGCATGTGCTCTGCAAACTTATGACATTCCCAGTGAAGGAAAAATGAAATGTGCTGAAGCTGATGAGCACAATTTTTGTGTTAGATGAACAGATATTCACAAACCAAGATGCTTTCCTCAAGCATAGAATACAGCCTGATTTTCCACTTCTTGGTAGGAATGTCAGCATCTTATTTAGCTCCAGCTGTGAGTAATTATTTGTTATCATAAGTCTCTGCATGGACTAATTTCCACCAGATTTCTGCCTAAATTTAAAATTTGTTGTTTGAGATAATTGAAAATATAGTAAGCTGACATAAAATCTGTGCTGGCTTGATAAAGAATACATAGAATAGAAATGGCCTTTCATCATTTTGTGCTTTCACCCAGTAGGTAGGTAGGTAGGTAGGTATTTACTTTATTAATCCCCGAGGGGAAAAAAAATTTCAGTATCGGACTGCAACAATTCTCTGCTCCTTTTAAAACTAAACTTTAAATCCCTCCTGAACTCTGACAAGATCTCAGATCAGTGTCACTCCATTCATCATTTTAAACACTGTGTTTTATTCAGCCTTTTCTCCTCAGACTTGCATTTTAATGCATCACAATACCCTTTGTGCATGAGCAGAATTTGTTTTGCCTGAAATGCAGCATTAGATTTCCACCCAAAGGATGTCAAACTTGATTTACTTAAATTTTACACAAAGGATGTGTCCTCTCAGCCAAAGCATCCCATAATCCAGTTTGTTGATGTCAACTTTGTGTGCCATTTGAAGACGACTTACTGAAGAGAGAACTGATTCTTTTTTTGTACCTTTTGTTTCCCACGAGGCTGCATTGTCAAACAAGTCCTCACGATTTAATGACAAAAGATGTGGTTTCGCCACACCCTTCAGAACAAAGCACTGAAGTATTCTCTGACCTCACCCTCCTGTATTTTTTCTGGTTCCAGAAATGTTAAAAATCACTGTTGAAAAAAATCCATTTTTGTCTGAGCTTGTAACATTTGTTGAAACGACAAGGGTTCAGCATGACCTTTTGCATCCTCTGAAAGAACCTACTTTGTTGGGCTGCAACCTTTGGAGGATTTGATGCCTAATATAGGGAACATCAAGTCAGCAGATGATAACATTTTCATGGTTCATGCTGTTGTATGACATTCTAACATCTTTGCAGATGTTGCCGATGCAGTAACAACTAAAGTTGTTCGTGAGCTTCTTAACTCACCAAAACTGCCAATTGCTTTCTTATGGATAAGCCAGAGGCATCACTGTTCAGAATCTAATACCAGCCTCTTTGATAAAGGGAGCCTCTGTTTTGCACATATCCCTGAATGGGATTTTGAAGATGGAAGGTTTATGTTCCTCTTTTCTATTAATTTCAATTTTAAAAAAAAAATATTTTTTTAGTCTAACTCTAGTCAGCTGCAATCTAATTAGTATTAGAAATAATACCAGCCGACTGTGATTGGAACTGGATTTAGTCTCAGATTGCTCGGTCAAAACTACACACTGCACAATTCCCCTTGCAGATCCTCTGGAAATACCCAGAGAACGTCAAGGATCTTGGTGAGGTTAGAAATGCAGCACTTAAGTCCGCTTAAGAGCAAGAGAGAGTCACAGTGCATTCAGGAAGACTTCTTTCTATGATCGCCGTTCCTCCCCCGTCTCTTTCCTTCTCCCCTGGTATGGTTATGCTAAATGTAATTATCTTTTGCCATAATCACAGTTTGTGATGGGTGGTGGGGAATAATCTCCCACGTTATGAAATCCATCAAGTACATTTAGACTTTAAGGTTTTGACATTTATCTGATGCGCTTATTACGGGTGAGCTACTGCAGCAATTTTATTCCTACATCACCAATATTACCTGCAATCAACATTAAAGCCACACAGCTCTGGCTTCGCCATAATGATAAACTATTCGTAAGAAATGTTGCCAAGATTAGAAACAAGAATGTTTAAATACGTATTTAAGGGGAAATGATACTGTTACTTTAATGTAGCAGATATTACAAGCTAGTTTAGTCATGCTGTTGTGATTAAGAGGGAGAGACCACTGTGAGCTCTATGGTGAATGATGCCTCGCTGAAGATCAAGGGGCACATGATGCATGGAGAGAAGCACAGTGGTTGCAGTCTGAGGAAGGTTAACCCTTGTTTCTTCCTGTTGATTCCCTTACATCTTTTGTAGTGGAGCTGGGATGCATCATCCACACGTAAACCCAAAGAGAGCACAATTGTTTTGTTCTAGTATACGATTATTATCCATAGAAAATGAGGAGGCGTTTCTTCTAACACCACTTTTTGCTATTGTCGAAGGGGAGAAGATGTGTGTAAGATGATGCTGATTTTGTGGTAGGGAAGACGTCCTTTGGGGCTGAATAGTTGCCTACACTGATGGATGTCAGTCTGTCACATGTCTTGCCCTGATGTAACTTGTCTCACTGTAGAATTGAGATAAAGTTTAGAAAAATTAAATTAAATTGAAGACCAGAAAAGCTTGGTGTCTTCTGTTTTTCATGTTGCCGATCACCAATATCAAAACAGTCGCTGTACGAACTTAATATATTTGAGTACAGGACGTATTTTTTTGGGCTTCAGCCTGCAAAAACTGTTCTGTGTGGAGATAAAAAGCCTAGGTGACAGTAGCTTCTCATTTAGAAACAGAAGGGTGTGGCTGTGGTTGAAATCTGGGGTTTAATTGATTTTACTGTTTTCACTCCTTCTAGTTTGTTGCAAGACAATTTTTTTTAATTTTGAATACGGTAAAGTGAACAATTTAGTGTGGTCAATACATGAATACCGATTTCGGGCAGCCTATGGAAGAGCACCAAACATTTAATGCATTGTGGTTTAACGTCACCCCCAGTCCAATCTTTTCATGTTTAGTGTGTATCTTCTGTATATGCACATAAAAAGCACATTGAATCTTCATATTGTAGTATTATATTTATGGCAAATGTGTTAACAAGCAATTGCCTTTTTACCATTCTCCAGACATGGAGCAACATCACCAATTCAGTTGGAGGCTTGTTTGTGTCCACCGAGCAAATGTAAGACCCACCAAATCAAAGTGCCCTTTGGGCGCTGCAACCTTTCTTCTTGACCATTTGGCCCCAGACCAAAAAATAATCTGTACAAAGGGCAGAGCTGTAAGAAAATTTATGTTGTATTTGGAAGGAATGGGATGAAAGATGCAGGCATTACAGTGCTGTAA
The DNA here is from genome assembly GCF_029030835.1 of Brachyistius frenatus. NCBI lineage: Eukaryota > Metazoa > Chordata > Actinopteri > Embiotocidae > Brachyistius > Brachyistius frenatus. The sequence goes on from NW_027210601.1 coordinate 10,163,742, forward strand.
TAATACTCTATATTATTATGTACAAGATTGTGCAAACAGATAAGATGACATTTAGAAATGTGTGAAATATGACAATCAGCGATATGTCACCTATCAAGTAATGATGTCAATACACTTGACACTTTTTGAAAGTGTTAATAGGCGTTAACAAAGACTGAATTGCAAAAATGCCAAATACGGGACACAATGCATGAAAGGGTTAAATAGGCCGTGTGTGTGTGTGTGTGTGTGTGTGTGTGTGTGTGTGTGTGTGTGTGTGTGTGTATATACATAATCACACTGTGAACTGTGAGGTAGTTGCTCATGAAAACAAGACTATATGTTCAAAACAAAAAATGTAACCACTAATTTCTATATCTGCATCATTTGCTCCAAGTAGAATGTGCCACTTTCAAGAAGCTTAAAACACAAATGCTGAGCTACCTGGCGAGGTACTTTATTAGCATTTTAAGGCCAAATGAAGAATCCACAATACACTTTTTATACACAATATACTTGTCCATTAGCGGAATTCGCTAACACACGCCGGTATCTTGTGTTTGGTTGCATCAAGAATTGCTGCCACTAAAAGATTAGTGGCTTTGTGTAACTGTTACTGTTGGTATGGTGGAAAAAGTAGTCAATAGTTGGGGCAAGTTTGAAGGGGATTGGAGGAATAGTTGGTCACACAAACTGCTCTCAAATTATTGTAGAAGGATTATTATATTTTTATATCTTTATTTTCCTTTTTTTTTCTTCTTGAGCTGCGAGATGCTCCACGATGTTTACCAGCTCGTCTCTAACTTTGCTCGTCTGCCGTTTGGCTCTGAGTAGATGGTTTACAGTGGGCTTATTTCAGCTTTATGCTGAACAGCTGCCCGCTGCTCCCTAACAAGGAGATGGAAGAAGGTTTTGGGGGATGGAATTCAAAACAATTAGATAAAATGGGCTGAAAATAGTAAAGGGGAATTTGGGAGTTTTAAACAGTTTTTTTTCATCAGTTATTAATATTGCAAATACTGATTGTTACAATTTTAAATAAATAAATGCAACAGTAACCCCAACAAATACAAGAGAACTACAACCATATCCACAACAAAATAAGCTACAACCAGCTACAACTGGATGTCATCTGGTGGCATGAGGAAGAACACACCCAAGTTTCCTGCACTCCCTTCAAAGCAGCACTGAAGTATGTGTCAATTTATTAGATTAATGTTATTAGTTCTACTTAATATAAAGTGTTAGGAGGACATTTGAGAGTAATCTGTTATCCAATTTCACAGGCAGTCTAAAAACGGGTCTTTGAATCTCTCGTGTCTCGATCTGCTCCTCCCTCTCGCTCTAATCTCCTCTCTTCCAGCTGGAGCCCAGGGAACAGGGGAGCTCCATCGCCACTCTGAGGAGGGGCTAATCCGGGCACGGGCCGCCCAGGATCGCTGCTCTGGTCCCGGGCCAGTGCTCATGGCTAGTCCCCTCCTCCAGTCGTGGGGCTGGCTCTGCTTGAAGCTTGCCTTTGCTAGACAGCATGGCGGCACAGTGGTGGTTTAAGGGGTCAAGGGGAGGGAGGAGGAGGTGGAGAAAAGGGTGGTGTTAGAAGGGAAATAATAGATGAACAGTGAGGGAAGGCAAGGTGGCGGTATAGATGAATGAAATATATCAATCTCGGGGAAAATGGGAAAGATGCTGTTTAAAGCGAGGGGAGGTTAGAGTGCTTGAAATGGAGAGCATGGGATGTTATGACTGCATAGGTTTACTCCCATCTGGGGGAGAGGAAAGGGAAAGGCATAGCGAGGGAGAGCAGGAGCATCAAGTGTTTTATCACCTAATTAATATAAATAAGTTGAACAGTAGGGGTGGTCGATATAAAAGTGTATCACAACATTTTATGGCATTTTTGCACTGAGAATATAAATGAGGAAATAAAATGGTATAATTGAACAATATCTTTTTGGCCATGAATCCCACCAGCACATAGCATGGAGAGCTGTGCAAACACAATGATAGAATAAAATTCAACTTAAGCCTGAGCATTATTAGTCAAAAAGTAAAACATCTGAATTTGTGTTATTAAATACAATTTCAGTAAAAATACAAACACTGCTACTGTTTTTATTCATAAACTAGACACAAATGTAAAGTCACATCACAGATGACATTTCAAAAAAGTATACGACCAAGACGTCAAAACTATGTGCGATTGATTACTGATCAGCTGACCAATGCCTTTGGTTAGCTGTGCTTAGCAAACTTCAGATAACAATTTTGACACATTATTTTCTCTTTGAATGTTGCCTCTATGTTGCAGTAGATTTCTAAATGCTCTGGAGACCGTATCCGTCTCACCTATTATATTTGAAAATCCACTTTTTGAACACAGAACACAGCTTTCAATTGGATGCGATGGTGTCAACATTATTTGCCGGCAATTTCTTTCTCCAACTCAGTAAAGAGTTCTTGGTACAATTGATATTGAATAAGTGTGTGAAGTTATATTTAATATCTTTTTCTAAATATCACTGGTTCGCAGATTGTTTTTCAAGCTTCTTGAAGGATTATAAGTTCCAGCTTGTTATAGCAGCCAACAATGTCCTGTGGGGGACGTTTGTAAAGTAAATCCCTACTTACATCTGTTGCACAGATTGTATTAAGTATCGAGTGTTCTTGTTATCGTGCAGAACTGATGAGACTGGACAAAGTAGGATACCTCGAGCAATAGCCAAAGCATGACAGTGGTGTCTACTTATTCAGGGTGACTGCTTTCCCCATGTTAGCTCCACTGTACTTTGTCATTCACCGCCTTTTTTCTTCTTGTCTAGATGCTTGAAGAAATGGATGTTTGATACACATCTGATCTGTTGTAGTTTAACCACTTCCAAATAACAGACAAACCATGTGTTTTAAGAATGAACTTTCCCTCAGACTCTTCCAACATCTACGCTCTGCCTCTGGCCGTGCTTGCTATGTCTGTAATCACACAAGATGTCCTCGTCACAGGTGCAAACACGTCATCATGCGACTATATCGTCAATGACAATTCACCAACAATCATACCGGTATATCGAAGACCATCTTCTATGGCACAGCTCTTTTGACCACTGCCATTGCAAAGTGAAAGCCTTCGCTTGCGTCTGGCAAATATGGTCTGCGCGTCTATGTCGGTAACATTTAGAATCAGCCAAATATTTACTCTGAGAAAGACACTTAACAAGTAGAGATTGGAGGACTGTTTATGCTATTTACAAAGTCAAAAAGTGACGTTTTCCTTTGCAGGGTAATGATGTAGTTGTCAGTTTAAATTGGCGGGTGCACTGATGTTATCATCTCCATTTTCAGGCCTAGTAATGATCAGACATCCCTTGACAGCACCGTCAGCTCATAGGCTAAATAACACAGACAGAAAATGGATAGTAATTGGAATCTTTCAGTACATTTTTTTAAGCGTGTAACATCAGCTTTTCAGCCTAATTAACTCAGCAGGTGTCAATCAGGAACAGCGGTATTTGGGACCGTGAAATGTTTTTTCTTGTCAGTCCCTGAAGTTTAAGTTAGCTCGCACTGCTACACTGGTGAAGTGTTGGCATAATAATTTGATATGTGCATGTAAATTAATGCTCTTATTTGTAAAAAGTACTTGACTGCCAAATCAACTAAAAATGTTGGTCTATAATTTTAGTGTAACTATTTTCATTTAAAAACTTGTTCTCACCCCTATACTACCAGCTACGTGTCTATTACATGTATAAGATACACAATTAAATAAAACTGTTTTTTTCTTTTTTAAGTAGGTAAGCCACTTATTTTATGGCTTTTTTGCTAACTGACTTAAAATCTCACCACGAGGGCCTCTCAGTCGCAGCAAGGTTTTTTTTTTTTATTATGTCAAATAAGATTTCTCCGAAAATACAGTTGTCCTGTTGTCTTGCGAATGTATGTTTGTAAATGTAATTTTTTTCCCTGTTTTAAACTGAGCTTCTTCTTTCTTTATAAAATTCGCTTAAAATCTTTGTGCTTTCAAAGGTTTTTGATATTTATTTTATTATCAGAATTGTAATATAATGTGTAATGTAGGTGTAATGATTAAAAAAAATGATGGAGTTTCTCAGAATAATTCTCTGTGAGCTCGATTTAATATCAGAAAGTGGTTGAACTTGAAGTTAATTTATGAACGGCTTTAAGGGCAAATATAAATCCTTAATGAGAATAGAAATGAATTTACATCAGATGTTCTTCAGCCCTGCAACAACGGGTGTGCTATCTTTAATTTGCCGTATTTCCCCAATAATTTCACCTAACAAACTCATGTTAAGTCTGAACTCGCATTATATAATTGAAAGACATCTCGGACAGTGGTACGTGTTGACGTTTGGTTGCTCACTTTTTGATTTCTCCAAGGAGAAAGAGGAGTGGAGAATGATGGCATGAAAAAGAAGCCAGGGAGAACAGGGACGCTGGAGATCGAAACAGAAAGCGAAACGTTGGCTGGACGGAGAACAAAACAGAGCGGCATCGAAAAGAAGAGGCACACAGAGAGGTGACAGGTGGAAGAATAGAAGGATGGGCTCAGACGGATGAGAAAAGTTCCCGGACAGAAATGAGAGGAGGACAGAACAAGGAATAATACAGAAAGTAGAGATAGTGAGGCGAGGCGTGGGGAGGGCAAGACGTGGCGGTAACAGATAGAGAATACGAACAGGCTCCCCCACTGTCTGTGTGCCTCTTTGTGATAACAGAGCCAGAGCAAGGGGAGCGCACAAGTGCAAGAGAAAAGGATAGACTCTCCCTTTCAAAGAAGAGTTATGGGAATAACTGTTCTTTTTTTTTTTTTTTTTCTTGCGCACCAAAGCCTCTTAGATTAAGTGTTTACTCTTAGCTCCTATAGGGGAGGCGAGACTCTCAATCCCCGGTTTTTAAAGAAAAACTAATTACTTGCTTTCTACCTCAGATGAGAGCTGTGTAATGAACAGGATTTTCCACAGCACGAGTGTGGAAGTGTTCGTGTGAAACCGGTTTTGTATACACGCACACACACACACACCGGCTTTAAACGTGTCCCTGTGAGGAAGCGTTTGCAGATTATGACAAGCGCTGGAACCATGAGCCCGGGCTGGCTGGGCGGCTGGCAAAGCTTAAAAAGCTCTACAGGTGTTTGGGCCGATGCCCGTGTGTGTGTCTGCAAGAGAGAGAGAGAGAGCTTTATTAAGGGTGTGAGGCAGCATGCATTTCCTGTATTACGATGAGATTGCAGCAGGCGGTCCGTAGTGAGGCACGCGCACACATTGTGCCGTATGCGCACGCGCTCTCTCATTATAATGTTGACTAACACGGTCATAAAAGCAAGCACTTCTCAGAAATGTGTTCGTCAAGTGCAGCAGGAAAGACATGGCACTCGAGCACGTGAATGTGAGAGAATACATTACAGCGATGATCACCAAAAAAGAAAAGAAAAAGAAAAAAAGCTTTTTTGCGTTATGCGTTTCATTTATTTATTTATGGCGGGGGGGCGGGGGGGGGGGGGGGTGGCGTTTCATTTCTAAGGCAGCGTAGTGCTTTCATTACACAATCAATAGCAAGCAGCGGCTCACAGTGTGTCCATGAGATAACGAGAAACGTGATTATCAATACTCTCCTTTACAGGTGTCATTAGAGATGCTGTTACTCATCCCTGCATCATAGAGTACCTGTTGAAAACAATAAGCTGCACATGAACGCTCTGCCTGAAAATGCTGTTCGCACGACTTTGCCTGATGTGAGCATCTATATTTTATATTTTACCGAAAAATCATAATGAAGGTTGTATTGCAGCAAAGCGCGCTCGGCTTTGGTTTCTGCACAGTGTCTTTCACATTGTGCACTCAAAGTAACTGAAATATAAGATGTCGTTTGCCAAAATGTATCATGAAGGTGATTCAGTAATATTTGCCTGTCTCTGTGATGGCGACATGCAAACAGTGTTCGGGTTGTCTGGTCTCAAACGCCTTGAGGGTATTTCTTTAAATTTGGCACAAACATTCACTTGGCGTCAAGGAAGAGCTAATTCGCATTTGGAGGTCAAAGGTCACTGTGACCTCATGAAATACAATTGTGGCCATGACGCAAAAATGTATTCGGTAATTAGGACAAAATGAATGTCTAATAAGAGGACTTTTTAGATCCGAAAGGTCAAAGGTCGACTTCACTGTGATATCACAACATTCTGCAACATGACTAGTTGGCGAAGGCATACAACCATGAGGTGGTTCAAGTTGTACGTTGAATTAGCGTTGTCCTTGGGGACCACTTTCTTTCTATTTTTTTTTTCTGCACATTAAACATGGAATTGAAAAATGTCTTAATCTAGAACATATACATTTATTTTAATTATGGAATATCTGCAGTGTGTTTTAAAATGGGAATAGTTCTAGCTTAATTATAGAGTCCTGGCCTGATTTGAACAAAATTGATTTCAAGGTAGCCCATAGTGAGAGTATTACACGTTTCTGACCTCATCCCCATAAATCTTGGAACAAATTACACAAAACCCATAACTTGGTTGAACAGTTTTAAACAGAAGAAAATTTGATGATTATTTCATCAACATTATTGACTGTTGCTACTCTCAGTAAGCACTCGTGTTGCTGGTGCTTCTTGCTGGTTTTCAATGAAATAGAAAAAAAATATTCATTCACAATTCATGTGTCTCCAGATTGAGTGACGCCTTCATTCGACCATTATAGACCTCTGATCTAGTGATGGAAAGTTTAGTTTTGAACTTGGAAGCATAAGCTGACAAAACAAGGTTAAAAAGAAAAGGTCCATTTTAATAGTTTGTAATTGTATCACTATTGTATGAATTTGGCTTCATACAATCAAAAGCTCCAAAAAAGCTGCGAAATCTTGAGGGAAGATTATTTAGTAATTGTCTGTTTTTAGTGTCCGTAGCTAAATGTTAATTTGATGGAAATCAACAAAGACAAGGTTTTGCCTTTGAAGGACTGTACTAATTTACACTAGTGACCTTAAGTGAATGTTTGCTTTGATCTGACTAGTTATCTATTCCATAATTTGTAAGGTTAAGTGAGTGTTTCATTGTTTTTACCTCGGGCATAATTACGCTTTAAAAAAAAAAAAACATAAAAAGAATGACCAAGGTTTATCTACATCTCTTAAAACAACCTTTTCAGACCAATATTTACTTAAAGGCAGATAAAAAGGAATAAGTTAGATCATCTTTCAACCCCCGTTGAGAAACAGTGGTTGAAAGGGAAAGCTGCATAGAAATGATGATTCTGTCTGCGTGGAGCTCTCTCTGAAGCTCTTTGTCTTTCCGACATTAAACCAGTTCTGGCAAGAATTCTGCCTCCCTTTTAGACTAATTTATTTAAAGTGCTGTTCTGATTCTAAAACTAGGTTCCTGTTTATTTTATAACCAAAACCACTCTTTTCTTTTGTGTGTGTGTAATGGTTCTAGCTGCAATGTTAAACCTCCAAGTCGAACCCGTAGTTTCAGTATCTAACATTCAGCCAAGGTTCATTCTTGATATCCATAATTGTTTTGACATTTCCTCAGGCCGTACAGCACACCCTCATGTACACCACTGTCTATATTTCTGCACAGCAAGGTGGATTGCTGGCTCTAGCAGTGGCCACTAATAAAGGGCAAAATAACCATCTGTGAAATCCTGAATAATGGCACTACCCCTATTAGCTGTCCACATCTGATTTCAGTAAGTCAGTTGAAGAAAATACCTGTCTCATTTAAAAAAAAGAAAGAAAAAAAGGAGTGTTTTAATCTGCCATTTTAAATATGAATTTGTAGTCTTTCAGTTTTTAGTGGTGTCATCCATGAAGAATAATACATGAAGCAGCTATCAAGTCATGGGGGCCTCGGGTAACACTGAAGTGAGTGTATTTCAATTTCCTTTTCACAGCTTCTCTGGTTAGTAAGAGTAGGAAGACTCCTCATTGTCTTCGTGGGCCCATGACAAGGTGTTGACATTGATTTTTATATTCCCAAGTCAATACAAATTGTACAATCTGAGTAGACAGAACTCGCTTCAAATCCATCTAATTACTGCATTGTCAACGATGTGTGTGTGTGTGTGTGTGGGGGGGGGGGGCAGTGATGATGACCTATGATAGAAAAATAAGTTGTCTGTTCTGAGCACAGGTATCAAAAGTAGAAACTGGCAATGTGAAGACAGAACATAACAATAACAGAATTTACACTGAACACGCCATGAATTGCTATTTACAGCGTAATTACTGTTCAGGAGCAATTCTACCGACCAAAAAACACAAATCTTTTAGTGTGTCATCAAACTTTTAGGTAAAAAAAAAACTTTTTGGAGGTGAATATTTCCCTTTGATCAAAGCAGCATCTGCAAACAACGGGTATTCTCTAAAGCGATGATGGCAATCTCAGCCCGAGTGTGACAAGTGTTGATGGAAGTGTCACTTCCGCTGACAATGTTTGTGACACTCTAAGCATCTGATCATTCATGTCAGTCTGGTGAAAAGACATATGGGTGCTGCAGAAATTGTGTGTGTGCAACTATACATAAATGACTGCAGGTCTGTCCAAGATATCTCATTGTCTACACAGTTGTTAAGATGTATGTTAATCACTTTGTATACAGTAATCACCAAGCCTCCATAATCTTAATTTGCATATTTTATGGATGTACAATCCTGAACCTCTATTTGGAACAAACAGCAACACCATTACATAGGATATAAAACACTAATGGCAGCGATTCATTTTTTTTGTGGTTTTTTTTTTGTACATACAATATGTTACGGGATCACGTCATAATTACTGAGTTTTTTTTTCTTTTTCTTTTTTCTGGCCTATGTACATCATTGCAAGATGCTGCTATTAGTGTGAGCTCATGATTAAATGTGGCATTCATTTTTCACACGGCTGTGATACATCTTATCTTAAGATCCTTAAAAGTATAAAACTGCTCAACATGTTCAGTTCTGGTGATGAGGCATATTTATTTGGATCACATCTTTTAGATGGAGTTTCCCTCTGTCACATTGTGGCTTGGTCCAAAGGACGGGCCATATTTCACATCGACTAGAGTAGATTGTACATTTTATAAAACTTTTTGAATATACAGAGTAATTCATGTGACGGCCCCTGGCTCTGTGTGTGTGTGTGTTGACTGTTCTTTATCCACCCATATTGCTTTTGTTTCAAGCCAGGTTATCACAATGATTGTCTGCCTTGTCTCTGTCCTTTTTGTGTATTTTGGTATTGCATGCTCTCTGGCATTTGGTAAGAAGTTGTGCATTTCTCTCCGTTTGTAATTTAACTCGGGTCAGTTATTGTGGTGTGTTACAGTAGAACTTAGCTAATGTGGTAGTTTGGTCTGTGACAGGACGTGTTTTCCTTCAGGTTCGGTTTGGTAATTTAAAGTTGCTTGGGAGCTTTTTTTGGCACGCCTGGTTATTTTCTTTTCTTGTTTCAGTATTTGCTGCGACTGAACAGGGAAAGTAGACGGTTTGTGTGGATATTTGGGCATGATTTTGCATCTTCACGTGAGTTTGTTGGTTTGTTAGTTCTGGTAGGTGCCAAGCTTTGGTCCTGAGGGGCCAGGTGTCGCTCCCCTGTGCACGGGTCTAGTAAAGTGGTGTGGAGTTTTCCCTGCTAGGCTGTAGCGGCGGTCCCCTTTGGGTTCGTTGGGGGATTTGCGTAGTGTTGCGGTCAATGTGGTCGAAGCATCGTTTGGGGGCACGTCCGTGGACTCGGGAAGGTTGCTAGTTCGCTAGTCACCCCCCTGATCCATCGGACTGTAGTGCGTAAATACCCACCACAAGTAACCCCATGAGGACTAGGGCGGAGCTTAGTTATGGGGCTTGTGCGTAGATAGTGGAAAAATTCCAAACCCGGTCGGAGGTGCGCACAGCGGAACGTCACTGTCTCGCTGGAACATGAGCAACGTAACCATGAAAGAGAAACTAAAAAAACAAATTGAGGTAGAAGTAATTCGCCAGCAGACAGAGAAAAGTTGGAGGGATATTCTCAACTCGGGGTAAGGATGGTAGATCCAGTCAGGATCAGGGTGAACATGAGGCGTGAGTCCCTTTTGATCTTAAAAATGTGCAGTTGTTGCCACAATGAAATGAGGGAACCGGATGCATTTTTTGTGTTGTTTGAGCGTGTTTCTACGGCGACGGGCTGGCCTGACGTGGACTGATCCCTGATGCTCCAGTGTGTTCAAATAAGTAAAGCGCAAAACGTTTTTCCATCCTCAAGCCTTAAGGACAGCTCTAGTTCTGTCAAAATACAATCTGCTGTGCTGAAAGCATATGAGCTAATTCCAGAAGCATATCGGCAGCATTTCAGGTCTCGGGAAAGGAGATATAAACAAACTTATATTGAGTTTGTTCTGGATCTGACAAACCATTTTAAAAGCTTTTAATTTACTGCAGTTAAAGATATGCTTCTGAGACTAATTGTGACATACATAACTGAGCTGATGATTTTGGCTGGGAAGGTAATTCTTGCACTCTTGTTTTATTTGATCAGAGGCGAAAGGGAATGCTGGCACGTTTAAGTTTTGACACTGACACTGGCAATCCTATCCTCAGTCGTGTGATGGTCTTAACGCTTTTATCTATTCTATTATATAAAATGATCCTTAGCTGCAAGCTTGTTCAAGGAGAAGTGGCGGTAGGGGCGCGGCCATTGAAGGAGCGCACTTAATTCTGCCCTGTCCTAGCGGGTAGCCGTGTTTGGGCTGACATCATCTATAGTTGTAGTCTGTTCGGTTGATGCTGCCGTTGAGCAGAGCTCCACCGAGTCTCTTCGGCATGTGTGGTCACGTGCCTAACGTCTCAGGGTGTTTTCACACTTGGTACTCTAAGGACAAGGAAAGGACTCAGTTTGGTTTGTTAAAAGGGGACCAATAAGTGGACAACAGAAAGGAGGACTCACTTCTCTTTCTGGACCTCTCCAGCTGTGATGGAGCCTCAGTCCTCGGTTTGGTAGCAATACACACCAATCAGCCATCCCAGGGAGAAGGGTTTTTTTTTTAACTCAAAAAAACATACTGAGAATCTTATGTCCTGGCTATGTTCATCAGCAGAATGTGTGTTTTTTTTTTTTGTGTGTGTCTTTGGTGTTGTTGTTGTTCCCAGAATGTTCTTATTAAAGGTAGAATAAAGTTCTCAAAGAAAAATCCCAAAAATATTTCGTGTAAACATTCCTAAAATGTTTTTCATAACATTGCCACAACTTGTGTAACATTTTGCCCCAATTCTTAAAATATTTTTAGTTGAAAGTTGATTTGAAATGTTCCCAGAATTTTCAAGAAGGATAACATGTTTTAAAACATGAAACAAATGTTTTGTGTTAACATTTCACATGTACATATTCAGGATGTTTTTAGAGAATGTTATCTTAACTTTCAGAATGATATTGTGGTAAAACTATGCTGAAAACATTACTACGACATTGCAACATTTCCAGCTGGGATAACATAAAAAGTGAGTGATGAAGCACTAAGTAAGCAATACATCCTTTCTCATCATGAAGTGTTGTAGTTCAATCTGATTGAGAGAGAGAGGTATTGATAGACACAATTCATCATTTTTGACACTGGAATCTGTGTTGCTGCTGAACTGCATTTTGTAATGCTGAGAGGTGTTCCTAATATCTTGTCAACCCAATGTGGGAGAAAATATTCTGAACATTTCTCAGTAAAACCCAGCACTGTTCACTAATCACTAATTAAAGTCTCCAAAAGGACTATTAAAATAAATCAACAGCCCTTGAATAAGGACTGAACTTTATAATCCTAATGAAGTGAGGGTGTATTACTGGATTTATCACCTGTCAGTGGTTTTAATGTTGTATGGATTCGGTGTAGTTCCCTATCATCCTAGCTAACCTTTGTCCACCAGACTTGCCACCAGCTGTCATAGTTCCACGTTTGCATAAGCCATAGAATATATAAAAGTGGACGTTATTTCCGCGTCTGAAAAATGAGGTCCGATGCGGAAGTGCCTTAAGCTCCAATACCACCGAGGGCCGCTAGAGGTTGGCTCCAAAAAGCCTCCAAGGCTCCAATTCAACTTGTCTCATGAAATACAAAGTCAATCATTTTTTTCCAGCAGTCATTTTGGTTTCGTTATAGCTGAAGTCACTCTTTCTTATCACTTCTCCGGCACCCATCTATAAATAGTCCCGCCATAAATAAAAGAAATAGGCATCAAAAAGCTGTGTTTTTGGGGGCATGTCTCTTTAAGTGACAGTTTGATTGATGGTGCAGTCAGGTTTCACCTATCGATGGATGGAACGTGGTATCGTCATACTTAACACTCTCGCCTTCAACTCAAGTAAAATGGAACCTTAAGTCTGTTTTTGTGTGTGTGTGTGTGTGTGTGTGTGTGTGAGAAAGAGAGACTGGAGCCCCACCCACCTGTGAACAGTCAGCGGCAGGAACAAAAAACCAAAATCACCAAATGGGTTTTGAGAGGCATTTCTGGTCTGCAGCATGCTCTGCATTATTGGGCGTGACTATTGACTGAAACTCTATTACCTGAACAACAACAGTCATTTTGGGATTTCTTGTCCAATAATACTGTTTATCCAATTTATTGTGCATCCCTTGGTATGATTCCAGTACTTACCAGGAGGCATATGGTCTGTTATAAGAGTCCTTCAAAGTCTTGGTGGAGGCGACACCTCTGAGGCGGAAACTCATGTCAGTATTCATGGGACCTTCCTGACCGATGCACTCGAGCAGGTGAGCTCAGCAGGAGAAGTGAAGACTCCAGAGGAGAGTTGCCACATCAACTTACTGGAAACCAATACAGCCCAAACTTGGTCATTAGGCTTGAACTAGTAACTGGGGTTGCAATATGTAGCGATCAATATGGTGTGATACATTTTTAATCCTTTTCATTTCGCATATTGCAACACTTTACTGCACTGTTGGCTCAGCAGTATTATCTATATCATGTCTCCAGTAATTGCAATCACTGTGCAAGTGGTGCAAAGCAGGACTTACAATTGACACCATACTGATGAATAGGAATGATTATTAGAGATGTACTGTACTTGACCCAGGATTTCTACAGTCAAACCGGATTTGGCTGTTTAATACGAAGAAGTGACTATTCATGGATATTTTTTTTTTTTACATATAGAGTATCTGGCAATCTGAAAATCCGCAGCCCACTCTCCTTAATCTCCAGATTTCAGAGGGTCTCTCGCTGGGTCCTCTTTGGGCGTGTGCAGCGGAGATGTTGCCCTCCCTGTAGAGTTCATGCAGCTCTCCCAATGCCTGTGCCTCTTGTTCACCTGGTGTTCAATTTCCGAGCGTAAAATAACCCTAAACTTTAAACTAGAATTACTGCCTAGCGGTTGTATAACTCGGATAACCACTGAAGTTGTAGCTTACATGCTTATCTGTCTAAACTCATAAAGATGTTGCTGCAACGAAGCTATACATTCTAAAATATGAAAGATTTTCACACAACTTCAATCCTGGCAATACAGATGATTTATACATGCACCACAGTTTCTAGATGGACTCCCTGGGCTAATGTCACCATTTCAGTGTCTGTCATCAATGTGAATTAATGTGAGTCACAATCTCTCTGGCCCCGTTTCTATTTGGCTATTTCAATCCGGGCGTATGCGATCTGACCACAAGTGGCCAGCAAAAGTACAGTCTTTCACCAGATCTGATCTGTGCCTTGCCTGCTTCTTTTATTTTCATTTAACGTCCTGTGTGATTCTACTGAGCAGCTGAACTGTAGCCGACTGACAGCAGGAGAAACTTACTGCAAACTGATGTTATGAAGCAGCTGATTAATGAATTAAAACACTCACACACGCTTGTTTCACCCAAAGCCTCCTTTGGGTTTATCTTTTTTTCTTTTAGTTAATATTGTGTTATTTTCCGACACACATCATCCATAGCAGTGGGAGAGACGGAGCGGAGACGTGCTGTGGATCTATAATTAATTGATAAGTAATTAATCTAACGAGCCGAACGTTTCGGGCTGTGAATACTTACAAACTCCAGTGTTCAGACATTTACAAACAGGAAATACATCATAGCCCTATAGTTGTAACAGACAGCGCATTAAATAGCCTACCTGTAGCTTAAATTCCTCTTCTCATGCATCTGTTTGTCTTGTAGTTTATCGTCTGTAATTTCCACATCAGACCCACAGCTGTGTGAGGCCCCGCCCCCTTTGATCCACAGCAGCGGAGATGTGCTGGAACAACGAGTTAATCTGACCTGAATCATTGGGGTTCTGATGTTTAGGTTCCTGTTCTTGTGCTTATTTACTTGTATATTTTCGTGACGTAGCCTATGTGTTCATTTGCATAAACAGCGGTGGAAGTGAGATCTGACCTCAAGTGGTCACCCAGGACGCGTGTTGATGCGAGGTGGAAACACTCGGCCTAAAGCTGGCCACTATTTGATCCGCGCACGGCCAGGCCAGATGTCTGGATTGAAATACCCAAATGGAAACAGGGCATTTCTCTCTTTCTGCTCCTTAGCCATGGTGTCAAATGATAGACAGAAAAGAATAATAATCATTTTATCCTATTAGATATTTGAGTGTGATGTTGTCATGATTAACAAATGGTATATTGATTTATGGCCACACATGGGTTTTGTGAGGTCACAGTTACCTTTGACCACCAAATTTTTTAATCAGTTTATCCCTGTGTCACAGTAAATGTCACTGCTAAATATTTTCACTCACAGGAATGGGACTGATGGGTAGTACGGGCGTGAGGTCATACTGACTTCTACCTTTGAGCCCCCAAAATGCAATCACTTCATTCTTCAGTCAAAGTGACTGTTTGTGCCACATTTGAAGAGATCGATGTTTTGCACAATCATCTCACATAAAGACACTGACAGAGGAAAAATCTGCCTACACCTTTCTGTGTAGGCGTGTGCATCGACACAGTTGAGCAAACACTCTGAAATGTAGTGTTTCAGTGGGCAAGACACAATTAAATTGTTTGTGTATATAACTGCGGGCAAATTACAATGAGTTAATAGGGGCAGATAATGGCTCAGTCAACATCGCTTGGGTGTGTCTTTGATCTTTTTGAATTATGTGCATAGTTACTCTTATCGCTTTCATCATCTGTGGTGGGGTCAGTCCTTTGATTGGCCCATTACACATCATTATAACACTTGAGCTTTGTGTGATTAAGACAACTTTGACTGCATGAAACACCACTGCTGCTAAAGTACACACAAATATAGACAAGGAAATGAATGGAGCAGAAAACAAACATATTTTCTCTTTTTTCTGGAACATTTAGCTATAAAACATTTTTTCACTGGTTTAACAGTGGCCCATTGACCTTTTTGCTGTCCCATGTCCTATCACGTATAACGGTGCATGTTTATTGTACCCTTGATTTGTGTAATCCAATCCTCTCAGGCAATCACACAATCCAGGCCCTGCACAGTACAAACTGTAATGTATGGTGTAAAAACATTGGACGGTTCATCTGAAAAAGAAAAAAAGGCTTCTTACAGTGCATCTGGAAAGTATTCACAGCGCTTCACTTTTTCCACATTTTGTTATGTTACAGCCTTATTCAAAAATGGATTAAATTAATTTCTTTCCTCAAAATTCTACACACAATACCCCATAATGACAAAGTGAAAAAAGTTTGTTTAAATTTTTTGCAAATCTCTTAAAAATAAAGAGCGAAAATATAACACGTATATAAGTATTCACAGCCTTTGCTCAATACTTTGTTGAAGCACCTTTGGCAGAAATTACAGCCTCAAGTCTTTTTGAGTATGATGCTACAAGCTTGGCACACCTATTCTTGGGCAGTTTCTCCTGTTCTTCTTTGCAGGACCTCTCAAGCTCCATCAGGTTGGATGGGGAGCGTCGGTGCACAGGCATTTTCAGATCTCTCCAGAGATGTTCAATCGGGTTCAAGTCTGGGCTCTGGCTGGGCCTCTCAAAGACATTCACAGAGTTGTCCCGAAGCCACTCCTTTGTTATCTTGGCTGTGTTTTTAGGGTTGTTGTCCTGTTGGAAGATGACCCTTTGCCCCAGTCTGAGGTCCAGAGCGCTCTGGAGCAGGTTTTCATCAAGGATGTCTCTGTACATTGCTGCATTCATCTTTCCCTCCATCCTGACTGGTCTCCCAGTTCCTGCCGCTGAAAAACATCCCCACAGCATGATGCTGCCACCACCATGCTACCAGAGATGGTATTGGCCAGGTGATGAGCGGTGCCTGGTTTCCTCCAAACATGACGCTTGGCATTCAGACCAAAGAGTTCAATCTTTGTTTCATCAGACCAGAGCATTTCGTTTCTCATGGTCTGAGAGTCCTTCAGGTGCCTTTTGGTAAACTCCAGGTGGGCTGTCATGTGCCTTTTACTGAGGAGTGGCTTCCGTCTGGCCACTCTACCATACAGGCCTGCTTGGTGGAGTGCTGCAGAGATGGTTGTCCTTGTGGAAGGTTCTCCTCTCTTTACAGAGCAACGCTGGACCTTTGTCAGAGTGACCATCAGGTTCTTGGTCACCTCCCTGACTAAGGCCCTTCTCCCCCGATTGCTCAGTTTGGCTGGGCGGCCGACTCTAAGAAGAGTCCTGGTGGTTCCAAACTTCTTCCATTTATGGATGATGGAGGCCACTGTGCTCATTGGGACCTTCAATGCTGCAGAAATTTTTGTGTACCCTTCCCCAGATCTGTGCCTCGATACAACCCTGTCTCAGAGGTCTACAGACAATTCCTTGGACTTCATGGCTTGGTTTGTGCTCCGACATGCACTGTCAACTGTGGGACCTTATATAGACGGTGTGTGCCTTTCCAAATCATGTCCAATCAGCTGAATTTATCACAGGTGGACTCTAATCAAGTTGTAGAAACATAACAAAATGTGGAAAAAGTGCAGCACTGTGAATACTTTCCAGATGCACTGTAAATTGGTAGAAAAGCTCTGTGGCGCTATGCGAGTTTCCTCAATTGGCAATAGTTGATAAGAAATTGACAATGCCTTTGGTTGGAAAGAGAGATTGTCCAGTTAGGTGCACAGACCTGGAACATTTATTCTTTCTGATAAGGTGAAATAATACCTGAAGTGACTGAATCGACAGTTCTGAATTTGTGAAGCCCAGCTGGCTTCTTCTGTCATCCTTTATTCTTTCACTGCTGGTCTCGTACTGTCTCTGTCTGACTAGAAAAGGAAAGAATTATTGGATCTGCAGTTTAAACAGTCAGCAAAAACTCGCATCGAGCTCGATGGGGAGTTTTTAGCCAGAGGTAGAATATTTTCCTCTCAATCTGTCTCAATCTTTTCTGTCCTGGGAGCAGGAGAAGGTTAGGACATCTGTGTCATTCATTATGAGGCTGTGTTTACTTGAATGGCAGCAGAGATTGTGTCATGTGGTCCTGAAAAGGTTGAATAAACTGTTCACTTCTTTACCAAACATGAGCCATAGTCCAGAGCTGTTTTTAATTTCCTTCAGTGGAATCCAAAGGACATAAAGAATGGAGGACAGGGTCATTTAGCATTAGATACATCTCATCAAACGGCTGCGTGGCAAGGAAGGTGTTTGCATTCAACCAGAGTGTTCAAGGTAAATGACAGAACTTGACAGTTTAAAGAGCAAAAGCCTTCCTCTCAAAGAGCAGATTGAGATCATTTTTTTTTTTTTTTTTTAACAAGCAAGACAACTGGCACTCGCATGTCAGTTTTAATGGAGACCAGCACGGTGTAGCCAGAGTGGATTTGACACTTGAACAGCACTTGGCAGTCAGCAATTTCAGTGATCAAAAACAGTTGATTAATAGAATGGTTGTTGACAGGTGTCTAATTTCCCAGCATTTTTAATTTGTTTGTTATTTTGTAATTTATCACGCAAATATGACAAATAACCCCTTGTTTCTGCTTCTCAATTATAAGGATTTGTCAGGTTGCTGTGATTGGTTGTTTGGTTATTTGGTCCACCACTGTGATATTTCAACAATTATGGGATGACTTGCTGTAAAATTGCTGACATAAATTCACAATTCCCACTGAATGAACCTTTGTAACTTAGGTTTTTTTTTTTTCTTCTCCCTTGTTGTGCTGCCATACATTTGAAAAGTCTTAGTTTAAAGTGAAGATTTTCAATAACTGTTGCATAGATGGCAATACAAGTTTGCAGATACAGTGCATCCGGTCCAAAATTTATGTTTAAGTTGTTATACCAGGGACAGCTGTGTGCATAGTGGGCAAGTACAGCTGCAAGCAATTTCTAGTTGTGCTAGTGTACTCTTAGTCTTGTCTATTATTGATCAAATTTCAACATTTTGGTTGGACATTCAAACAACAAAGCCATGATCTCTAGAAAAGTGTATGGTTCATTTAATATTTTAATTTTTTTTACTGATTAATTGATTTAACAAAAACAAAACAAATTTGTGAGAGACAGATTCAGATGTTTTTGAATTAAATATTTGTTTGGAAAGGAAGTAATTGAAATTATTATTATCCACAGCAATCATTCTGAAAAAGGCAATCTACCTTTGGATGCCAAATTGTAATTGCATGATCGACCCAAACATTTTCCTGGCTGGCTGGATGTCTGATTAACAGTGGTTATGAGGAGTATGGACTCCCATGAAACATCACATACAGACACGAAAAGCCTTTTTCATCAAAGAGAACTCCTTCCCCACATTAATTTCTCTGAATTGCGCTCTTTGCCCAGTTTTCACAGCTGCGCAGGGCAAATCTAATGACAATTCACATCAGACCCCGTGGTGGGTTAAAGAGGAAGGAAAACGGTGCCACCCTTATCAAATTCATCAGGGAATATGGCCATCAATTTAGGGGAAGATTGCACTCTCTTCCAGTGCTCCAAATGGCTCAGCTCTAAACACCCTGCACACTGCTTTCTTTGGACATTTGCCTGGCAGTCAAAAAAACAACAGTGTTGAGCCTCAGAGGGAACTTTACCTCTTAAAACCCTCCTTCAGTCAGATTTGTAAACCTTACATAGCGCTTTTCTCTCTTACAGCAGAAGCAAAGGAGACATTCAGCACCGACTCTTTTGCAGAGTATGTTTTGATGTTGACTACTGCCATGCATGTGCAGTCAAAGAAAGTAACTACATAATGTAATACGTTTGATTTTTCTCTCTTTGATCAGTGGCCCTTTTATGGTCAGATTGATGCACTCTGGAGAGAGTTTGAGCAAAATGGAAGAGAAATGGAATAAGAGCAAAGAACAGTCCATGTCAATGATGTCTATAATTGAGTGGTGAGTGTGCTAGTCGGTTTGTGTACATGCAGACACAAAACAAGGTGTGTGTGTGTGTGTGTGTGATATTCAAAGCAAGCCATTGCTTGAATGACACATCTGCAACCTCTCTGACCTTATTATTCATATTTGAATTGGGGACACAATAGGCATTTTAGGAGCACTTCAAGTTATTGCATTGTGAAGATAAAAAGGTCCCTCATATAATCTTTTGAGCACTTTTCAAGAGCCATGAAGTGGACTACTGACTCGGCACAAATCCTGGTTTTAGTGGAGAATCATTATGACTGATGTTCTGACTTCACACGGGAGTAGTGACGCAAGACACAAACACAATTACAAAAATTATTTCCTGTAAATCTTCTTCTGTGTTTTTGAGTATTCTACCTTAACCTGAAGTATGCAGACCTTCTTGTCCAAACTGGGATCATACAGAGTATGGACTTAATGATAAGTAGAATAAATGGGTCTCTCCAGAAACTGAGCTAAATCTTTTAGATGGTGTGAACCACATTGAAGGGTCTTAAGGCCAGTTCAGACCAAAGATTCAGACTTGCAACAACTTGTAACTTTGCATCATTCTGAAACTCTCCAGTATACATCAAAGCAATGACTCTCTGTACTTACAGTACTGTTTAAATCCCTGCTTTTCAGGCTTTTTCGTAGCTGGGTGTAATTTGTTGCGTCTTAAAAAATGAATATGGATAGTGATAGGGAATTGTTGCAACAGTTAGATTTTTCATTGTGATGGAATGGTGAAAACATGGGAAACTAGAATAATAGCCGAGCACTTGTACGCCTCCACTAACCACTCTAGTTGTCGTTTACATGCGTATCTGTCCAAACCCGTATCGATGTTGCATCAGAGAAGCTATAAATTAAACTTTCATCCTGACGGCACAGGAGATCTAGACAATCATCACAATTTATGGAGTAATTTCACAATAAATGATAAATGTGAAATATTGTCACAATCTATCCTTCTGCTGCTCATTTATGGTGTTGCATAATTGACAGAAAGGAACAATAATCATTCTATCCTCATAGATATTTGTGTGTAATGTTGTTATAATTAACCTATGAATTATTGAGTTATGACCACAAATGTGTTTTCTGAGGTCACAATTACCTTTGACCAACAAATTGTTATGAGTTCATCCTTGAGTCCAAATAAACGGCGGGGCCAAATGTTAAGAAATTCCCTCAAGGTGTTCCTGGGATATCAGATTCACAAGGATGGGACTGATGAAAAGGACAGACATTGGATGGTCCTATTGAACTTAACCTCAGCCTCACCTTCATTACTACGATTAATCTAAAGGTTTCCTTGATTTATTTAAATATTTTTATACATTAATATTACTATTAGTATTTCTAAAAAAAAAAATCTTTCATGTGTTTTTAAGCATAACATATATTTATACGAAATATAATAAACCATTTGATTCCTGTCAAATTTGTATCTGAAGTTTCCTTATTGACAGTGAAGGGGTGCATGCCTTCTTATGACGAACTGATTGTTGCTGCATTTCCTATTCAGCTGAGGTCATTATAAAATGTATGAAATTCACACTGTTGATACAAAATGTCCCAAAGTATGAAGTGCATTTCGTGAGGTGCATTGGATTCCCAGATGACAGGCAGAACTCGGCATATCGTGATCTCAATTCTAAGAAATGAAAATTGGGATTCTTATTTGATCCTGAATCGTGCAGCCCTATTCCACACATAGAAAAAGCAAATGCTGTTGGCTATAAAACACGAGTTAGTTTCACTTTAAAAGAAAAGGTGAACGTAAGAAGAAAGTTGCACTCTTTGGTATTTCAGCCGTGTAGGTTCGATATGCCTCGCCTCGACCTTTCCTGACAAAAAAAAGAGAAGCTACTAACTGAACCACATTTCTAACCAGCAAAACTCTTCATCTCTCTCTGACCCCTATTATCTGTCTCACTCACTCAGAAAGGAGATAACCATATAAATAATGTGGCATGACTGCATCCCCTCCACACCATAATTATTGAGACTTTGGATGTGGAGTTGACCTATACCAGGTCCTGATTAAAGCCAAAACACCGGAATACAGCGTGTCCTTAGAAATGAAGCTTTGACGTTTTCTGCTGGGTACACACTTTCTGCTCCTCGTTTGTGTTTGACGGAGAGTGCATGGGGGGGACAGAAAAGCACAACGCTTTCCTTTTTTCAGTGGGTGTTTCTATCAGAGCAGGAGAAAGAAGGGTATGTGTTTGTCTTCATGCCAGTTTCCTTTAAAGGTTACAATTGTCTGTTTTCTGACTTTTAAAAGAACTTGATAAATTATGATTGCCTGAGTGGCTGTAGCTTCTGAACGTTTTCATTTCAGCACACATCCACACAACAACAGGACAATAAAAATATACTGAGACATATAGAGCCATAAAACAGTTACTTGCCATTAAATACAATAAAAGATGAGCAAGACTGAAGATGAAGGCTCAGTTCCTGACGTAACCTTGCTGTGTAAGACTCCCCCAGATTGGAAACCCCTCAAACCTCGCCTGCTTCAAATGAACTTACATAGCAGAAAGACGGAGACGTGTCTCACTGAAATATGAAATGGAGAAACTAAAGGCACCTTTAAGAGCTTGTTCCTTCATTATTCAAATCCCTAACAGGCAAAAGAGAAATAGCTGGGAAGTGTCACAAATTCTGATCAGACATGATCAAAGTGCATTACACACCACAGCAGCTAAATGCTGTCTCACTGCTTGGCACTTCTGGGTCAGGGAGCATTTTGCTGTAGGTTGGTGTGCATGAGAAGTGGAGGGGAAGAAGAAAAGAGACAGAGACCGAGCATAAAGAGAGGGTTGGCAAGACTTCTGCAAGTCATAAACAAGTGTGCTTGCACTTGCACCATCTTTGCATTCTAGGCCATTTGTGTATCTGCTATTGAGTGCCAGATTATTTTCTTTATTAAGAAAGCCTTTCAGACACCTGAGCTTGCCCTGCTTCAATTCAGTCTCTTGATTGGGCCCAGATGTCCACATGGAAATTATGTCAAACAATGAGTGCAGTGGGAGCCCATTTTTGCAATTTCTCTGTTTGCGCCGACTCAGCTGCTCACTGCCAGGAAACGGGCACAAGGACTGAGTGGACCAAACAAGCCAGCAGGGAAAAAACAAAACAATAACATAACCAGAGAAACAGAAGGCTGTGGCGAAGAAACCTCAGCTCAGTGAGAGTCTCACTGCGTCACTGGGACACATTAGCAATGAACAAGGTGTCTCTGGAATAATATCTGCAGGTCAATACATATTTAACAAGAAGCGTCACGTAGGGACCAAAGTCTGAGGTTACATGCACAGCAAAATAAAATCAACACTTGACTGGGGTTTGTTTTCAGCAGGTGCACTGTGATTGGAGCTCATTTTAACACTTATTATCAGCTCTTTGAGAGGAAAAACAGTCAGCGCTGGTCCTGACTAACACCACATGTTCTGTGTGAGGGAAAAACGGAAAGGCACCACACACAGGAAGAGCTGCTGCAATTTAAAGTGTGGAGTCTGAGATGGAAGTATAAATGATTCTGTAAAGGACAGTGTGATGGTTTGAGATTGATTACAGCCAACTGAGAGGATTTAGGTTGATCCATGCTGCGTCTGTGACTGATAGGTTAATAACAAGACAAATACTGTTGGCTCATTATGGACGGATAATAATAGACAGATATTGACCCCACAAATCAAACGTGGAAATCGCCCATCATTCACTCACGGTACAGGACACACACACACACACACACACACACACACACACACACACACACACACACACACACACACACACACACACACACACACACACACACACACACACACACACACACACACACACACACACACACACACACACACACACACACACACACACAGACAGACAGAGGCACCTTGTCTGCACACCCACCATTGAAAAAGCATTTCCTTTTAGATAAATGGATTTAGAAAGAGAAAATTGTTACTTAAAAGCCTTATACTTACTTCCAAGGACATTAGGGTCAAAATCCTAAATTTTCCTGAAGGCTGTTTGGGTTGCCGAGATGTCGACTGCAGAGTGCAGCTTGACCCTTTTTTTTTTTTTTATTTTTAGCCCATGACTCTGTAATGACATTTCCATTTGCTTGCCCCTTTTGGTGAATGCATCACATGCTATGTCCCAAGAAGGCATCATATCTGAACATCCAGGAGGCATCGCAGGCTTGTCTGCCTTGGTTCTCTCTCACGTTAAGTCAGTGCACAACATGTATTCTGCACTTGTTAGATTTATTGGCAAGAATATATGGGATTGCTTTTAACCCTCAGGAGTTTGGCAGGTTTTGGTCCAGTCTTGCATTCATTTTATCTTATGCTGTTCCTTCCCACATGCAGGTTTTTTAAAAAAATTCAAAATCTGACTTCTCATTTTGTTATGTACTAAGCTGCCCGTGAACCAGGATGCAGGTGTCTGAAAAAAAAAGTGCTCCTGTTTTAGAGAGCTTGATGCTTACATTTATAGATTATTTGCATAAGGAAAGTAAAAGGTGACGTACGTAAGTAAATGCGCTCCAAAACAAACTTGAGGTGATGTTTTGTCTAGTATGCATCATATCAATATGTTGAAGTTAGGCTATTTGAGAGCTTCAGACAACTAAACAATTTTGAGGCCAACAGCAAAATTGATGTTTTGTTGAGTAAGAACTCACATTCTGTCAGATAATTCTAGTAAAGTACAGTGTGTCCATTTATTAAATTATCACGGAGCCATGAAGTCCCCCAAAATGGAAATACTTAAGTAAAATATAAATACCTCATAGTTGTGCTTTCCACCCAGTCATAGTACTTACTGGCATTGCTTCTGCTTTACTTTTCTTCAATTACAGCATATGTAATACAGAAAAGTAACCAAAGTCCTTTCCTCTTAAATCTAACAAGTTTTATTATTGTGTTACCCTGGTACGAAGAATATCGTGACAAAATATGTTGCAAAAGTAGTGCAAGACTCCCAGCAGTTCTTGCAGCATTGCTAAGATATAAATATTTCCTGACTTGCAGTGCAGACTTATGTAAGACAAATATATTAGTGTGATGGCAGGATTCAACTTTTTTTTTCTTCTTTTAATCAGACGGCAATTCACCAGTAAATCTATCAGCCAGCAATAATGTGTCACTTACTGAGCCCCAACCTATCTGCAGACATTACACAGTAATCTAATGTAATACTCTACTATGTATACATGTGTGTCTGCATATAATCACATACTTCCCTCTCCTATACTGTATCACAACACAACTCTGTCACACAACGTGTCTCTCGGTGCAAATCGAGTGATTTCATTAGACCGGAGCAACACAAAACCATGAACTGCCAGGATAGAAGAACAAAGTGCAGCAGAGGTGAACAACTACAACAACACTATGATTCGCAGCCACAGCACTGTCACCTCCTATGGGCATGTTCTAAAGGTTGATGGTGATGAAAAGCAAAGTAACACCCTCGGGCCAGCCTCTGAACAGCGCCTAGAGGGGAGCAGAGTACTGCACTCTCAGCAAATCAGCCGGAGTACAGAAAACTGCGGCCTCCTGCCTCAAAAGAAAGATGACGAGTTCTCCTGCAAAGTGAGATACACAGAAATGAAATGAAGCGACACTGATTTGTTATACCTCGAATGAAGTATGAAACATTTTCATTTTGGAATTCCTAACACACACTGTTGTCCCGTATGTGTGTATTATTGTTTATTAGCAGGGCTAAATGTTTGTTTGACATTCTAACACAGTGGGGATCCGTGCGGTAGTGACTACTCCACTCAAAGGTGGTGCTTATTAAGAATACTTCCCAGAGACGGGTGGTCCAGCTTGGCTAAAAGCCCCCAGTAATATAGCTGAATAATGTGTTATGTAATTTCTCGGTAAAGTTGTAAACTTACCGTTCCTTTGTAGACATTTAGCAGTTAGAGTGAGTATCTCTCTCAGATAATTTGATATGTATCTAATCTACGTGCAAAACTGAAAGAGATAAATTTGTGCCATTGCGACACTGCAAAGCTGGTTCTATATGACTTTGTTCATTTAGCGATACAAGGCAACACGGTGAGCTGGCAGGAGAGGGATAGTTCACACAAGTCAGTAGGGAATGATTTGCACAGAGGTAGTTACTTGGAAAGATTAGTTTTTCCAAGTGGTAATTTTTTTTTTCCTGAAAATTTCAGATCTCTGACACATATGTTTTATTTAAAAAAAAAAATAATTAAACACCCATTGATCAATCTTACAGCTCTATGAAGTTGCTTCAGCGGATAAACTTTTCTATTTTGAGACTTCATCTGTGTGTCCCTTCCAGTACCACCCCAGAGTATATTGAGTATAGTTTGTTCCTCTGGACTGTTGTTCAAACAAAGCCACTTTAAGAACGCTGCACTCACTGAACACAGCAGCGTTTGGCACTGATAGAACATTTTTCCTGAGTGGAGCT
This sequence comes from Brachyistius frenatus, assembly GCF_029030835.1. Lineage (NCBI taxonomy): Eukaryota > Metazoa > Chordata > Actinopteri > Embiotocidae > Brachyistius > Brachyistius frenatus. Next base: position 10,189,448 of record NW_027210601.1, read on the forward strand.
TAGAGGAATGATTTACCGATTGCACCAGTTTATTGACCCAACTGGGGAGCTGTATTTTCTTGAATGTTGGAAGAATAAAATAACTTTTTCTTTGCCTGCAAAAATGAATACAAACCAATTTGGAAGTGATGTTAGATCATTCATAGCTAATGCATGCTTATGCATTCAACTGACTTACATGGAGGACAGATTTATAGTGCACAGTCAAGTCTGTACATTGAATAAAAAACGACACATATTGTATCTCTTTGTACTATCAGGAATAGAAACAATAGTTACCGGCCTTGTGACAGTTAGAAAATACACCTGAAGCATCATCAACAACCATTTTAACGCCTTCTCTCTCTAACTTCTCTCTTTTGTCCCCTCTCCTGCTTGTGCGCTGCTGAGATTGCGAGCTTTTGGGCTGTGATGAAGGTTTTGGTAGCAGCAAAGAAAGAGTAATTAAAGGGATTGATTGCAGCACGATGAAAAGCATTGCGATGTGTGTACAATACAGCATTGACTCACTGACTCACTCTATCTCTCTCTCACACTCAACACAAGCACACATACGCACACACATTTATTTCAGGGGATACATCTCTTCCACTTTATTTCACAGATGTTTGAAATTACAGCATTAAGTGTACCAAGTCAATCCTACATAAATCCCATGTGTGATGAAATGCATGAATTAGCACCGTGTGATAAAATATCACAATGTCAGGGTGGCAAGTTAACACGACGAGGCTTCCTAAAATTCAGGAATACACTGTTGTTTTTCTTCAGCATGTTGTGTGATATATACTATATACTATATACTACATACTACATACTATATACTATATACTATATACTATATGCTATACTGTATGTGGAAACATTACTATAAACTAGGCAAAATGCTTTTTAGGCTAGTTTTTTTTAGCTCCTACTTTGGAGTAAGTACTTCACCAGCGCAAGAGGAACTGTAGTGATCCAGTTCTTTCCCAAAGGGGAGCTATGCTGTTATATTGTGCTCTTTAAAGCCACCAGACTCACTAGACAAAAACAATAATTCTACCTCACAGAACACTGGAGTTGTTCGTCTGCTGCTGCCTTAATCGGCTAGTTAGTTTGAGTTCATTTGTGACCTTTGTGTTGTTTTAACTAGTTCTGTTACACAACATGGGTAATGTGAGAAAGGCAGACCTTGTACTAAGACCTGGGAATGCACTTTGGAAAACTCTGTATTGTATGAGGAATAAATGGCACAGAAGAGGCTGACTGATAAAGGATACGATCTACTTTAAGGTGTTACTTGTATTTCCAGCACAACCAGACGGAATAGCATGACCGGTAGTTTTGTAAGATTGCACACAAGTGAAGTAGAACCAGATGAAAGGCAGGCCATTTTCTATAATAATGTGAAGGCTATTTGTGGCTTTGACTGAAGTTTTCTGTTTTCTGTGGCCTGAGAGAACGGCTGCCCCGGTGTTGGGTCATGACTGGTCATAATTCCTGAGGATGCAGTTACTCAGTCGTATAATAAACAACTGTCCTTTAGCCCTTGTGTTGTGTAAGGTGATTTGAAATGAGCCTGTATTTGCAGTGCAGTGATGGATCCAGATACTTTTTTTTTTTTTGGTAGTGGGAAAAATTGTCTTTCTGATATTACAGGGAATAATTGGGAAGAAGAACGTAATCTTATTCAGAGGCTGCCGTGGCAACATCAGTGATAACATGCAGGAGGTTTGACGTGTTTGACAATCCTCTGCTGAGTTTCTACTGGACTCATTTCAAGTGATCTGACAGGTGATTTAACTGCACTTTAAAAGGAAAAAAAAAAAAAAAAAAAACTCTCTCCAGTCCCACGTTACTGTTCACTTGTAGCCCCAGTGTGTTTAAAAAAAATGACAAAAGGTGCTGTGATTTAAACAAAAGTGTTTTTTTTTAAGGCTTTTATTAACAGATTTGAGGCAATCAAACACCCAGCTCTCATGGGCCTAAGGCATTACATACGCCGATCGTCATGGACCTGAAAAATAACTTAATTGAAAATATGTCTGGCAATAAAGGGGTGGTTTGAGACTTGTTTAATTTAGCCACCATTTTCCTTCTTATCTGCTCCATGCAGAAACTGTCATGACTTTTCATGTCAAAATCCAAATATGAAGAGGGACCAGATAGTAAAATGTCAAAACTGAGGTGATGCTTCTGGGTTGTTAGTGAAAAGTTATTGGAAGTTGAGTGTCAATCTGTCACTTTTTTTTTTTGACTGAAATCAGGAACTATGTAATTTCAGTGCTGTCATGTTCTTAACTCTTCATCTCATTAGGATCGGAGGGAAAAGCTTCACTAAACAAAGCTGTCCTTACATTAACCTTATAGCTCCAGTGTGATATGACAGTCAAAATGATAAGAGCAAAGAATTAAACCATCAAAGAGGTGTCGCTCTCCAAATAGTATTACAGATCAGTGGATATTGAAGTGCATTAGCCAGTGCCTCTGCCAGCGACGCCGAGCAAACACCCGGCCTTTTTGAAGGTGGAAAATGAAGTGACAGTGAACACGCAGCATGAGCCTTTCAGCATGCCAGTAAATACTAAAAGAATATTATCAAAGACATTAGGCATCATCTGTACATGAAGATGCCTCAAATCTCTGCCCAAAGAGAGACGTCAGGGTTTTGAAAGCTAAAATGCCAAGAACTGAAAGCAATGGTGATGTGGCCACATCTCATTTCTGTCAACAGGCAGATCAGGCGTAAACAACTGCTGTAGCTCAAAAATGCTTCAACACTGATTATTCTTCTACCTCTGTTGTCAGGAATAGAAGAAGGAACAGTTCCCAGTTCCCTGTACTATTAACTTTATCAGTGACTGGCACTGGAACGTCAGAAACAATTGAATTCCAGGGAAGCTGGCTGTTTCATCTCTTTGTATTTACCATGAACTGCTGTTCTTCCATGCAAGGCATGACATGAAATGTGAGCATGTCACTCAGACGGCTCTTGATCCCATGCAAATTAAATTCTGTTATAAATCATTCAGATTCCCCCCTATAGCTGTCAGTGCGATTCCCAAATGAACTAAAAGCAACATGTCTTTTATAATGCACGTAAAGTATTTATGGATAATATATGATATATTAGGACCAATGAAAACATCTAGGAGAACAAAAACTGAGCTGTGCCATTATGTTTAATAATCACTGGTTTTACAGTTTGGTCCAAAAGCTTCCTCGATGTTCGACTCTGTTTACCAGCCACGTGTGCTTATCTGACATTTCTCGCTGGGCAGCCAATTTGTAGTAGTTAGTTCTGGGAATGAGTGTGGAGCATTTGTCCCATATGGACAATAATATAAAGGGTCTACAGAAATGCTGTGAGGCTGTAATAAACTAAACTAAACTAAACCTTCAGATAAACATTTTGTTTTCGATCCTCTGTCCTTGGTAAGATGTAAATAAAATAATAATAGCAATAATAAAATGACATATTGTGGCAGTTGCTTTGCTGGCTATAAACAGTTGATTTCTCATAATTGTCAATCTAAAAACTTAAACAGTTGCAAATTCCCCCAAAATGACCTTTATGTTTTAGTGATAATGTCCTCTAGCAGCTGTAGAAATGGTGGAGCTGTGTTTGCTGTATCTGCGCCAAACAATCATTTATCATTGATGGTTCATCACAGAGTGCAAAATCTGGGTCAAATTTGGCAGTTTTCCTAATTTTCTGCAGCAGTAAACTGTTTTTCCTCCTCAGTGTATGTATGCAATCATTTATACATTCACTTGCTCCCAGTTACTCCCCGAAAAGAAAAAAAATATAACTATTTTCACGCTGAATTAGGATGTTGATAAAATGCCAACGGTGGATTTGCAATGGTGTTTGGAGCTGAATGTGACCCTGTAAGTGGTGGCCGTTAAAGCAGCTTTGAAAAGCAATATGCAAACTACAGTGTTTTCTTTTTTTTTTTTTTCAGGGAAAATGCAAATGCCTGGAAAATGGCAAGAATATATCACTGTTGAGTAATTCTATCACAAGGTGGCAATATTTACAAGTCTTCCACATTGATGTGTAAAACACAGTGCACGCCAAGCAACAGATTGAAGCAAACAGTAAAACCTTTGACATTTCAGAGAAAAATCATCCCCAGAGCATTTGTCAAAGTGCTCTCTATGCAGAAACACACAGATTCTGACAGCTAAGCTCGCTTGAAGCCGCTGGAGACTCACAGGCATGGTTGGTGTTACAATGACAACTTTGTCTAGCCTGCGTGAACTTGATGCCCCTGCAACATAATTTAGATTCCCCCTGGGACGGCGCTGGTATCAGCTTCCATGCGACCGCGCTCACTTTGTGTCTGCGGGTGGCTGTGGGATTCGATTTTTGTCTTTACTGCTCTGTGCTGTCCACGCTGTTGATTATTATTCTGAGAGAGATCCGGTTGATACATATTTCATGATGCTTGTGTGTGTGCTTGTGGAGCTCTCATCCGTGAATGCATGAGCCCATTCAATAATGTGCTTCATTTTTTTGAGGGTAATATATTTTATTTCTAATCCCAAACAGTTAAAGTGTCTCTCTTTCCCCACACTCAGCCACCCACCTGAGTGTCCTCTGCACCGTTATTCTGGCTGTGTTCGCTTACTCTCTGCTTTTCCTGCTTTTGCAAAGATAAAAAAAATATATATCTTTAGTTTAAAAAAAAAAAAAGAAAGGTTAATGCAGGTCTGAATTCTCCAGGGCCTGAAAGAAACTAAAGTCATCATGTCAAATCCAGATCACCAGTTTCACTCATATGATGCAGACTTGAAAAACAGCAAGAGGGGCATGAAGATCATAGAGCTGTTAAGGACTTATTGTCGTGCTCCTACCTGGTAGCAGAGGTGGATATTGTTTGTTTTTTATTTGTTCCTGTATTGATAGTAATACTCCAGGCAGATATATTGTGACTCATTTTGATACGCTTCCATTATTTTGTGAAGTAAAATAAACAGTATTTGATATTTCTGGCAGGAAGAAAACAATCAAATTAATGCTGTTTTTTTCCCCCCTGCCTTATTAAAGATAAATAAAACTGCAGACTGTAGGAGAGTGTTAGTTTGTATGTTTCACATATTTCTGGTGTTAGGCATCTCTCCTGAGCTCTATCAAGAAAAGGCTGTTTTGTGTCCGTGTCTTTATACGCGCTGATATTAATCACCCTCTAACCTGATCACCAGCTCAACCGCACGTTTTCTGTGGACTTTTAGCTCGCTAGCTCTGCGACAGGATGATTATGTGTTCGTGACATTACGAAGTCAAAACGGCTCGTCCAAACGTCAGAGTGGCTGAATACAAGCGGTTCATTTCTTTGTGGACTGAGCAATTTCACACTTCCACATTATGTGAATAGCACCTAGACAAAAAAGAAATGCAAATCTTAATTTATACAATATTGGACCTTGAAGAAGCTAATAGCACCAGATATGTCACTTTTAATTTTGAGACTACAGTTTGCTTGTCATTGCACCAGCGGTTTTGATGATGGACATATATGGATATACAACGTATTTCTTGTTAAAATGCTGGAAGTGTCGTCGTTAGACACAGATACTGTTAAGAACAGTTTGCTGAGGATGTATTCACTTTGCCAAAGCTTTCCTTGTCTCAGGAACATTTGTCAAGGTATGTTAAGTATTTTTTTCCATTAAACCTTAACCTTACATGGAATATTCATAACTAGTTAAGCAACAATCAAGTATGACATAGGGATGGGACATGATATGGGTGGGATTGATAATCGAATAGTTCAGAGCAAATTTTGAATAATACTTCTGCTCGAAAAGCCCATCACTAGTTTAAAGTCCAGAAAACAACATCGGAAATTATCATTATTATCACTGAACAAGAATACTAGTTTACTGCTGACCTGCAGCACTTTGAAACTCTACTTAGGTACGCTTTGTGCTTTGAGGTAAGAGCGAACATTAGCCCACTAACATTCTCAGAATGACAACATCCTGATGTCAAAAAAGTTTATTGTTCACCAGTTTAGATGAGCGTATTAGCATGGTAACATTTTTCCTTTTAGCACAAATTGCTCTGAAACCTACTAGTTAACTGTCTGATCAAGAGCCCGTATCACATTACCTGCTTGGCTGAGCATCATCACTAAATAAACTCCCTCAACTTTAGATCCTCTACATCAACCTTATCTGGCATTAGAAAACTCTTATTCTGCCAGCAGATGCTTGACATCATTAGCCTATTGATAATGATCGTCAATAAGTATGCCCGACAAAATATAATTGAATTGACCCAACAATCTAACCTCTTCTATTCAGGTCCGTCGAACTGAAAACTAAACTTTAATTTCTATCGAGTCAGTGAACTCTCGAGTGTTGCAATTCAGCATTAGAATTTGAAAGTAATTCTCGACCGGAGACGCTAACATTGATCCCATTGTAGTCCAAATGGTACCACAGGGAGAGTGATATTGAATTAGACATTATTTTATGAGGCTGTTTTCTCAGGCAGGCTTACTCAAAGAATATTGTTTGCTCTTCCGACTTTACCTTGAACAGTAGAACTTTAATAGCATTTAAAATGACACTTACTGATAGAATTTTGTAGTTTGGCTTTCTTGAAGAAATTGTATTTTCTTGATTCCCGTTGTTCTGGGTTTTCTACCCTCATGGTTGAAATGCACTTATTGTAAGTCGCTTTGGATAAAAGCGTCAGCTGAATGAAATGTAAAATGAAAAAAATGAAAAATGCTCTTAATTCCTTAATTTGTGGAAATGCCACGTACGCTACGGATTTCTGTTTTTATCAGAGTACATTTTCACAATTATCTCAACTCGTAAGCAAAAAAGTGACAATAGAATACAAATTTATTGATTAACATTTAGTACATAAATATCTCTCTTTTCTTTACATCCCCAAATTCCTTTGCGTCTCTTGTGTTTTACCTTGTCTGTTGGAGGGAGTGCTTCTTGAGGTAAACAACCACTTTGTGCCGGCACCCACAGGTACCCCTCCTTATCGGTGGTCAGCAGGCCAGTCTGCCCGCTCAACCCACCTACCTCCGCTGCCGTTCTCCTCAACCCTTTGACCTCCCCCACTCCCACTCCTTCAACATCCCGTCCTACCCCTGTCAAGCCCCACACTGTTTTTATTTCGCCATATAGCTGAGACCAGCTCGCAGTTGTCCTCCTATCTCTCTATCGCTGCAACTCTCCTTTAGCCCATCCATCGCGGTGATAGCACCAGCCCACTGGTCATAAAAAGCCTTCCAAAGCCATTTTCCAACCTTAAATGGGGCAGATTCAAGGTTAAATCTTCCCTTCTGAGCTGTAGTACTACTTCGTGTCATTTATCTACAATATATTTTTTTCGTTTTTTTCTTTACTGCCTGTGAAAAGTTTTGCAGTAACCGAAAGGATGAATGAAAGCAAGGAAAAGATAGAAATCGACAGAAAAGTGCTTAATGGGGTCAGCCTACTCTGATTTTTTAAATTTTTTAATTTAAGCTTCCACAAGGAATGGATTTAAGTGTATCTTTGCATATTAGAGCAAGCACATAAATATCTGCCAATCATTTTTATATATTTGATTTTGGGAGGCCTGGAGTTGTATATTAAAACTCTGTTTCACTGCAGGACCTTAGGAAATGTGCTTATTTCTTTTTCTGTACGCCTGCTCTTATTTGAGCTCTTATGGCCATAATTCCTGTCTGTCAAAGAAACATTTACTTAATGACCTCAATGATGAGATAGCGATGATGAGTGTGGCGTCAGTTACTTGTAAAATGTTATTTTTTGTCACATTACTATTTACATAACGGCAAAAGTAATTAGTTACTCTGTGTTGGTCATTTTGAACCTCAGCCCAGCTCTGTCAAATATGGCTTTAAACAACTTCAAATCGTTCTCAGTGTATGCATGTTCTGTATTTCACAAACTAGTAACATAAAATAAGACACTGTGGTTTAACAAACAGCCGGCTAACACACATAAGGCTGACTGCCTGCTTGCACCTCCAGTCTAAGAAAGCGGACTGAGCTGAACCAGACTTCAGACTCTCAGACAAAGTTACAGTAACTGAGAGTTACTGAGATAAATGTAAAGTAACTGCTCCATTTTTCAATCAAATCCGTAATCGTTAATGACATAAAGTAATCACTGCAATACTTTACTGCCCGAAAGGAACGGGTCCGTTGTCGTGTGCCATGATGTTACTATACATGTTGAAGCGAATAATCGGCTATCCCTGCCAAGCACACTGGTTGCTCACATTCCATCATATTTTATCTGCTCGACAACAATTAGTAGGTTAGCTGGTTAGCGTCTGCGGATATTGTTTATTCCTCAATATTATGATTGATAGTTTTATTTAAAGGCCTTGACAACTGATCTGTGCAGTCAGCCTCTTTTTATAAGTAATAATATCAAACATAAACATACTGTCTTCTAACTTCAATTACAGTAGAACAGACAGATTTCTGTGTCTGTTTTGTTGTTGTTTGATGTTGTTTTTATTTGTAGCTTATTTAGTCAGGAATATTCAATGTTATGGAAAGATTGAGCCAAAGGCTTTTGGGGGGCTTTTAAGTCATGACATGCGCATTTATGTGCTGTGGCAGGAATATGCTGTTGTTCCCCCCACCCCCACCCCTTAAGGGTTTATCACATACGGTAAAGGTGAACAAAGCACCTGGACTATTTAGTTAATCTGACTTGACATTGCATGTAACCATGTTACTTGTAGTTCTTCCAGTCTGTGCAGGCTCACTGGGGTTGTAACTGGCTTACTTTGCGTGCTAAATCACTGGCAGGAGAACACACCACAGGCAGGAATGGTACCTACTTTTGGGTACATGCATGCGGGGACATTTGAGTTTGGGTTCTGAAAAATGCATTTAAACATCTAAGCACATGAAAGGCTTCCTGAAAACAAGTGTAACCAGGATGCGAAGCGGCACGCGGAATGGAGTGTGCTTGTGTTAAATCGTAGGCTTTTCTTTATTTGCCACACAAACAGGACAGAAACTTCTTCACTGCTATGCGACAAGTGCCTGGATAGAAGAAATGTCCATAATTTAAAGCACGAGTGGGAGTTTTATCACTTTTTGTTCCATACTCTGAATCAAACCCCCACCACGCACGCACACACACACACACACACACACACACACACACACACGCACACACACACACACACACACACACACACACACACACACACACACACACACACACACACACACACACACACACACACACACACACACAGCTCTGTTTATTAACTCAAGAACTGCTTCACTAGATACCAGAGCAATCTTCCAGGCAGCATAAAGCAATCCATGATTCCCCCTTTGATTCCTCTGCGTCCTGATCTTGACCTCACCTTTCCACCTCAGCTCTTAATAACCCATCACTTCTTTTTTTTTCTTTTTGGCTCGTCTCATTGTCCTCTTCAGCTGAAGCTCCTCTCAGCCAGGGAATATCCAGGTACCGAAGCCACTTTGTTTTGAACTTCCAGTGCACGAAATACATCGATGCACACACACAAACTCATCGACGGACACAAGTAGAGGCATTACTGAAATGACCCCGCACCCTCTATATCCCCATTCAAAGTTTCCTCTCCCATACAACTCACACTGACAGTGGAGGTAGTTGTGGAGAGTGATATTAGGATTCAGCAGCAGGCCTGATGAACACCAGCGAGCAGCCCAGGAGGTCACTACTGCAAATTAATTAGGGCCCGAGCACCGAGCATCGGTGCGAAAGCCCTATTGTTTTTCGTAAAAATGTTCTTCTTCTTCTCCTTGCGTAAAGTGATTTGCCTTTTTGGAGGCTTTATCATATTCAAAAACTCATGAAAGTGGATTCACACATTTGTCTCCCGGTGAAAAATTTCGCATTCTGGTGGAGTGGCGAGTGGGCGTGGCCAAACGGCTCGAGAGCGCCCCCTAAAGAGATGCCCCGGCGGCCACATTTACATAAATTAACGAAATCCGGTGGACACGTGCGTCACACCTGGACGCACAAAAAAGTGACATTGCACCGTTACGTCAACTCGACAGGAAGTCCACCATTTTGAATTTAGTCGCCATTTTGGGCGATTCTGACATGTCGCACTTTGTCGAACTCCTCCGAGGGATTTTATCCGACCGACTTGAATTTGGGTTCTATGGATAGAAAACATGTTTGGGATTAAATCTTAAAATAATTCGTTTTCATCGGTGTGTGTGCCCGTGAGAGGCGGCCATTTTGAGCGTCTCGCCATGAAACTGCGAGTTGCTTTAAATCTTATGTACACGGACCGACCTTCTCCAAACATCACAGGTATGATAACAGCCCCGCCCTGAAGACCCTTGTGGGGTAATATTCGCTCATAGTCATAGCGCCCCCTGTTGGCCACCGGAAATGACACTTTTCATACTTTCACATTCTACGTCGAGCTGGTTGAGCACATGAATGTAAAGTCGGGCCACAATAACCTAAACACGTAGTTGATGATATGTTGAGACATTCGTTCGACTTTGTCAATGGGCGTCGCCGTGACGATGCGGCAAAGTTTGATGTCTCGCCGTGACACAGGAAGTTGATGTTTAAGGTCAAAGGATGGTTGACACCTCATGAAACGTGTGACATACATCCGGCTTGGTGAGACAATACATCTGATGTGTTTTGCAAGTGGGCGTGGACAAACGGCTTGCCAGCGCCCCCTGCTGGAGACAGAAAACGAGACAAAAATAGCAACTTTAAGCGGGTATACGTGGTCCCTCATGCACTGCACGTTGGGGAGACGGCTTCGGGGAGGTGGCGCACGGGAGTGCGAGGGCCCGTATATCACTGCTTGCAGTTTTAATTAAATATACATCTTCTCCACTGCAGGGTGGCTTCCACCTGAAACTGCAGGCACAAAATTATATTTGTGAAGGTGCACTCTTGAGGACACTTTAGAATAAGTATGCCAGAAGGAGGACTGCCACATACTAACCACTGTCAAACAATTGAGCTGTAGCCAAGGAGCAAACCTGACTCGATCTGATTAAAACCTAGAAAACATAATGCTCCGCCCACCGTTAGGAGAAACCTGACTGCACCACAGGCCTGTCAACCAAATAGACACTCCCCCCAAAACCAGACTTCTTAAAGCCTAATATCCGATTAATGACGTGTATGATTATTTTAAGATGTACTGCCAGAAAAATAAAAAGAAGGAGGGACTTTAGCTATGAACACCATAAGAACTTGTGGAAAAAAATGTATTGACTGTATTTTGAGAGAAGTTGAATAAAAGTCTATGAAGCTGTAGGCTTTTTGGAACCAACCCCTAGTGGCCCATGTTGACACTTCTGCATTAGTATAATTTGTCAGACTCTGAAGCTACATCCACTTTTATTTATAGTCAACGGCTGTAGCATGTACGAATGCATGCTCAAACACATGGATGTAGTAGGTGTCTGCTGTTTTGTCTGCCATTACACTAGCTGCTCAAATAGAGCACAGGTTTGTTTATCTACTGACAGTGTCAGGAGTGCAGTTCCTCCATCTTCATTACAAAGAAAAGGCCCCAAATGCTGTTTTAATGGTAGCTTTTATCGGCTGTCTCCCATTGCGATGTGTCCTCATTGCTGCACGGCAAATTTACACATGGGATCTCCAACTGAAGGGTATTTAGCTGATAAAGCCTCCAGGGGTGGATGGGGATATGTATTATAGATGGGGAGAAGGTGATTTGTTGTTCGTAGACATGGGATGGGGGTATGTGACATCACTCTCAATAGGACATTTTACTCCTATCTCTGGAGTCTCCATACTCAGTGTGGTGATGTGTATGCATGAGGGAACACAAACACAGACACTCCCTCTTCTCATTGGCCCCAGCTGAGAACGGTTATTATAGAGAGGTGGGCATTAAAAAGGAGTTGGGGAATGTGGGAAGTTAAAGGGGAAACGGCAAAAGCTAAGATAAAGTGTTTAGAGCAGGGAGAGCTTGGGCGTTTTAACTCACTTCTGCTTTTAATCTTAGCTAAAGTGGCAGAAAAAGGGAGCACTTAAGTAAAGAGCACATGGAGAGTTGATATTAATGTCTTTATGCTTGAGAAAGTTTCAGAAGTAAAATCGAGACACAGTTACGAGGGGAATAGATGAGGTGCAGTGTAATTAGCTCCTCATTTCACTTGGCCTGGGCTGTCTGCTCTCCCTGCATTTTCAGTTTTATTTGGTAACACGCATTAACAGGTCAGTTAAGGCTCCAGAGAATGAATTTGGATTTGTATGCCTTTTTCTGGCATGTACAAATTGTGATAATGAATTATCAGCAAATAGCTAATTTCCTATTTTGCAGAGATAGCACCATGTTCATCAGGGCCACCTCCATTTTTAATCATGTAGTCTCATGAAGTGCATTAGTTAATTGGAGCCCACAGGGATTTGACAAAGTTTGGACCAACTGTATAATCGGCCAAAATATGCATTTAATGCCAATCTCTCTATCGAAGTGAATGGAAATACTTTAGTGTGCAGATATGTTTGCTAATAAATTAAAGAAGACTATCAGGCTAATTAAAGCCGTACAAAACAAACAAATCTTAAGCACATTCTTCAGTAATGAAGAACGAGCCAAATGAATAACCATCTATGTAACACTGTGCTTTGTGTAATGAAGATACAGCAGCTACATATAATAACTATGATTGATCGCAGTGGATAGAAAAGTCTATCTGACTGAAAATAACGCATCACAGCTGACCAGTTACCCGGTATTCAATTTGTGATGCACGGCAGAGCCGGCAGCTTTAATAATGCATGAGTGAAATATCATTGATTTGAACATATGTCAGTGGGCATTGAGTGCGAGAATGTGCTGGATTAATGCACATCCAGAAAATGTGAATCACTTGAGTTTCATGTTGGTACTGTTCATGCTTTGAATCATAGTTATATGAACACCTAAAATTACGTTTTGTTCTATATAAAATCAGGCCTTTTCATCTAAGGATCATCGGGTTTTAAAGGGCACTTGGGGTTTACATGCACAGTGGTGCAGTGGTTAGCATTGTCACCTCACAGCAAAAAGGTTCCGGGTTCGAATCCGGTCCTGGGCCTTTCTGTGCGGAGTTTGCATGTTCTCCTTGTGCTTGCGTGGGTTCTCTCCGGGTACTCCGGCTTCCTCCCATCATCCAAAAACATGCACCTCAGGTTAATTGGTGGTTTTAGAAATTGCCCTTAGGTGTGAATGAGAGTGTGTATGGTCTTTGTTTCCGTCAGTCTCTCTGTGGCCCTGGGAGGGAGGCTGTAGCTCAGTCGGTAGAGTGGGTTGCACACTAATCGGAAGGTTGGTGGCTCAGTCCCCAGCTCCTCCTGCCCACATGCCCAAGCGTCCTTGAGCAAGACACTGAACCCTAAAATTGCTCCCGATGGTGTACCATCGGTATGTTGTAAATCGCTTTGGATAAAAGCGTCAGCTAAATGTAATGTAAAAGAAATCTATGATATTACTGTGCTGTGAAACCTGCAGATACACTGCAATATGATGTGGTGCTAAATTATAAACAGGACATTGTTACTTCTTGAATTTCTAATGTTTCCCTCAACTTTGAAGAGTTCAGGTGAACACTGCCATTGTCAAATTTCTACCTTTTCTTGAGCGTCCTCGTGTGTTAATACATTTTTCCATGGGAAAATACGACTGCTCTTCTGAGAAGTGTGTGGTCACAGAAATGATCATAACTGTCAAAGGAAATCTGCTGATTTCCAAATGTTTTAAATATCAGCTGCCATGTGGCTACTTACATGTGGGGACAAGGATTGACATATCCCATTACAAAGTAAAAGACTACTATTAATGGGTTAATTTGTGGCCTGGTTGGCTTATATCATGTGTCACTTGTCATTTTGATTGCCCATTCAAGGAAATAATGAGATTTAGTCTTGCGAGGATTGTGTCATCCTCATGAAGACCAATATAAGATGGAAGCTGTGTGTTGATGTGATTCTGTGTGTGTGTTTCGGAGAGAGTGAGGAATAGACGGGAAGTAGCAGAGAAACACTTAAGAGACACCTCCTCCCCATGTCATCATCTAAAAGTCATGTACACATAAAATTAGGATGAGTTGGACAATTACACACAACCCCCACCCCAAAAAAACACACAGGTAGTCACACAATTTCAGACAAACTTACACATGTAGACACACACACACACTAACACACAGTGCAAGAGCCAGCACCGTAGGACAGCCAATTACAGGAGCAGGGAAGTGAGGAAAGGTGGAGAAAAATGAAGAGTGTTGTAGCAGAAGAGAAGGCAGATGAGGGTTGAGGGACCCCGATGCCCATCAGATGCTGATGTAAAACTCGGAGTCTGATCATTGGCTCTCAGCGGGCCTAGACAGCGTGGGCCCCCCTCCCCCTCCCCTCCCTTCTTCTCTCCCTCCCAACCCCCTCTTTCTTTTTTAATGGGTTGCCTGTTCTTCTCTCACTCGGTCTCCTTTACTTGCAGTGCGTTGGGCTGCTGTGCACAGCAGAAACAGCACTTTGACGTCCTCTCATGTTTCTCTCCGTCTCTCAGTGCTGTTCTCCCTCTCTTCATCTGGCATCCCTCTCTCTGCATGCCTCAAGTTCATAACAACCCACACAATGCCCTCCCTTTTCCGCTCTCGCGGCCCATGTTCTCCTTTGGTGTTTTTTCTCCCCTCTCACACTGTTCGATAACATTTGTCTTCACGCCTCTTCAATCTCTTCTCACTGTTTGATATCCAAGTGAAGAAATAGCTACGCGAGACTGACCTGCCTCAAACAAAATGTTTTCTCTCTGTCTCTGTTTTGAGGATGAGTGTGAGAACTGTGCGTAAGCACTGTCACTTCCCTCGTTTAAGGCAATATCCTTCAATTTCTTATCGTCTTGTAACATGGACCTTTTTATGATGCCAACTATCTTTTCATTTTCACTTTATATTTCAAGAATAAACTCCCTAAACTCTTGTGCTTGGCAGCTGTGGTCAAGTACCACAGAGCAAATATCCTTTTCTTTAAGCAAACTGCTTTTTGCTTCTTGCATGGCTAACACCACTTTAATGCATGAGGGAGGATCCATAATTGCAAACAGGCAGTGAGTGAAAGTAAAACACAGTACACGTGCACCTGTGTTTACTTTACTCATTGGGTGTTATTGCTAATATGCCTGGGAGAAGGGTTTCGTAGCCAAAAACGGGCTCAGAGGGCAGAAGATGTTCGGCGCCTCGGCTGTCAGTCTCAGCATCCTGTAATTTTGCTTTTCCCCAAAGCGTAGCTCACAGGAGCAGTCAGCAGCTATTAAGTGATTTGTTACACCTCATGTCAGACACTGATATATTACACCATGCGGGACAGTGGTAGCTCATACAGAGAAGAAGTGGGGAGGTGAAGGGGAAGAGGAGGAGGAACGGTGAAAGGTGTCCTGCCTCCCCTGGCATGACTTTGAATGTGTTTTTGGAGGATGGAGTCAGATGTGACCAGACAAGACGAACGGATGAGATTTATAAGACAAAGATGCTGTGACGTGTTGTTACTCTGTTTTTGTAGGCGACTTTGTGCCAAATGCTTCAATTATTCTGACTCATTTGATGTTTTCTGTGAGTTTTCTGTTTGATTGACTACTGCAGTTGACATTCTACTTTTGCAATACCAGCGTTACCGCTGTCAAAATCCACAGGAAACAACAACAATAACTTCCGAGCTAGTAGGAGTTGATATTGACTTGACCAATGTACCGATCCGTTCGACTTCACCTGAGCTTCTGTACTATGGGTTTTACTAATGTTCTGCAAGAGTTACATGCAGTTATTAAATATTATGTGGTTTTAAAGCGTACAGTGAGCTCATCCAGAGTTAACTATAGGCAGGCCTCACCTCTAGAGCACAGATGATGAAGTAGAAGTCGTATCACATAGTTGACATATTCTTTTATTGTTTTATGTGGCCTTTTCTTTTGAGGATCTGGCTGTTTATATGCCCTTGCTTGCCTCCCCATGTACACGTTCTAGTATAACAGGTCCCTCTCTCTGACACTATTTTGCAAGAGCACCGTCACTGCATCCTGACTTTAGCACCGCTAACTATTGCCATTAGTTTAAATATAAGCAAACCAGCTAGATTGTTATTTTGACACCAAATACCAGAGTGATATTGTAGGTCTGGCTATATTAGACTAGGGTAACTGATGCAGCCTTTTTTTTTTTTTTAAAGACATACACTGACAGGGATGGATACTGAATGGGTACCAGACTGGCTCGAATCATAGTACAGATAAACCTGAGCACTATTCAGTATTGCTGTGTTTTGAAAGCCTACTGTTAAATTAACTTTTTTTTCCTGTGTTGGTTGCTAAAGAGACTGTTAGAGACATATTGGACATAACAGTTGAAATTCAAGCAGCAGATGAAGGGACATCTCAAAGTTTAGCCTTGGGTATGGGTCAAGCTCAAGAGCACTGGGTCCTGCTGTTTCCATAAAGCCATCACACTGTCTTTTGTTAACTCCCAGAACAGGGATCTCATAAAAATGAAAGTTTAAAAAAAAAAAAAAAAAAAAAATGTAGGCTCTAGAAATCCTCCTCCACAAACATAGAGAACATTATCAGCAGTTTTTGCCTGTTGAATAGTACATCTGAGTAAACTGATGTTCCTGTGTAAAATCAGTGAAGTGCCCCCTTAAGTTGAGTTGGTTACAAAATGATGTTTGTTTATGGATATATGGTGTTGGTTGGTTTGTGCACTCTTCATCTTGTCGTGATGCACTGAAGCTCTCCTTATTCATTGCATAACCTTTTAAACCCTTAAAAGTCTTGACATACAGTGGAAGTGAAATTTCTCTCATAAAAAGACTCGATTCATGTGTGTGAATGCAAGCCTCATCTACACAGACCACACGCAGCATCACATATTAGCACACCCTGATGCGGACGGGAGATGAAGGGCTCGGATGGCGGCTGGAAAACAAAGTTTTGACAGACCTCCTGACAAGGACATCGAGAGACACACATCTAAGCAGACAGCAAAACCGACAGGTAGACACAAAGGCAGAGCTCTGGGAGGTGCTAAGTGACAGCTTGGGAGCGAAATGAGTGACTTTAGTGCATTGTGGCATTCATGTTCTCGGCAGTCAATGGAAAGGCCTCCCCGGAGATTCAGGTGACATGACAAATGACAAGAGAGACGAGCTGTTGTGAGGGGAACTGGCCAAGTATTTGACAATTTCATTACCTGCCCTGGTTATTGTTGATGCTTCATATCATTCTATATGATGTGAATGTCATTATGTATGTTGTGCATGCCACAATAAGTGTTATTTGCGTCTTCTTGCCATTGTAGCTCTGGCATGTTCAAGTCAGTTTTCCTCGATGCATACCTGCTCGGAGGCACTAAGTACCCATCTTCAGGGACCCAATCATGAAATGTTGACGTACAAAACTAGCAAGGGAAAGGCAGAAACAATGTTCTGGCATATAATAGGAGGCTAAAGTTAGGTTTGCCCTCGAGAGAAATATGCAATGCAGAGGAAAAGAAGGATGTTTAAGGTTCTGAGGAGAAACAAGAAAAACAAAAGCAATTCAAGAAGAAGAGTTGAGAAAACTCTTCCATGTGCCATCAGTGTTTGGTACTGCTGCAATGAATATGCTATTTCGAGACACCATTAAATATCAAGCTAAGTTTGTATTGTGGCCAGTTTAATATAATCTATGTATCTGACATTGTACCACTTCTGGACTGCGTGAGATAAGCAGTCATAGCAGCAATGGAAATAGAAAAGCTGCAGTAAATTGAGAGAAATCTTTACACTCAACCTAGCACTGCGTAGGGTCATGTATTGGATAGAGAAATGTATTAGTAATGCAGAGTAAATCTACATTTCCACGCTCCTGGAGAAAGGAGGAAAAGGGTCTGACCTTGAGTGTTTTTCACAGCAGTGAAATCATGTTCAACTGCGACATCAATGACATTCATGCCACACTCACTTGGATGATGCATGTGTTTAAAAACCGTGATGCACGATGGGATTAGATGACCATGCTGGATGCCAATAGTGTCATTCATGGGTCCTCAGCAACAGCAGGCACGAGCATACAGTCAGAATTATGTTTCTGATTGTTGTTGATCTAAATCAAATACAGTCATTGATTGTTTGGCCACATTCTGTTAACCTCGTAAACAGACTCTGTTTGGATATTTTCTGCACTTATTGATTTTGATAAAGTCTTTTGCTTCAGTCAGCCTATTACAAAGTCTCATTTGGCTTTATAATACACTGTGACCGCCTCCTGGCGTGCACACTATTCACTCAATAAATGAACATGAGCAGCAGAATCAGACAGCTCTGATACGGTCAACAGTTGAACATGTTAAAACTATGGGGGGTTGCATCAGCCGCATATTGAAACGCACATCACACTCATACACAATCAACCACACAGGCAGAGTCGCACATTAATGCACGCCACCCACTGTTCCAGACACTGCCACAAGCAGAAGTGCTGGCCAGTGTTCATCAAGCCAAACTGGTAGGTGATGCTTTCAAGAGACTAATTAGCCTTTTTCTGTTTAATGCGTCAGCCTTTAGACCAGGGGTGTCAAACAGACAGCCCGCGGGCCGGATCCGGCCCGCCAGGGGATCCAGCTCAGCCCGCCGGATGACTTTGCTAAGTGTGAAAATTACAGAAAGACATAAATTGCATTTCTATGAGAATATGGAGGTTTATGAGTACAAACGTTTTGTTATTTTTGTTTTAATCGATCCAGTAATTGCTTCAAAAACAGCGTAAATGCGACATCTGCTCCGGAGGCAGAAGCGCTCGGTGCCACAGGCAGCAGCGCTCGCTGCTCGCTTTGTGACGCGTTTGATGTCAAACGCGTCACAAAGCGAGGGAATCTGCAGAGAGCAGCCCAGGCAGATAAACAGTGGGCTGATGGCTGAGTTTTTGGTCTTCATGTTTCTAGTTTATTGTAGAAAGACCTTAAAACAGGGTTTGTCATCCAAAAACCTTCACCAATGATTTAAACAAAGAGAAATATTGTCGTTATGTATGCGTTATTATGCTATGATTTTACTGGTCTGGCCCACTTGAGATCAAAGTGGGCAGTATGTGGCCCCTTAACTAAAATGAGTTTGACACCCCTGCTTTAGACGAACAAAAATTCCCCAAAATATTGAAACCACAGCAGATGTATTAACTATAAGAACTATCATCGATATTAGACAGTTAGGTTGGGAACAAGTTAAAACAATGACAAATGAGGCATGCTTATCTGTATTCTTGTCATTTAGTTCAAAGTAAAACCAAATTATCAATGTTATCAATGGTGGAAAATAGAAAACATGGCATCATCCTCTGATTCTGTTAA
Organism: Brachyistius frenatus; assembly: GCF_029030835.1. Classification (NCBI taxonomy): domain Eukaryota; kingdom Metazoa; phylum Chordata; class Actinopteri; family Embiotocidae; genus Brachyistius; species Brachyistius frenatus. Next base: position 10,208,794 of record NW_027210601.1, read on the forward strand.
AACAGAAAATACAAAAAACTCAGCTTTAAAGTGTTGTCACCAGTTTTATATACAGCATAGCAGCATATTTAGGCTTTTTAGTTTAATAAAATGTGATGTCAAAAATATGATATAAAAAAAAATACCACTTTACTTTAAATGTCCGCCTGGCATTGAGTTATTGAGTTACAATCATCACAATACAAATGAAGATATTTTTCTTTTATCAGTATGTATCAAATGTTCCCAGAATATCATCAAATTTATTCCTCTTCGTTAAACTACGTCCCTGTCCAATCTCCAATCTATCCATATATCATCCCAGAGCTACAATGGCAAGAAGACCCAATCATCCATCGCCAATCTATTAAAATGTAATAGATTGGAGATGGATGAGGGGAAACATGAAGTATATTAACATTTAAAATCGAAGTCATATCAGGTTGTCATGGGGCATATTTACAATTACACAGGCGGATTTCCAAACTCACACTTAACATTTCCCAACTGGAAATGAGGTTAGATATATTTATGTTTTATGGTTTAACAGTAACCAAAGCATTAACCAAATATATTTTTGTAAGATAACACACTGTTCATGTGTTAAAAACTGCATTAACTGGTTTTTTTTTTTTTTGGCCACTTAGTTGCCATAATTACAAGACCGCCATAACTTATAAAGTTGAGGTGGCTAACGTGTAAGTAATCATTTTCCTGTTTGTACACCGAATAGACATTGTGATACATTTACATTCAGTTGGCATTACATTTCTGGCCCCTGAGCAAATGTCCTTTTTTTTTTTTCAACTCCATGAAAATAATATCTGTTTTTTCAGCTGATAAATTCTTCTCTGTGTTTACCAGCAAGTTGATAACCTTTCTACAATTTGATGCTGGATATGGATGATTGGTCATGGAAAAGTCTGGTATCGAGAACAATAAGAGGCATGACAGTGAATCGAATTCATAAAAGTTAAAACCAAAAAGCCAAGCTGAAAGGGGCCTAAGTGCTTGGACACCTGAGGAAAAAAGCGAAGTCGGATGCAAGTCATCGTCGATTCTTAAATAAAAGCGACATCTTTCAAATGATGTGTTACATTTTTTCAATTGTTTCAACTGATTATTGCGGCTTGATGTAAATTAAACATAAAGATTGTTTTGTTATCTGCACATAATCAGTATTATTATATATCTCTTTACAATCTAGTATACCTCTCTCACTCCACGTGCAGGTTTGACCTCACAAGTGTGGGTGTAATTTCCTGTCATATTTTTTGGAGACAAGGACACACACACACACACACACACACACACACACACACACACACACACACACACACACACACACACACACACACACACACACACACACACACACACACACACACACACACACACACACACACACACACACACGCGCAAACGTTCATGGCCTCGCAATCAAAGCCATACAGTCACCTGCCAACACAAAGATAGCCTTGCCTCAGTGAATGATTCAACAGTTTATCTGCAGCTCTTTTTCTCCATCGCATCGGTGGGAGGAAAAGGGGCTGCTTCTATTGGCACATTTTCACCTGAGAGGCTCTCCACGGCTTCCTGACTTTCCACAGACCCTCCGAGAGTCTGTAGCTCGGTGGCAAGAGAGAGTGCTGCCCTTGAAATATGTATGATTTAGAAAAGAAAAGCTCAGATGGGAGAGGGTGCGGAGGGGATGTGGCTGGGTGACACAGCACTGACCGTGTACACATCGAGGTCGCGTGCTAGTTACTCACATTACATCACATTTGATGTTAGCGACTAGCATTAGATAGGATTTTCTGTGCGTCACAGATCAAGGTAAACTTTCATCTCTGTATTTATTACAAGAGATGTGAGTTTGACGTACAGTAGGAAACTTCAAAGAACATACCCTTCTTTCTCATACGGTTCTGTACTGCAGTACAACGTCACTCTGCAGAAAGACTGAACGATACCTAGTAGTGCTCATCTAAATAATGCAAAGGGTAAAACAGCAGTTGACCTTGTTTTGAGTATTTGTTTGGGTCCATTAGATTGTCATTTTGAAAGTGACATTAATGTGTTAGAGGGTGTTTAGTGGTCTAAGAAGTCAAGTATAAAACAATAAGATGACACAATTTCAAAGAAGTTTCTCTTTATTTATATCATTTTTTTTGTTCCATTATCCAAAATAAACTGTATAATGGACTTTACAGTGAAGCTTGAGACATCTTTTATCTACCAGGTAAACTCAAGAAAATACATTATAAAGCAGGAAAAGATGTAACTTTAAGAAGTTTAATGATTTAATTGAACTTTTTTTGTGGAAAAACCAGAAGAGATGTGCATCATTTTTCCAAGCGGAGTACTTTTATATGTCTTATGTCTAGAGGAGATCTTGAAATACAATCTACAGGTGCTAGCCTGATATTGTTCCACTTTTAATCAGCTAAGCTGGTAACCTTTCAGCAAAACTAGTTTAGTGAAAATCAACCTCGACAAGACCGAACTGCTCTTCCTTCCAGGGAAAGACTCTCCCACCCTCGACCTGACTACTACCTTGGACAACTCTGTTATCCCCGACCCTGACTGCTAGGAACCTCGGCGTGACACTTGACAGTCAACTCTCTTTCTGCCAACATCGCGTTCCTGTAGATACATGCTGCACAACATCAGGAGAATACGTCCTCTTCTCATTCAGAAGGCGGCGCAGGTTCTGGTCCAGGTTCTGGTCATCTCACGCCTAGACTACTGTAACTCCCTCCTGGCAGGTCGACCGGTTAGCGCCATCCGACCTCTGCAGCTCATCCAGAATGCAGCAGCTCGACTGGTCTTTAACCTCCTGAAATTCACTCCCACTACTCCGCTCCTCCGCTCCCTTCACTGGTTACCGGTAGCTGCCCGCATCCGTTTCAAAACATTGGTACTTGCGTACCGTTCTGCGAACAGATCGGGTCCAGTCTACATCCAGGACATGGTCCAACCTTACATCCCAGCCCGCTCCCTCCGCTCTGCTTCCACCAATCGGCTTGTTGCTCCCTCGCTGCGAGCTAAACACTCTACAAAATCATGACTGTTTGTTGTCCTGGCTCCTAAATGGTGGAATGAGCTCCCCACCGACATCAGGACAGCGGAAACTCTGTACATCTTCTGCCGCAAACTAAAAACACACCTCTTCAGACTTTACCTTGAACAGTAGAACTTCAGTAGCACTTAAAATGACACTTACTGATAGCACTTTGTAGTTTGGCTATCTTGAAGAAATTGTATTTTCTTGATTCCTGTTGTTCTGGGTTTTGTACCCTCATGGTTGAAATGCACTTATTGTAAGTGGCTTTGTAAGCGTCAGCTAAATGAAATGTAATGTAATGTAGTTAGTATTTCTTTTATCACATTAGTGGAATATAGATATGTTGTTGTGTACGTGGGTTAAAAAACTCAATGACCGAGGAGTCGGTTTTTCATAATTTCATATTTCCAATTTCAGAACAATAAAGGTAAAGTAAATGTAATTTTGGCCAGAGCCAGCTATATACAGCAGTCGGTTATGTTTAAAACAAGCCTGTATGTGTCTGCATAAAGTTGGCTGCTTAATGTGATCTTTTTTCAATTGGGAGCCAAGATTCTTAGGTACTTTTTTATTTTGCACAAGAGTTTAAGACAGTTATAGTTACATATTCATGTACAATATATTTGGATGTAAGAAATGTTCATAAATGGCTGCCTTGAGAGGTAGAAAGGAGAGTAGACGTCTTCCCTCAGGTTCTCACACTGCTGTGTAGTCAGCAGTAGTTTGCATTAAGTGCATAACTGTAGAGGACAGAGCAGGCGAGAGTCGACACACATGGCGATGTTTCCGCTGCTTTTGAACGAGAGGACCTTCCCATGTTGATGGACAGAATTGGCAACAGTTTGAGGGAAGAGTAAAAGAAAGTCGGGTCAGCCACGGTGTTTGTCAAAGCGTTGACAAAACATGAAGAAAAAACCCCAACAAAACTCTGTGCCTCTCTGTTGTTCCTGCTGCCTGTCTCTGAAACCAGATCTCCTTGTCTTAACCTTCACAGAACTACCTGGTTAAGTTCGACAGGTGAGTCGAAGGATAAAATAAATAGACACACAGAGACACACACATACACAGTTCTTGTCAGGACTCCCCAAAGGCCTGCTGTCTGATAGGGGGCATATGAAGGTATAGCAAGAGTAAAAACCAAATGTGTGTCCATGCTCGCAGAGATGTGTGTGTGTGCGTTTCCCTTTTCCTCTGAGAGAGTCATTACGTGGCTTTTCCACATTGGGGATTGACATTTTCTTCCTTTACTTGCCATTTCACAGGCAGAGCCGTGACTTTCTTGTCACAGCACACACCTACTTCTCGTTTTGAATGGCTGCGTAAAGTTTTCTCACACTCTTGCGCGTGCGTATCCGCACATGCACACGCACACACACACACACACACACACACACACACACACACACACACACACACACACGCTATCCCTGTAACTTTTTAGTAGGTCAACCCCTTAAGGGTGGCCTACACTTGCGCTCAGGTAAGAACACAATGCATATTTCTAGATACATGCAGCCTAATTAGGCAAAGAACAAAAAGATCCCATTCTTTATTACCTAGGATTTCTAATTAAAGGAAATACCTCATTTTCCTCTCATACCTATTCATGACTAAAATAGACATTGAAGCGGAAAGAAAAGCCTTAAAGTACAAAGTAGAATTGTACTCTGCCTCAGGTGATTTGTCTCTGCCCCAGGGCTTAGGCCCCCTCACTCTTTAGGAGTTTCACAGATTTTTTTTTTCTTTGCTTCTAGAGTCATCTCTATCCCTCTGTCTGTTCATATTAAGTAGGCAACTGAATCAGAAAAAATAAAAAGAGCAGAAAGTGAGCAGAAATGTGTGCTTTCTCAGAAACGGACGTTTCTTTGCGTCGCTCTTCTGAGCAGAAGCGACTTTACGGGACCTTCTTATCACACACCTGTCAGCTCTGAAGAACTGCGGAGTGAGTACTGCCTGTGGGGAAGATCACACGGACTCGCGGGCCACCATCGGAGCCATCAACAGGGTTGCAGGGCCTTAAGGGTGATGTTCGGGACTGGGGACAATAGACGTAAAGCTCTGTTAGCTCGCAGTGACAGATAGTTAGCCGGTGTGAGTGCTGTTTGCTGAGGGCACCGAATGTGTCGAGGGAAGGATAAATAAGCAGCGGCACCTGTGTGATAGAAATCCCATGAGATTATCTCGCCGGAGCGCCGCGGCTGACGTATGGGACAGACTTGAGAATGGCTTTCACACAAAGACAGCGGCGCCGCTTCGGTGCTGAAACATTACTTGACTAATAATGATTCGCAGGTTTAACTGGCAGCCTTTGGTCATATTTTGCACTAGAAATATGGCTCCATTATAACTCCAACACTGTGCTTCTTACTATATCTGCTTACCTTTTAATCGTCCTCTGTTGTGCAACTGGAAGTGCCACTGTTTCCTTGTAAATCAACCTATTGCAACTTTACCTTGAGTTTATAGCCCTTTTTTTTCTTCCACTTTTTGGTTGCAGATGAGGTGCAGCTCAAATTCAAAGCAACTAATTCTCCACAAAACGGTCTCAAAATCCCCTTTCAGGAGTTTCCACTCAGTTCTAACTAAATTGCACATTCTCCTAATCTTTACATTTCTTTTATTTCTCCTCTTCTTCCTGCCTCAGCTGTCTTTCTTTTTTTTTTTTTTCAGCACAAAAGCGAGTGATATACTGTAAGCTATAACATGCAATTCAAAAAAGAAATCAGCCAAGTTTTATGAATCATTCAGAAAATGCCAAGAAAGCCAACAACGTGGCAATCTATTCATTTCAATTTGGGAATGGCAATCAGCTCCGAAAAATCAATATCCCTGGCTTCAAATACATAAAACAACACAATGTAAAGTAATGGGAGCCTGTCAAAAGCGTAATTCATGTAATTATGTCTGTTAACATATTCACACGTCAAACACTGTTTTGTTTTTTTTAGCTCGCTGTGCAGTGTCAAGTGGGTACAGGTTTGTTTTGACATTACGTTTAAGTTAGAGTGTTGTTTTAAACTGCAGTCGAGCACCTTTTTTTTCTGTAATGTGTAAAGTCAACCCTTATAATTACAACAGAAAGCCCTTTAAGAAAGAAAAAGGAAAAGGGGTAGAATAGAAACAAGCGATTGATTGTCTTGGATATTTCAGCGTGAAGCATCAGGCGGGGGGGTTATCGACTTCCAAGACAAGCAGTAAGCGCAGTGGAGTGGCAGGTTTTATGTCCTGCTAACTGCTGCTTCACTGTAGCCAGTGTTTTCTGTCCTTGAATGACTTATTCATGATGCATCTGATGCCGAATTCCAGTCAGAACTCATTCCCAAATTTGTCCTCGCTTTCACAAACTCACCCTGTTTCCACTGAGTGAGCCCACAAAGCGCACTCTTGACAACAAAGCTTGAGATCATTTCCATTCGAGGTGTTCAGGTCCTGTACCACCTTTCCCAAATAATTACTTCAGAGGGGATCTGGACAGCAGACCAAAAAAAGTGATGCAATCAAACCTCTCATCATTTTTTTGGCCTGGCTGACAAAGAGGAGGCGTCCCAGGTGAATGAATCACAAACCAGAAGGGTTGTTCAACTTCTCTTATGAACCCATCAAGGTCTTCTGTCATGCTTAGGCATGTCAAAGTGTGCTTTGATTTCTGGGACATCTGCGCCCGAGCTGGCCCTACATCAAATCTACCTGCTGTGTGGCTGCAATATCAAACTATCCCGCTTAATTATTCAAAAGGCTTCACACTAGATGCCTTTATTCTTTTGCCGCAACCAGGATGCAGTTTAAATAATTTCTTCTTTTGTGGGATAAAGCAGTAGGCGACACACAAAGTCATTCTCAAAATTATCCTTGTAGAGGCTTTTTTTTATTTTTTAATGGGTTGGTCATCTATTGAATTGGCAAATTTCAAATGCTCAATCTTTCACTCGCTGGCCCACGAGCACAAACACACATCTGAGCGTTCTGTTGTGGTGTGTTGTTAAATTACAGCCGTTGTGTGTTATGGTGAATCATTGATGGCTGAAAGGGCTAGTTGATTCTTCTCGGAGCTCGGTTTGAGGAGCGCCGAGAGCCTGGCAATGAATTTTGAAATGTGAAGTTTGAGAAGAGACAGCGGGGCTTTAATCTCACACAGCCAAGGATCAGAGGCCTGTATGAATCAGTAATGCTTCACACAGACGCACCATGCACTCCTCTTGCTGCTACATCATTCCCTCTCATTCTGCCTTTTACGCTTCAGTCTATCTCTTCCAAATCCAGCGTGACGCCATTTTGTAATGCAACGTTCTTGAGGAGAAATATCCCCCAACAGTGATCTGACACATCCAGATCACGCTCATCTTTATTGGTTTGAACAGCTTTGTATCTTTGAATATGCAACAGAAGAGTCTACATCATACAAATATGTGAAAAAGTGTGAAACAATGTGTATGTTCCCGTTTGTTTGACAGCTGTGTGGGACAGAGTAAAAAAGAACAACAGCATAAAGAGCAGGCAGTTAAAACGGAGCAGAACACAAAAGCAGAAAGAAAAAAGATGAGAGAAGCGTAATCGATAAAAAACAGGTTCCTTTTTTGGATGTGGAAATGAAGATGGAAGCAGACAATAGGAGGAACTGTAGTGGGAGGCTGGTAGGAGGTCGGAGGTTTAACTTAAAGTCGACGAGACAGCTCATTTAAAGTAAGAACACGTGGCGGTGCTCTTGGGAGCTGGTTGCCTACGCAGGAAGTATACACAGGAATTGTGTGCTTCAAAAGAAGTTTGCACAGAAGTTTCCTGACTCAAGGGAATAAATTAATTATAACCTTCCTCAATACTCACTATACTTTTGTTTGAATTCAGAAAGAGAACATTTGTTTTAATTTAATAGCCATATTTCATGTTTTGTCGTGAAGCTAAATGGCAGCGGGATCTGTTGTTTCCTGCCTGAGCTCCGGCTTTCATCTTCCATCATCATATTGTTTCCTTTACCAGTGCAACATTTGTCATCATTGAAGCATAACTTGAAGGGATTTATGTAGTCAACAAACCTTTAAAACATACTGCGCTTTGCGAAGGAAGAAACAGCAGAAGTCATTCCTGCCTCAGCTTACACAAACGGAACTAAACCGGGTTCTTTACAGCAGAAGTGACTGGGCACAGCATGTATGCAGAAGACAATGGATAGGTGCTTTAGCCGAGCTAGCAGCGGGGCTTTTAGCATGGCAATGAAAAGTCGATCCCCTGCTTCGGTCCAGGCTGAATGATGGATGAATTGCCAAGACATTTTCCCCAGAGGATAAAGCCCATTAAAGGTGGCGATCCTCTGACTTTTTATCTAACGTGACCAGCAATTCAAGAATCCTGTTCAGTATGCTGACATCTACAACGTGGACTGGTACAAAATTAGGTGCAGACATTCGTAGTTATTAGACAGAGAGGATTTTTAATCCAGTGGCATCATCAGGGCAAGGTTACAGTTTTTACAGTACTTTGATTGTAAAACTGAAGAAATTCCAGTCAAACAGGTATGATCTCAACCAATATTATACCTGTGTGTTATTGTTGTGATGGAAATCATAGATTTGGAGTAAAGAAGTAAATGGAGACTGCCTAAGGTGGCGGAACAGCGAGGTGTATTAACTGAACTGAGAAGAGACAGAGAGAGAGAAGTGTAAAGGTGTCCAGCCAATCTATCTCTCAGAGACCTTCCCAGGTTCAGTTAGCATTGTCCCCTAGCGTCCCCTACATTTCCAGACAAGGAGAGGTGCCTGCCTCATCCTTGAAACACCAGACTGTTCCCATATGGCATGGTCAGTTACAGCCACAGACTGAGACAGAGTTCAGGAAGCCGTATTGACCTCACAGAAACCTGATGTGTCGGAGACCTGACTGATGAATGAAAATTCCTTCACTAGCCTTTGTCATGGTGAACATATTAGCCTGCATTTGGCTGGAAGATGTACCATTTTACAGAGCTCATTGCATACTATACAGAAGTAATAATTTTCTATGATACTAAATACAATTTGACAAGGTTGTTGATGTTTTTTTTTAAATAATGTTTTGTTATAAAGTTGCATCTCCATTTTCTTTGCATTAAATTGCGGGATTTTTTTTTGTGTGTGTAAAACTTCTGACTGTCCATCATGTGACCGCCTGTAGAGGAGTGTGGAAGCACAGAAGAAAGCGAAAGGAGTGGGGATAAGAGAGCCAAAGATTAGGGATGAGTGGCTGACTAGATGAGGGATAATGGCTAACAGTCTGGTTTCAGAAGGCAGGGCATCGCGTAGGAATTCTGAAGAGGGCTGTTTCGGGCCGGATGAGAGAGGAAGCTGATTATCCCCCCCTCCTTTTGTGTGTGGGATCAGGATCAGAAAGCAAATCCTCCACTTGGAGAGGAGAGTCGAGTAACAGGAGAGGAGGGGCAGGTGAGGCGAGGAAAGACAATGAATGGAGAGGAGATGGAAGGAAAGAAGGAGGGATTTAAAAAATGAATAACTGGTGAAAAGAAAAGGTGAGGGGGGAGAAGGAAATAGAGGGGTGAGAGGGGTCATTTTTTTTTTATCCTTTTGTGTTTTGATTTGGCATGTACAATGTAATCAATCAATGAAACATCAGATTTCACTTGTCATGCATGATTATGTGCACATACAGTATATGATTATACTCTCATTCGTGTACTCTGAATTTTAGTCCTCATTAGCCACCTCTTTTTATTGAGAACTGCTTTGTTCCTATCCCCCTGTTTTTTTTTTTTTTTTTTCACACCTCACAGTCTCTGATGATTAAATGAACTCAGAAAAATCTTGCTCTAACAACCCGCGCTGTTCCTGTTCGTCAGGGGAGCAAGAGAAGCCAAACTAATTGCATGAGCTTCTGGATTTGCGGGGTACTCACTGAGGCTAAGATGTAAAGTGTTTGTGGGGTTGTATGAGCGCATCTGTGTTTGTGTGTCTGTGTTTGTGTGTGTTCTCTGTGTTGGTCCTATGTTCTGCTTTCCTGTGCACACACACTCCTACCTCTCCTTGGTACCTGCAGCATTACAGGAGCCATTAGACACTCGCTGAGTGATGAAACAAAGCAGTTTTCATTAAAAAGACATTTGGTGAAGACTGGAGGCCTTGAATTGATGTGAAGCGAGAGACGAAAGCTCATGTTTTTCTTGGGGTGGGGTGGGGAGGGGCGATGAGTGACTCATATGTCAGTGTTTCAGACCGCAAAAATAGAAAAAAAAAACATTCCTGCCACTCAATAAATAGCGATTGAAAGCGAGCCAAGGTTTAATGCCGATGAGAGGGAGGCAGGTGTGCAGGCGTGCATGTTCACGTGTGTGTGTGTGTGTGTGTGTGTGTGTGTGTGTGTGTGTGTGTGTGAGTGAAGGGCTGTGTGAAGTCATTTGGTGAATTTGTTGAATACTGCAGAGTGAAACGAGACACTTGTTGCTCATACCTGTCAGTGAGGTAACAAGAACTAGCAGTGGGATAGCTCCCTGCCTCCGTGTCCTTCCACCCCACTACCTACCACACACACGCACCTTTAAATCTGAGCCTCCCCCGGGATAGGATCCCCACTCCAAGGTACGATTCATTGGGCCACCAGCCATCCACGCCAGAGTGTATTACTGTCAACAAGAGACGAGCCGAGTTCAGCTGGGGAGAAAGCAGAATCGTTTTTTTCCACATTCTTTCAAGACAGTGACATGAGAAAACTCTTGAGTCTGTCGTAGTAATATTTTATCGTCTTAATCTATCTGTTTGAGGCTGCATTAGCCTGGATTTTTTTTTATAAACCACCTGTTGCTTGCAAGCCACAGGAGCTTCAAAAAATGAGGCTCGTAAACCACCTTCTCTGTACTGACTGCATGATAATTGTGTGCCATTACTTTGGTCCTGGTAACCTGGGACAACCTTTTTCTGCGACAATGCAATTGAAGATGCAATAGAATTGCAAATTACTAGATATGGCACTTCGATGCACAGTTTAGGAGTGCAATAACCTGCCAACTGGAAAAAATGACTTTCTTAATTTTGCCTTGAGGCTTTGCCACTGCTTAGTCTTCCGTGACAAATGCTTTTCATGTTTTGCAATGTTTGTTTTACATTACTAAGCTGATGTGATCTGTCTGGTTATCCAAGCAGGGAAATGCCAATATTTTTTTGCAAAATAAATGGCTTCAAAATGCGTTTAATTTTACTGCACAACACGGAGTGCTTGTACTGACTGGACAAGCGCATAATGAAAAAAAATTGAAAAAAAGATGCTTCCACTTTATGGATGTTTGATGCATAAAAGTCTATTTTTCTGTGGGCACGAGGTGAGACTGGTTTTGTAGTTGGCTGTGGCTGAAGGAAGAGGAACACGCAGACAGTGTGTGAAAATGAGTATACATCAAGGTGATGTGTAATATTATTTGATAAGCGCAAATGCACACACATGCACACATAAAGCGGACTCTAACTGAGTCAGAGAGATGCCCCAGAGGAAGAAGGTTAGCCAGTCATGAAATTACTAAACAAATAGAGGCTTACAGGCTCCTCGGCTCAAATATTATCAGTGGGTGTTGAGACCTGCAGATAAGCTGGGAGTGTGTGTGACTGATGGATATAAAAGAAGAATCTGATTATGGTGTCAGCAAACGTAATGTAATTGCTTAATTATTGCCTTGATGCAAATGCTGGTACAAACCCCTACAATCATAACATTTCTTTGAACTTGGATTACATATTGTATAATTGTTGTGATTATTTTTCCTTTGTCAGTGGATTGCCAGTGGCTTGGTTAGATTGCATCTGACTTTTTTTTTGTTTGTTTTCTCTGAACATTAGATGAAGGATTTTCCCCCTATTATAGCACTTAGGGCCAGTGTTGTCGCACACCGCCTCAGCAGAATGAACACAAGCTGAAGAGTGCTTGGCAAGGGGTGTGTGGCGCCGAGGACGACGATCGGACGACGAAGTTAGCTGTACAGCTGTGTGAATAAAGCAGTGATTGTACAGTTGACGATATTTGTCAGTGAAGAAATGCTTCAACTCCTCCAGACCCAGGCAAAGTTCCCGTGTTTAGCGCGTTGAGGCGAAGGTTAGCCCTGATGTTAGCTACACAGTTAGCCTCACCCGAGCTGACCTCGAAACAATGCCGCTACTATGAGTTGGGTTTCATGCAGCTGAATTAACAGGCTGTAGACAACCTGCGAGATGAAGGTCGCCGGGGCTGCCAACCCTAGAGCTTTTGTTGTGAGACCTTTCAGGCTCTCACGCTACCCAAAGAGGAAGCCTCAAAATCTCTTCTTTTATTAGTAAAAAAAAGAAAGAAAAAGATATAGGTTTTAAGGCTTTTTTTTTCTGCACACGTCAGTCTAAACATCAGGATTTTTTTCCACATTTCATCACCAATATTTGTCCATAAACAGAAAGCATAAAACACACAGTTTGTGTCCCTTTACTTGTCAGAGGTGCCCACAAAGACCCTGTGAAAACCCCCCAAAATTCCTTTCATGTAGTTTTGTCTCATTCGCGTTGCTCTACAATTTCATATCTGTTACACATGAAATGAAATGTAAAACTTCAACCTTACTGATTTGAAGACAGTGTTCGGGACCGGTTGGATTATTAAGACTCACCAGTAATGAAAGCAATCGGGGTTTTAACAAAACAGTTTCGATTGTTGCCTCCAGCTGTGTAAAGGATTCTTTCCTCTAAGTTTATTAAATACCTGCAGCTTCATTCAGCAGCAGGATCAATACGAGCATCTCCAAAGTCAGAGAGTTGTGCACATTTCCGAAAGCGGTACAACAGCTGTAACTACATTCTTTAATTCTTAAAACGGGATCGTGTTGTGTGCGTTTCTTCACCTCAGGCAGTTACAGTCTTCAGGTGGAGTCCTGACCTCCATCACAGCTGTCAGGAAAGTTTTTATTTTACTCTTAATAATAGTCTGTTCAGTTTACTTGAGTGCAAAAATATTTCTCTATCACACCAAGTGTTTTACTCGAGATTTTCAGGTTTCACCGTCTCCCAGCAGCAACTCTGCAGCAGTGTCATTATTGTGCATATAAATGCAATTCCATAACTGCATACAAAGTAACTCCCAAAATATGGCAACAGGTAGTCAATGAAAACAGTAGGTTGTTGTTGTTGTATATATTATCATTATACATGGACAACATTTTCATAGTTTTTTTCCAGCAGCACAAACAGCATATTTGGTCTGGTTATTATGAACTATTTATTTGGAGTATTGTGTTTTGGGAATTCTGGTACTTTATGGGTGAACTTTTTCCCCTCAGCACCAGAATCTCTGCTCTTAGTCTTTTGAATGTGTCATTTTCTCCAATTTACCATTAAATTAAATTATTAATACAAATGAGTACTAATAGCCTATTTATATGAATAGTTTCACACACAATTTCCCATAATCTCTCTCAAAGTAGTCGCTAACAGTTAGCAGTTAGAGGTTGCCGATGTAGCAACAGTAATAATGAGCTAATCTGCTCACATGTCTACTTCCTGCTGGCTGTCAGAACTAATTTTAAAATCATATATTTTATAGTTGACCCGTGAATTTGTATTTGACAATTTTATTTCATGACTTTTCATGAAAAATGTTAAAGTAATTACAGTTATAATGACCAAGTATTTCTGCAGCCCCTCAAGCCTTCTGCTGGGCAGTAATACCAAAAGCATGAAATAGCACACTCGTGATTTTGTAAACAGATCAATGTTTTGAAAAGTAAAGAACCGACACCATCGACAGGGCCATCACTTTCTAGGTCAAAGCGATCCTTTCCAAGTTTCGTACAAAATGAACATTCGCAACAGATCCTGGGAGGGAGATCCTGATTTGTCAAACCTGTGGCAGTCTTTATTTTTTATTAGAGATCTCATCCATATAATTGACATAAAAGAATGGAGAAAAAGAAAAAAAAAAAAAAACGGTTCCCCATGTGAGGAGTAGAAAAAACAATTAAAATGTCAACAGGACTTCCTGGTGTCACACATCAGCGACCTCCTGCTCTGTGCAGTAACCAGATGAGCACCTCATTAAAACTCTGATCCCCTCTCACCATTCCCAATCCCTGTGCAGTCATTCTCTCCCCCATCGCCCCAAAGTTCACAGATTTTTCTGTAGGCTCTCTATACTTCTCCTCCTTCCATCCATCCTTAGCTAATTCCCTTCCCGGTAGAGGGGCTTCCAGCTTTTGTCCTGCTCTGCGGCAAGCGTCTCTCGGACCCTGAGCCCTAATCCTCTTCATGGTCTGAGAGGGAGGCAGGGAAGAGGCCGGCGGGCCTGTATCTAATGTTATTATTCATCGTGAATGACCCTGGTGACAGGCAGGCTGCAGCCTCACAGTCCTTTATCTTGTAGCTGAAAAGAAAGTGTGAGTAAGAAAAAACAAAGAACGTTGCGTGAGTTGGTTAACAAGGCAATGCAGGTATCTGTGTGTGTGTGTGTGTGTGCATCATCCACATTGACCTCCACACTCTTAATTTCCTTCAGTCATTTTAACATTAAATTACTGTCTGTTAATCCATAAAATAAATTACAGGATGTAAAGTATCATAAAAATGAGAACATTCTGCACAACTCTCACTTCGGGAAAAAAGGGGAATCTGGAAAATAAATATTTACTAGGCGCCACTTTCTCCTGCATCTGACGGCTTGTCCATTTCAAAGCACGTCTCAATGTGTCTTGCTAGCGGGGAGCACTGGACTTGCAGTCGATACATCATCTATCGTTGACTTTCATTTTCAGATTTTGAAAACGTCAAGGCTCTGTGGATCTGATCTTCTGTCAGCCCGGCAAGTCTCCGGCAGAGGACAAAAGTTAAGTTAAGAAATACAAATGGATTATTGAGTGACGGATGGGCGACAAACCAGAGCTTCCCGTGCTGACCAAGCACCCATTTAACCTCAAGTAATTATTTGTTTCCCACTCTACACAGAGGCGTGAGCAAGTGAGATAAATCAGCACTCACTTGTGAGAGCACTGGAAACGAGGGACAAGTAGGGACAAGTAGACAATCGTACGCACAATTACGCACACAAATCGAATGTACATTATCAAGGACACATTCGCAAAGGAGTGTTTCCTTTTCTTTCAGTTTCTAGAGTGTTTCTTGGATCTTCACAATTAAGTGGCTTTCATAATTCAGTACGCTCAATGATGAAATCAGTGAAAAATGAATGATGATCCTCACATTGTTACCGTCAACAAATCAGTGGACATAGAGCAAAGCTGAACCAGGAGTTAAAACTGCAATGACAGAGGAATCACGGTTGACCCATCGAAAGGCCACAAAGAGCAACGCGCCCTCGTTTTTAATTTGTGAATTTAAATCATGTTCTGATACCCTGGTTGCTGTCACTCACCTTTCAGTTCTGTAATTTGTTTTGAAAAGGGGTCATCTTTAAGGGGGGTGTTTTGTCTGTGTGTCTTGCAGTTTGACACATATATTCCATTGAAATAAACAATGTCTTTGCACGTTTCAGGGTTGTGAGGAATTCACAATTCAAACAATGCAGTTCAGTAAATGTTGAACGGGAAATTATAATTAGTCGGTCGATATTCATTGAAAAATCTTTTTTACGGTAGAACCCTGGTATAGTGATGTTGATTAGATTTCTCTATTTGCCTGTTTGTTCTAAAACACTGGTCCATGAGCGTCATTTAACATGGCTCCACTCTGATGGATGACTTTGTTAACCCTTTGACTTTTCTATTTTGCACCGTTGTGAGGTCACATTTTTATGAGAGAAGCAACATTTCAGTCTTTTATGAATGATGTTTAAACACAAAAGGGCCAGATAGTCTTTGAAGTTTGGTTTGAACACTCATAGTGGACCCCCTTCCCAGACTGTTCACTCGTAAGTTCATGGTATATGACGACCCTTTCCAGCTGTATTATAAATTCCACCATCAGGTCAAAATTTCAGCTTGTACAGACGCAAAATGAGTCTAAGGAGCAGACTAGACATTTGTTGTCAACACTCATCCTTTGGCCAATCTGTCATCTTTGTTCTAGACAGTTTGCTGTGGTGTTTGTGGAATCCATCCATCCATCCATCCATCCATCCATCCATCCATCCATCCATCCATCCATCCATCCATCCATCCATCCATCCATCCATCCATCCATCCATCCATCCATCCATCCATCCATCCATCCATCCATCCATCCATCCATCCATCCATCCATCCATCCATCCATCCATCCATCCATCCATCCATCCATCCATCCATCCATCCATCCATCCATCCATCCATCCATCCATCCATCCATCCATCCATCCATCCATCCATCCATCCATCCATCCATCCATCCATCCATCCATCCATCCATCCATCCATCCATCCATCCATCCATCCATCCATCCATCCATCCATCCATCCATCCATCCATCCATCCATCCATCCATCCATCCATCCATCCATCCATCCATCCATCCATCCATCCATCCATCCATCCATCCATCCATCCATCCATCCATCCATCCATCCATCCATCCATCCATCCATCCATCCATCCATCCATCCATCCATCCATCCATCCATCCATCCATCCATCCATCCATCCATCCATCCATCCATCCATCCATCCATCCATCCATCCATCCATCCATCCATCCATCCATCCATCCATCCATCCATCCATCCATCCATCCATCCATCCATCCATCCATCCATCCATCCATCCATCCATCCATCCATCCATCCATCCATCCATCCATCCATCCATCCATCCATCCATCCATCCATCCATCCATCCATCCATCCATCCATCCATCCATCCATCCATCCATCCATCCATCCATCCATCCATCCATCCATCCATCCATCCATCCATCCATCCATCCATCCATCCATCCATCCATCCATCCATCCATCCATCCATCCATCCATCCATCCATCCATCCATCCATCCATCCATCCATCCATCCATCCATCCATCCATCCATCCATCCATCCTCCACTTGTCCGGAATCAGGTCATGGTGGCAGCAGGCCAAGCAAGTTGGCCCAGACTTCCCTCTCCCCCGTAACATTTTCCAGCTCCTCCTGGAAGATCCCGAGGCGTTCCCAGGCCAGATATGAGATATAACCCCCCCAGCATGTCCTGGGTCTTCCCCGGGGTCTCCTGCCAGTTGGTCATGCCTGGAAAACCTCCAGTGGGAGGCGCCCAGGAGGATTCTGATCAGATGCCCGGACCACCTCGGCTGACTCCTTTGGACGCGAAGGAGTAGCGGCTCTACTCCAAGTTCCCTCCTGATGTCCGAACTCCTTACCCTATCCCTAAGGCTGAGCCCGGCCACCCTACGGAGGAAACTCATTTCAGCTGCTTGCAGCCGCGATCTCGTTCTTTTGGTCATGACCCAGAGCTCGTGACCATCGGTGAGGGTCAGAACGTAAATCGACCGGTAAATGGAAAGCTTCGCCTTTATTTATGCTCCAAAATGGGTAAACCTTTTTAACTCATGATTCTGTGGTCACCACAGTCATGGACATTACATTACTAATTCAATTTGATAGCAGCAGCTCCATTTAAACAGATTTTTCGCTGAGTTTTTGAGACAATTGCAGTTATATTTTAAACTGATGACCCAAAACAATATGACTTTGTCTAAAATCTGGCTCTAAAATCTCTTCCCATCTGGTCTTTAGGAAAACTTACAGTTCACTTATCATTTAATACATCCCAGTCTTTTGTACACACTGTTACAAGATAATCAGCGTCACCCATTTTATGTGAGTAGTGGCTCGTGAGTGCAAGTTGCTACTGCAAGGTCACAGTTTGCCACAATTTACAGGAGGTAAAGTCTTGTAATGAGGAGTTTACAATACAAGAACTTGGATTCTCTACGTGCGTTTGTTCACCCGAGGCCGCTTACAGGCTTTCAGATTTTTAATCTCGCCCAAGAGCACCTACCTCCAAATCAATTATACGCCGCCTTAGTGTGTCTTAACGTGTTAGTATGCCTATGTGAGCGTGTCAGTATGCACGTGTGCTTTGGTGTTTCATTCTGCCATTGAATCAGATGTTCTGGCTTGAAGTCGGGGCTGAGTAGTCAAGGGTGGAGGAGGATGGAGAAGAGGGCAACGACATGCTGAAAGTCCAAATGTGGCAGTGTAGGCTGCGTCATGAAAATGTTAGTGGCGTAGGATGATATTCTAGCACTGGCTTGAAATGTTTTGGAGGGAATGAAATATTTGTTTCCAGAGAAGCAGGTAAATGTCACCCAACACATCCTGTTCCTCTTGGATTAATTTCCTGTTTTCTCTTTTTTTTTTTTGCATGTCTACATAACATCTTGCACCTTTGTATGGTTACGTATCTGCATTTTGTTTGAATACGTGTGCTTTATGTATGCCAGGTTGTCTGCTTATTAACCTCACAATGAAGCCCTTTGACAAGTCATTTGTTAGTTCATTAGTTAATTAAGTTGATCGGAAACAGCAGCTTCACGTTAGTGTAAATGTGGAAAACTAACCATTCTGAAAATATATGCAGTACTCTTGACAACATTTGGAGATATGTAGCATCATCTTATATCAATTTGTGTTTAAAAAAAAAAAAAAAAAAAAAAAATTCACTGAAGACAAAAATAGAGCTGGGGTGCAGCCCATCAGGCACAAGAAGAGTTTCTAAATCAATCAGGAAACAATTTAAAATGCTGAAACATCTGTGCTTTTTAGTCACCTCTGCTGAACATGGAAACTGCAAAGCCAGAATCAAACTATAAACTGGTTTTATACCCACCCATCCAGGTGGTAAATACATTTACTCAAATTCTGTGCTTAAGGGCAGTATTTACTTCCGCATTTTCATTTAATACTTTATCTTTTCAGAAGGAAATATTGTACTACTGCTAATTTTTACTTTTTGGATTAAGATTTGCATCTTGGTCAATAAACTACCCAGAGTAGAGCATACAAATACAATTAAATATAATTATGTTAAAGTGACAAAGCCATATAGTGTCATTAAGACTCTTGTCCTTTGTAAGCAAAGAAGTAAGATGAGTCCTCAGAGTGAGGAAGATGTGGGGGTTGGATGGGTCAACAGATCACAGGACTGTAACGTAGGACTGGGCGATATGGACCAAAAGTCATATCCCGATATATTATGGCTGGGTGGCGATACACGATCTATATCCTGATATTTTCTATGAAGTGGGTTGAATATGTATTTTTAAGTCAAAGCTACATGTGAAATAAGCAGAGCACTATTATTAACACAGTGTGATCAAAATAAAATACAGAGGCAGGGTTTCCTTTCTTGATTGAAAACATACCGCATCCAAAAGATCTAAATGAAAAATGATATGAAATAGACTAAATTAAAAAGAAACTTTCTCCGAGATGCTGCGCCAGTTGTTTTCAACATCAAACAGACTGCCGTGTTGCAGGACGTGTGTCGTCTCATTTCCGGTTTAGGGCACAGCTGTGTTATTGCTCCCTCAACCCAGTGAATTTGCTCTATTCTTCATCACTGCGGTTCATCACCTGCTGTAGATTTAAAAGTACGTTAGTTCTGCTCACACACTCACAGCTGTTTACAAGCTCTCCGGATCCGTCAGCTACTTCACCATAGCAGTTAGCGGTGGCTTCTCTTCCTCTCACTGTCCGGCTCTGCTGCTCAGTGTGTCTTGTGTTCAGTTGTTCCTCTGCCTCAAGGAGTAACAATCCAACATGTAACTAATGGAGTTCGGTTGCTGTGATGAAGGAGAGTCTCAAGGAATTGGAAGCGCTACTCGGCATCATAAAAATAACCCGATCGTTAACTTCTACAGCTCTGAGAGGACAGATGTTGGCCCCTTCTCTCTGCCGACATCTATTAGCATTTCCCATCATGCCTCAGTTCTTCCTTTGTAACTTTTGAGAGTAAAGCAACTAAATAAACTAGTCTGAACGACAGGTAGAAATGATATTTACTTTTGATAAGATATGGCGTTTTGGAACATTTCAATGAAGACAAATAATGATACATAAAATGGGCTGTGACTCAAAGCCATAGATGTAAGAGAAAGGAGCAGACATAGAAACCTATCACACGACATATTCAAGCGTGGAAAAGAAGGAAGCCAGTGCAAAACTCGATACAAATTATATTGCTATTTTCCATATCTTTGAAAAAAAATAAAATGATATATCGTCAAAACTCGATATATCACCCAGCCCTACTGTAACACCAGAAGCTGTTGAGGCTTCCCATGTATTTTAATCATGACTGCAATTTTTCCATAATCCATAAAAGACGTCATTATTTTAATCATGGTACAAAGTTTAACCAAATCCCTTTCAAATAGCTTTTGTTGTTCGGTGTTTGTAGTTATGGACGCTTATTTTTTGACCAAATACTTTGATACCAATATCAACAAATATTTAACATCAATGACATTTTTGAAAAACAATAATAATAAGGGATATCATGACTGAGTGTGTAAAGGAACATAATAGAACAGCTACAACAGTCTGCTAACTTTATTGAATGACATCCCTTTACTGTGATGTTGCCTTTTAAACCAGGAAAAGACAACACTTGTACAATAACACAATATTACGATGATATCTAGTCTCATGATATAGATTTGATGCTGATGTATTGCAATTTTAACCCAAACCACGATCATGTTAGTTTTGTGCCTTCACCTTATCAAACCTCAACCAGAACATTGGGACCCGCGTTGGTGTTAAATTTGAAGGACTGTGTTTATATATCGGAAGCGTTGCCACGTCACCATGCACACATCCAGCCAGTTCAGGGTGTGTCATCTGACTATTTCTATCATCTGGACTGCCGTGTTCTTCAGTGCAGAAGTGGAAAGTACTTTTATTCAAGAGCACCTTTCAGCAGATGACTCAGTAACTACTTTCATTTTTTTTTGGTAAGACTGCGCACTTTTATATCTGCAGCACAATACAGACAAGTTTGCACGTGTTATGTCCTTAATGTGATCGTCCATTACATAAACACAACGATATGTGCAAGTATTTTCTCCCCTTTGCTCGTCCATTAGGGGTTTACACTGCGGCCTATGCCTTTTTCTCTGATCCATTCCTTTCTGTGAGCATGTATGACACATGATGGTGAGAGTGGCTCCTACTGGGCCTTGTAGCAGCGTATTGATTGCGGTGGTGGATGATGATGATGATGATGATGATGGTGGGATGAGGTGGCTCGCCTCAGGCAGTAGTAATCAGAGATGTCCTGCAAGCCCCCTGCTTTACCCTCCTTTGATCAGGGGACCCAGATGGATCTTAACATTAGTGATGTGTGTGTGCGTGTGTGTGTGTGGGTTTGTGTTGTGGATGGATGGAGAGGTGGGGAGTGATCACAGAGTGGTACACACCACTAGCTCAAGGCAAGAAGCTCACTTTGAAGGAGATAATTCACACAGGCTCGGTGCTCCACCATCTGACTGACAGAAAACAGAGGAAAACACAGCAGCCGCGATACAACATGAGAGGAGACTGGGACTCTGCTCGTTGCCCTTTTTTTTTTTTTACATTTTTTTTTTTGTTATCCCCTTCCTCCCTCAGTGTCTTCAGTCCCTTCCTGCATCACTTCATCTTCTGTTTGACTGAAGAGATAATTCTGTCTAGACTGCTCTCATTTGACATCGTCTGTGACATTTGAGATCATTTGCAGATGGATTTTCTTAGTATATTGCTGTGAGGATGGCAGACAGAAACAAAAGGAGAAAATCAGTTCAGTTATGTCTTTGAGCTTTCATTTCATATTTCAAAGTTATCATGAAATTGGCTGTCAGATAAGTTTTAGAGAAAAGGTGAAGAGGCATACGTGGTGTAAGGATTTTTATGCTATTGGATGAACACTATCTCGAAATACTTAAATCCATGTTTTACTGGATGTTATTACTTCACCCAATAATATACTACTGGTTGATTTTCACTATTTTCCATAGACTCTATATCAAAATCAGACCCCAACCAATACTGTAATTTTGAAGCCAATACCAATATTATAGAGAATAATATTCCGTTTTCGATCTATCAACAATCTACATTGTACATACAGTCCATATAAATAAACATTCTTTGCAATTATCCCTCAAATGTGGTTATGAAACACTTTTGACATTTGTGACAGAGATATGTAATGGAGCTAGGATATTTTAATGTTTATCATTCACACTGACACGAGTGCACTAGGATTTTTTTAATTTTTTTTTATAAATGACTCTAAAGAAAAATACAAATATAAGTTCTGATTTACCCCTAGAAGCTTTTTCTGTATTATGTTCTACAAAACAAGTTATCATAGTAGCGGTTATTGGCCACTGATATTGATATATGTGGGAAAGGTAAAAGCCAATATACTGGTCAGGCTGTAATAGAAATAAACATAGCTTCCGCATCTGAAAAGTAAAGCAAATGCAGAAGTGACTCAAGGTGCAAAACCACTGAAGGCCACCAGGGGCTCCAGAAAACATCTGACTCATAGACTCCCAGTCAAAAAGTGTCACCTTCTCTCATGACAGACAAAATCAAGCATACATTTTATCTACAAGTCATTATGGTGTGATTAGATTATGTTACTCCCAATCAGTGTTTTGGTGGTCTGTCTGAACATGATTCCATAATCATATTAGAAATTAGACCTTAAAGAGAGGTATATTTGGGCGCGTGTCTGGTTTGACGGGCATGCCAGAGCTGCATTCGGGTCACAGCAAATAAAAATCACAATTACCCAAGTGAACTCACTGTATTTCTTCAGGCATAAAGTATTTTTGAGGCTGTATCAAATGATTAGTATTGAACCACCTCACAAATTGCTCGCAGTGGAAGCATTACAACCGGCTTTTGTGCTGCTTTCAATCTCAAAACATTTTAGCCGGTGAAATGACACATGCCAGAGTACACTTCTAGCTTTTACTTTCTCTCTGTTTATGACATCTGAGCAATAGTTGATATAAAACAGAGGAATCAGGGCTTAATAAGGCTCGTTATAATTGATACCGAACAGTTAAAAAAAGGCCTTGAACGGCCCCGATATAAATCTTTGAGTTTGGCTTGAGACATTCCTTATAAAAACAATTGGTATGAATTAAGTCTTAATACAACGTAACATAAATTATGTGATTATATTATTCATTTAACAAATGAATAAAGTCATTACTCATTTTTAGGATTCATTTTAGATGAGAAACACCCAAAGCTACAGTTTCTTTAGTTCTTTTAGGATCTGAGGAAAACTGGGATTTTGAGGATGGTGGCTCTGGAACAAGATCACTTTTCATCTTGATTGTGAGAACATGCAAGTGGAACTCTTATGTTGATGAAACTGAAATATTTTTTTTTCCTCATCTCTCCTGTACAACTTTGTCTCTTCAAAGAGAAATATCACCCCCCTGATAGAAAGATGTTTAATTATTTTTCTCATTATACTTAGCAGTTAGTACTTTACATATTTTTAGAAAAATGCTCTGAGTTTGCTTGAGGCCGCTTTAAATATATAACAAGACATTGTTGGGTGCTGCTTTTTAGTGTAGATGATTAACCATGTTGACATGGCTCAAGCTTAAGGCTCCATTACAAAGTTTTGTATTTAATTGAATGTATTTTTTTGTCATTCCTCTCAGGTAGCTCATTATTCCCATTAGATGTTCCCACACACAGTATTGTTTGCCTCAGAGTGGTGATAGCCAGCCTTGTTTTACAGGATGCTTTGAATACTGAGCTAAATTACAGAGGGGGAGTGAAATCCAGAGAGATTTTTTTTGTGTGTGTGTGTGAAATGAATCCTTGCCACCTGGCCCAATCTCTCTGCCCTCACCATCTTCCCTTTGACCTCTTCCATCCTCCGTATCACCGCCTCTTTCACGCCTCCTTTAACTCGCTTCCTGCTTCTCATCCATTTCGTCAAATATAGGAGTGAGGCCGCCTCCTCACGAGGAATGCTCTGTCCTCTGTTCATTTTGTCACTGCTCGAAGCCATTTTTCTCACACCATTTCACACGCAAGTGTTTGTCGTCTTTTTGTCTTTCTCCTGGGCAGAAGATGAGGGCCAGGGGTCATTAGACAGGCAGCCATCGAGTACTAAAGAAGAGACATGCACGACTCGGCTCAGCACTGTTTGTTTCGTACGCTGTCGTTTTATCCTCCCGTCCTTGGCTGCATGACCTGGCAGCCTCCCATGCCAGTGTTAGACGATCCTCCACCCTTTTCCTTTGCAATCTGCCTTTCTCTATCTAGTGGCTCTTGAGATGAAGGAATAATGAGCAGGATCACTGGGCAGGTGTGTGTGGGCACCGAAGTGCATTCATTCACTCCCAACATCAAGGCTATGAGCAACAATCGCAAGTCTACTTTTCCTCTTTACATATGCACGTTCTGAATAGTCATGGCGGAAATTACAGTGAAACCCACTTCTTTTGTGGTAATTAGTCATAAAATGGGATACAGTGCACGTGTTCTGCCAGCATGTTGCAGGGATTCTTGCAGCAACATCAACCTGGTGAAATTGAGCAAGGAAAAGGGGAGTATATTAGTTCCATGATTGAGATGAGAAAGGCAAACGCGCCTCTGGGAAGTTGATTGATTGAGCGGAGAGTGTAATATCCTTTGTGATTACATACGTGTGTATTTGTGTGGTAACGGAGAGGAGATATGTGAGCAAGAGAGAGAGCCCTATGAAGAGGCCCAGCTGTTTCCAGTATTATAAGTTTGAAGGATATGGGGGTCACCGAGTTTCTGCCTGAGCAGAGACAGCTTTTCATTATATGGCAAGTGGGAGGTGAGGCCCGATCATCTCGCACTCTCTCACACACGCACATGCACAGACCCGCTCGCACACACACCGAGATGTAGGCAGAATCCACCGTGAGGCTCCCAGCTTTTATTCCCTCATTACATTTAATCAGCAGGCAAACATAACTAATGGTTATTTTAAACACTGAAGAGCTTCGATGACTGATCAATCCTTTGTTTGTTTATCTTAAGGATGGATGGGACATGATTTTTTTGAATAGTCTAATAGTCGTTATAATGAAAACAAATCAATTTGTATATGCGGCTATTGTTCTTCCTTATAACAGGATCTGGGTTTGAATCCGGGCCCGGGCCTTTCTGTGTGGAGTTTGCATGTTCTCCCTGTGCCTCCCTGTGGGTTCTCTCCGGGTACTCCGGCTTCCTCCCACCATCCAAAAACATGCACCTCAAGTTAATTGGTGGTTCTAGAAATTACCCTTAGGTGTGAATGAGAGCGTGAATGGTCTTTGTTTCCATCTGTCTCTATGTGTTGGCCATGTGATGGACTGGCGACCTGTCCAGGGTGAACCCTGCCTTTTTGTCCAAAGTGAGCTCAGATAGGCTCCAGCCCCCCTGTGACCCTGTTCAGGATAAAGCGGGTATAGATGATGGATGGATGGATGGATGGATGGATGGTTCTTCCTTATTTCCCTTGTTTTTACCGGTGCCTGGTTGTAATGTGTTACTATCGTCAGGTGGTGGCGGTAATGCGCCTAAAAGCTGCCAGCCGTCATCAAAGAAAATAAGGAGAAGAACTTGTTGCTAACAGTCTCCGGAGCTTTGCAGGTGAAACTGCACTGTGAGATTAGATGCAACGGTGCGAGCAGCAGAAACATGCAAAGATGACTACAGCTGTCAGAAAGTTCTGAGGAACTCCTTCAAACATAAATATAAGTATTCAATTAAAAATCCAATACTTCCGAGCAAATTTCGAATACTATATTTGCTTGAAATGCCCATCCCTAGTTTATCTGTGTTAACAGTAATTGGATCAGCCCACGTGCGTATTTTACAGTTGACCAAATTACCTTGGATCAAAAACATTTACTATCACATGTCTACTGCAGTCGTTAACATTTAAACATTGACTGTGTTAGAGTGGTGTACCTGGAGCGACAGGGAGAATAATTCTCTGTGTTTAAAGAAGATAAAGAAGAAGCGTAAGCATAACGAATGAATTAAACAGTGGATTTCTGTGCTTTATGCGAGTTCAGCTGGTGACTTCTCAACAGCAAATGCAGTGTGTTGTCTTTCACCAGTGTGTGAGGGTCCTAACTGCTACTGTATCAGATTGTCGGTAGGCCTGTGAAACCGCAGCCATTTAGCATAATCCCTGGAGTCATTTCCATCTATTCACAGAAAACGCCACCTTTCCATCACTATTATCACGTTCCTTCGTGGGAGGTGTCATCTCGTTGTGCTCCCTTCTCCAACTGAGGTTCAATAGCATGTAAGTGGATAATTAGCTCCACCAGCTGTTTGTCTCAAGGCATTTAGCTTCTAATATTTGACCGATTGCATTACAATGGGCATCTATTGACATTAACATCATGGATTTAGTTGCAAGCCAAACACTACAGCCAGTAAATGGCTTTTTTTTTCCACAAGGTGTATGTGTATTATCAAACTATGATGAGGCTAAATCATCAGTCGTGACACAAAATTGCAGAATCATTAACTTCTAAAATCACTTCTTAAAACCCATTTGTAGCAGGTCTGAGCTACCGTGGGGGTTCCTTGGAGACAGATGACGCGCTCAGTCAGACGTTCGGGTGTAAAATGCCTTTAGTTGCCCGGCCCACACAACAATGTCTCTGTGCAACCGTGTCCCTCTTGCCTCCTTCTCCCTGCTCCCCTTTATAGGGGAGAGCTCATCAGTTCACCTCCAGCTCAGCTGTGCTCATCAGTTTATATTCGGCTCAGCTGTGCTCATAACACCTTCCCGGCACCGTTCCCTGAACCACTCCTCCCACTCTCTACCCCCTGCAGCTTGAGCGAACCGCACCATTTTTATAGAATTGCTTTTAAGTGATGTCGTCCTTTTATGTCCTATTATGCAGTTCTTTTGTTCCCCCTGTTTTTGTTTTGTTTATTTTATTAATTAATTAATTTGTTTGTTTTCTATTCCATTTGCTGGTTTTGGTTATTTGTTTGGTTTTCTTGTATTCATTGCCTTTATGGTATGGTCTTTTTTGCCTCCTGTTTTCTTAAATGTTTACCGGTATTGATGTTCTGTATGACTATGCTTTGCTTCTCTGTAGAGCACTTTGTAAACTCTGTTTGTTTTTAAAGGTGCTATATAAATAAAGTTATTATTATTATTATATAAAATGAACAGAAAAAGTCAATCAAATCATTAATTGCAATTATTTGCATGACACTTAATCAATTCATCGTCATATAAAATGTAATGATTTACATAGCCCTCACTTTTGGGTCCCAACTTTGTCCTGCACTATATTAGTTCTTTGGAAATCTGGAGACAAACTTTTTAAATGAGGTGATGTTATTTTGGTGTGTTCCAAGCTTAAAAGCCTTTCCTCTTACAACAATAAAAGTTACAAATTAAAAGTTATGAATAATGAAGCATACTGCATATTTAATCTCCGTCTTGTTTGTCCAACTATGTAAGCTCTGCAGAAGGGTTGTGTTGGAAAGAAGTAAGGCTTATCTCGACACAAGGACAAGAACACTGCTGTTTATTTTGATATCTTCCACATAGATAATCAACTAGTGAGCATGCTGACTTTTTCTTTGGGACAAGTAGCCTTAGCTGCAGTCTTTCAGCACAATATTGTATGTAACCATGAAGTCCATAATCAAGACATCTTGCTTACTTTAAAAAATAAAAAACAACAACCTTAATTTGCTCGTTAGCAACATCTGTCAACAGTCGGAACATTGATAGAAAATAGAAGTCTGCTGTTTTTAGCCTTTCTCTGAAATCATGGACTCAAACATTAGTTACAAATCTGCTGCTGTTATCATTGTTTGTGAGAACACACAGCATCACGATAACTATAGATATTAAGGCTTAGCCAACTGGTAATGTGAAATTATTGTTTCTCAAATGACTAATGGGTTCTAGAAGGCTTTTGGTTCTTTTGTTGGAGCCATTCACAGGAAATTATAGTATCTTTGAATGCCAAAAAACAAAGACACAAAGTGTAAATGGCAGAAAGTGGAATTAGAAAAGGGAGGAAGATGGAAAGAGACACCCTCCCTGGAGTTGTTGGGCCTGTAGAGAACTATTAGTTGGAGTTAATCGCCTGCACAAACACTTTACTTTCCAACTTGATTTTAAAGAAGTCAAAGAAAGAGACATATGATCAAGATTGGGGTTACATCTTGATCTTATAAATAGTGATTCCAGTGTTCTTACCTCGACAGTTGTGTGTCCAGTGTGTCAGGACAGATTACAGAAATATTTACTGAGTAGCCTTAATTTACATAAAAATGTATCCCTGCGTGAACTTTATACCCACTGAAAGTTCCCCAAAATCATCACATCAATAGTTTTTCAAATTTTTCACGTGTGGCGTTTTGGTCACTTTCACTAAAGGAAATAAATGGATGAGACGCAGCTTCTTGTTTACTTTTTACAGTGTCAGTCACATATAATTAGTTGTTGTTATTCTGACAGCAGATACAAAGATACGTAGCAAATGTAAAAATCTAGTCTGAGTGACCCTTCAAATTTTAAATTACTTTTTCCACATTTCTGTATGTTTGAAGGGCATAAAAAGTGTGCACACGTTGTTCATGTGGACCGGCTTTGTGTGGTGCTTCAACGCACGGCGTCTGTCCTGTGTGTGTGTGTGTGTGTGTGTGTGTGTGTGTGTGTGTGTGTGTGTGTGTGTGTGTGTGTGTTTGTGTGTGTGTGTGTGGTTGAAGAGCTAAGTCGGGCGCTGTGATTGTGATCCACCGTGTTGTTGTTGAGCGGAGGAGACAGGTCTGTGCCTGCGGTGTCAAGGGCTAGATGGATGTCAGCAGCGCGGGTTAAAATGTGTTTCTGCCTGCTGTCCTTGGGTGATTTTCACATCGCAGTGAGCCGAGCACACAGTCCTGGCCAGGGGGCACCATTACCGCTGCCGCGTGCAGGAGAGTACCTGGATATGATCCACAGAAGGAGGGCTACGGACACAACACACGTGTCCTCTCTCTTTGTCGTGTTTCCGGCGTACTTTGATCCTACAATGTTGGTACAGGTTGTCGCCTGTTTCCTATTTAAATATTCTTTATATGTTAACTCAGTGAGCAAAGCATCTCACACACACACACACACACACACACACACACACACACACACACACACACACACACACACACACACACACACACACACACACACACACACACACACACACACACACACACACACACACACACACACACACACGGAGGGCTCTTGTGTTTCCTCATTTTACATTCAGAGAACGAAAAGCCCTGAAGGCACTGGATGCAGTAATTGATGCATCTCATAGGACGCTCTAAATTTGTCGTGCTTTTTTGCCGAGTGCAGATGGAGGATTTTAAGCATCAGCCTTGACACCTGTTTTTCATTACTGCAGTGCTCATGCAATCACATCCAAGATCTGGATAAACAGCATTCCATGTCTTTTGCAGGCTAGCTTATTTGGACTGATGATATTTCTTACTCGTGTGTATTCAGAGACTGACTCGTAACACTGCTAAAGATAACCATAATAATCTATAATGGCTTAAAAAAGGTTGTGTTTCAGTGTTGATTCTGTTGCTCAGAGTCCGTATAAAGCCCCTACAACTCCTTGTCCTCACAGAGTGGTGGCGAAATCATTGTGAAATTGTGCATATACGAGCATGCAAATGTCCCTGCCACATATTTACCCACAGATGCTTTGCGAAATATCAAAAATTAACCTGTTAATAGCAGAGTAATGTTCCTGTCATCATCATTTCGGCAAAATGTCACAGACAGTGGCTGATGAAGGGAAAAACCCTGAAGCAGTTTCAGTGACTGTGAAATTGAAACTGCAGAATAAGAAAACTAGAGCAATGGAAAGACAGTCTGAAGGTCTGGGACTTGGTATTGGAAACAAAGGAGAAGAGAGGAGTGGTGGTGGGTCACTGGTGCAGTTAATCATGTAAGTTTGGGGACAGAGAAGAAATGAAGAAATAAAGAAGTGGTGGACTGCCTTTTAACCAGGAGGGCAGGAAGCACATTAGTGCACACAGGTGCAGTACAGCAACTCCTGCAGCAGGAGAAGGCACCTCTGAGCTTTTACCAAAGATTACAGCCTCCATGCTTATCGATAGTGTGAGGGAACGGTTACAAACTGCAAGGTAACACTTATCAAAATGCTGCAAGCATGCTGAATAAGCAGGTTTTCAGTTTGTCAAATCTCAAAAGGTTCCTAAAGATATGTGCTAAAAGTTGAGTGGCAGTTGTTGTCTAATTTTGGTTTAAATACATTACCATCATATCACAGCAAAAATAAACTAAAGGCAAAATCAATTACCTGTTCATTATTTCTTCATGATCGATTATTGCTCGCTATGGTAAAATTTTCTTGCTCTATCACCTGCTTAAAATCCCTCTCCTAACATTGACTGAACCCTTAATTACATATTTAAAAAACCTGGTCCAAGAAAAAAAATCCTTTAAATTGGTTTAAATGTAACTCGAAACCTTCGCCTTCATTCGCAATTGAGCGATTTACGTTGTTCAACGCATGAACCTGATGATGTCAGTCCTGGCCTCCAGGAGATAAACATCATGGCGTTACTGATGATCACCTTTACACCACAGATGTGACCAAAAAAACAAAGGTGCAGCATCTTGTACATGTGTGAGCAAATATAATCACACCACTTCCTTTCTGAGTGTTGAAACGCGTCATAATTCCAACAGTGCTATTTCCTGGTGCGATATTATGTGCGTCACCATGCTTCAAATGTTGCCAGTGCGTATTATTCAACACATCATAGCAATAAATAAAAACAGTGGCTGTACATATACACGTGTAGAAGCACACAGAAATCATCAACAGGATAGATTTTCTCTGTCCAGTAGAGGAATCATCTGTTTGTGGGGTATAATTTTAATTAAGGCTCCAGTGCAGATTGTCATAGATAATTTTATACAGTGCCAACTTTAGTTAATCACATTTAGAGACAAAAAGAGAAACTGAATAACAACTGGTATGTTTGTGTCCCTTTGTGCTGAAATCCATTTGCACTAAAGCCTTAATTGTCTCATGCAGTGGGAAATAGTTTTGCCCCACAGAGGTGCTTGTCTGACTCGAGGTTTACTCAGTCACACAGAGTGAGAACAGCAGAAACTGAAATCTCATTTTTGTTAGTGTTTTTATACAACATTAAAACAGTGGAAAACACTGCAGCGCTTGACAAAGAGGACCACGTTAACTCCAGCTCTTGAGGAGTGTCAGGTCTTTGTTTAAAAGTCTGCTCCACATGTTCCAGCGGTCAGCGGGCAGCACACTGCTCTCTGCAGCCTTAAGCTGGGGATAAAACATCAAGGCAGGGACTCCAGGAAAGATTAATAATCCTCCATAAAAAATAATAGCATGGCCGACTTGTCGAGGCCGGACACCCCCGGAGGCAGGTGCAGACAGGGAAGATCAGGACTAAAGTGAAGTCCACCCTGGACAACACTTCCCTAACTGTCTTTGCTGTGAGGATGTGGGAAGTGCTTTAGGTTCCTCTGTGTGTCACAGCCGTTACACCGCTCAATGCTTCATGTTGAAACGGCCACAGTCTTAGCCTACTGGGGGGCGGATTGACAGGACCGGACTCCGCTGGAGTGCTGTTATGGTCTCTATCAACACCTTCTGCAGGATATTACATATTATCTGCTCATGAGTTATCGCTGGTGAAATGTTTCCTGTTTCTAGCATGAAGCAGCTGATAGCAAGCATTTTTTTATACTCATGCTGTGCTGCTACTTGCATTAGTCCGTTATTTAGATTGCATACATGTGCAGTGTTCTGTACCCTTTTAAAGATGCATGGCATATTTGCACACACTTTTACATTCCTATATTCTGGATGTACCAAAATGTGTTCAACTTTCACACTCGTCTCTGTCTTTTTGTAATTTAAAGAATTCATTACATGTTGTGACAAACGGTGTGGTTGGGATTTAACTCAGAGCTATAGCTCTGAGTTAAATCTCAGATACCCAGTGTTGTGGAAATGATGTAGTTCCAGTGAGAAATGAACAGATAAACAATGATACCATAAACTGTCTTTTGTCATTTTAATAAAACAAGATAATATAAGAATATCAATAAGAATGATCAAAGGATTACATTAAAAATATGAAAGAATCAATATATTTCAGCTGAAAGGTCAGACTCATGCACACAGTCTGACCCCACATACAGATACAGTCACACATTTGTAACCGAAAACAGGTCGTCAAAACATGAAACAGGGAGATCTTCTACACAGCTAAACAAGCTTCTCACACAAAAGAAATGTGCTTCAGGTCTGCTGGAAAGTTACAGAAAATCATTGTAGCACACAGGTTATGATATATATATAAGGTAATGATTCATTTTGCTGTTACACCCAGCATTGCTGGGGGCAGTTAGTTAAAATTGCATGATGTAGTGATTTAAATGTTTCCGTTTGGTCTGAAAGAATTAGAATCCAGCATTTTTCTGCCTTTGTGGTTCAAAGGAAGTCATTAGGCCTCATCAAATGTATGTTCACTGATAGGTCTTACGTTGCTTGCTTTTCTGTGGCATCATTTTCAAACTGAAATCAGAGGTTTAAAGGATGCATTTCAAGCGAAAATATGTTAACACCGACTGACTGTAATCACTGCTTAAGTAATTAGATATGATGATGGTTGATTTGTAATCCCACAAAGCTGTTGTTCACTGATGGATCTGTACAGGTTATTTACCAAACCATGGACAATGCTGTAATGGCGCTTTTATAAAAGTATAAATATCAGTAAAGTTTATTTTTCTGTTTAAAAGACAGATATTTCACACAGCCTTACTCTACTGTCAGTCTCCACCAGAAAAATTTGCAGGATTTGGCTCAAAGAAGGATTCAAAAAAAGTATGATTAAAAGTCCCAACTTGAAGTTTTTCCTTCCTATCTGCCACTTTTCTCTCATTTGGTCACTCTTCCATTCAGTCTAGGAAGACACATATCGTGATGCAACCAAAAGTAAAAACAAAGACAGTTTTGAGACTGTTTAAGGTGGTGTGGTTGAAGGATAATGAGACTACAAAAGTATAAACTGGATAAAGCTAGTTTTGAATATTTCAACCTTTGTGATAAAAGTGAAAAAATATATGTATTTCACTCACAGTTCATGTTTTTCAGTCACTGTTGCAGCTTTTCACTCATTCACAGAACTTCAGTCAATTAAAACTTGATGATCTTCGCTTCTTTCTCCTTGTGCAGTGTTAAGTACTTCCATGTCTCTTAAATTTCCACTCTTACATAAGTACTTGAATATACATAGACTTGTGTAAAAGACTATTAAATTGAAGTGGGAGGTTATTTTATTAAACAGCTTTTCTGAGAAATGTTTTGTTCATGTCAAGTGGATCAGCTGTTAGAATTTTTTTTAGATCATATGTCAGCTAGGGACTGAAAGTCTTCCCTGCAGCTTTCCAATTCATTTAAATGCTTGATTTGGAATCTGACTGGATGTAAACACAGAAATTAGCCCCACTCTGCTAACGGAATTAGGGCTCTCCACTGGGGACAACTCGCCGGCTCATCATGCTCACCGGTTTCCATGCTGAGCTGCAGTAATGGGATTGTAGATCTTGTCTCCCATGTCTCACATTTGACGGACTTTATTGATGGTCTGGAAAGAACAAATGATTACCAGTAACTCATTGGAAGTAGATGTGCACTGTTGAATACCATGTGAGTATTTTATGAGGACAGACTTAAAAAAAATACTTTCTGTAACTGATAAATCCAGGTCCTTTCAAATGCTGCATGGCATTGTACTTGAAGATACAATCAGGTGCCACCATTCAAAGCACTCACATAAGAGTTGGGCATTACATCTTTGAATTAATTAAATGTTCTGCCCTTGAAGTGGTTACTTTTTTTTTTTTTTTTTTTTTCTGTTTACTGATTGCAATCTTGACCTTAGAGGATCACAAGTATATACTGTTGTGGAGATGTACAAACAACAAAAAAAGTGCCCTCATGCTCCCGTTGTCTCCAGAAAGTATAGTTCTACCCCTCACAACAGTGATTTATGAGCTGTGTACAGTTTTATTTTGTGTGTCTGCGTGTTTGTTTATGCATGAGTGAGTCATGGTGACGGGGTTGCTCGTGATGCAGGCGCTCTGGCACTATGACAGAATGAGGTCGCCCCACTGCAGAATGACACGCTCACCATGTTAGCCTCTCACACACACACACACACACACACACACACACACACACACACACACACACACACACACACACACACACACACACACACACACACACACACACACACACACACACACACACACACACCATATCCCTCAATAAGTCAGCTTGGATAATGGTGATGCCTTTAGCTGTGAAACACTGCCCTAATCAAAAACACCCATATAAACACAAAGGAGGAAGCGTGTCCACAAAACAGTGATGTGGTTATGCAGGAGTCCTAGCTGAGTCACAGCAACAACAACAACAAAAAAACATTCTCAAATGGGTATTTTTACTTCTTTATAACTGTTAGCAAATTATATGCAATGTCAGTTCTGTTCAGAATAAAAGACAGCGCAAAGATTGCCAGAAAGGTCCCATTTCTCACAAGATTTGGCACCCTGTGGCTTATGTTGCATCATGAGACTGATCAGAAGAAGTGGAAGTAGGCTTTGATTATTCACACTGGTTGGCTAAAACTCTGAGTTGAGTAACAGTTATACAATCGGCATTCACGTTCTACGGGTGGTGGTGGTGGTGTCATTTCTGGAACGATTACAACACACGGGCACAGTTAATGGAAAGGCACCTGGGAGGGTGGCCATGTGGGGGAGGGAGGAACAACAACAGCCTAAGATGAAAATAAAGCTTTTATTTCGTGAGCATCAGGCCTACATGAGGAACAGAGCAGAACTGAACTCCAGAGCATGACATTTCACAGGATATGGTTGGAAGTGTCAGTTATCAGTCATTAATTATTTCAGCAGAAGCCAACTCATTTCCATTTCAAAACTACTTTTGCGGATAAGATATTAAAAAAAACACAAACAAAGAGTGCATTTATTTGCTTCATTAGTGATATGTACAAGTGCCCCTGTGTGCTGATGAGATGAATATATTCCAGTAGATACATCTGTATAAAAGTCGGTTCGAACTTTCTCAATCTGCATTCTTGTCTTTGCTAGTGTGCTCTTGTGGACTTTTTGAAATGTCACCCGATTTGTGTCCTCATTTTAAATCCAGCATTTAGCTGAGTACCTTCCATATGACTGGAAATGGGAGCTGAATGTGTATCCCAGAATGCATTTTGCATAAAGCAATGGGGGTTTTGAGCCAGACTCACATTTGTAATTACATCTTTATAACGTCATGTAACTAAATTATGATTCTGACTTTTTTCTGCCGAGAAATGATCAATTTGGATTTATCAGTGTATCAGTACTTCTGGTCGACCTTTTAGACCACGGTATATTGTGACACAACAGCTGTACAGGTGTACTGAAGTGAGAGTAAAATGTATTTTAAAGAGTAATGACTAACGCACTGAGCAGTATTTCTTCATTGTCTTAAATGTATTATGTAACGAAAAAATTTCCCCTCGGGGATTAATAAAGTAACTACCTAACCTAACCTAACCTAACCTATTAACATGCCTGAAAACGTGTACGCTGGGCATGCCACCCAAAACCAGTGTTGCACTGTATTTGGTGAGTATTCAAATTCTTTGTCTTGCAGTGTTGGATTAGGTAAATTCGGTTTATGCTCGGGGTGTGAGATGGTTGGGGCAATAATCTGATGCAGGACACTCCAGCTACAGTTGCAAATGCTACTGTGTGTGTGCAATGTGAGAAAGCTGGACAGGTGTAGCAACAGGAAGTACTTGTGAAATTCACTCAATTAAAAAAAAAAAAAGAAAACGCCAGAATAAACAGTTCTTTACTGAGATTTAATGTAAATCTCTAATCTCTAATGCTTGTGCATTTAAAGTTAAGAGCTCTTGATTTGATTGCACTACAGTGTTTGCCAAGACACTGCTACTACTACTGGAAAGCAGCAGACAGTGGTACCCCACTTTACTGGTATCATTACCTGACTTCTCTACGAGTATTATAAGATGCTCTTCAAATTAAAAGTTTTGTAAAGTCACAGTTTACTTTCAATATTGGAAGTGTGTTCCTGATTTAGCTCTGACTGCTCAAGCTTCCTTTGGACTTCCTTGCCCTACAGTGTGCACTGGTGTGTGTGTGTGTATGTGTGTTTTATTATTTAATTGTGCTGCTCTGCTCTTTAGGCCTGGGTAGTGCTGTTATCAAAGGGCCTCAGAGATTGAGCCAAGTTCTGCTGAATAAAACATTTAGCAGCTGATCTTCTGCAAATACTGTAGCAAAAGGAAGAAAGAGGAGAACTTTTGTACTTTTTTGTGACTTCTATTTTCATTTGTGTAACTGTGTATGCGTATGTGTGTGTTTGTGTGTGGCGAAGTTAGAAGTTGCCCTCCGTTCGCTCTCTATCTCCGTTCCTGGCCTGTGTAGCCCTGCAGCTCTATAGAATGGAGTAGTGCCCTGATTATTTTTACTTGCAGCATCTCTGCACTTCTGCACACTGTCAGAGTAATGCATAGACCTTATCTTTGACAGATACCTCTCTGCATATGAACTTGGCCTTGGGCGAACTACAAAAGCATAGCAGTACAGATTCTGGCTGGGGGGTGTGGGGATTGAGGGGAGAGGAGAAGGAAAGGAAAGAGGAAGGGATTGGGTCACCGGAACAGTTGATAAGGCCAAAAACGGCTGAAAAATGTCCCTCATAATTTAATAACATTATTCTTTGCCCTTGTCCCTTGGGTTTTGCATTTCATTACAAAGATAGGATAGAGTATTGAATTGTAATATGTTGAACAGTTATGGGATGAATTTTAATACAACGATTGAGGATATTTTTAGAACTTTTAGATACTATTAAAAAGGGCAAAAAGACTCATGGTGCCCTGACGGAGCAGCAGGGATTATACATTGTTGTTGGCCGAATAGACAATAATTTGTTTTGTAGAACCACCACTTCTTCTGTGCAAATGAAGCTTAAGGCCAAACCAGGCATTGTGTGTAGTTTGATACTGCGGCACTTATATCATGTCTGCACAGGATGCATTTTAGCTTTGTTTTACAGTTTTCCACCAAACAGCCATCTGAAAGAACACGTGCATCTAATTTGTTGGAGTCTATTGTAATCTGAACAGCTGTCTGCACAGGTCGTGTAACAGCTTTCACTTTATACGCATAATTGTGACACGTCTTTTTAGGACCCAGGTTCCCCTTCTGCTACTCTCCCATTTTACTCAAGTTCTGTCACTGTGTGTGGACACTAAGTGATAGCGAAATGTGGGTGATCTACAAAACATGACCGTGTCTGAACACAACCATAGCAGCAGTGTTGAATCAGGATGTCATCCTGAAATCTGAAGCAATGATTTTACCATCCACCCAATTTAAAGTAAACACTAGATTGGCTCTTAAACAGTGCCTGTCTGTAAAACACCTTTTTCCAAATGACAAATTCCAACAACCCACAGTGTATAGACAGTAAATGAAGAACATAGTAAAGCTTCTTTTCCACTGCTGGTATCGGATCTACTCTTCTTGACTGTACTTGCCTCTGGTTCTACGTACTTATCTGGATTTAGTTTTCTACAGATAATAGCACCCGCCTCAATGTGGCGGCATCATTATAGCCAAACGGCGTGAAACTATCATGACATCCTCTTCAACGCGACACGCGTACACTCACTGGAACCTTTTGTCAGCAACCAATCAGAGGAACGTCTGCGCCTCCTCAGCTGACCACAGCGTGGTTTTGCTGGTTGGTATTAACTGAGTTGTCCAGTGAATTAAAACAATTGCAGCCTCTATAGTAGCTTAGTTACTGCAATATGTCCCGTATCACGCTTGCAGTGATTGCGGCGGTTCTCTCTAACCAATAAGTGGTCTGCAGTGTTTTCACGTCAACTTTTGATACCAAAAATAGTACCAGCTCTCTGGTCCTATTCAAAACTATTTTTGCAAGTCAAGCTGCGCCCTGTTCCGGCTTTGCAAAAGGAATTTAACTCATTAAACCAGGACCGAAACACGCACACAGAGGAAAAATCTTTCAATCAGGCTTGATATTGTTGCCGATGGTGTGAATCTTGATTAGTGCACAATATCAAACCACCTCAGGTACAGTATCCATTAATGCACATTCATGTGCACAGCCTTACTCTGAGACACAAATTGTGTCACACATGCACGCACACAGACACACTCATACTGCCAGGCCTAATCATGGTCCTCTGTGCCAACCGCTGCCCTAGGATACGGCCGCCACACTCCTCAGATATTTTAGATAATTGAACAAATTATGTATGCCTTGATGTCAGATTCTGGGATAAGTATGGCTCCTAGCATTAAGTACTTGGCCCTGTGTCTGTTATTAATTGTGAGAGTTGTTGTTTTGCCGTCCTGTTTTGCTGTTCAGACCTCATTAGTCACCAGGTTTGATGCCAGTCAGTCAACCAGCCAGAGGGGAAAAAAATACTAGTACAAGTTCATATTGGGAGTGTGTGTGTGTGTGTGTGTGTGTGTGTGTGTGTGTGTGTGTGTGTGTGTGTGTGTGTGTGTGTGTGTGTGTGTGTGTGTGTGTGTGTGTGTGTGTGTGTGTGTGTGTGTGTGTGTGTGTGTGTGTGTGTGTGTGTGTGTGAGTTGATTGGAAAGTTGGTGGTTTTGGTTTTGTTTTGTTTTTCAAGCAAATTCCTCTTTCCTGCTTACAAATTGCTTTGGGGTTTTTAGCACCTTTTTAGCCTTTGATATACAGATGAAAGGTCAACCAAACTTCAATATCTGCCATCAAGCACTAATTCACCACTTACTGGCAAAATAAACAGTTAAAACTCTGATCATGTATACATGACGCTATACTCACATTGACAACATGCTAATAAACAGCGGATGCTGTTCATGGGTTAGACCTTTAGCATGCTAACATCTGCCATTTAACACTAAACAAAGTGCAGCTGAGGCTGATGGGAATGTCTTTAGTTTTGCAGATAACTGGTTATAAAACAAAGTATCACAAAATAAAATCAGGAAGATTTCAGGGGTGACCAGTGACAGATGTGTTTATCCTCTGAGAACAATGGATTACTGTACAAAACAATGTGAGGACAACGAATTCCTGTACAAAAAAAATGTGTGCTAATCCTTCTAATAGATTTTGATGCATTTCTAAAGATATCTTAAACGTTTAACCTGCTCATGGTGTTGCATGGAAAAACAGAATCACAAAAGCTGTCAGGCCTCATTGTGCGGGGACAGCAAAGGTTTGTATTAAACTTAATGGACATCCAGTCAAAATCCTCGAAGCCTCTGTGTGGGCAGGCTTGTGCAAGAGAACCAACATGCTAACTCTAGCTTTACCAAAGATCGGACAGCATTTTTTTTTTGCAGTGCTATTGTGCAATGAACACTTCATTTAGCACTGCTGCTGACCGGTCTTAACATTTACAGGCATACCTGTAAACTTTCTGACCCGTCTAGCTTTAATCGGATGTTGGCAACCCTTCCCAACTGATATACTGGTGCTTTACTCTATGAAAGAAAACACAGAATGCAAAGCTAATGTATTAGATTGTATACAACTTTATTTAAGACAGTAAATAGTATGGAGGTCAGCGGAATGATATGCGATGAAGGTCTCCAAACAGAATCAAACCAGTGTTGTTGAGGCTCTACGCTTTGCTTTTCAACCATGAGGCCATCAACCAACAATCCAATAAAACGTAGGTGTTAATGACTTCTCGGATTACTGATCAACAGAGGCCTGTATATTGCAATTTCCCCCAACACACAATGTTTGCATCAAAATAATTGGCTTTTTAATGTTAAACACTGGCCATTGTTTCATATTCATGATTCCTCATACGCCTAAAAGATTTTGTCAGATGTTAATCAGGAACACAAAATAAGCAGCTGTAGTAATACAGTACAATGCTGAAAACTCAACACTCTGACACTCTGAAAAATACGTAATCATAAAATAGTAATGGGTGCCATTAGGTATGGCCACTGGATAAGAAATGTTTATTGAACTTTAAACATTCATAGAGAATCACAGGGGCACCTTGCAGGAACTGCATTATTTAAAACATCTAAGTGGCTGAGCAGAGGTCCAATAACTAGAGAACAAATGTGATGGCTATCCTTTCATCTTGGCATCTACGTCTAAGTTTAAAACAATGAATTACCTTGATTGCTGAGAAAGTGGACACAAGATTGGACTCGATCTATATGGTTAAATGCTAAATCATTACAGCTTTCAGGGGATTAAAACAAGCTTCAAATACAAATTACCAAAACAGAACGCATTAAGCACAATGATCGATTAGTGGGACCAACAATGTCACTGGTCTCTAAATAATTGTTTTGAAAACCGTTGGTTTGGGCTTTCCAAATGCTGCCAACTTTTTACTTACTTTTCTTCTACTTTTCAGCCAGCTCTTCTAGAACTGCAGCCAATTTAAGTATACAGTGCTCGAAGGATGGGAAAGCGGCCACTACGAGCTGACATACGCCAAGCAAATTTTAAATATTTTTGATTCAAGTTTTTTGATTTTTTTGTTTTTTTTGTTGTTGTTGTCTTTTTGTAAAATGTGCCAAGTAAGATGTTACCAATTGGAATAGGAGTATATGTTTTGGAGCGTTTGGTTGTAATTTAATTTCAGTTTTCGGCACCAGGAAAAAATATTTTGCCAGAAAATGCTGTCTTCAAAACATTAAGGTTGGGGTAGCCAAGTTCCTACCACAACCACAGCTGGCAGAACTGTCAATTCAGGCAAAGAATTCCCCAAGCAACCAATTCAGAAGAAACTGCCAATATCCAAAATTATAATTTAGTAAGAAGCCACTGAAAATCTTAACCTTGAAAGCAAAGAATGAAATGATGGCATATTGCAATACCAAATCATGGTTATCCTGAATTTTAAAAATACATTTGGCATTATTTTGTGGCACACAGTAAGCACACTGTAAAATCTTCTGGTCTCTTCACATGTAGTTGTCTTCCCACAGCACTATGCCTTTGGGACATATAACGTTGTCCCTCAAGATGCTGTGTAGCTCTGCTTGCTTTAAAATGTCTTTTGCCCACTTCCTCTGGCATGGATTTTCACACCAAGCCTTTTAGCTTTAAAATTGATTACAAAAATAGTCTGATTTTGACACCAATAAAAGAAAATTTAGCTGTGAATAATATGTCAGAAACTCACTGCTGCACTCTCTGGGGGATGAAA
The DNA here is from genome assembly GCF_029030835.1 of Brachyistius frenatus. Lineage (NCBI taxonomy): Eukaryota > Metazoa > Chordata > Actinopteri > Embiotocidae > Brachyistius > Brachyistius frenatus. The sequence continues at coordinate 10,250,093 of NW_027210601.1, forward strand.
CTTTCAATCAGATCTAGCCAGATCTCAGAAATTTATGTCGCAGCAGGTTTTTTTGTTTTTTTTTATCAACTGTCAAAGGCAAAACAAAATCGACCCACTCTGACATCTCTGATTGAGGTTTGTTTAGAAATGCACCTGCTCGACAGTTTTAACCCATGGAGAGTAGTGCAGAGACTGTTTGAGATTTAGTTTTGATTTAGCCTTTAAAAGGAAAATCAAGGCTTTGCTTGTACAGAAGCCAACATCTCGGAACAAGCCTTGAATATTGAGTAAACAAAACATTTTACACATTTACTCCAGAGACAAATAAAAAAACAACACAGATACAAAACTTTTCAATTTGCTTGTTCACCACTTTACCAGTTACAATCAGCACCCCGCAGGTACAGATAAGGGAAGCAACAAGAAAGGCTTTCAAACAGTGCAAATAGTTTTTCCAAAGGCTAAGTGTTAAATGCTTCAGGCCTGAAAGCCCTTTAAGGGTTCATGTAAGAACTCCATTGGGCATTACACCAAAGCTTTCAATCTTCACTCACGACCAACTCTGTAGATGCCATTAGATGATGGATTCCAATTTTCACTTTCAAGCCTTGCTGTTTTCGTGGCTTGTGTCCAGAGGGAAGTGTTTCTATTGCAAACAGTGGTTGGAATAGCACTTTTTTTTTATTTTTTTTTATCATTGTCCACATCGACAATTCGCAGTGACTGAGGGCATGGGCTGCTTCCTCGCAGACATTTTTATTACACAACCATAAAACAAGCATAAAAATATCAGCGCTCTGCAAGCGAATAGTTGTTTCCCCCTTTTATACCACGGCAATTACTCACCAACATGAAAGAGGCATATCATAAGCTGTGATGTATATTAATATCAGCGCCATGACCTTAGAACTAACCTTCGCCTTTCCGTAACAGTGTCCTTTGTCGTGCGTCAATAAGATATTAGGAATTACATACTATGCATATTAACATCAATTCAATGAGAGATAATTAGTTTTTCTCTGCGCATGCCCACATAATGCAAATCTCCCTATTCTCTTCTTTTCTATTTTGTGAAGACAGAGCGAGCGATCCCTGAGGAAAATCATAGGAGGCCTGAGGGCTGATTGGGCTATTCAATAGAAGCATTATTACAATCAGTCCATGGCCAGCAAAGCAGACAAATTACTGATATAGAGTCTCAAAGAGAAGGAGGGAATCAAAGAAAGGAAACCCAAGGAGATGCTATCAAAGTCTATCACAAATCCTTCCAGCACCATTGAGAACTTTTAATTTGTTCAAACTGTCATAGCTGACTACATTTTGAAACCTTTGTTTGTCATCAGAAGAACTGAAATGCTTTTGGACTCCTTATGATAGCAAATACATAAATGTGGGAAAGTAGTTTACTTTTTTTCTCCGGTCTGTTATTGACTCAATGGTGTATTATGGCAGCTAGTTTGGGTTATGTATACAGAGCTGGACTGTGCGTGTGTATGTGTGTGAATGGCATGGGGAAGAAGCGAGGGGAGAAATTGGACTGTCTGGCAGTATTATAGTAGCTATCAAACCCTGCTGCGGCAGCAGTGCTCATAATCAGAGCTGTGGAGACAAATTGACTGCTGAATAGATTGTGAGTTTTGCCTCAAGTCGAAATGCCCTGTCAAGACTGAATGGAATCCTAGCTGGAAGCTTGTGACATTGCATTTTTTTTTTCTTATGGAAATTATTCACTTATAATGGGGTGGCTGACCTTTGACATTGTAGGGATGTGTCATTCATTTACGCTAATGGCCTCGCCCTGAGTTAGAATATGTGCTCATAAACAGAGAGTGAGCAAGTGAGAGAGGAGATAGGACGAATTCATCACCTCATTTGACATTTACCACTGTAAAGGGGATATTGCTAATAATTCAAATTTGTTTTAACAATAAGAAACATAGCTCATGCGTTAACATGGAGAATTGAGATACAAGCCTATCCGACACTGTGAAATCACAGTGGTAGCAGCCTTAAGGGTGCTATGGTAATTAAATCACTCACCTGCATGCCAAATAAAGTAGCCACAAATGTTTATGCTAATGTACACAACATACAGCAAAAGGAGGTCTAATAAACCCTGACATCAGCTCGAACTGACAAAATGAACTCAGTGCTTAGAATTTGGTTCCCCATGCCATGTTATGTAAATCTAAATCAAAGAACATATTACTCAACCATGGGTTTTATCCAAATCACGTCAAAGGTTTTTACACTCCAATATGTTCAGTGGGTGGACTAAATTTGCTCCGACTAGCACTGTCACTCGTCCTCAAGTACCTGACCAAGTCAGTTAAATGGTCTGTCTTTTGATATTGAATTTGTCAGGTTAAAAAAAAAGATTATGTCAAAATTATAATTTTTCTGAGTGGCTCTAATTTCCCTGGACGACAGTGTTGGTTTTCTACCTTGGTGGGCAGCGCTGTTCAGACAGGGGAGACTACCTGCCACAGGACATTGTGGGTAATAACGCATTGGCATTGCACCAACTCAAAGTAGATCTGACAGCAAGGGCACACAGAGCCATTACTGCTTGTCTAGAGGATTTATGGGATATTTAGGAAAATGCGATGGGTGCTTATCGCTGCAAAATTATGTCCGTCAGAGAAACAGACCAGAACAAGCAAAAGAGTGGTGGATACTGAAAATCAACATTTCCTCATGAATACCAAAAGGGTCACACTTAACAGATCCCAGGTCTCAAATTAAGTGCTTTTCGGTGTTTAGCTTTTTCCAGTGTAGAATTACTCATGTGAAAGTATTATAAGTCACACAGTTTACACAACCACAGTTGTGAGAAACAATATTTCAATCTCTCTGTATGTCTTGTACACATGGTGAATTGACAACGAAGTTGACTTTGGTTGGAGATAATTCTCTGTCTTATTGGGACACAGCTGTCCTGCTTGACAATTCTTATAAAGTCAGTTGAAAACAAAGCCATCACCCGCAAAGTGACATGTTTCACACTGGATTTAGATGAGTAAAAAGACAAATAAACAGCTGAATTTGCTCAGTGGCATCACAGTCCTAAAAACGTCTACAAAAGCTGCAAAACATAAACAAGCATAAAGATCACAAGTACTGTTAAGTTGTCTATATTTACGCCACGAAAAGAGGAAAATGTGTTCATTTATAGTTAGGATTGTCTTCATCATCCTCTTTTTCATGATATTCTTGTAGATTTGACTATTTTACACTGGGCAAGTTTGGGCACATCTTGTCCAATTGACAGGATAAGATTGGCAATTGTTTACTTTTGTTATTTTCCACAAAAAGCAAAGCTAATTGTTTGTTTCTTTGTCTCTCAGTACTTTCTTACGTTCATTCCTCATGTCTTGCTGGTAGGCCTGAACCCTTTTGTGCTTCCTCTAGCTGTAGATCTTTAAAAGCAGGTCACAAACATTCCTTCATAAAATACATAAACTTGAACTGCAGTTTTTAGGAAAAGTTACTTAAACAGCAGTGAACAGCAGTAGATAATGTATTTGCTGAAACCTACTCTACCGCTACTACAACTCAAGAACTGTGCAGGCCAGTGACTGAAAATGAAATGTCTGCATTCTAGGTAAAAGCACAACATGTCACTGTGCAACAATCTGGCTTAACCATTGTGGCATTGTGAAAGCTATATCAAGCTCTGTCTATACATACTTATCAGTAGACCCAATGTATTCTTGATGATTATATGATTTGTCGACAATAAAAAAAATATTTGTTCACATATTAGTGTGGAAAAATAAACAGCGTGCCTTTTGAATGAGATCCATGGGAATGATTTCCTCTATAATATCTTGATGGACTCATTTTGTCAGGCGCAATATGCCCAATTTTAGACCCCATTTTGTTTTTCTATCCTTTAATGTCTTGGTGAGCACAAGGCATTTCTCCACTTTGAGTACACAATAAAATCACATTCTATTGCCAAGCTACTGCCTTCCAGTCTCCAAATGCATCCTTTCACCATTCCCTCGCCCTCTTCCCTCCTCACCACTGCGCTTCAATTTCTGTCCATATTTGATCCTCATCAGATGATTTCCACAGTCATTTTTAGCAAATATGAAAACATTATGATACAGGCAGATGCGGCAGGCGTCTAGCTATATGTTCTCCCCGGACATTTTGTCACCTTGTGCCAGCTCTCTGCACTAAAGATTTGCGTCCATGCTTCAGTGCTTCCTCAGTCCCTTAATCGCTGGCCCTTAGCGGGACCACTGAATGTCATTACCGGCTCCTCGGAGCCGCTGACAGACACATGCTGGGGACCAGGAATGACACGAGCCGCCCCCCCAAAAAAATCTCATTACCTCCAAGTCACATATCTGAGAGAATGAAACGGGATGTCCAGGCTCACACCATCTTCATTACATACCCCGCTGTGTCACTGAGAGGCCAAACTGTTTGAAGACAAATGGTCATCTCATTCTTCTTCTACTTGTCAGCCCCATTATTAAAGTTCACAAGCGCTTTACCCCCTGTGATCAGCTAACCTGCCCTCACTTGACAGAGTTTAAGAAGTATGTCGGCCTTTGGAGGAGGCCATTTTAGCACTTTATTGTATCACATTTTAACTGAACTCATGAGTTATCCTCAAGAAGTAAACCTTTTTTTTTTTTAATACAGCACAATCTGTTAGTCTGTGTACTTAAAATGAATTACAAGCTGATAGCAGCTGACCTGCTCCCTAAAATACAAAACCCATAATTTTGCAGATCCAGGCTGGTGTTGTTGGTAATTGTAGGTCGGGGACTGGGTCAGCACAGAGGTTGCATTCATCATTGGCTCCTATTTACTGTCATCGGTTCACAATCAGAGATTTCAGCAGTGTGTTGACCTGCTTCTATGCCGACAAGAAAGTTTTGCTCGATATCTACTGAAGGTTTTTCTTCTTCTTGAATGAATGAACATTGTATTGGATTATATCATTTTAACTTGGTTTATTTAGTTTTTCAGAAATAACTACTATGACTGTACAGTCATAGGTAAATATATCAGCAAAGTGTTTACATGTGGCAGTGCTCCGGCTGTTAAAGTAATAGATTCATATTTTGGGGAAATACACCTGTTTTATACTTGGCTGAAAAAAACAATACCATTCTCATGTCATTAACCTAGAATAGCTTAAAGGCGGGGAACTTGGGAAACAGCTAACTTGTTACCACTGCGCAACTTAATGTCTTCTTTGTTTAATCCATGCACAAAGATAAATGTGTATACACTAGGAGTTGCTCCCTGGAGTTAAGCTAATTGCTGGCTGGTTCTAGTTTAATGTGTAGTATACATATGCGGCAGAGGTTTTAGATCTTCTCATCTAACTCTCATAACTTACACTGTGTTTTTAGGGGCATGTTGTTTTCAATGTGTCACTCAAAAAGATTCCAAAAATGTAATTAACCCCACGGAATATAGAAAAAATAAAACTCTCCTCCGACTGTCAGCCGAAGACACAACGTTTGTTTCCTGTTGGTCATCAAAATGTAAGCTGGCCAACAGGAAACTCAAGAAAAGAAAAGAAAATTCTCAGTCATATCATCTGCTGCCGTCTTGATGCCCAGATTTGGTGCTGGATCAGAATCATCCCTTTTAGTTTGGGTTCAATTTGATGTAAGGATATAAAACACGGACTGCAAAAAAAAAAAAAAAAAAAAAAGAAATTGGGGAAAGCAAACACCTTTCTGAATGTAAAGGGACATTGGTGAAGTTGAGAACAAACAGATTGAAAGAGAGAGGGCAGATTGAAATGTGATAATGGCTGAGGGTCATTGACAGAAGATGACAGGAGCAAGAAGGTAAATAGTAAGGAGGATATTAAAACAAAGAAATAGGTATGTAGTAGTTTATGATGACATATTTGGAGGGGTGAGAAAGATTGACTCGGCAAACAGTTGTGCAGAAACAGCCATGCGCCACATTGGAGTATTACAAACACCAGGTACCGACATAACATCTGTGTGCACCTTTGCTTTTCCCGATGATTGAGAGATTGACTCAATATTTGTTTGTCAAAATTCCGATTTTCAACTACTATTAATAACAATGTGAGATGTTATTGTTTGAAGTAGCCATGCTGAGGTTTATTTGTTTATCTGGATGTAAACAGACCACTGTAAAAACAACATGCATAGAAAAGTGTGCTTACATCACAGTCTAAATTAGAACTAATTGTTATGTGAATCACTGTGCTCATTAGTTGACCAATTTTCCTGTACTCCATGTGGTCTCACGCACAAAGTGACCAGGTGTGGTTTTTCCAAAGCATTCCTGAGAAGAAGAAAAAAATACTAATCAGCGTAGTAATCACATCTATTTAAAGTAAATCATGGCTTAATTAATTTGGAGTGGCTCTGATCAAAAGGGAATGGGGTTGGATTTTGCAACTTGGAGGGTGCTTGGGTACATAATGCAGTGGCAGAGCAAAGCAAAGACAGCAAATGATTACAGTGTTTGAGAAGATGACGACTGAAAAAGGGAGAAGTGCTGATGAAATATGATAGTCATCAAAGAGATTGCATCAATGTACTCGCTGAAGTCCACTGGGATTGTGTGTATTTGTTAGATTTGCTAATTGTAAAGATAAACTGACGGCTCTTTGTAAACATGCTGCTGAAAATGAACACACTGTTCCTCTATCTTGCTCTAGAGAATGCAATCATAATGTTAATCCCTACTGCATGGCAAATTATTAAATTACACATTTATGAAATAGCTTCAAATACTTCATGTCAATAGCATGACCTCAGGAAAACTTGAAATTATTAAGTTGCATTAAATTATTATGGATGTTGCAGACACTTAGAAGTCACGGTACTTTTCTGAGACAGAATCAAAGAGTGATTATAAGATAAATGATTAACAGCTACTAGAGAAACATTTCACAATAGTATCAATGCCTTATTGACCTTTTTGAGGTTATCCTGGATGAATGATCACAAACTTGGTCCACTATAGGTGGGGACTCCAAAACACATTGAGAGATATCTTGCCATTCTGTACTAAATTTCAATACTCATGTTATGTTTAAAACAATAACATTTCCGCGTGGATGTAGCACAACACGACACATACCTTTTGCAATGTTTGGTGTCTCACCCATGTAGATGGAATCACTCAGTTTCAACTCGGGCAGATCTCACATTAGAATGCCTTATTGTACCCTTTTTAAATACCACATACATATCTGAGTTGGATGCGCTGCAGTAAATGGTGATTAGAGACCGCTCTGTACTCAGCCGGCTGTCTAGCGTCTTCTAATGGCCTTTAAGCAACATCACTTCCTCTTGAAATTGCATTAAAAATAAAGATTTGTACAGTCATGTTTTATGTAATTTTATTTTTGTTAGAATGGATTTAAAAAAAAAAAAAGTATTGGTAAATATATCATTGAGGAACTGGTACAAGAGTTAAGAGGTATTGATGCTGTTGCTGCTATCAAAAACTTTGGAACAACACCCGTTCCTCCTCATTCCTTCTCATAATTCCACACTACAGCATCTGGATTTCAACCATTTTTGGGGGGTAAATGACCACGACTCTCAACTCCACACCCTTCAGTTTACAGTATGTAAAAACTCTCAATCAGTCATGATCCTAATGCATTTGTTTTTTTTCTTTCTTTCCTCCTCAGACTTTAGAAGGCTCTCTTCAGAGTCACAGAAGATACAGTGATGCAGTTTTCATACACTCAATAAATCTCCTCAGAGAAGTAAAACTTATCCTTATGTATAACATTTGCATAATGCCTCTTTAAGTTAATCTTGCTCCGGTAAAACATTGCATACTCTGTGAAAAACTACTAATTAACAGCAATATTTCATTGTATAGTTGGCATGCAATCATTACAATATGTTGTTTATCGATGTTCTTTCTGTATTTTTGTTGCTTATATAGATGCTGTATGAATGGTTTAAAAGAATCTCCTTATACTGGCTAATCAGTGTGTTAGCTGACACAGCAACAGGAAAGCTGTTTGCCAATTATTTATTTGTTTCCATCAGTCCTTTTAACAACACATGCAATATGTATTCCTTTCCTCTCGTCATATGCTCTTTGTACTAAATGTCCGTCACCATTTGAAGTACAACTTTTGAGCAGTGGAAGTCTGAACGGCATCTTTATTCATCGGGGCACAGAGAGTGAAACACAGGATGAACAAGTTGACCTCTCTTTGAATAGTGCTGCATTTGCATCTGAAAGGGAGGTTTATAGAGTTCAAGTGAAGATAAGGAGATAATAATAATGCTCTTCCTCCACTGTCTCCACCCACCATTGTTCCTTGAGGCATCTGATCTCATTGCTCTTTTTATTTGGGTATATAGTTTTTTTTTTTTTTTTAATGTCTTATTTAAACAAAAATACACACAGACGCTTTTCATGAATGCGCATAACACAGATCCCGCACACATAGAGACTCTGTTTGATTTCCCCTGAACAAAAGCACACATGTGCACACACTGAATCCAATCCAGCTTCATCTCTGGTTTAGCTCTTGAACTCTGTATTAAGCACTTAAGAATTCAACAGAGATTTGACCTGTGCTGTGCAGTGGCTGTACAGTAGCGAGGATACTGGAAAGCTGTACGAGGAAGTCGGAAGGCAAAAGATGGGGAGAAAAAGAAGCCAGAGTGCCCTGGCGAGGGATCAGGGCCAAATTTCCAGCTCAGTCCATCCGAGCCGAGCCGCTGCTCGTCATTAGTGCGCTCTATCATGCTGGAGAGAAAACTGAAGAGTGTATGAACCTTGTGCGTTTGTTTTAATGTGTCCACACTGTAGATTTCCTCTGAAGTGTCAAAATAATTTTGAAAAGCTTTTTTTTTTAACAGTTTAAACAGACTGTACATGTCTCTAAACTTGAGTTCTTTCTTTCAAAAACCTTTTCAAGTAAATCTCACATCCAAAATACATTGAGCTGTCAGAAACATAAAACGGAGAGAATCAGTAGTTGGTAGATACTCTAATTATTTAAAGACTAATGGCCTGATTTACTTAGATCTCAAATAACGGGTACTAAATTTGCAAAAAATATTTGCACCCGTTTTGCGGGTGATTTACTCAGAATAATTGCGTCATTGAAATCAGGTGCAAATCGCTGTATTTAAATGAGGGTTTGTGTGTGTTAAAGTGATTTCAGCAATGGAAAACAGAGCGACCGCAAAAGGAAAAGGAAATCTGACCCCATTGAAAAAAAGGTTTTATAATAAAACGTGGGCAAATAAAAGAGGAGGGGTGGTGGATGAGATCCTCTAACAAACACCAATCAGCAGGTTCTGTGATGAGCAGGTGACTTTTCATTCAGTGCCTCGCAAGTGCTCGTGAACCTTTTGTACCTGTGAAGTCTGCAGGACACATTCAGGACCTGTGACAGCACACCTGACTAACGGGACTGGGTGGGATATCCAAGCAGCGATACGCTGGAATGACCCAGAGGCAGGGAAATGCTGAGTCATAAGAAATGTTTTAATTGCTGGTATTTCGTGGCTCCTCCTTGTTGTTGGCTGTCAGTCACCATTCAGTTCGTTCAATAACTCAGAAATGTCGTCGCTGGACAAACGATATGTGTGAATAGTCTTTCCCTCTGTTATCTAAACATTTTTTTCCACAGGTGTAAAACCACATTCTCAACGTATTATTTAGTTTCTCCGCGTCTCCTTCTCACCACAATAACAGCAGCCGTCTCTCCAAATTTGGGCACCTGATTAATGCGCTCCTTTCAGTCGTACTAAAATACTCAGGCAATCACTCCTATTTCTACTTTCAGGTTTAGTTAATGTCGTTGCTGGTGCTAAATTGTTTTATTTGCATGTTCCCTCCCTGTATTTTGCACCTTCAAGTAGAAACGCCCAATATTACATAGGCATGCAGACAAACACACAAAATGGACAACGTGTGTTAAATTGCACATTTGAAAGACTCAATCCTCACTGCACGTCGTTAGCAGAGCTGCTTGGACATTTTTTTGCAGGTGGTGTGGAGTTTGCATGCGATTTTACACACACAAACCTTTAGTGAATCAGGCCCTAAGAGTCCGGGGTGGCACAGTGGCTAGTAGATAAATAAGAATTTATCACGCTATGATAACAGTCTCAGAAAGTATCACAGTATTTCATAAATATTAATATTACCAGTTACAATGAATAAAAACAGAAGCGTTCCCTTTTGTTGAACAAACATTTTATTGAAATAACAAATATATATATATTTTTTTTAGAATTGAAGCAAGTTTAAAATGTCTCCCTTTAGAAAATACATAAAATGCATCAATAAAAAAACACTTGTGTCATCCTCCCTGGAAAGATGTAGCCAGAAGCCAGAATGTGGAAAATGATATATATAAAAAAGTTTTCAACTTTTATTTGTTCGGAATTAAAGTAATAACGGGACAAATACTATGATCCACATTGAGCATTTGACTCTTTCATAAAAGATAGAACATCCACCAACCTGCACTGCCCAAGCTTAATAATTAAGTCACTTTCTCTTCATTAAAATAAAAACAGAGTCATAACAATTTTTTTTTTTTTTAAAGGCAGCATTATTAATTTTTTGGCTGATTTTGTACTTGCCTGTCTTTTCTGAGTTTTTGCTGGTTGCCTGGCAAGTCTTGTTTTTTCACTTCTTTATTTAGACAAATTAAACAAATGTGTTAACTTACAAGTTTTTGTCAGTTGGGACATTTGTGACTTGCTGACAGCTAGGCTAGCTGTTTTCACTTGTTTCCAGTTTTTTTTTCTTTTTTTGGTAAGCCAAATCAAACCAACCACCTGCTGGCTGTAACCTGATATTGTATTAATGGCATTTCTCATCTAACTCTGTTTTATAAAGCAAATAAGAATATTGCACCAAACTATTCCTTTAAATTGTGTGGGAGAACTGGCAACACAAATCAGTCCACTTCCCTCTTGACTTTGCTTTTGCAGACATACAAGATGGATGTTTCCAGTGAACATTAAGACATACATTTGTCAGCGTCATGACTTGCAGTTGTTTATTATTTAATACGTGAAAGATATAAAACCCTACAATCATTTTCCCTCATCGTCTCTCGCTGTCCTTTCATTTTACAACAGAATCTGCCCTCGATGTCTTTGTGATTGAGTCATACCGCTCAGCTCTCCTACTTCTGAGTTTCATAAAGAAGCTCTCAGATGTGACCTTCAACCTCTCGACAGAACACAAATCAACTGGCCCTCAGTATTTTATCTGTTTGAATCAATTAACTTTTATGTTTTTTAAGATCCATGCACTCTGAGTACAATTACATCATTTTACTCATGAGGGGCTCATTGCATCATGATCGTACCGTGATCTGAAATTATAAATGTATAAAGCCAAAGAATCTGCTGTACTTAAAATTTACGACGCCGCATCAACAGCTTCTGCAACCCATTCAAACTCCACTCTCATTACTCAGGAGCCATCAAATCTTCTGGCCTGCTCTTGCAGCAGTCTGACATTATTATTCACAAAATGTGAAACTATGAGTTGTAGGGTGTTAAGTGAGTGACAGTTTAATTTTCGCCGTCTACATTATGGGCATCCCCCTAAAATGTGAGTCAAGTGCACCATCACCTGCGAGGATGTTTTCAGTTGTAATAATATATCAGCCTTCTGGGCGAAGGTTAGGCAACTCAAATTGATGTTTTCAAGTCACTTGTTTTTTGGTTGACTTTTTTTTAATGTATTTCTATTATTTAAAAAAAAAAAATAATAATACTTTCAGGCTAGTGTTTGGTAGATAATTCAAGATAAAACTCCATTACCAAAAAGTACAGGCTTTGAGCATGCCAGTCTAGCCATTTTAACAATTGTTGTCACTTGGATTGGGATTGAGTCTCAACAATCCAGTATGTTGTTTTTTCAGTATAATAATCAACTCACTCCAGTTTCTCATTTTTCTCCAACTCATCTGCCAAAGTCCTGCTGCAGCAGAGAGGTCAAACAACAGTTGATTTTATGCTGATATGATGGAGTACGACACAGCTTGATAAAATACAGCTTGACGTGATGTCCACTTTCTGATTTTCATTACAGTTGAATATTTTAACCGTGCCTCTGATTGCAGAGGAGATGCTGAGGAGGGCTGCAAATGGAAAATAGTGACAAAATAAACCGGTGGGTGAATTTTCTATTTACTGTCTCTACATCAGTCTCCTGGTGTGCTGCCTTAATAAGACTGTGTTTAATCACTACACCTGCTAAAATATTGCTGTTGATATTCTCCCATCATATTTTATGCACAAGCAATTATTGACATAACGTTATCCTGAAAGAGTTCTTGAAATTCAGAGGAATGATGGCCAGGTTCCCAAACTTTTGTCTCAGTGAGGTGAACTCAACTACCCTATGACTATACTGGATGGTCATGTTTAGGTGACTCAGTCAGGTTTGCAGTTATACCCTTGCCACTTGGAGGGGAAGAATATGGACATTTCTATCCATTCAGGAGCATCTGGAGCTGCTGCTCCATGATCAGCTGCAGAGCTTCTAACGACTTCCTCGCCACTGTCTGGCAGATTCAGCGATGTTTAGGCCTGATTTTCTGAAGTGTCGGGTCGACGTTTGTCCATTCATAAATTAGTTTTGGGCTTTCGTTTCACTTCTATTGCGTAACGAGTCGAGCTGTTCCCCTAAGCGTCTGCTTTGCTCCGTGTGTGGAGCTCTGTGTGTGAATGAAGTGGGGTGGAGCCGCGCCGTGTGAGTCACACTGAGCCGACATCGGAGGAATGGAGGAGAATTAGTGCGACTGTCCGTTAAACTCACACTGGGTAGAATACAGCAGCCATGCTTGTTGCTGGATAAGCCGTGAACGTATGGCATACCTTTACGCTGGATAACGGTATGACGTCATTACGTCAACAGGTCGGAATATTGCATTTATGAAGATGCAAATGTTTTCTGTCATGTGAAAAATTATACTGGTATTATTGTGAATGATATGGTATTGCTCACCCCTTACTTTCAGTGTTTCCGAGTCGCTCCTTGAGAGTGCAGAGTACTCGAGCCCTACTCGTCTGTAGAGTCGTCAACAGCACCCCCCGTTATTGTTCTGTCTGCTGCCTCTCAATAATGTTCTTTAGACCTGAGCTGCATTCAAAAACTACTTGAGAACCAAGGACAAATAATTGTCAGAGGTAAGCTATTGGCCTCTTTATCCAGCACAACATGAATATATGCAGTGTATAGTTCCACATAAAAGCTATCTTTGCCTCCCCAAGATGAATGGAGCTGCGAAAGTCAGACGCCGTTCCTGCGCTGTGACTTTGGGAAATAGAGCGCATTTGTCTTGTAATTAGAACTTTAGAGACGTTGTTGTTGTTGTTGTTGTTTGTTTGCATGCACGTGTTTCTGGTTGTTGACTGTGAGACTTTTTATCAGTGCAAACACTACCCATCCTCACAGGTTTTTTTTTTACCAACAGGGACACAGGCTCATATACACAGTGAAATAATAGACATAGCCACAAGCATAATGCCTGCAGAATGTTTATATCTCAGTGGGCATGCATTATACATCATGCTGAAAGTGTAAAAAAAAACAAGACAAAGCTGTCCGCCAAAAATTGTCATCTGAAAGATGGGCACAGAATATTCCCTCCCTCTCTAAAATAAATGAAGCAGGGTTCCTTTTGGCACCTGATATTGATTTCATTTTAAGCTTTGACAAAAACATGTAGTAGTCTTAGCCAAATTTGAGTTCTTTAATTTCTGTTCATCTAAAGCATCTTTTCTATATGTCTCCACTCTAAGTGCACTTGGTACCGGGTACTTTTCTGGATTTTGTTTTCTACTGCTGCATTGTGAATTTTTTTGGACACTGCATGAGTGTATGAAATTGCCGGGACATCGTCTTCAGTGCGACTCAAACACCTCTTCAACTGATCACGACATAGTTTTGCGGATTGCCGTTAATCGAGTCCAGTGAATACAACAAATTGTTGTTAACAACAGTGGGCTTGTGCAGGATGCTTCGTATCACACAAACAGTGACATAGTTATTGCAGTGATTTTCTCTGTGCAGTCAGTGGTCTCCAGTATTGTCACGTCAACTTTTAGTATACCCTTCAAATTGGAACCTCAACAGAGGTGCTACCAAAAAGAGCACCAGGTCCTAACCAGAACTTTTGCCCAATGGAAAACCAAAAAACAGCACGTGAAGCGGAATCAAGCTCAGCTACTACTAGCAGAAGTAAAATGGGGCTTCAGTCTAGTTTTAATCAACAAAAACAATTTATACCAATATGACATTTTGTCTCATTTTTGTATTTCTTAATCCTTTAAGCACCTAAAGGCTACAGCTGTCACTGTCTTTGTGTACAGTTACTGTGGTTACAGGGGATATTCTTATCTATAGCAAGGTTATTGAAAAAGGTTTGTTGTTTGTGTCCCTCTGCAGTGATACAACAGATGGACAGTAAATCTAGTTAACGTTATCATTTTCAATCACTAGCTGTTTGAACACAGTCACTCTCTTTCTGCATTATCATTAGCGGGTAACTGTTCTCTTCAATGACTGTCAGTAACTCATTCAGAAAGATGACTCACTTAACATGACCTGTTCTCCAAAACCCTTGGTTGATTGTCTGGATTTTAGCTCGAGAAGACATAATAAGTGTTGGGATGACAGTAGTACGGTTTATTTTTTAAATTTTCTCACAGGAAACATCCAGGATGACAAAGATGAAATGCTGTTATTTAGATGAGTGATTTCCCGGAACTGGCTGATTCCAACTGAAAGTAACAATAACGTCTCATCCACATCACCTGGGTTGTATTAGCAGTTGAATTAACGTTCGCTTACCTTTATGTTTTTTATATGTTGGCTGATGCCTTTTTATTTCTAGTTTGTCTGCTGTTTTATAGCCAAAATAATCCCACTGAGCAGTTCATTACAAAGAACATTGCTCCTGCCTTTTACTGCCCTGCTTTTGTACAAGAAAGATAAGGAGAAGAGCAGGTAGAAGATAATGTAATGTTTTTGGGATGCACCTCAGGGAGACCACGGCCTTCAACTGGAGCTTGTCAACCTTCACACTCGATGTCAATCGGAGGGTCTTCAGAACCCCTGAGAGAGGCGGCCTCGGCATCAGGGGCAGGTCAGTGTGGCTCCAGATTGTGCACAAACCCCACACTGTATCCTGTGTCCTCGTGTACATGAAGGAGTCAGTGGAGAGGCTGCTTTGCTCTACATGCTCCCTCCCGTTTACTACATTGGTGGAGAATTAACTGCCGTGTTATGCACTGGATTTGCTGGGACAATAAAATGATTTTACTATTGTTTATGCAAAACACACCGAATAACTTACTTATGATTTGAAGCTGAAATACAAAAGCTATCAATCTGTAGCAATGGATGTAGCAATAGTCTGAACTAATATTGAATAATAAGCCAGTTATGTCAGGATGAATTGATAAACAACTCATACCATCCTCAGGGCGGATGGCAGCTGCTCGGAAAACAAAGTTGTGTTTCTTGCTTATTGGCAGATGTTACCATCATTTTTTTACGTCAGTGTTTTCATGTTAGCAAGATAAGTTTAGCATTTAGTTTTGCACGAGTACAATCACACATAGTTGCTGGTATGGCAACGACTGTTGAGGCTTTGTTTTACACCGGATCCGTCTGCGTCACATTCTGGCTCCGACCTGGTCGCAGGAGTTGATCGCTGCCTTTCGAGTCAATATTCAACATTACACCAGATGTGCCGCGATCAACAGCGTCCCAGAAGCTGCTTAGTGCTCCGGTGCACTAAAGATAGGTGACAAGTCTGTTTTGATGGATATGCGACTGAGATCGCCTCAGCCTGCACAGAGCAAATCAGTCCATCAGGAAGTCAGAGGAAATCCCGGCCATTTTCATAATAAGACTGTTTTGAATGGCTTAATAACCCTCGTTGAGCATCTGCACAGTGTCCCTTACACTGTGACAGACCGGTCCCCGGTGAAAAATGCAGGTTAGTCTAGTTTGAAGCTTGACCATGATAATTCACAAAAATCAACCAAATAGATGCACTGTCTTTCCTGAATTCTAACCACTGTATTTGAGTTGTCTAAGCAGAAATGATGGAGGTAACAGATCAGCAGAAAACCCACCTAATATTTTACTCGTTAATTAGTTTTGGAAAGCACTGACAAAATATCTCCGCTAATAAGAATGTTGGATCACAAAATCCGTATGTGTAATTTTTCAAAGGCAATGACAACCTGGTTTGTCATTTAGATTGGAGGACTTGCTGGTTTAATTTGTGATAAAATAGACATAAACACCCCAAAGTCTCAGACCTTTTGAGCCATTTGAATCAGCCATGCTAAATCAAATACAAACCTGAAGTAAAACTGGTTTGATAATTTTTTTCCATTGATTCGGCAGAAGCAGCAAACACATTACCAAAACTGCTGTTTTAAAGACTTGAAATCAACATAAATGAGAATCAATAAATGCTCTTCTTCTGTTTCTGGCGAGGCCAGACCAAAGCAAGTAAGCAAATAATAATCTCTAAAAGAGGATACATGCAATTTTAATGGGACAGCAAATCATCTTTTGGCAAATTATAATCATTGTGTTTCCTGTAACATTCAGCATGTGGCTGAGAAACCCCCATCAAACACTGTCTGAAAATATAATCACAGATTCATACGGAATAAAAACATTATCAGTCACCATGATTATAGATGATTTCCCCAGCTTTAAACAGCTGCAGAGATTACACTGATGAATGATGGGAAGGATGCAGCAACAGATTAGCAATGGTTAGGTGTACTACTACTGGATTATAGGTTAAAATACTATCGGTGAATGGAGCTTTTGCTTATACTACTTTACAATACAATGTTTTGGTTATGTTTTTTTAATTATGATGCAAACTTTTTTGTCAGTAGTTATTCTATTTCTGTTGCCTGCGGTTTGTTCAAGATGGCAACCTTTAACTTCACTGAAACTTTTAACTGTTGTTTTTCATTGTTCTATAGATTAAACAATTACATCTATTCCCTTTCAGAAAAATGGCTTAAATCAAGTAAAATATTCTTATAACTTTTGAGCTGCTAGATTTTACTTCACCACTATTTGTATTAAATCTAAAAAGTAATGACAGTTTCCCATTTTAATTATGATGACAGTCTTCTTTTAGTTTCAGTCTTAAAGTAAATTAAATGATCGTTTGGAGAGTTACTCAATTGAGTGATTGAGTGACTCAATTGAGTAACTCTCCAAACGATCATTTTAGTAGTTTGCCCAGGGGTGGGCAAACTACGGCCCGCGGGCCACATCCGGCCCGCCGAAGATTGGTACAGAATTGCCCAAATCAAATCATATCATAATTATGACTGCATTCATTTGACCTGGTCCTGTAATGCCTGGCGTTCCACCAGGTGGTGCATTAGGCGCATTAGGCACAGTGATACATTGACTTGATTTTGCGGAGGCTGGGCTACTCTCTGTTATTACTCTGCTACTGCTCTGAACCCATCTGCAACAATGAATGGGCCAAAGAAAAGAAAAGTCGACAGCGAGTGCCGAGTGTTTAATAAGGAATGGACAACTAAATACTTTTTCACTGAAGTCCGGTCGAAGGCTGTGTGTCTTATTTGCCAAGAAACCGTTGTGGTTTTAAAGGAATACAACATCAGCTGTCACTTTTCCACCAAGCATGCTAATTGCGCGAACAACCAGTCAATGCAAGAATGGACGGCGACCGCTCAGAGGTTGGCAGGTAGTTTGCAGGCTCAGCAAAACACCTTTATCTGACAAACTGCCATCCAAGAATCAAGCACGAAGCCAAGTTATTTGCTGGCATTCAAATTAGCAAAGACCAGCAAGGCTTTCTCCGAAGGGGAGTTTCTCAAAGAGTGTGTGGTAGAGACAGCAGGTATCTTGTGTCCTGAGAGCAAGAACAAATTAGAAAACATGAGCTCATCACGCAGGACGGTGACTCACCATGTTGAGCTGATTGACGAAGACTTGGCCAGCAAGCTAAACAAAAAAGCGGAGTCATTTACATTATATTCCTTGGCACTGGACGAAAGTAATGACATAAAGGACACCGCTCAGCTTTTAATTTTTATCAGAGGGATTAATGACAATTTTGAGATAACGGAGGAGTTTTTGGCCGTGGAATCCCTAAAGGGAAAAACGCGGGGAGAGGACTCGTATGACGGCGTGTCGGGGGTCATCGAGAGGCTCCAGCTACCTCGGAGTACGCTCGCCAACGTTACCACGGACGGATCGCCAAATTTGACTGGGAAAAACATCGGGTTGCTCAAAAGAATCCAGGAGAGGGTGAAAGAGGACAACCCTGAGCAGGAGGTCATTTTCTTACACTGTGTAAATCCGTCCTGCAGCTCGACCACGTAGTGAAGCCAGTTGTAGAAGTGGTTAACTTTATTGGAGCGAGGGGACTTCACCGTCGTCAGGTTATTAAGTTTCTTGAAGAAACTGACGCTGATCACCAGGACTTGCTTCACCACTCCAACGTCCGCTGGTTAAGTTTGGGGAAAGTATGTCAACGAGTGTTGGGAGCTCAAACAGGAGATTATCTCATTTTTGGAGCAACTTGAGAAAGCTGACGATTTTCCTGAGCTGAGTGACACAGATTGTCTTTGTGATTTAGCTTTTGCTGTGGACATACTGACACATGAATGAGCCGAACGTTAAGCTACAAGGGAAAGACCAGCTTGTCCATGAAATGTACACAAACGTCAGAGCCTTCAAAACCAAGCTAGCTTTATTCTCAAAGCAAATGTCAAACAAGTCATTCGCTCATTTCCCCACGCTGGCTACGCTGAAAGAGGCCCCTCGACATCTAAAAAAAATACAGGAAATCACTGGACGACCTGCACGGAGAATTCTGCCATCGGTTCTCTGATTTTGGAAAAATTGACAAGTCCCTTCAGCTGGTGTCTTGTCCCTTCAGCTGGTGTCATGTCCCTTCACACAAGACCCTGAAACGGCGCCACAGGAGTTGCAGTTGGAACTGATTGATCTCCAGTGTGACACCATCTTAAAGGAGAAGTTCAACTCTCTTAAACTGGATGAGTTTTATGTTTCATTAAGCACAGCCAAATTTCCAAACATCCAGAAGATGGCACAGAGGATGCTGCCGTTATTTGGCACTACGTATGTGTGTGAACAGACTTTTAGTGTGATGAACACCAACAAAGCACCCCACAGATCCCAGTTGAGTGATGAACACCTCAGATCTGTTCTGAGAATTGCCACAACAAAACTAACACCAGACTTCAATGCACTGGCAAAGAAGGGTAATCAACAACACTGTTCCCACTAAAAGTGAATGTAAGTATTAACACTGTAATGCTTTTTTTATGTTTATGTTTGATATGTATGCATCTGGTGCTGGCCCGGCCCGTCTGTCAAATTTTAAAAGTCAATGTGGCCCCTGAGCCAAAAAGTTTGCCCACCCCTGATTGAGTGACTGGACTCATTGTCCTGTTCAAGTGTAAAACCCATCTCCTTGTAAAAGCACTGCATGTCACCATCTCCCCTCTGAATCATTTCCCATCCCCTCTAACAGCCCTAATTGCCCTTAAAACCTTATAACTCTTTACTTTTGTTATTTAGTTAATTGTTTCTAAATTGTGACTGAAAGTTCAGAAGTTAAAAGCAGAAACTTAAATTTGACTTAATTTCCTGACATCCCTTTCCTTCATTCTCCGGGGTTTTTAATCTACACTGAGCAAAACAACTCGAGCTGCTCTGTAGTTTTACTCGCATTGAAAAGTAACTCTGAAATGTTTGGCTGCAACTCAGGTTTTGTTTCATAGTTTAGATCTTTCTGTTTGAACTATATTGACCCATGATACTAGTATACTACTAATATAGTACTAAGTTTTAATTTTATGTTATTTGACGCAACTGAAAACCAGAAATCTGCGTTAATTAAGGCCAATTAAGGTGTTTTAACATTGTATTTTGAGTGAAGAATTTGTTCTTGTATCTTATGTTCTTGTATGTTTATCGCCTGGCTCCACCCACTTGTTGCCTACAGCATCAGACTTCACCATGATTGTAGTCTGAAAACTCTGTTTGTATCAAGGTTTGCTGATTAACTCTCAAGGGTCGACCAGTCGGTGACCAGTGTGGGTGGCTGAGAGCTATGACATTTAAGTTAAACGTTTGTTTCAAAATGTCGTTCCCACAATGGTGGCAGTGGTTGTAGCAACGCTAACAAATATCAAGGAATTGAAGCTGTGTTCTGCAAAGCCTGCAATGGTCAATTACTGACACAGAGGGTCTCTGTTGTTTATGGCATGGTGAGTTTTTTTGCACAACATGCATTATATGGTGGTCAATGCCAATTGGTTAAACACTCCAATAGTTAAAAAAAAAACTATACAAAATCGGAGGCAATGACTGTTAACCATCCCCAATTGAGCTTGGCCAAACTCTACCACACAGTGAATTTGGTTCTGATAATAACAGGTTATCTGTATGGTGTTTTAATCTGGACATTTTCCCTATTTAAATCAGTTGTATACTATGCGTTACTGACAGATACTGTATGTGCTTCACCTATTTTTGAGCAGATGATCTTTGCTGTGCTGTGTAGGCAGCAACTTAACAGTAAAAACTGTTGAGGAATGAACAATCGCTTCTGTGGACAAAACCTCTTCAGTTTGTTCGTTATGAAACAAGGTCAAAATATTGATTCAGGTATATGATGATGTGTCATATAACTAGTCCATATGAGGCATTTTAAAGCCATTAGGAAATGTTGTTTATTACTCGTATTATAAAAAAATGCTTCCCTTTAATATACCTCCCTGTTTTTGCCTGTTATTGTGCCAAGATTGCTACAGGCTAAATCGTTTTTCTGACAACAATGCTCAATGTGCAAAACATGTCCACATAACCTGTTACAATGGCATAAGAAGGAGCCATTTTCTTTAACTTCTGCCACTTTATGTAAACACCTTATCACTATCTCCTCATTTTCTTTGTTGTACAGTTTAAGTCACATCAATCGAAAACAACCTGTGAACCATATGCAGTTCTCTGTAGGATTATTAAAACGATTACAGCTATGATGGTTTTACACTTGCGTCGGCATGTAAGTATTTAAAAAAAAAAAAAAAAGAGCAATTACCTCACTCTTGTGAAGCATGGAGACGTTACAGGCCAAAAGGTTATGGCTGAGTGGTTGTGGTTTTTTGAAAAATAGCATAAAGCCAAAAATCGATTTGAGGAAGATGAATTGGAAGGAGAAAGTGAAGAGGGAAAGTGAAGAAATACAGTACTTTCACCCTGACAAGAAAGATTATATTATTTACTTGTGTTTCAGAGTCCCAAACATACAGCTGGGAGTGCATGTTGTATACTGGAAATGAAACCGGCTCAATACATGTTATATACTGAATGAAGCGTTTCACTTTTACTGAAGGTCTCTTTTTGATCATTCTTTAACATCTAAGCAAAGGCTGCTATTGTTTAATATATCATGAAATGCTATTTCTGAAGTAAAAAGTACACAATATTATCATTCATATAACCCCGTTTCCCATATGTAATTAAAAATAAACCACAGACAACACATTAAGTGTTGAAACTAAGAAATGTTATTGTCTTGAATTTGATGCCAGCAAACTTATTTCAAAATTTTTACCGCTGTGTTGTATCACTTTTTTCTTTTAACAACACTCCATGAATGTGCGGGAACTGTGGAGACCAGTTGCTGCAGTTTTCAAAGTGAAATGTTGCCCAAATCTTGCGCAACAGTTTAGGGTCTCCTTTGTAGTATTTTCTATTTCATGGTAAGCACCATGTTTTCAATGGGTGACAGGTCTCACTGCAGGCAGGTCAGTTTAGCACCTTGACTCTTCTAGAGAGCCATGCTGTAGCAATACATGCAGAATGCTTTCTTTGGAAACGGGCTTGTATTATCTTTTTGAAATAACTTAAATATATTCCAAATTAGAGGGTCTTTAGCTGCGGATTCAGTTTATGTGTTGTGCATCAGTTACTTCAGTTTTGTTTGTGGGTTAGTTTTGATTGACTCTGTCTGTGGCACAGTGATTCTCAGAGCACGAGCACGACAGCTATACAATAAGTCATGGAACTTTATAGTCAGTGAAAGTCAGGGGATTTTACATTTGACATGAAGTGGGAACCCTGTATTTCAGTCTGGACTCATTTTATGTTTTTAAGCTTATATACACTGCTGGTTTCTTAAGCTATGAAATGTAGTCCCATTTGTGCAATATGTCTTAAGTGTTGGAATGTATTGTCGATATTTATGTGAGGTGCAGTATCTTTTCACTTAAATATCGCTGTGTTTTGTCACACAAATGTATTTTTCTTAGGAATAAGTTATGTTATGTCCAAACTGCAGAAGTCTATCAAATGAAACAATACTTGCAAAAAAAAATTCTATAGGGATGATGTATCGTATTGAATCGAATTGTATCGTAGCATATCAAATTGTATTCTAATGGACCAGAAAGAACAGATCAACAGACTGACACTGCCATCATTGCTGCTACCATAAGTAAAAAAAAAACAGCACTTCTCAGTTTTCTATTTATTTGTTATAATCACTTTATCCAAAACTTTTCATGATTACTTAAAGCTTTCCAGTCATCAAGTGGCAGATGCCATTTCCTCTAAAACATGTATACAAATTGTATTCAAATGTATAACATAACTGTATAGATAATATGATTAATGACATTTTGAGTGAGGGTGTGAATGCATTTAATAATTGCCTGTGTTTTATGTGATTGTGAATGGCCAGGGAGAATCGGATGAAAAGAATGTAGCTAAATTGATCTGTTTCTTGTTATAGACCATAGCAGGAGATTAGAACTCAATTTGAGCAGTTTAAAGAATATATTTGTACCTGTGCTGCAGGATATTGCACGAAGACCATGTGACTTGTACCTCAAGTCTTTTACCTCTTTTGACCAGTCCTATGCAATTTCAGCTGCTTGAACCTGAATTTATCACCTCTGTCAATGTTCCAAAGGCTGTAACTGTAATAGGTGTGTGCTTGTGTGAGTATAAATAGCGTTGTACTTTCCTTCAAAATAAGTGTGGGTAGTGGCCTTATAGGGGAGATAATTGTAGTTATTATTTCTACTGCACTTTTCTTTCTTTTTCTTTTTTATAATAGCATCTGTGTTAATGCTTTTAGCCCCAGTTATGCACATTCACTCCAACATCTCAGTGTTCTTTGACTACATCTTAATTGCTCGCTGCAACACATGGTCCCTCAAACTGGGACGAGGTGCGAAGTGATGTAATCAACTATTTCAATTACGTTGATTAATATGCTGTGGAGAGTCCCCAGAGAGCAATGAGAGATCTATGAGGAGGGATTTGTGAAGAAAGTGGTGATTATTTTTTTCGTGTGTGTTCGTTAGTGCGTGTGTGTGTGTGTGTGTGTGTGTGTGTGTGTGTGTGTGTGTGTGTGTGTGTGTGTGTGTGTGTGTGTGTGTGTGTGTGTGTGTGTGTGTGTGTGTGTGTGTGTGTGTGTGTATGTTTGTTAGAGAGAGAGACAGAATAACAGCATGGAGGGTGTTGCATATTTACAGAATGGGTTAATGCTTCAAACTTATCATTTCCATGACAACCGCATTCTCCAGAAAATGTAAGCTTGACGAAGGAGCTGCACTCGAGAACTGAGTGACATTTTGTTTGTTAGGGTGTGAGCATTTGCTGTTATATTTCAAATCATGTTCTAGCTGATTGAGTGAGACATTAGATGATTTGTCGTGGGTTTTGATTATGGGTGTTAGTATGCATAGACTTTAAGAAATTTTTAAACAGATGGTCTTTCCAGCAGTGACCTGAGGCACTTCTTGAGACACTTGTTTGATTTGAAAATCAAATAAGCAGAATAAGATCTCTGTTTGTGTGTCAGGGATTCAGATGAATATGCAAACACAGCCAGCAGACAGGCAGATGCACTTGGAAGCCTTTGCAAAGCGAGGTACTCTGATTTTGTGCTTTTTGTCATTTGATCCTTGATGAAAATCTCTGTGCTGTATGATCATGCACAAGACATAAGGATTTATTTAGCCTCACCTGTACAATCCTTTTCCTTTGTGTATGATCAAGGCTGCAGGCGGTATGGATTAATCTGCAATGGCAGGGCAGGGTTTCTCTTTGAGGAATGGCTGAAATGAAGCTAGAAGAGCCTTGTTATCCAGAAATGGGGTTGAGAGGCAACACCAGGGGACAAAGTGATAAGGCACACTTGTTCTCCCAGTAGACACATGCTTCCCTCTCAGTTGATGTCTTTCTCCTTTCTTTCAAATTCCCCAAAGCTGTCTCTGTTCTCTTATTTGCTTGCGCTCACTCATTTGTTCACTCTTCCTCTGTCTCCTCCTCACCCTTACTTGACAATAATTTCCTGTCAATTTCACTCCTTTGATTACCTTTCCTATGCGACAGACGGTGTCACTCATTGTCCTCCTCGTCCTACATGAATACCGCCGTCCCATGTTCAGCTTTTGTCTGTTAAATATTAAAATGTGTGACTTTGAAAGCACTGCAATTGTTAGAGCCTGATATGCTGCTTCTAGCATCTCAGACAGTCTTGACTTTGTGGCATTTGACCCTCAACAGCGTGTTAAGTTTAGTAAGACTGGTGCAGTGACCAAAAAAATATCCAGTTAGCTGCGGCAGCCCGGGGGAAAAGATGCCATTTTGATGCGAGAGGTCACAGCAGAGTGGCAAATTTGTGCCCAAGCTAGCACACAGGCAAAACAAAAAATGCAAATAACATCTCAGTACAAAAGTGTTGAACAGAATGCATTCCAGGGCATACAAGTTACAGTTCAGTCCTTGAAGCAGATGGATGAGGATATGCTGGGCTCCACTTTTAAATAAAATGCATGCAATATCCAATAGATGGGAACAAGAATATAAACATGTACATAATGTCTCCTCCTACAAACTAATTATTATTTGAATACTATACCTGACCCCAACATTACCGCCTGTCTTACAGGTTGTACTGCAACATATTTTTTATCATCATTATGGTTTTCTAATTATTTTCTCGATTAATAGATTCGTTTTTTACTCTTAAAGAAATATCAATAACTCAACATATTAGAATCTCTTTTTGTCAAAGCAAAAACTTGTTTTGTCTGACCCAGTCCAAAACCTGAAGAGGTGCTGTGCGTGCCGTTAGTGTTGCCATTGATGCAACAGGGCAATCTGAGGATGACCGTAACGTACCTGCTAACACCTAGTAGCAAATGTACGTAACTATTTTCATAACATTACCTGACAGCGATATGTCTTTAAATCCCTTGATTTGACTGTTTTGACTATTGAAAAGTTGCTATAATCACAGGTCTAGGAGGCTGTCATTGCCCTTTTTTTTTCTCCCTTTGATCCAATGCTCAGATGAGACAAATTGGTCCTGCTCGTAAGCCAGATGGTTACATTTATTGCGACCTCTGGTGGCCGTAGAAGTTATGACAGGAGCAAAGGAGCGAGTCAGGTGATAGAGCATAAAGAGAGGGCAACTCCACATAGGGAGGAGGTCGGGGTAGATCAATAGATCAAACACAATACTTTCACCCAGGAGGCTGTTGTTCATGTCCACTCTGAAAACAAGAGTCAACACTGACGTTCTAACTCCATAAGTAAACTTCTGCAATGTGTTTTCCTTTCATGTACATTACATCATGTAATTTGTGTCAGTAATGTTCTTATTTAACCCAAAACATGATCCCTTTTGAAGTAGTTTCAGTACCTAAATCTGACCAAAATGTGACTGTCTCACAATGTTAACCATGTGTTTATTATTGTTACTATGACGAAGAATGACGATCCACTGAGCCAATTAGGAGGTCGGGGTGGACCCCACTGCCCATATTTATGGTCCCAGTGGCAACTGATAACGGCCATTTAATGGGCTGATAGCATTCAAATTGTGTTAAACACATCTGAGTATACAGTTTATAGTTTGACAAAATAATCTTTTCTCAAGGTCCACTTCTTAGCTTTTTCTTCATCAAGGTGGGGGTTTTCTCAGAGATTGTGAGATTTTGCTGAATGCTTTTCAAAAAGCCAGTAAATAGACCTTCAGTCAGGATTGTTTGGTCACGTCCCAGATGAGCTACATCCAGTTTAATTAATTAGTTTAATGCTTAATTTGATATCAGGTTATACTATGATATAGCACTTCCCAGTCAATAAATTAGGGAACAATTAAACAGAAAATTTCAAAAAAAAATGTGCTAATTCAGTAAATACAAATACTGATTTTTAAAAATTTATTTTTATTAGATTGATGAACTCCTGCAAATCCAATATTGTGAGAAAGCAGACCGGCTCATTGATTTGCAGCAGTGCCAACAAAGGCCTACATTCATTACAGACACTGTAGTAGAGGTATACCTGCCACTGTAGAAACTGTACGATCTCTACGCTTAACAGATCTGTTGGTTCATGGTATTTATCTTTATATCACCGATCCCGAAGACTCCAAATATAGTTCTGTATGTCACCGTTGTTGGCAGTGAGACTGTGTGTCCAGAGCTGGATAAACACACCTCTCACAGCTGCCTTATCATGGTGGTTATAGACCCCGGCTTATTTCGCTCCCTGACAGCTACCTTTAGAGCTAACTAATAGCCCTGCCACCCACCTTTAATTGGAAATCTATGGCTGCATTTATTTTAGAGCGCAGCTGACAAGCGCAAGTCTCCACGTTTATGTATTATCAAACTGCAAACAATCAATTACTAGTAGACAGCACCTGATATTTCATGGGCAGCGCCTTTCTCAATACATAAGCAGGCTGAGAGGACATTGCTGAAGAAGAAGGAGAAGGGAAAAGATGGTAGAGTGCAAAAGCTGGGCTCTACCAAGAAGCATAGCCTTATCATAGTGTCTGAGAGGGTGAGACAGTCACTCTTCCTCTTGTTAGAAAT
The DNA here is from genome assembly GCF_029030835.1 of Brachyistius frenatus. NCBI lineage: Eukaryota > Metazoa > Chordata > Actinopteri > Embiotocidae > Brachyistius > Brachyistius frenatus. Next base: position 10,277,008 of record NW_027210601.1, read on the forward strand.
CCTTCCCGCTTTTTCCTCATCTCAGGAAGTGATCTCACAAAACGGGCTGTGGAAATATGTACCCTCACTTTGTATAATAAGCAAGCTAATTGAAAACATTTGTTTTCAAGTCAAAACCTTACGATTTGAGTTGGATGTAGTGGGCGGGACACATGCTGGAGACGAGAGTTTCTATTGATGGATTGATTCAGATTGACTTACCCACTCTGTTAATTGGTGATTCTAAACTAATGTTTGTATTTCTGTTAGACTTATGACCAGGTACCCCGCCTTCACCCAGACTCATCTGAGATAGCCTCCAAAATTTGTCGAGATGAGTCTGAAAAGTTTAAGCGTTGTGGATAAATGGTTGAAAATAAATAGAAAAAAAATGATAAATAAATTCAAATTGTTTGGTAAAAGTAATGGATATAATGGTTGCAATAGTTACTTAAAAGTACTTCCGGTGATACTGCTACTGCCTACTTATCAAATATTTCTGATCATTGTAAGTTTACTTATATAAAAGAATAATTGTAAAAATAACCACTTTTATATCGGGGTGATGTTGATGAAATGGTCCTTGAGCTCATCTGACAGGCCTTTAGAGCTACATGAAGCACAAAAATGAAAACCGCTGACTTAGATCACCAAAGTAAAGGCTGCTCAAAAGTCCAGGCTGGAGGATGCGCGTGATTGTAGGTGGTCTACTTTCATAGTCACCGCTGATGAAGATAGACAAGGTCACCTCAGTGCTGGCGTGAGGAAAGATCAGTAGGTGTTTTGGTCTAACTTTGTGATTTAATGCAGCACAGATTGGGACTCTGACCTACTGCATGTACAGCGTGTGTGCTTGTGAAGCCGCACATGCCTGCAGTTGTGTATGTGAGTGGGTGTATGTCCAGGACTCTGTGATTTAAAGCTTTGCATTCAGGGGCTAATTAATCAGAAGGTGGTGTCACTATGAGAAGTGCTTACGAATGTGTTGCCCTCTCACTGGGAAGCAGAGAGGCTTTACCTTAAATATCAACACATTAAGGCTCTCCTTCCATTCAGCACTACGTCTCGATGTTTATCTTTCCATTGTCTTTGTTCTTTTTTGTTGATTTTATTTTATCCTTTATTTAACTGTAAAGCATAAACCACAATTTCAGAAGACCAAGCATTTCAGAGCCAACAGTTCCAAGTCCTTAACAACAGCTAATCATTTTAGCTTCTTTTTTTTTTTTTAACTTTGACATGCAGTTCGTCAGCAGGGGCATGCGCATTTGTCAGGTTACATGAGGCTTTTGAGAGTGGACTGATGGTGAGTGATGAATTAGCATCGTAATTGATAATTACTCAAAGATCAGTGGGGCCATTGTTTCTTAGATGGCTCAACATGTTTTCCCTCAGGTTTAGGGCAGCTATAAAAGGAGAAATATAATTGAGTGCCTTGTGGCTTAATTAACAAGCTTGCTCTAATTACAGGAAAATGAATGCGGAAGGGGGGCACATACACATGTGCACACACTCACCATCTCAATTGTTTTCATTTATGGCCCCAGTATTCACCTATGAACATGAGCAACTAATGGTCAAACAAATTACTGATTAAGTGTGAAAAATTGGTTGAAATATGGGGAGGCTGTGGCTCAGACGGTAGAGTGGGTTGCACACTAATCAGAAGGTTGGTGATTCAATTCCCAGCTCCTCCTGTCCACATGCCTAAGTGTCCTTGAGCAACACACTGAACCCTAAGTTGCTCCTGATGGTGTACAATCAGTGTGTGAATGTGCTCCTGATGGCAGCACCTTTCATGGTGATCTGTCTCATTAGTGTGTGAATGGGTGAATGGGAAAACCATGTTAAAGCACTTTGAGACCGAAAGGTGATAAAGCGCTATACAAGTACAGACCATTTACCATTTATATTCTAAAGCCCATCAAATTGGTTCATTTCACAGCTGCTACATGCATTGACACATACTGATTGTCTCAGTGATGATACAAAAACTAATGACTCTTCCGTTGGGGGCCAAAGATGTGGTAGTTTAATATTGTTATGGAGCCACAAAGTCCACGTAGGGAAATGGTCAGGCGGATGAATGAGTCAACAAATCATTGGACTTCAACAGTAGAGACCACTGATCGTTTCCCATACTTCTGATGGATGGTTTCTTTCAATCATGACCATGATTGTTACTGAGCTGTAACCAAGTGGTTATTTCAATCATACCAATCAAAGTTCCCTAATCTCAAAATAATTGTTATTGGTTTATAAAGCCACAAAATTCTCAGAAAGAAGAGGCTTGGATAGAAAGATGTGTTAAAAAAAAAAAAAAAAAGGTTAAACGTTTCATACTGACTTTCAATGTTGGTTTCTTTTAACCATGGCTTCATGACTAAGTAGTTTAACTGGAAAGACAGGAAATGCAGGTAAAGAGAGCAAGGAAATGACATGCAGCAAAGGTCCAGTTGGCTGGCAATCGAAATGGAAATTCAGCTGCTGAAAAGTAGTAGAAGTAATTTCAACATGAACCACTGTCTGTTGCTAACCCCAACCTAACCTTTGTGCTTTATAAACATTTTAAACATGTAAAAATGTCTTGGATGGCACTTAAAAATAATGTTGAAGTGCTGATGGGGACAGCATATATCGGCTCTTCTACACACACTTATACTCACTCAGCGAAATCTATCAGACGTGTTCATTTCTTGGTGATGTGTTTAGTTCATTCTCGTTTTACCTTCAGTACACCCCTGGTTGTATTAGTATTTCACTGCAATAAGACTGCACAATAACTCACCTCTGGCAAAATCCATCACACAACAATAACACCGTTGGTTGTCTGTTTTCTTGTTTGTTTAAATCTGTGCACTATTGTTTAGTTAGTTTTAATTTAATTTAATATTTTACTGTTGTTTTATTGCTTTCCTCTACCTATAATGCTGCTGTAGCGAAAAAGATTTCCCCTTGTGGGATTAATAAAGTCACTATCTATCTATCTATCTATCTATCTATCTATCTATCTATCTATCTATCTATCTATCTATCTATCTATCTATCTATCTATCTATCTATCTATCTATCTATCTATCTATCTATCTATCTATCTATCTATCTATCTATCTATCTATCTATCTATCTATCTATCTATCTATCTATCTATCTATCTATCTATCTATCTATCTAATATGAACACTTGTTCTTCTTATCCATCAGTTTATATGCCTATACTGCCTTGAGCAATTCACTATCTCTTCATCTCTCCCAATCTCCAATTCTTATCCCCCATTTATTCCTTTTGCCTTTAGAGGGTAATACCCAACCTCAGATTCTGATCCCCCTTGGTTCCCTCCTCCTCCAATCAGACCACCAGTGCTTCTTGTCTGTCATCCAATATGGCAGAGTCGTTATCAAGCTAATGACAGACACAATTTCCTCTGCCTCTAATGACAAGCAAATAATACCATCACATCAAACCGTGAGCCAGATGAAAGCGAAAGCACAGTGCACATAAAAGAAGCGAGAGAGAGAGAGAGAGAGAGAGAGAGAGAGAGAGAGGCGATGCAGCTGTTTGTCAAATAAGGACAGGGGTGTCTGTCGATCGTTCTTATCTCTGCCTCTCTGCGTGACATGTTTGTTCTTCGTGTGCCCGCCCCTGCCTCTGATCTCAGGTGGAATGAAACCCGGTTGTTCGTCACCGAGATCCAGGAGACCGTTGGTGCGCTCGTCAGAGGCCTCCCATGCGTGCAATTTCCATTTCAAAGCCATCTCCTTTTACCGTTATAATTCCATCTAAGGCATTTGTTAAACGAACACTCCTAACTGCTGACTAGGACAAAGATATTTTGAAAAAAAAGAGGGGGAGATGTATGCATTGGTAATGAAGTTGAGAGAAGGTAGGGATAGTGCGATCAAAGGTATGGTAATGCCTATGGTAAAAAGGATGGGAACGTGCAGGGCCTCTGGAATAAAGGGGTGCAGGGAAGGCACAGAGCAGCTGAAAAGGATGTGTTCTGGGGAACGGTGTGTGGAGGAAGGCAGGCAGGGGGACGGGGAGAAGCTGGAGGTATTTATGCAGTTAGGTTGCACTGAGGCTATTGATAGGCTGCTTCTGGAATCACCTGAGAGATGCAGTCCTCCTGCGGACTGGCATCTGGGAGCTTTGCAGCTATTTTATTCCCGGATTGCCTCAGCCTCAACCACTTTGAGCATGCAGCGCAGTTTGCTTGTCCCAGATGAATCATTGATACCCTGGTCAGCAAAAGCAGATAAAACCGAAGCTGTGTTGTTAAGAAGGAGTTCTGACAGCGTCAAAGTGGTGACTGCGCTTTAAAAATTCCAGACCTTAATGAGAAATCCGGGCGCCTTCAGAAGTTTGACAAGAGCTACCAAGTGATTTAAGGATTGACTGTTCACAGTTATAGTCTCACTCCTCCTCACCTCTTGTCTTATAATACCAATAAAGTTTGGTCACATCCTCTTCTCACATATTCCTCCTAGCTCTTTCTCTTTGTAAAACCTTTTGCCTGCCCTCTTGTTATTTTCTCGATTTCTATAATTTATTTTTCTATCGTGGGCAGACCGATGGACCAAGGCCACAGAAACGAAATATTGAAGGTGATAAAAAATTGACGACTGTCTCTGGGGTAAAAAAGATTCAACAATAAAAGTTTGAACAAGTTCCACTGACCCATCGGAACAGAACTTAACCTGGTAATTTTTCGATCGAGGCATGATGAGGAGTGTTGCGGTATCATTATTGGATTCAGCCCTTTTTATGTTGATGCAAGGTCAGGGGGCTTGTTTATGAGCTGTGAGGAGAAAGATTTCCACAGCAGTCATGACTAGGGAGTACAACTCACCGCTTGTTCACAGGAGTTCCTACTTTCACCAAAGTTCCTTCAGTAGAAGCAAAAGAAGCCTCGAAGTATAAAAACGACAACGATTTTGAGTTGCAATAAAGATATTGAGATACATCAGCGCTCGAAGGCAGCATCCACCTTCCACCAACTGCGCATTCATGTTTTTAGAACCTCTGACATGACAATTGTGAGGCCTTTCATCTGTCTCAGCTGCAGTTAGTCAGAGTCAACAAACACAATCTGTTTCTCCTCTCCTTCATCTCCATCGTTCTTCTTTCATTTTTCCCCACGTCTGCAATTAATGCATTTATTTCGAGGCTTCTCCTTCTTCTTCAAAGACACTCACCGGGGACACAGCTGTCGCTCCAACCATCAAAGTCCCAGTACACTCTTCCTTCTGCCCACTATATTTTTTTACTCTCTTCTTCCTTTCTACCGACTTAAGGCTTCGCACTTTTCTTTTCCAATGATGATTAAACTGTGGAAGTTTGTAAGGCCTCGCTGAATGGCCTTTATGTCGTTTTTCTGTAAAGAATGGATGCAAATTAAATATAATACAAAATTCAGACCTGATGCTAAGTAGTCACTTTCTCTACTCTCCCGGTCTTCATTTTGTCTTGATATCTGCAATCGTCCTTTCATCTTCCCCGCAGGGTGCTGGCTGAGTGATCCAGGTGCACATGACAAACACTTATTCATCTCCGAGTTATCATTTCAGCCATGATACCTGACTCTCCAGCACCACTCCGCTCTCCCAAGCAGGGCACTCTGGGATATGACTAATGCTTTCTCCAAACCTTGTGATTTGTCTAATCTGCCCTGCCTTCTGGGATGTGAGTAAGACTTCCTTGAGTGTTTCCACAGCTCGCTCACAGCTGGTTTCCACCTGGTTGGCTGGTTCATATCTCCTGCCCTGCTTTATATACAATTTCTATCTCACACACACACACACACACACACACACACACACACACACACACACACACACACACACACACACACACACACACACACACACACACACACACACACACACACACACACACACACACACACACACCATGTTTGTACATGGTTTCCTGCTGAATCTCTCTTGCTTCATCACTTTAAACACAGATGCAGAGGCACACTTGTACACAGCTGCAGACATACAGACTGAAAAGGTAGTTTGAAGAAAGTAGAAAGAGACATAATTCATGGCACCTGGTTGGAGCAGCACATCATTATCACTAACAACCAAGGTTGTTGTTTACTCTACCGGTGTATATTGCTGGAGTTGTATAATAGCCCTTCCTTTTCAGCTTGTTATTTCCAAATCAAGAATACATTAAACTTCCAGGTCCAAATGTTTGTCTCCTTGGAGATCTCTTTTAATTCACCCAAAACATAGCTGCTTTAACATGTTTTCCTTCAGGCTTACTTAGTAAATCAGGGAAAATAAATTTGGTTGTCCAGAGGGATTTCTTTATATACTTATAATGTTTGGAAACTACAAATTTCCCAAACACACACACACACACACACACACACACACACACACACACACACACACACACACACACACACACACACACACACACACACACACACACACACACACACACACACACACACACACACACACACACAAAACCCCAAGAAAACGCATATAGAGACTGACACAAAAATGGTGAATATGTCTAAGAGTACAGGTCATCATCCATGAACTGTGCCATGTTGCACTGCCATGTGTGTACAGTAGCCCAGAATACACACACCAAACCCTGACTCTCAGTAGTGCATTCAGGTTTGGTTAAGTTTTTTTTTTTTTTTTACCAGTTTCTTACACTCTTACACACCTGGAAGGGGAGGGTGAGGCGAGGGCTAGTCATCTGTTTGCCATCTTCAACCAAAGAGTGAGTGTAATCTTTGATGTGCATGACAAACATTGTTGCTTGTTAACTGGCGTTACATCATGCTGCTTCCACTGTTGGTGTTCCCTCTTTGTTTGTTTGGGTCTGTTTGTGTCAGCGGAAAGTCTTTTTTATCCTCAGGCCTTTTCAAATTGGACATAACTGTCCACGGGTGTCTTTTAGATTTTCTTTTAATTAAACATAAAGTAAAATCAAAATAAATATAGGGTTGGTTTTCCACAGGTACATTTTGGATTGGGTTCCAAATTTTTGGGCAAAGGAGCCCCAGGAAATTATTGGTATAAAATAATAAAGAAAGGGTCTTTAGGAGTGCACATTGTGAGAGCACAGGTAACACAGGAGAAGGTGATTTAATTACCACCGAGCCTGACAGCTACACCAGCTAAAAAACCTTTCCCGGACTCCGTTACGTCTGACTCACATCCCGCAACATTGCTTCAGTGAATCTGGGTGCTATAAGCCAGGCCCATCATCCTCTTGCATGACTGTTCATAGCTTGTGGTTTGTCACTCTGAAGTTTGTGTTTGTGCTTCCTTCATTCCATGATTCCTGCGCTTCTTCTTATGACAGGTTCATATTACATGAGACTTTCCATTTTTAAGTTAAGTTTATGTTTCTTAAGTGACAGCTGGGATGTAGTTTTGGCATGCGAGGAAACACCAGTCCTGATGTTTTTAATTCACTGCTAACTGATACATTTTTTTGTAGAAAAAAATGAGACACTCAAAAGAGAAAATTATATAAGAGACACCTGTTTGCAAACTATAAGACTGCTACTCATTTTTATGTCTCAGGGAGATTGAAGCAAAATTAAGTTGAGCTTTTTCACTGCTTTGCCCATGTTCTTTTGACCTCACACTAAACTATTAAATGAAAAGTTATTTGTCAGTAGCATTAAATTAAATTCCTTATAAAAGCAGCGTGAGCCAGAGGTTTTTGATTACTGTACAATGTGCAGCAATCTTCTGAAGCCTTTTCTACCTTTCAGCAGTGTTTGGTTCTGCCACGTCCACCCTAATAAGGACATTATTACATCTCCAGAGGAGGGACTCTTTTGGTTGGATGTAGGAACTTTGACCCAGGACACTGTAGTGTTGGATCAAGGTTTTGAGTTCCTTAACAGGTTCCCTGTGGGAGAAAAAGTTACTGCTGTGTATTGTATGGTGTTCCTCTTTTCATGGTGAACTCTATTTGGTGAACCCTTTTCATATTGCTTTATTTATCTTCTTTTTACTGTTTATTTTACTCTCTCTGAGACTCACTCTCCCTTATCAACTCAACCGACTGTTCACAAGACAAACACCAGATATTCTGTTGCCCTCCGCGGGCACAGTGGTGGAGCTGGTACTGCCATTACAATCTGGTTTTGTATTGTGCGAATGTTTGCCGTGTCATCTGTTTGCAGCTGTTTGTTTGCTTGTGCATACAGGAAAGGTCAGCGCAAATGACCCACGGCATCCCTCCAGGGAATTGGGTCATCAGACACACACACACAGACTGCACACCCTCTAAAGACAGCCAGACCCTGTGTAAAAAAAACAACATATAAATCCCCCCAAATGACCTCACCTTGACTGGGATAACCAGTTATGAATTTACACCAGTCAGTTCAGCCTTTGAGCTTCGAGCCTCTGCACTGCAGTAACACTACACGGCTACAGCGCTAAAAGCTTTAGGTTGGCTTGATGCCATAAAATTCAGCTGGGAGGAGATATGTTGTCGATATGGCTAACCGGTGGGACTTTGAGAGAAATTCATCCCTGTAACTCTTTGAAGACATGAAATATTGAGCGTGATAGTATCAAACTGCAAAGAAATACAGGTCTCACGACAGAGCAGGAACAATCTACAAAGAGATGGGATGATTCAGGTTGGATAATATTTGCAAGCCAGTGAGGAATAGGCAATAAGGTTCAACCCCAGTGACAGGCAGAGATGATATCTGTATCTTGCATCAAGCCTCCTTTTGGCTCCAAACCTCAAGCTGACACATAATGGTTTTCCCTCCCCTATTTAATCAATTCACCCCAAAACACTTGAATACAAGTTATGAATGTAAATACCATCCAGAAGCGTTCCATAATACTGCTTAACCCCCATGTTACGGGGGTATTTTTCTGTTACAAGCAGGGTCTTATTTCGGTGTTTTGCTTCTACTGAATGATTACCTGCTCCATCTTGACCACTCCTATTCAGAATGGTTTGCAGGTAAGGGAGCATTTCATCCATCAAACGTTCTTTTTCCCCCCTTTTTTCCGTTACTTTGGGGAGTTCGAACTGCGATAACATTAATTTGAATCCTGACTTAGTGTACATGTCTTCTGGTTATAGTGGAAGCTTATAATAGTGAGTTGATATCCAGTGATATATTAAGTAAAATTTGTATTTTGTGTGGAGATGAAGAGGTTTATTTCCTCGATGATGAATGTTGTGAACATTATTAGCATTTTTGAAGGCCGTATAAAAATATCTCTGTTCCTTTTAAATTCTGGGAAGACTTCATAATAATAAATTATACTTTTATCGACAGTGGATAGTAAAGATTAATGGTTCACAAGTTCATTTTAAGGATCACAAATATTATAAACTCTTGAATAACTATTGCTTACTTGTTTATGATTTTAGAATGTGATGTGTGCTTTAGTGGGTTGAATTTGGTTGTGATCCAACACTTTTGCAAAGAATATATCATGATTATGTTTATTAAATCAGAATTCATGATGATATACTACCCTTAGTTAATGCTTTAAAACCTGTTATTCATGCATGAGGTCCTGAATGAAAGACTTTGAACTCATGTTAATTCCTGACGATTCGTTAGCTCTTAATGCATGAACTAATGCAATTATCATGAATTTGCGCAAGTCATGCATGAATTCATGATCATTTATTTACCTAAAATCCTTTTAATCTGTCAGGAGTCCGGTTTTTTCCTCTGTTTTGCCCCTGATCACCTCCCCTCCTGTGTCCCCTCAGTCCCCTGTCTGCTTGTCTGTGGCCACGCCCCTCACCAGTCCCAGCAGATGCAGCCACTCACCCCTGATCACCACCTGCAGGTGTGCTGCATCTCCCTGATCACCTCCCCAGACTATATGTAACCTGCCCCTGCACTCCTCTGGTTGTTGGTTCATTTTTGTTAGTCACCCGTCCGTCCTCCGTCAGCTCTCCGTCAGCTCTCCGTCTGCTCTCCGTCAGTCCTGTTCCCATTCCTCCGGCCTCTGTGCCTCCTGCGGATATTCCCGGTCAAAGTCACCAGTTGGTGGAGTTGCCCTCCCAACTCGGAGGATTGTTGACGCCGTCCCTTCCGCTGGTCTGCCGGCTGCCCTGCCAGCCGTGTCCCCCTGGAGCTGTCAGTCGAGTTGCCCTCCCGACGGGAAGCAAGTGGACACGAGAGGTGCCACCTTTTGGTTTGTTTGTTTTTTGTTTATTACAAATAAAGACCGTACTTTGGAACTTATACCTCGAGTCTGTGAGCTTGCATTTGGGTCCTTGTAAAACACCCCCACATAACATAATCAGGTTTTCCTCCAAATAATATCCAATATTTCCCCATGCATAATCTTTTGTCGAAACATAACAAACACAGGACTTTCACCCCAGAAGGTGGCTGTTTGTGTCACAGAAAACACAAGTCAGCATTGATGTATTTTAGGTTATATACATAAATGAACTTGCTTGACATACCTACTGTATGTTAACCTAAAACAATATCTTTTCCTAAACCTAGCCAAGTCGTTTTTGGTGCCTTAGCTAACTCGACAGCGACCATGTCACAACTTTAACCATGCGTGTATTATTGTTATCATTATGACATAGGCCTGCTACGCCTGTTGTGGTACTTCCCAATGGTCATGTAGGTCATTGATAATGACAACTGATAACTATTTAATGGATTGATAAGATTCAGAGCAGGTGCTTCTCCGACCTTCCCTGCTGTAAAAGTGTCCAAATGTTGTAGATCCAGGAATAAGCTGAATTACACCCTTTTCTTGTCATGAAAACAGACAATGTACCATTAGCAGCAGGAAGCTCTTGATTTATTCCTCAAGAATACATCACAGTAAAGTTGCCATGAGGAGCAGTCTACCTGAAGCAATGACAATAGTATTAGTAAATAACGAAAGCACACTGGCCCCAGACTCCTCCTGAAGATAACATCAGAGTTCATAAGTTGCCCTAATTACAAGAATGTGTGTTTTTGTAGCTTTGTTGAAAATGAAATGAATTGAGATTATGGATGCATGAGTAACACTGACCTCGGACCAAAGAAAAAAAAAAAGACAAACAGCTGGCAGCATTTCATTAAAAAATGTATCAACCATGGGAAATGACCTCAATGGTACCCAAACACTGCCTACATTTACTGTTTCTGGCAGCGACAACATGTTGGAGCGCACTTTCATTTTTGTTGGATTCTTGTTTTTGTTTGGGATTTGTTTTTGACTCGACTTGTCTTGGACTCACTTAAAAATTGTCTTGACAACAGTCGTGCTCAGTGAAACATTAAATTCCCTAATGATGCTGTGGTGATGTTGTTTTGTGTGCACGCATTTGGACAGTTTGTGTAAATGAATGTTCATGCTCGGGTAAATGCCAGAAAGACATTCTGCATCCTTAAGTTTGTTTATCCTGTTTGTGTATGTGTGTTTATAACTGGTTGGGCTTTTTTCAATGCAAATTTACATCATATACCCAAGTGCGCAGCCTATATATATATATATACATATGCATTTTTATTTACGTTTGTGTTAACCATGGGTCGTTTTCAGTGACCTTTAAGTGCTGGGGAAAAAAAGTGAACCCTCCACTGATAAGTCCCATTGCAACCAGCAACATTGTTCTCTGCCCCGCCATGAACCACTTTGTACTCTCACTTACTCCTTCACCAGGCCCCTGACAAACACACACACATCCTAGTACCTCTCTGTGTCCCTTTACTGAACCTTGTAATCCCCTGCCCATACTTCTAAACAGAACACAGCAACATGGATTTATACCCTCTGAGCAGCGCTGGCTGGTAAAAGCCACAGGCTTTTATGTCAAGGTGAAAACCTGAAGTGTTAAGTTATGTAAAATATTAAATGTTGCTTTCTTAGAATTTAAGCTGTATTTGTATTTAATTTACAACACTTCACATTACCTCCCAAAACGTAAATGTAATCAGCACACAATTTTGTTGTTTTAGTTGACAGAAACATTGTTTCCAAAATCAGAAAATATATTTTTGTGTACAGTTAAAATATAATATTCCCACCACTTAAATCCCTACACTCTTAATTTTCATGTAGATTTAATTTTAAAAGTGGTATTTTAAACTCTCAAATTGAAACCTGTAAAAACATCTTTGAAATAAAAAAAATAAAAATAAGAAAATATCATAAACTGAAATTTCTCTTACAAAAGTATTCAAATCCTTTGCTGTGGCACTCAAAATTCAAGTCAGATGCATTCTGTTTGCTTTAATCCTTCTTGGATTTGCCACAAATGTGATTGGATTTCCCTGGTGGCAAGTTTAATTGATTGGACATATTTTAGAAAGGCACACCCCTGTGTCTACTGTGTATGGTCCCATAATTCACACTGCATGCCTGAACTAAAACCAATCCATGAAGTCCAATGAACTTGGTGGACGGGTGACATCGATCAGGGCAAGTATAAAACCCATTTCTAAAGCTTTGCAGCAGCACAGTGGCCTCGGTCATTGTGAAATGGAAAATGTTAGGTTTGCCGGACAGAAACTCCAGAGGAGTCCTGGTGGTTCCAGAGTAACCAGAAGGTCCTGGGAGAGAAAGGTGTTGAAGAACCAGACAGTGTGTCTAACACAGCTTCAGAAATCATCTGCAGAGATGAAAGGGCCTGCTGGCATGATTAGCCATACCCACAGCAGGCCATCAATCAGGCCTTTACAGTAGAGTGGCCACCCTGGAGTAGAGCATATACAATATAAACTTTTAGAACATGAGGAGAAAGAGTCTCCTGGCCAATGAAACGCCAAACATCATGTCTGGCAAACACCAGAAACTGCTCATCATCTGGATAATAGCATCCCTACAGTGAAGTATGGTGGTGGCAGCATCATGGTTTGGAAATGCTTCAGTAGGAACACAGGGGATTGGTCAGAACCGAGTGAAAGATAAGTTCAGCTCAATACAAAACACTCAATTCAGCTGATCAGCACACAAAATGACCTGAAATATATAAGACAATACTTGAGTGGCTTTAGGACAAGTCTCTTTCTGTCTTTAAATCCTATAAAACATCTGTTGAGATCAGAAACAAGAAGCAACTTCCCAAATACTCATAGTCTAAATACTTTTACACTGATGTTACAATTTAACAACAATTTCATACTTAGGGTTTGATTGTAAATAATGTGCAAAAAAATAAAATAATCAAAAAACATGTCTTTACTATGTCATTATAGGTTATTGAATATCAAAAGTAAATTGGTCTGAATACATTCTGAATCCACTTTCATGTTTCATGAGATGTTTTGTTGTACCAATTTAAATGCACATCTATAACCTTCAAGGTAATTCAGAGTCCATACTCAGTATAAACAGTGTTTATGTGCTCCATCTATAGTCTTTAATTTCATATTTGTGCTTTAGGGGTCAAACTGTGTGTATGGCATAATTAATTACTGAATGTAAATTTCCAACACAGGATCAGGCTCCAACAAAATGGGTACATGACCGTCTGTTCTTTTCTTCTCGCAAGGGAGGTAAACAGATTTTAAATTAATCCTTTGGAATAACCGCAATCTCAGGATGCACTCAGAGCTACTAGATGAAGTCAATACGTTGCAGTCCGTCATGTTAGGGCAGGGTAATTTCTATTTACATTGATACTATTGTCAAAAAACTGCATATGATGATACAAACTCTTAAATAGGTAATGATTTTCATCTGCTCAAGCACATAATTAGAAACACTTAAACATGAATCAGAGGAATGTGCATTAAGGTAAACCGAACAATTGTGTTACAAATGAAAATCGGCATTTTTTGTAACAAGAGAATCCGAGATATCAGATTTCAATGGCAGATGACTCAGTCTTTTAGCTCCATCTTTTTTTGTTTAATGCAGAAAAGAAAACTAAAAAAGAAAACGAAGAATAAATAAAATGGCACAAAGCCACTGAAGTGGGGTCCTTTAAGGATTCGCACCTCAGAATGCCACCAGACTTCGCCAAGCATCTGGACTGTATAAAGCAGCTCAACAAATAGGTGATTCTCTCCAGCACACCTGTTTGCCTCAACATAACATTTCCTGTCGGGGAGTGTTTGCCAGACGAAGGCTGCGCCGTTTTCCCCCATTAAAGTTTCCAAATATTGAGGTTAAGAGTCCCACCAGGTAGGGGGAGCCAGGGGAGGATACAAGCTGTTTGTTTGTCAAGGAGCTCATCAGTCACAAACTGCAGAGACAAACAATCTCGTCGGGCCCTTCAATGCAGATCACAGGGCCCAAATGTAAAGAAGGGAGTTAAGGAGACACACAGTGAAGAAGGGAACCATGAAAAACTTGCTGTTGGTTTAAATGGTTCTGGAGTCCTGCTTCCACCCTGAGTTTAGACTAATGATGTTCTTACCATATACTAAATAACATTAACTGCTCAACAAAATTATATTTTCTCTATCACTTTATTACTCAAAGCTATGAAGTGCTTCATGAGGGCTGTTTTTTTTTTCCCAATGTTTTGGCATTTTAAGGTTTTTTTGTGTTGAGAAAAATAAGCTGATGTCAGATTTCTTTACATGAATCAATTTTAGCAACATTTAGATAAAAACTGATGCATTTTTGTTGCTACTTGCTCAGTTGCTGGCTCTGTCAGTCAAATCTATTCGTACATGTAGCAGAAGCCAATAATCTTTTGATATTTTTGGGGGTTATTTAACTAATTAAGACTATTTCCTTGTCTTGAATATTCAGCTTTTCCAAGGTTATTGAACATAATTGTTGAGCATGATTGATTGTTGTTTATACGATGATGACTCCCTGTCACACAGCGATTTAGCATTTTGTCAAATAAAAAAAACTGCCAGTAGTAGAGCAGCAGTTGTATGTTCTTCAAAACCTATTTTGAAAATAGATGGTGTAATTGTAATGGATTAAACAGATACTTTAAGATGACTTTACTCTACGTATGAACCAATTAGGATACCGCAGCACCGTTATATGTCAGGGGGTTGGGTCCCTAGCTTTTGACTCAGTCTTGCAGGAACAACAACATGGTATTTACCAATGATCAGTAGTCTGGTATGAAATGTCAAGTTAAGGTTGAAAAGGTGTTTTTTTTTTATTTCCTAGGCTGTGTGAAAGAGAAGATGGGAAGAGAGAGACAAGTTGCCCTCCTTCACGCTCTGAGGCACATCAGCTTGAGGTAATTCAATGTCCTTTGTAATTCAGCAGTACATCCCTTATGAGCCATTATTTTGATGCAAATCTGACACAACAAAGTGCTCTCAGTAAAGATTCATTGGCAAGCAACTCTGATGAACAAGGAACAAAGTGTAAAGTGCTGAGCCATGTTTGTTTTTTTTCTTCTCTTTTTCAGAGGCTAATTGGGAAGCACAGTGACAATGTTGAATGAGTGACTTTAGCCAGCTCTTACTGTTTTGGTATTGATTCCTTCATAAGTGCAAGTGCAAGTGCAAGTGCAAATTGTTAAATAGGCTATATCGTTTTCAGTCCCCAGAGAAAACCACATTGATCGTTTAAAGCCACAATTTAAGATTCAGGCCTAACAGGGTGTTTTATTAATAGAGAGGAACATGCAACACAATATAAATTACAAAGTCACACTCCTAATAACAGACCAAACCATGCTGACTAAGAAATATTCAGCCCAACAAATGGACAAGCAGTGCGTCTGTCTTCAAAATAGGTCAGTTGCTACACTAGAGTGATTTATGACTTGTAATACAGTCGGAGGCAGTTATAATTCCTCTTTGTAGCCTTTTTATATGCTCAATATTGAAATAAAGCCTCTCACCAACAAGCACGGTTGGCATTATTTACATTATCCCAGGTTGTTTATTCCTGCCCATTCCTCCTCCTTCCCTCCCTCCTTTTCTCTCCATCCTTATTTCATTTGCTCTCCCCGTGGTGATTTACCTCCCAGACCTCTATTTATCCACCACTAACAAATTGGGTTATCATGCTCCACCACTCCCCTATTTCTTCTCTGCCTCTCCTACCCTTTACCTGCCTCCCCGTTCCCCTCTCACCACCCCCTCATCCCGCGCTCGGTCTCCTCCCCCAGCCTCGGCAGCTGACTTATGAGATGCCAAGTCAAGGTGAGCGATGGTGTCTGCCATGGAGGGATATGTGTGCGGTTTCGTCAGGGTTTGCGTCGAGGCTCTGTGTGTGTACTGTATATGTGTGGAGGAGTGGTGATGCTGCCTTGTTGTTCCACATCATTGAAGCCTCCTCTGGCCGTGACTGTATGACAGGTGGCTGGTCCGTGACAGGTTGAGGACAAATGTGCGTGTACATGCGTGTGCTTGTAACCTAAAGCACAATCCAATAACTGGACTTCAAGATGTCATATATTTAATATATCACCAGTAACCTCACAGCATTTCAACTATGAAAGAAAACATGTCGTGGGTTTACTCTGGTATGTGCAGTGAAATATGGATGTACTGTGTGTGTGTGTGTGTGTGTGTGTGTGTGTGTGTGTGTGTGTGTGTGTGTGTGTGTGTGTGTGTGTGTGTGTGTGTAAGCCTGAACTCTGGCTATCAGACAACCAGTTGTATCCATGCAGGGTTTCACAAGCTAATGTGGGTTTGACATTTAAACTTGGGTGACAGAGTGGGTGTGAAAGGCCAAGAACAGCTGCGTACGCCAGCCATTCTGCAAAATGTACCGAGCTTTAACTACAGATAACGGCTCTCTCAAGAAGCCTTAATGTCAGGAGGCACTCTAGCACATAATATGTTGATGTGTGATGTGAAGCCTGCTCACATCACATACACGTGGACACTGTTGCTTCTGAGTTCGTAAAAGTAGCACTCCTTTTTGCGGATAAAATAGTGCTTTTAGGCAAACATTATACCACAGAATATCACAACGCGGGAAAAAAAATCAGTCATCTTTGTCATGTAGAGATCAATGTTGCTGAAGCAAGAGATGCAGTTAGATTACTTTTTAATAACTTTGTAGTCAAGCACAAACATCTGTAAGATGTATAGATGTTCTCAAGATATCCACTGGGTTATGATAACGAACAAAAAAAATTAATATAAGTTGTATTCATATTCAGTGTTTTACAGTAAAACGTGTGTGTCCTTCAGGTCAAAAATGTGAAATGCATTTCTATTCATAAAAAACATTTCCAAAGCTGATTGATCTATGGTGAGACTTGCGGTCAACAATGCCACAGGGCAGCTTTAAATGTCAGCATTTTTCTAAAAAGAGAAACTATTTATTCAATAATCTATTGTTTAAAGTCTGTACAGGTTTTGTGAGAGAAATAGTAAAAATGGAATATTGTTTCATACGTCAGAATTCATCTGCTAAAAAACACCATGAGAAGTGGTTGAAAGTTCCGGAAAGAACAACATGGATCAAATATGTAGTTTTGGAAAATGTTGACAGAAGTTTTGACCTGCAGTGGTTTGACAAAAAGAAAAATAGCACAGACAATCAGCATTTGTTGTGGAAACAGGATAGTGGTCACCATCTGCGTTAATTACAACCCTGACCATTTGCAATATGATCTAAAATAGTTAAATAGCTTCCAACATTATTTAATGCTTACAAACATATTATGACAGTGATTGACATGTTAGAGCAGATTTGAAGTCATGCACAACTATAAATAAATGAAGACACTCTTGATGTGCTCTGGGTTTTTTTCTTGGATGACTGCTGAAATGCAAGTTGAATTCAAAGAATCCATCAGATCACTGCACCTTTACCATGTAGCGGTTACAGAAGCATATAAAATGTCATTTGAAACTGATTCTCAGAGTAAACATGCTGTACAGCATAGCTGCATGTGGATGTTCCCCAGGCTCGTCACATAGTTAGTTTCTGTCTTTGCGAGGGAGGTAAAGCTCATTTATTTGCTTGGTACAAATAACCCATACACAGAAGACAAAGTTCTCACCCACTGCTTCAGGGTTCTGGGTTCAAGTGGGGCCACCTAACACACCTGATAGTGTTCGCTGTTGGGAAGCCAGTGAGTGATCAAATTATTATCATTGAACTTGGAATTTTTATTGATAGCCTAAGAAAAGGACATTATGAATGAACAGTCGGGTTTAACTTCAGGGTTTCATGGCTGGCAATGATACTGAATGGTAAGCCCGTGAGGGATCAGACCGCTGTCTCTGCATATTAAAGCTTCTTTAATAGGTCGGGATGGGTACACAGACGGTGGCTGCCTCTCTGGGACGTAGATAAATGGAAGAACAAGCCTTTTTTTGGGACCTGTACTAATCATTGAATTAGGAAAAAGACAAAAACGCATTATTTGCTTTTAACCGTCGAGAGAAAAATAGTCACATAATATGTTTTTGACATATTAATGATGGAAGAATGAAGAATTAGCCTACCTGCGAGTTTCCTAATTGCTAGTAAGATTTTATGGATGGTTTTTAAAACATTACATGGCGTGGCCCCTGGCTGCAGCTCACAGCTCTCAGTCTCTTATGTGGTGGAGCAGTTTCATTTCAGGCTTTTTTTTTCTTCTTTTTTTTTTTTTTTATCGAAGTTGAATTTGAGAAATAAAGGTGATCAGCCTTACTCCATCAAAGCTGCTATGCTTTCAGAACAGTGTGCCTGTGGAGGGATCAGGCATGCTGAATCGATATGTTCTTCCAAGTTAGTTTGAGAAACTTCTGTAGCTTGAGTCTTTTCCAACCTGTGTCCTTTGTTGTATCCACTTGGAGCTGTTAGTTCTCCTTCACGTTCAACCATCTGCAGTGTGTTATTAACATGACATGTTCTCTTCTTACACTCCTCATAGCGTCTTTAACAAAATTAAGACTTATTAATCAGCTCTCTTTATTCCACTTTGTTCAGATTGATTAAATTATGTTGGTAATAATGCCACACAACTGGTTTGTAATGGACTTTTAACAGTCCTTTACTTTTAATAGTGTTGTACAGGCTTTTAATTTACAAATTGGGCCTGTGAATTCACTGCATAAAGGGGCTGGCTGCGTGTTAAAACTGTGTTTATCACAGGTTGGCTCAGCAATCAGTCAGTCCATAAAGAACGAACAGATGTCTTTTACAGGCTTGTAAAGTAAACTTCAAACCGGAAGTGGGATTGCTCCACTCTTCCAGGAGCTTGTACGATTCAAATGTATCACATTTTCTTCCATTTGAATTGAATGTTAAGTAAATGGTGACTGTTTGTTGATGAATTGACCTTTCGACGAGTTTTTACGCAGTCAAAAACAGAATATGTAATATGTTAAATGAGTGGTTTTGTTTCTGGCGGGAACATTTTGTTCGTCACGGTAAAAATGAGCTCCACCAGCCCATTTGCTGAAAGTCCATTTTGCATTGCAGGCTGTAATGCAACTGAAGGGGCGTCTCTGTAAAACGCAGAAGCCACCTGCTGCAGTCTTTCCTCTCCCATCTGCTGAACTTTACTCCAGGACCTCAGAGGTATTTGCAGATACGCGTTTGGGCAAACAGAGCAGTTAGAATGATAATTACACATTCCCAAATGTTTGATTTATTTCATCTCCGCTAATTTATTTGTGCTCAGTGCTGCTGAATATGCAGCATATTGAAGTTTAAAACCTTTTCATTCTTAATGAGTGATAATGGCACAACATGAGACTTTGACTTGGGCTATTGAATTTAATTAATTGAATGAACAAGAGCCAAGAGGTATGCTAATGGTGATTGATTGAGGATCTTTGAGAATGTGTTAAGAAAGGGACTTTCCTGAAAAATGTCTCGTTTATTGGACTGAACTAATCTGGAATGTAATGTTAACTCTCAATATACTGTACGGCTTCACATGTAGCTGGCAAGGAAGCATATTTTACATTTGACCTCCCTCAGTTTTTCTTACTCTGACTCACTCAAGTCTCCTCCACATTTCCTAACATATTCTGTGGAGACATTAATAATTGTAGTTCAGGTATGCATGTTAGTGTCAAATGGCTGTTCAAGCATCATCTGCTACAATTTATCCACCTACCAAGACTGTCACACTAATGAAAACAAAGTGAACAGAGAATTTGCCATTAATCTCACAGTAATAACACTTATTCAACAGTGCCTCTTGTAGTATTTGGCCTCCGATATGAAAGACCTATCTTTTTTAGGATATTTTTTCAGTGATAAAAGGCTGGTATGACAAATCTCTTTTAAAACATGTAATTGTGTGTGATACGGATGGGCATTTCAAGTGAAAGTACTATTTGAAATTCGCTCAGCATTATTCGATTATTAATTTAATATTCGTCTTTGCAGGTTTCTGCTGTTCGCACAGCAGCATCTAATCTCACCGCCCCACACAGTTTTATCTGCAAAGCTCTGGAGACTGAGAGCGATGTGTTTCGTCTTCTCCTTATGTTATTTAATGGCATTTGTCAGACGGATGTTAGGCGCATTACCGCCACCTTCAGATGGGAGGAACGTATTAATGCCAGATTGTGGTAAAGACAGGGGACATAAAGAACGATAGTCGCATACGCTAATTGATTTTTTTAGATGTTAACGACTCATTTTCGAAAATCATGTCCATCCCTAATATGCGAACATTTTAGGCGGTGAGTAAAAGATGTAAAAAATGCTTGAATCAACCTACTGGCCAAGTAACTGGAAAACCAAGTTTGCAACTTACTTTTTAAAAGGCAAAAGGTGTTGATAACAAATATTGACCTGATTTAATGTTTTCTCTTTCTCTAAATTGATTGATGAATATAAACTATTCATGGAATTATTTTTGAAAGCAGCCTCACTATACTGTTCGTGCCTTTAGCTGAAACAGTACTTTGTGTTTATGTGTGCCTCTGCGTTTAATGGAAAACTGTTGACTGGATTACTTTTCATTTGATTTCATTGAGCACTCACATTACTACAGCAAGTATCAATAGCCTGATCTGTAAACATGCAAATAGAGCAGACAAACATGACAATGAATTTAGCTACCCTGTTTTAAAAGCTTAACCCAAATGCAAACAAATTTTCAGATTTGCGAGTCTTTTTAAATCATTGTATTCATGATAAACACAATGAGACCATGTCTATCTTAAAAACCCACATTTATGCTTGTTGAACTTGGATCTATTTACCAAGTAGATTCTACCAACTGATTATAATAGAGTTTAATATTTGGTAAACCTTTATTCAGTATGAGAAAACACACAAAAAGAGTGATTTAGCCTTCAGCTCTCACCCCAATTCAGAGCACATCAGTTCATAAAAGCAACAACAACATCAACAACAAAAAAATACCCATCAGAGCTGGATGTCAAACCTGCACCAGGTGAACAGGTAGAGTTCAAAGACTAAAAATGCCATTTTCAGATTCGTGAAACCTTTTATTCGGCACCAGTTCCTCTTCATCCTCTTGTTCTTGTTTTTATCCATCTTGTTCATTGTTCTTATTATTGTTTAGATTGCTTTCGTAGGGTAAAGGTTTTGCAGATCTGAAATTTGTTTTTAAACAGGGTTAACACTTTAACTGGAATGTCTAACGATCTTTTAATCTAATAGGAGGCTCAGTAAACAGATAATCCATCATTCAGTCTGGTAATAATTGATGCAATTTACTCCGTAACTCAATATAAAGTTAACATCACAGTTGTAAGATGAAAACAAAAAAAGAAGTTACAAGTCATGAGACAGAGCTAGTTAAAACCACAATGAATATTATAAAGACTGCACTTTATGTAAATGCAGCTCAGATTCAATAAACTACACACGCACACACACCGCTCACATCACAAACTGTACACATTTGCAAATGTTGCAAAAAACATGAGCAAGCAAATCATCCTCACCTAATCAGAGGAAACATTTAAAAGTGTTTTCGTTACCAACAATCTGTCCATTTTAATTTTAACTGCAATCAGGCATATATTGGATGAATTAGGTCATAAATTCAAAGAATCAATTCAACTACTGCATTTTCAATGCAAAGTCCTGCTTCCTCTTTAAAACTTGAACTGACAGCTGCAGAGCACCTCTTTCCAAATTTTCATACAGGACCTGATGTATAGCCTGCCAACCTGTCATTAGACTAAACCAGCCATAAACATTAACAATACTCAGTAAGAGTGAGCAGATTTACCCGAATTCAGGTTATTTTTCACACCTCGGTCTGCATGAAGTATTGTCTAGGTTATAAAATCGAATCATTATTTATTTTCCACATGACAGAGCTCAGATGTTTCTTTGTTATCGTGGCTCTCAATCATTCTTCATGCATTCCAGCTCGAAAAATGAGCACTCTCCCTCACAGTTTAAGTGGCCAGTGAGTATTTTATACTGTCAATCAATGGATTAGAAAAATGTGTCGGGTGCACTAATCTGTGTGCTTACAGGATGGGACACCCATTATCTCCTACACTCTGTGGATCATGGATCGTGTGTTTGTGTGGAAAGCAGACGGCATCGAGGCCTTTTGGCTCGAGGTCTGCAGGCGCTGGCTTATTCAGCCCAGTTAAACATCTTGCTAGTCAATGAGACAAGGTTGCTGAATTGCAAACAGAGACCCAATCTGGCTGCCACAGTAAACACTGAGACTTAATGAATACATGGCAGTGGTAATAGCTGACAGCCGGTTGTGAATTAGGACAAGTGTGGCGCTGTGGATGGCGGGTGGTCTGACCTCTCTTGGCCTTGCCCATGACAATGGATCAAAGTGAGTGAGTGACTGCTCTGGCTTTTTATTTATTTTAAATATTCTGTCAGGCTGATGTTCAAACTAATGCTTTTTCTTCTTATCTGTAATAATCTTTTATCAAAAAAGAAGTGAGTAAAAATTTGGCGACATGAATGCTGGCATAAGATTTAAACATTTTACGGTACTTTCTGCAAAGATGCTTGATTGTTGAATGCTTGTTTGATAAAAATGGCAACACTCAGGTAGGTAAGAGGTACGATACTAAAGTTTTGAGACTGTTCCTGTTGAATGTAAAGCACCACACTAATATACATGGAGCAGGGGAACGCAATAACTTTGGTGAGTAAATATTCACAGTTGCATCACTTGATTGAAATGAGCACTGGTACGTGTACATTCACCATTTCACCGTGGACTTCAGCCGAGAGTACACGTCAGATTCTGCGTCAAAGTCTGGAAATCGGCAACGTAGACCCTAAAAAATGTTGAACAAACTTCAAATTGTTTGGCTTTGTTCAGACTGCAGGCAAATCAGGTTTGTTTCTCAAATCAGACTGTCCTAAGTGTTATTTGTGAGAGAATTTAATTTGATTTGTTCTGCGTGGGTTGCTGTAGTAAGGACGTGCACGTAGGTATACTGCTGACGTGGCTTTCCAATGCGGACAATTTATTTTGTCGTCTCTCAACGGACTCTTGTTCTCCATTGTTCCATTGTGTTTTGACCATGTTGACTGCAAAAAAAAAACTACAAAAAAACAGAGAAATATCACTTTTCAGATGGTGTTAGTGATATCACCTCAAAACAGCAGAGAAAAAAACTAAACTAACAGAAATTGTGACAACACGCATAGCAAATCTGCTCCTGTTGAGAACACACATGTCAACAAAGTACAGTAATGTTCACCAGATACACAGCAGCACACGAGACTCCACGCAACTCCAAACACAGAGAATATTCTCAGGATTCTTACAAGCAGCTTGACTCACCTAAAATTGGGACTGATGTTCCCTGTGGATATACATTCACGTGTTTTACATAATCAGAGAGCATGTGCGTGTCTGTGCGCGCGCGCGTGTGTTTTGTTCTCTGAATACAACAAAGCCGAAGAGCCCATGAGCTGCTGCATGTTTGTGTCGCCGTGTGTGTTGGCATTTTCTCCAGCTGCAGTCTGTTGTGGATATTTTGGGCTGCCAAGCAGGTCTCAGGTGAGGGAATAAAAGTCAGGAAGAGAAGAAAAAAAAAGGGGGAAGTCAGAGAAGTGCACACTTCCCGCCCCACCCATCCATTAAAAGGTAAAACACCAAACAGCTTTCCGTATGCCGAGGCTAATAGGGGTGCAAATATTCCTCGGGCAACAAGCTAAAGCGACGTACACACAAACGCACACTTACCCGTGGGTAGATTTACACAGGCAAACAGCAGACTCCGAACAAGGGACACAATCTGGTCAAGGATCCCTGGAGGCTCGGGAGAGTGGAGGCAGAGCAGTGCAGAACCATCCAAAACACTGTCTCTCCTCTCTCTCTCTGTTTCTATCTGTCTGTGTCCAAAGTATCTCCAGTAGTTTCATCTTCTGAGACAGATGGAGGCAGATATTGGAGCTCAATCAAACACAGTGATATCAGCATTGCTGATGTGATCAGAAGCGACGCAGTGAAATGTCTCATTCAAAAAGACATGAAATTTAAATCACCACCCGGCAGCCATTTCTCCATCATTTGCAGCGATCATCTTTTGAATTTGTCTACTGCAGCTTAGTAGCAATTGCAAACTTCTAAATGTATCTCGTATCAGCCTACAAGTTGGGGATGAACAGGTTGCTACTAAACTTCAGTTCTTTACATTTTGCAAGTAGTTTTCCCTCCAGTTGCTATTCTTGTCCACCAAGAAGCATCTCAGACTGCCTTTTTGATATATTTAATTTGCTCCTTTTTTCATTTTGCATTGAGTCACCTCTTCCGCTGTTTAATTGTTTTACTTTGTACTGCACTTTATAAATTTGTGAGGTTCTAAACACCTTGAAGTCAATGATTTGGGCTCGGTGCCTTCTGCTTGATCTCCCTCTAAAAATTGACAGGCAGCATGACTTACTTTGGCCCTGGAGACAAACTTGCGTCCCTGTGACTGTGAGTTTTGGATGACTAAAACTTGTTGCATGTCGTGCTGTAGCTCAGCATGGTCTTATTTTTGCCCAATCTGTACTCTGACTCATTTTAGTCTCCAACTGGCGGGGGAATCTCTAAACACCAGGCTCCAATGTAGAGCTTACAGTATGTCCGTGCACTAACTGCCACGTTTGATTAAATATAGGACCAATGTATCAGCAAAACAATCCCTTTAGCCTAGTTCAGAAGCAGCTATAGGTCATGTAGACACTGCAGTCATGACAAAGGTGTACACCTCATTAGTTCTAAATATAATTATTTATAAATATATTGATGAATAAGTGGCTGCTTTGTCGAATAATCTGCAGTGGAATGAAGCCACATTTTTTATGGATTATAGACCATGGTCCATAATCCATAAAAAATACGAAACTCGAGCAGCTGCATGTTTTTTATGACTTATTGTTGACTTTATGTCCTTTGCGGGGTTATGTTTTATGTGTATCTGACTTTGTATTTGTACGCTGCAACCTCTATCAAATATTAAAGTCAGTCAACCAATACAAGGACTTGTAATTGCCCACTGTCTATTTGACGACTGTGTGTGCGTGTGTGTGTGTGCTTGCGCACGTGGCATGCATGCTAGCCGTGTTGGCACTGCCATCAAAGCCTCGAGCCACCATTCATTTGTGGCACAAAGATTTGTGCAGTCAGGCAGATCATCACTCATAGGACTTGCATGGAAAAATAGCGGTTATTGAGGTTATGCATTTACACAAGGATATCAGTGCTATCTTGAGACCGTAGATACCAGCAGCACAACTGACTGCGCACCAGTGACAAAGTACAATTCAGGTTTTATGACATCGTCTGGTCATCATTTGTGCAACCCACTCATAAGGAACTTCTTCTTCACATATGTCGTGACTCGGTTGCCAAATGCAAATTAAATTAAGGTTTCATGAATAGTTTATCACCCACATTCTAAATATAATTTCTCTTTTGCATCTAACTGCACTTGTTGGAATCTATTTATAGCTTTTCAGTTTTATTTTTTATGAAAAAAAACAACAACAACCTTAAATTGCATTTTGTTACCCATTATATTACTATTTTTACTTGTTTCTGAAGTTTATGTTTTGGAGTGTTGGGTGGAAAAGAAGTCCTAGCTCAACCTGCAGCTGATTGGTTGTTTGTCGCCCATCTCTGCTGTACAATTTGTCCTGTCGTCCTGGCTGTGAATTATCCAATTATTTTTAGCTGCACGTTGTTAGGCATATTAGCATGGTAATTAACATGGACAACATTATACCTGCTTAACATCAGCAGGCTACCATTGTCATTGTGAGTAGGTTTGCATGCTCAAATTTGCATTCCCCCCCCCCCCTTCTGGTTATCTCCACAGAGCTCGAGCATGCCTGTCAACTGTGCCCCAAATCCATACCTCAAAATAATTCTTAGCAGGTTTTGATTAGTGCTCTTTGTTGTCATTAGAAAACTGACAAAATGGTGGTTACACAAAGCAGTAAGTACACACACCAGATATGGTACATTTTTGAGCATTCTATCATAATGCAATGCACAAAGGAGCAGCTGCTACCTGTTCTCCAAAACAACAGACTTACATTTTTGGCCTTTTTTGAAACGTCTTCAGAGCTGTCCTTGAAAACAGTTTGTCTACGTTATCTATTCTCACTTAGCTCTTCCCTCACCCCAACCAGTCAAAGCAGATTGCCACCCACTTTTGAGCCTGTTTTTTTTCTGAGTTTTTTTTTCTTTTAAAACAGAGTTTGTCCTTTGTACTGTTGGAGGTTTTCTTCTTGTTAAATGGGAGTTTTTCCCATTCCCACTGTCGTAAGTTGTTTCCTGGAAAAGGGGAGTTGTTCTGTCTGACTCTTGAAGGTTTCCTCCTGTTAAAAGGGATTTTTTTTTTTTTTCCCTTCCAGCTATTGCTCATGTGGGAATTGTTGGGTTTTTCTCTATAATGTCGTAGGGTTTTGTTGTAAGGACGATGTTAAGTGTGTTGAGCTGACTTCTGTTGTGATTTGGTGATATATAAACACAATTGAATAGACATGAATTAAAACAAAACAAACAATATTAAATTATAAAAATAATTCGATTTTTGTAAGATTTTATTTTGCCATTTCAATAGGTTTCTGATGTTGTATGTATTGTATCATTTTGTGAAAAACTACTACTACTATGACATAACAGTGTGTAGTAAATAAGGCAAATAAGGTCTGTGTGGTATTTTGGGGATTCACCGTAGTATTGTCCTTCTTTGAAATGGGAATTATATTTTTTTTTAAAAAGGTGCTTTGTAAAGATACAGATATATAGCACATGCTTGTCTGGAAAACATGTTATTTTATGTTACATAATTTAAAACTAGAGTGGGAAGCTACATGGGATTTAAAATGATAGAAGTACCAAGGTATAATTAAAGTGTTATGTTAATTCATCTGTGAAACTCTAAAGTGTGTGCATGTGCACTGAAACCCCCTCAGCACCCACTGACATCTTAACTGACACCAGAGTAACTTCTGGCATCATTTCACATAAAACACCCCTCCCAAACCGAGTACATCTATCCCAAGGAAATGTACACACTCCCCACTCAATATTTCCTCACTTAGTCGCCGACAAGGTAAAGTGCTGTAACGTTGATACACTGTTGGGCTTTAAAATGCTTATCATTTGCAGTGTATTATACAGCTCGGCGTCTGCTCTCACCTCATGCCAGAGAAGCTAGCATTTTAATCCCCACAACACTGAGACACCATTGCACTTCCTGCTTTTCTCTCCTTTGTTGACGTTTGGATCCGCCTGTGTGCATGACAAATAGAATCAGGGCGTTTGTCGTCATTAAAACGGCGAGCGTGTGCAAGAGTAGTTGCAAATGTATGCTCTCACACGCATGCATACGCACTCACTCCCAAAAGTGTACATATTACAGTAGAAAGCTCCGTTCATTTCTCAAATAACACAGCATCAAACAAACTCGTTGCATGTTAACTTACCAGTCAGTCAGAATAAGTCATGTTTGGATAGGCGGGCGCCATATGCAGTGGACTGTGTGCCGTGTCTGTGTGGGGGTGGTGATGACTGGCGCAGGTTGAATGACACTAACAAGACTCTAACAGGCCTGAGATCCCCTCATGTCAATGTGAGGTGAGGGGTGAGAGGAGGTGAGTGGGACCTTTATGGGTCAATACCCATGGACATCCAGTAAGACACACTGCCTCAGTGAGATGACATCAATCTCTGTGTGTGTGTGTGTGTGTGTGTGTGTGTGTGTGTGTGTGTGTGTGTGTGTGTGTGTGTGTGTGTGTGTGTGTGTGTGTGCGTGCGTGTGTGTGTGCGCTCACTCTGAGACACCGGCTAGAGCAAATCATTGTCTTCTTCTTCGTCAGCTACTGAGTTTCGTTCACAATCAATATACAGCACCTCTGCTGCTGTTTGACTTCAAGAGGTATAAGCGTTTGCCTTTGTTCCGTCCAAGAGTATAATTAATTTGGGAAACACAAGTCAACAGTGGGTTGCGTTTCTTTTCTTTGCCCCTTGAAAGAAAACAGAATCCAGGCTCTGTTGCTGCCAGTTCTGCCACCTACTTGGGATGAGACCAGGGACAAATCCCCGGTAGAAGGAACATGAGGATATTATTTCATGGGCTGTTTGGTGAATTAAGATTATTGTGATGCCACAGCCATCTGCTAAGAAGGAGAATTCCGCTCTGCTCTCAATACGAGACATTTCAGTCAAGAAAAGGGCATTGTCTAGCTTCCTCTGCTGTACCTCCCCCTCCCTCTCTGTTCAGCGTTATGTTTTTCCACTCTTTATGGTAACTGCTCGGCCTCACCGCATTAAGCTGACTTGACAGACAAGAGTACTCTCATTTGCGGTGGTAATACAGCCCCCTTTGACATTTCCCCAAAGAGCTGACTGCTTTGATGGCTTTGCTTCTCTCCGAGGGCCTTTTTCCTATTCTGTCCAGTTCACTGTGTGGAAAAGACCCCGCGGCAAGTGAGTTATTGTCTTTCTAACATCTTCAATCCAATTTACCTCGGCACACACATACACACCTACTGTACATGCGCACATTAAAATGCCTACATTAACATACTCAAGCCTGCATCCACACACACATGAATCTGAGAAATAGGTGTCATTTCATGACTGCCTCAGCACCCATGATTCTGTGAAGATGAAAGCCTGAGGGGAAATGAGTGAGTTGAATGTGAGACCTCAAGCAGGCATCTTCTCTTGTAAAGAAGACATCGAAGGATAAAACTGTCGCTGTCTGTCTGCTCACTGCTGGCATTGCTGCTCATATTATCAGTGGAGGACACAGGAGGATGGAAGACTGTTGCATCTTCTGCGTTTTACAATACTGCACTTTTACTGCATTTTTAATGCTTGAAATATCAACATAATTGATTGAGTTTTTTTCTCTTGACAATCAAATTCACATAGTAAAGCCCACTGAGCCTCATTATGTTGCTACTTTTTTATCCATGTTTTTCATCTAATTGCTCCTTGAAACTGAAAAAAGTTTCAAGTAGCATCACAGAAACCAACAAGTGTCGCAATCGAGCAGATACTTAACATGTAGTGGAACTGTGGGTGGGGGGGGCGTCTTGTCTCTCGCTCTGCCACCTTCTACGGTTTGTAGCTTAGCAACCTGCTCTTGCAGTTTTCTCTTTTTCAAAATGTGACAATTTGAACAAAATGAAAGTTCAGGGACGTGCACACTTCTTATGGTTGTAAGAAGAAAGGTTGATAAGTGACCGGGGTAGCAGTGAAAGGTGATGTGGCTTTAAATAACACCAGAAAAAAAACTGCCGTAAAGAGTTGACGGAGCGGGACAGAGCCATAGCTGTTACAATTATCTTTCACCTGGTTCAACCATCAAACGGATTCAGTATTTTACAAACAGGAAGACCTTTGGCATCTCCAAAGAGGCTGAAAGAGTGAAATATCTCAACAATTATTTGATGGATGTTCATACTATGTTGTGCAGGCATTCTTGATGTCCAAATCAAGTTTTTTTTTTTTTCCCAATTAACTGGAGAATTGATGTGATCAGCTTGAGAGAAGATGTATCACTCTATTGGACTTGTTGAAACCACTGAAGCACTCTCCAGTTGTATCGCCTTGTGGAGCTTCTTACATCACACATGTGCTTTGGCTGACTAAAGACACGAGCTGCTGAGAGCTCAGGTTGCGTCTTGGCCTCTCATCAAGTTATAACATATATGACAATAATTAGTGATGGCTGATACGACCTGTGACGTTTGAGAAATGGTTGAAATGCCTGACATCACCGGTGAAAAACCACATGTTACAAAAGTTCTGTGGACTCTTGTCTTTGCTAAGAAAGAAAGAGGAAAGGTAACAGATTTGTGGCCAAATCATTTTCCACATTCACCCTCTAATTTTTCCTCAATCTCGATCTGGAGCACAATGCTTCTACTGTGCTGCCTGGCTTTTCTAATGTAGAGTATTGAGCAGGTAAGCAGGTGGAGGTCATAGTTCACTAAAGAAAGGATCAGAATTTGATCGGCTTTGTTTTAGCCGACACTGATCAATCATAATATGCCTGAAGTCTCGGGTCATCTCTTCTAGGTGATGTATTGTTACAGTTTTGGTAATCCCCTGATTTTTCATGTAGATGCACCATGAGGTTGACATTTGTGGCTTTGCTTTGAATGTCTCGCCAGCTACTGGATGGATTGTCATTACATTTGCGACAGATATTACAGTCCCCCTCATGATGTATTATAATTTCAATCATCCCCTGACTTTTCATCTCACGCAATCATCTGGGTCTAAATTTAATCTGTTCAGTTCTTTGGTTTTTCACAAATAGCTGCAAAATCCCATCATCCTCAGGTACTCTTTGTGTTTAGTACAAAACATTAGCACGCCTCACAGAGCTGCTGGCTGTAGACTTTGTCAATGCATACAGTTTGTAACCTTCTAAATATGGACAATTTGCACAATAAAAAAACAAGCTCTCATTATGCCTTAAAGTGTGTGAAATTCTGACACGGCAAACTTTCACATTAGTATCAAGCGGAGGTGAATAATTTAGAGTTTCACTTATAAAAACAAAGACACCATAACTATCTCACCCCAAGTCTAAGTTAATTATTTTACTCCTGGCAAGCAATACTGGGAAATATATTGTGACATTTGTATAACCTTTACATTAATTATAAGCTATTGTCACAGCTGTCATTCCCTGCCAAAACCGTACAGCTATGACACAACTTCCATTCATTGTCACAAAATATATTTTTTTGTTTTCTGATGTAGGAACAAAATCAAATTGTTAAAGGTGTCAAATGGTAAAACAATGACAGAGGAAAATAATCAAGGCTGTATTCATTGCTTTGAATGAATGTATTTAGAGTTGGAACTTCAAAATATCTATTTTCTCTTTAATGCTATCATCACTTAATCTTTTCAACTTAACCCTTTCATGTATAAAGGTCACTACAGTGGACAGCTATTCAAATGTTGTTTTCTTGTATATGCATGGGTTTTGATGGCATAGTTGCACATCAGCCTCATATGGGATGATGCAATAGCGTTCACTGTAGTGGCTGATGTGCAACTATGCCATCAAAACCCTTGCATATACAAGAAAACAACATTTGAATAGCTGTCCACTGTAGTGACCTCTATACATGAAAGGGTTAAATACAAGTGTTTCAGTAAGTTGGAAATGAGTTTGCACAAGATGTTTGTGCTTGGTTTTTATGAAGAAAGTCTTCCTGCAGTCTTCAAAGGCGAATACTACTGTGTGATTTAATGGATGTTTTGTTGTACAGTTGTTGTTTTTCTTTGATTAACATCCTCTCATCATTTACGTCATGGCAAAACAACAAGATAAAGCTAAGATCAATGAGGCAGTTTATTTGTCATAATAGATCAGGAGAGGTGCAGTTGTCTCACTGAAAGCTGAGTCGTAGTGGCAATTAACGCCTTGATGTGGGTGGTTTACTTTATTTGTGGTACAAAGTGTTAATGAGTGCGCAGGCAGACATGATTATTTAACAGCGGGAGAATCGCACTAATTTGGGCTGCATATGCAGATTTCAGAAATCAGTGAGGGAGAAAGAACATAGGAAAGGAAGCGACTAAACCAACAACTGTTGGATGGGCTGGTTTAGAGGCGTGGAGACCAGTGTGAATAATATATGAGGGGAGTCGGAGTGAAGCCATGGGGTTGTGGAAGAGATCTGCAACAGCAACTATGCACAGAGTTGATTGTATAAAAGTTAGCAGTTAAATGGGGAACTTTATGACTCATAAAAACTATTGAGAGATCAAGGTTTGGTTCAAACATGGCTCCCTGCCTCAGGACAAATGCTTCCCGCCCAGAGCAAGTAAGTGATGCTCTTAAATACAAGTAGGAGCTGCTTTCACTTCATATGACTTTTCCCCTTTATAGTGTTTGTGTTTTTTTCCCCCCACTACATTTAAAAGATTCACCACTTAGTTTGCAAATTCTGATTTTACACAAAAATCTATTCATAAAAAGTCATTTAAAATGTAAGATTTTTTTTTTTTAAAGTATTTCGGGGGGAACTTTTGCCCCTGCTATCTAAAAAGTTGTGGCCTTTACAAAATTTGGAGGACATTTTTCAGAGAAAAAACAGTAGCCTAATTAGTGCATAAAAATGCTGTTTTTAATGTGAAATGTGCCCAGATTAAATTGCACACAGTCATCACTAATGTGTGCCAACAGGAGTACATAAAAAGCAAAGAAAAGTGTGCAATTATCCTTCTGCCATCTGTATGTGTGAGGAAAGCAGGACACAATTATAACTATGTACGCTTTTATTTAGCTCTTAACAGCCTTCACATATGTGTATTGCATATGTATACATTCATATGCTGGATCAGGTGTAGGATTGCCTGGTCTCTGCCCAGCTGTGAACAACAGTGCAGTTTGTGAGTGTGTGTTAGAGATGGAAATTTAAATTTAATTAAAGGAATGAAACTAAAATGATGGCTTGATGCAGGATTAGGATACTGGCCTGAACCTGTAAATATAATACATTTGTCATAATCTTGGGGGCAATTTTTTTCCCCCTTAATCACGAGTTTTTAGGGGCAGTCTGAGATTTCTGGAGGTAATTTTGCCATTTCCCCCCGTTAATGTCCTACGTTGATTACAATTTACTGTTGACTAGAGTTTCTGCAGTTCCCCTCAGCTTTGTGGAGCATCGTATGGGTTTTTCAGCTTATTGTTTTGGTTGTCAGGGTCATAGCGTAAATGTATGGTTTATTCCTATCTGTCTATCAATCGCAGCAGGTGGATGTTTTCTGTCAGTAGGATTTGATGAACCCACTTCATGTACCTGTCCCACAGTGTTAGCAATCAGCTGATATACTGAAGCATTTAGCTGCTAAATCAGAGTGAAAAGGAAATCAGATGCAACACTTGTCACATAGACACCAATGACAACATTTTTAAATGTTGCTTCCTACTGCAACTGTTTATTAAGACATTTGCCAACTTTATAAACTTAGTATGTACCCACAGCTTTCTTTTTTTGCTGCTGCCCAGTGGCCAACATGTTTTTACAGCTGTATTTCTGTGTAACAACGTCTGCTTCATGCAGCCGCCAAAGTAACTCCTGCTGACCAATGTGCACCATTGCCTTTTGAAACTTGATTTCACTGGACACTTGAATCTGAGCAGGAGAAACTGGAGTGTGCATGGCCTTGTTATTTAGCGGCTTTCTGTGTTGTTTATCTCCGTGTCGAGCTAAAGGTCAGGGCGTAATCACAGGCTCAAACATCACTCCGGCACATAGACAAAGCAGCTGATAAGCCAGATATAGAGTGCTGATTGTCCATTAGAACAAGGCCAGGACAGAGCCTGAATGAGATTAGTCAGGACCTCAGGTCCTTTAGCTCCTCTTGACAAGGTCACACATTCCAAACACAACAAAGTACTGATTGTGGGGTAAAAAAATCTATTTGATTTGTTGTAGTTATTTGTGTCTATGAGACAATAACTATTCACATTTTTCCTTTGCCAGTTCGGGCTTTTTTTCTGCTGTTGCTTTGCGTTTGCCCTCAGTGGTGAGGTTAGTGTCCTGATAATAGTTTGTGGAATTTACACAACTCATTTCCCTTCAATATTCTCAAAATTCTTATTTGATGTACAGAACAGGTGATAAGCTCGCGCTGACATTTATGTAGTGTGTGTATACAGTACGTCTTGTGTGTTTGCTTGTGAGTATAGTATGTGTGTCTCCGTGCGGTATGAGATTGATACGCATGTTTTTTGTAGGAGCTGTTTGGGTGTCTTAATTTAGATTTCGTTATCTTCCTCTCCAAAAATATGCGGATCCATTTTGCAGGTTCAGGCATGAAATTGTGCTTTATGCAGATAGAGTCACTGCAGCTTTATTCCACGAGGAAAAAAATATATTGAATAACAGTAGTCCTGCAAAGCTAAGTAGACAGTTCATAAGGCAATGCATAAATATAAGCTGCTAAATATTTCAATTGAAGAGAATACCTTTACAGGTGGAAGAAAGGCTGCAGACGGCATGGTGGAAGAGGAGACAAGAGGGAGGTGTGAGGAGCTGCAAATCCATTATGTGTGTGTGTGTGTGTGTGTGTGTGTGTGTGTGTGTGTGTGTGTGTGTGTGTGTGTGTGTGTGTGTGTGTGTGTGTGTGTGTGTGCGCGCGTGTGAGTATGCGTCTGTCCGTGGGTGTTTAAGTGACAGGAAGCTAATACCTGATCCACTGCATACCTACTTTTAACCATGTGTAGCTGGTTTCCTGGAGCAACATTAAGCTTCACACCTCCACAAAGGCAGATAATGTAATTATAAAGATGGCTGTCAAATAAAGTACCCAACTCTTTCCTGTTTTTCCACACCGTTGGTCAGCTCAGTGTCTGGTTTCAGGCTGTGATTTTGCAGCCCTGTAGGTCATGGAGGCAGTGCGTTTCAGACTCCAACTCTTAAATCTTTCATATCAGTGTGTCCTTGAATATAGCATCAGCATGATCCCTGCACAGAAGTGCCACACAACAAGAACACATTCTGAGCGAAAAAGAAAAAGGTGAGAAGATGTTCACTCCGACAGATCAAGAGAGAGAACATTATCTTCATTCAAAATGAAATGAATGGAGCCAGCGGCTGGCTGAAAAGTATTAAAGTCCAAAAATAATGAGGTCACAAATTAGGCCACCATGTTTTTTATGATGATTAGGAGAGAAATCATCAACATGTAAAACTAAGGTCATGATGTATTATTTTAAGAGCTCAATTAGTAACTATAAACCACTTAATTTGGCAATGAAGAGACGAAAAATGGTCAAGTAAGAATTCACATTTCTAAATGACAACAACTCTGCAGAATTTCCATTCAGGACATGAGCTGCATCAAAACAAGTGCTCCCACTTTCAAACTCATCAAATGATTACGCGGCATTACACCCCATCATGCAGTAGACAGTAACATTAAAGGAAAAATAAACCCAGTGAAGCCAGTGATAAATACTGATGCAAAGGAACACATTGAAAGACATTTGTTCAAAGGTTGTGTTTCATAAGAAAGAGAGAATGAAAACAGTTGTTTTTATATTCAGTGTCAGATTCATGAAGCTTTTACATTGAAGCTTAAAACAAGAGTGTTTCAAAGTTAATCTGCCCATCCCATATCAGGCACCTTTATATTTTTATTTTTATTTTTCCTTCTGTATCAGGTAAATGAGTGCAATACATTTATATATATATATATATATATATATATATATATTCTTAATTATGCAGCTTGAGGTCAACGCTTCATGGAATATGGTAGAATATTTAACAGCTTCAGATATGCAGGTCCCACAGCTTGTCATCAATTAAATTGATGGTATAAAAAAATAAATACAATAAAATGCATTGTATGAATTATTAGATCTACTTATGCTGTTGCCTCAGTGAATACAAAAAAAGGTGTTCACATTTTGTGTCTGGACTTCTCCCCGTAATCCCAGTCGCGACAAAAACCTCATGTGCAACCTTTAGAGACACAGAGCACCTGTTTCTTGTGCACAACAGAACAGTGTGTGTTGTCCTGGCTTGCAGTGCAGCTATAAGGTTCCCGGTAGAGAGGGATTTGGTAATTCCATGCAGCTCAGTGCCATTGATTTACGGCTGTCCTCGCTCGGTGCTGTGCACCTGCTGTGTTCTCTTTCTCATCTGGGCCGGACCGTCTCCAGATTGCGTATGTCTAAATGAGAGCGCACACACACACACACACACAAGTGTATGTGTCTATACTGTAAATGCTAATTTTTCAAAACCGACGTGTTTTCCCACAAGTCAAAAATCACAAGAGTTAAGGATGAAGCCACAGCTGTTGATGGAATAATGCCAAGTGCGCTCACAGGTAACCGCAGGTGTTATTGAAAATATGTTCTCCTCGCCGCAAGACAGGTGACACAAGTGAGAGCGAGAGAAGTGCGAGTGTCTGCCTCGCCGTGCCGGGGAATCGGTTGGTTTTGCGAGTGTAACCATCGATCACAAACAGTGCATCTTTGTGATGTCGTTTGTCTCTTGCTCCACGCGTGACTGGAACCCCGTTGTTGGCGCCGAGCTGAATGCCCAACAGAGTGATGGTGCAGTGTTTGCCCTTGCATGCCACATCTATCACCTTTCCTCTGTGATGTTGGATCAAAGAGGCACCGAGACAAACAGTATGTCAAACGCGGTAGTGGATTAACGCCGGGGCTCTGCGAAACTGTTGTTGTGTTACTCACAGCTTGGAGCTGTTTTCCCTCATGGGGAAATGAATTCCCTTAATGATTTTGCTCAGTGGCTTCAGGCAGCATCATCTGACTTCGTCTTTCTTCCCGTGCTAGAAAAAAGGTACGACTAAGTTTGTCATCGCTGTCATTCCGCTGTTATTTTTTCTGATCTCTGTTGGCAGATGAAGCCCCAGATCTGACAGTGTGGTTCGGGGTTCACATTTATATCTGCAATCTGAGAGAAAAATGGAGCCGTATTTAATAATATCCAAGCCTGATATGCGAGCTGTACAGTTCATGAACTGCAGGTGGAGGTACAGAGAGAAAGAAGCGGTGTTTTATAAAGAGAGTAATGACAACAGAGAGCAGAAGGGTATCGGAGGTTGAGCCAAGGATGAGGCAAAAGTGAGAAAGAGCGCGCAGCATGTAACATGTGCGGGGGCAGATGCGAGGGTGTGGATTACCTCGCCGTGCTCACCCAACAGATGTGGATTGTTGTTGTGTGAAGCATGTAAGCAGGTGGTAAGGTTGGACGTGTTCAAACACAAAACACCCTTCGCACTGCGAGCATTTCCACTGAATTCTACTTTTTTTCTTTTCTTTTCTTTTACACACAAGTACACACACTCCATTCAATGCAACACTTTAAGGTGTGAAACTTTGTTCTCAGTTTTAACTTGTATCTTTTTTTAATCCCCAAAATGCCAAATACAAGTTTATATATGGTTTAATGTAGGACGACAAGTACTACAACAGGGAAGCTGGTCCCGACGTGTAACTGGATCTACTACAGGATCAGGTTCAAAAGTTTGGATGGATAAAGGGCCGATTGTCATTTACTCCTTGTTTTTGCTGTGTATTTTTCTGCGTAGCCGTATCGTCTCTGGGAGCTGTATTACCAGCCTGTTCTTACTTATCTCCTGTCTGTGCTCCCCCTAAACCTTATTAAGGAGGTTTGTGACCGTCTCAGTGATTTCCCCATTCTCATATCGTTCAATATGGCTTTTATTTTCCGCCAGTTTTGTTCTTCCATAGCATGCCAGAGAGCACGAAATTGCTCACTGATATAATCTGCGACAGGATGTGACATTTAATGGTTTGTGTGCCCGTCCGAGTGTGTTTGTATTGTATGCGCGCGCCCACGGGAGTGTGTGTATACCCGTATATATTTAGATGAAGCGTTCTCCGGATGGGGGATAATTTGGTGTGGAGGGATCTCTGTCTGTCTCAATACCTGGGCAGATGCATCTTCAGTGTCCTCCATTTGGCCACAGACTGCAGCGGCATCCCAAACCGCTGCATGGAGCTTTATTATATTTGTGCATCCAGTGTGTAAAAAAAACAAAAACAAAAAACAGAGTGCACTTGGCTCCCTAATGGAGTGCTCCACAGCTGGCCAGGAGTGGCTGCTGGCTTGTTTACCAGCAAGCACAGCCTAGCAGCAGACACTGATTGTTATTAATCCCAGGGGTGCAGGAGGAGTGACGGAAAAGCAAAGGTAGTTTAGAGCAAGGAGACCGTCTCCTTCTTATATAATAATGGATGTTTTTTTTTCAAGAAGAAAGGTAAAAGCCACAGTCCTCAAACTTCTCCTGTTTCTTCTGTTCCCTTTTCAGTCTCTCCTAAAGACACTGAAGTTAAGACTGTTGATAGATGTTATTTATTTCCCCCTGCATTGCTGTCAGTATTAGCTTGTTGGACACAGAGCACCAACAGACACACAGAGCTTTGGTTACAAATAAACAAGATATGTATTTTTCCGTTATCCTAAAGCAGCTGTTCATTGATTTTTTTTTTTTTTTTATTTAGGCCTCACATGAAACACACACTGGAAAGATAGCACTGATATATGAATTCATATAATAACAATAATATGCCAAATCTATTACCAAACAATCTTTTAATTCTTTCAGGAGAAACAAACTTCTGTCCTTCTTTTTAAGCTCAATTTTGGTCTCCACTACCTCCTAAAGGAAATCAATGGCTCTTTAAGCTACCTAATATGGCACTATGTTAACAATCTCGTTGCGTACTGTCATTTGATACAGGCCAGGTCGATCACAGTGGCGCAGTTCTTATTTATTTGGTGCTTTCCGCCTTCTGCTGGTCTGAAAATGCTCAGAGGATTCAAGGTGAGGTGAGGTTTGGATGAACACCTACGGAGCAATTAGCAGCAGCTTCTTCTGCCACTTTTCAAAACTACAACGTGAGGTCAACAAGCCTATAGAATAGTAGTAGCCCTGAGATACCACTGTGTCATTTGAACAGAAATGTTCACCTGTCATGTTTGTACAGTGTGGAACCCTGAGTGGAGTGTTATCGCCTTTAATACGTTATTGAACGCTGAAGGAACATGCGTGGAGGCGTTATTGACTGTAACACCTCTGTATCGTGAAAGCACCTTCAACACAAACGTGTACATGAAATGCTGTCACAATTAATAAACATCTGCAGGATTACAAATATGCTCCTAAGAATACAAATTCTGCTGTAAAACGAGTTAATTTTCTCTGTGCGAGCTAGATTGTCCTCCACTGGCTGCAATCTCAGCTGACAGAGAAAAGAGCTCTCTGAAAGAAACAGCAGCAACAATATCATTTGTGTCATTTGCTCTGCAGTGGGGGCTGGAGACACCCATGTTGTTCTATTGAATGTGCTGTGTTTGTTGTTGATGTATGTGGAGAGCGGGCCTTCCCAAATGGATTAATACCATAACCAGTTCCAGATGGCTGCAACATCTTGTTCCCCTTCTCGTGATAGTTTTAATGCTTTATTGATTGCCTTTGTCCGGGGAACCAAACCTGCATGCAGTACTGTTTATTCCTTTCACACACACACACACACACACACACGCACGCACGCATGCACGCAAACACCTCATCATCCTCTGCCACGCACCTCCACCATTCCTTCACCCTCCCATCCGTAAACCCACAATCCATTTTTCATGGCGCTCTGCAATGATTATGCCACGAGCTGATTGGACACGCCTCTCCTCCGCTCACGCTGAAAGAGCGGCCAGGCACGCTCGGAGGAGGAATCGGAAGTGGACATGATACACAGTTAGCACCCGGGGTTCGGAATTCGTCAATAATCGATGTGATTGATACACCTGCCATTTAATGTGTTCTTTTGTTGTTTACTTCCTTCACCTGGAACAATGAACATTTCCAGCAGTTTTCATCACAGACAAATGGCTCCCCTACATTGTCCTTGTCACATGTGTATTACCATTTGACGTTAATGTTTTGGGTAGATTAGACAATGCTTGTGTGTATTTATGATACACTGCTGCTGCTCAGTAATTTATTCAAAGCCCATATTGATGCTGTGATGCAATTAATCATAAGCAGGATTCATTTTTTATAGTCTTTTAATTACAAGAAGCTGTCAAATTGGCATGTTTTTCTTCCTAGTATACATTGTGACTTATTTCCTGCCTTCAACATTTAAGTTAAACGAATAGTTTACTTGTCCTCTCAGCAGATGAGAAGTTTGAATCCACTTATTATACTTGAAGTTGGAGCCAGCAAGTGATTAGCATAGCTTAGCATCAGTATTAGAGACAGGGTGAAACCGGGAGCTCTCTGACTAACAGCAACAAAATCAACCTATCAGCACTTGGTGGAATGGCAACTAAAAGAAAGACCAGTCCTTTATGATGTATGTAGAAGTGTGAGGTTACTTTAATGTAGTCTTGTAGTCGTGATTTTAAAAAGGTTTGCACAGTCAATGCAGTCAAGCTATTTTGCTGTGGACTGAGTGTTGTGACACTATCACAGTATTTATATTGCACCTGCTTATTAATCCGAAACAAAACAGAAATCTAAATCTATACAACATTGGACCTTTAACCACAGTAGTTATTTTTTAAACATTTAGTGGTGATTAACTCACTTTTATCGTCATTCTGTTATTCATGCATATTAGTATATTAGTTAGTTATAACATCTCCAAAGTATAAACAGACTGACAATACATCTGAAAAAACACATTTCAGACAGACTCATTTGAATGAACCTCCCACCTGTTTCTTCCTTCCCTTCCCTTCCCTTCCCTTCCCTTCCCTTCCCTTCCCTTCCCTTCCCTTCCCTTCCCTTCCCTTCCCTTCCCTTCCCTTCCCTTCCCTTCCCTTCCCTTCCCTTCCCTTCCACCTTAAACCATGTGCAACTGGTACTCAAATAAAAAAGAAATATATTAAATACCAAATAGATGGGTGAAGCAGATTTCATGAAAGTAATAAACTGTCAATGTAGTGGATGTTACTAAACAAAGTTAGTATGATCTACCACTTCAGTCTGAATATGAATGTATCATACATGGCTTTAAATTGCAAAGTAATTGAGTTTTAGATCTTCAGATATTTGATTTTGTTTGCCATATTATACCATATTTAATTTTGATTTGATTTGTTGTCATAATTTAAATTATTGAGTAGCCCTTACTTTACGAGGCAGCTGGATTTGCAAGATCATGTGAGACTTTATCTTGTCAGGCTTTAAGTTATATTTGTGGAAGAACCACTGTGATTCGGACTAGTCAGCATCCTACCAGGAACTACTTAGAGCTACAGGTATGGATGTGGTTCAAACCATTGGGTGCACTACTATTACCTCCACTATGCCATTTGGTTTGTTGATTTGATACAGTGAAGTTACACCATGGTAAAAAGATGGTTCATCCAATCACCTGCCAAGTATTTTCCGATATTGCCTGCCCTTTTTCAAACAGTTTCCTAGTATGCCTTCTTTATGGTTCTGTTACAAACCACTTTGCCGTTCAGGTTAAAGTAGCTCTACTTTCTCAGGCTTTCTGCTTCCACACAGTTCTTAAATAACACGAGATATGTTCTGACTCTATGACACAAAACAGGAGTCAGCTGTCTTTATCGCAGACACTCTCTCACCAAAATAACTGTAGTAATGATGAAAGACTCCTGGAAGTCCTACCAGGCCTGGGACTCAGAAAAACACCACAGCAGAACATCAGCTCCCATTTAACGCCCACTCAGAAAGCGACCAGAACTCTTGAGGCATTGCTCAGGTATTGTATGTGTGGGAAAGGATATGTTGCACAAGGTTTTGTCCATGTGACAGGATATCCTCATGCTTATTCCTCTTCCTGCTGCCCCATCCTACCTCAGCAGTGCAGTGTCTGCAAGTACAATTGACTGCACTCTCTCCTAGTATTTACTTTATCCCCTCGTGGACCACAACAAGGCCTGTTACCCCACTAAACAAATCAATGTAAGGTGTAAAAAAGTAATGATGTGATGCTGAACTCTAACACCCCAAGCTATGGGATACTAAATCAGCCCCAGTGCTGGACAATTCCCACAGAGTGCATGATTAAGTAGGTTTGACCGCGGGTGGTTCATGGGGTGTTCACTCATAACTCAGTGCTGTCAAAGTATCATGGAAGCATTAGAGAAAATAAGGACATGGTGAAGCATCCAATTTGGCACGAAGAAACTGATACTTTTTACTCTTTAAAAAACAAATGTATACAATAAACCACATAACTTTTTCCACATCCCTGTCCTCTGTGACTCCTTTTGGAAAACATGTTTACTCAGGATTTAGGTTGATACAGTTTTGTAATTAGTTTTGTAATTAGTTGTAAGTAGTTTTGTAATCTTCTCGTTCCCCTGTGAAGCAGCAGGTGGTGCAGCAGTGGCGGAACACAGCAAAGCACATATTTTCTGTACTGAAGTATAATTGTGAATGCAACTATAAATTTCTACTTTATGACATTTCAAAGGAAAAAAAAAAGATTTTTTTTTCCCCGCTACATTTAGCAGCGAAGCAGCATGCTTTGATCCACACACCAACATAGTTACTAACTCTGAGGACTACTTAGACCTCTCGTCTCGTGGAAATTGGGTGGAAATATAGAAATGAGCGGGGAGTAAAATTGAATCCAACTGCACCTACAGTAGTAATTAATACATGATGACATCACAAAACTCCCAGCATGAGGAACAGGGTTAGACATGTTTGTTGGTGTCCGGTTGCAATTGCAATTCAATACAATAGCAGTGACAGAGATTCCTGACAGTAAATTGTTTGATAAGACGCTATAAAATGTACAACTTGGTGCCCACTAGCCATGGTAGCTCCTGCAGTTAATGACGATTGCCCCACTCTCGCTATTTCCACTCTTTACCACAGCACCTACTTTCATTCAAAACGGTTTAAGTTGCCCTAACAGCTAAAACAAAACCAATACAAGGTCGAATGACTTGTCAACCAAGAGCAGGTCGGTCACAGCTATACTGTCTGGTGCAGAGGTCTAATCAGACAACCCAATGGACTACAGACATGTGAAGGCTTTAAGATTTTGCATTCAAAATATTACTGGGGGCATGATGCATTATTTTTTATTGAACAAACAAATAGGATAAGTAGATAGAGTTGTCTGTTTAGCTTAGCCAGCTGCAGCATTGAGTCACTGCTTAAATATAAATGCATGTAACAAAACAACATTAAATAAAAAAACAAACAAATACATTAGATTGAAACCACTCTGTATAGTGAGGATTTTTACAATTTCTGCTAACACTTGTGTAACACTTGTGTACTTTTACATTACATATTTAACCAAAGTTTGACTTCAGGACTTTGCAGTTTTAAAATAACTCTTTTTTCAATGCTTTGTCTTTGCTACTTTTACCCAAGAGAACTAATTCATGCCCATTTCAAGAAGACTCTGGATACAAGTCAGCTTTGATTCATCATCCATCACATTGTAACTATGAAATGAAAGACAAATTTGGCTGTGATAAAATTTATAGGGGTGAATTCTAATAATGATCACAATGGAACACATGTAGGGAATCTTACACGCAGGCATTGCCTCATCTGTAAAATATCAATTTCACAGAGTCAAAACAAGCTGAAGATTTACTGCTGTCTTTGCTAATGAAGACACTGTAAATACGAATGCAAAGATGTGACGAAGTTTTGACAGTTATCTAATGTGTTTGCTCCTGGAGGAGGCTGTAGGTGTCATGTGGTTGACAGGAAGAGAGAATAATGTAATGCATGCACTGATATGAATACTGGATACTGAACACAGGCACAGTGCAACGATGATAAAACACACACAAACCTTCGCCAAAACAAATTAAGTCTTCAGGTTTACTGTGATGGATTATTTTGTCCAGTCAGTTTATAAGTCTGTACATATAAATTATTATTTAGCCTAAAAATATCTACTTTTGAAGCTTAGCTGTATTTATTTACTTCAGAAAAACACTGTTTTCTTGTGCAGTATATTTGTGAATTACGTGACCCATTTAAACATACAATAATACCAGTCCTAGCAGCCATCATTACCTCTCCATCTCCTCATCAAAAAAATCAGCTGCTTACTGAGACGTGATAACAAAGTGCATTATCTCCTTTGATAGAGTAGGTTTGGTAAAAGAAGCAGGCATGTGTGGAGAAGTGTAATAATAATAATAACAATAACTGTATTTATGCACCTTTAAAAACAGAGTTTACAAAGTGCTCTACAGAGAAGCAAAGCATAGTCATACATAACGTCAATACCGGTAAACATTTAAGAAAACAGGAGGCAAAAAAAAGACCATACCATAAAGGCAATGAATACAACAAAACCAAACAAAGTGTAGACATGGACAGTGGCACAGTGATATTTTCAGATTTTACTACATTTAAGCTACAGACTTGTGTGACTCTTCTTGAAAGGAGTTTCTGCACCAGTTCATATGAGTAGGGT
This sequence comes from Brachyistius frenatus, assembly GCF_029030835.1. Taxonomy (NCBI): domain Eukaryota; kingdom Metazoa; phylum Chordata; class Actinopteri; family Embiotocidae; genus Brachyistius; species Brachyistius frenatus. The sequence continues at coordinate 10,321,200 of NW_027210601.1, forward strand.
TCCTTTCCTGCTGTTTTGCGTGAGATGTTTAAAATGACGAGAGTGTGTTCTTCTGCTCAGCATGTTGCACTTGACTGCAATTTGCCGATGAATAATAATTTTAAAAAGACTGCACGCCACAGTGTCTCAGTCGTTCTGTAGCAGTCTCTTTGACTCTGCCGAGCAGCATGTGTCCTGGTGCCTGCGTGATGTCGTCTTTGGTGCTACCTACTGCTAATTACACCAGAGCTGCTGCAGTTGGAGAACACGACACTTAAAGGTGGAGAAATAGTCATCTATACAACTAAGTTGAGAAACACAGCTTTGTCACTGTGCTTATCTACTTCTCTTACTAAGTGTACATGGGATGGGGTGAATGTGTCTGACTGCAGCCACAGAATGGATGCCCGCAGTGTACGATTCTGCTGACAGCTCAAAATCCTTTAATAAGTGGTTTCCCTGTTTGGCAGAGGGAGGAAAACGGTTCTTTTACCTCTGTAACCTGCTGAATTCCCCTCGTTGCTAACGCTTGGCTGCGCATTGAGGTGCTCCACTGCACACACTCGTGCCCCACTGCATACAGTTTAATTAGAGGCAAGCGCATATTTCTACAGGGGAAAGATGTGACAAAAAAAATCCGACCTAATATAAATCTTGGCGCCATCCCCTTTAAAGTAGTCCTCTTGTGCAGTGATACGCCGCTCCCGGTGCTCCTGCCAATCTTGGAAAGCTCTCTGGAAGTCCCGTTCTAAAAGCAAGTCGAGCCCCATCTGTGATTGATGCTGGAATCCCATCCACAGTAGAACAGCGACCCTTCAGCTTGAACTTTATTGAACTTCAGTTGCAGGGAGCAAAACCTAAAAGATAGTGGTTTGGGAGCGATGATTGTGTAGGTGCAAGTGAGAAAGGTTGTCATGTTGGAGAACCCAGGTACCATCGTGTATCAAGCGAAAGTACTCTTCGAAGATTTCACAGATCAAAACACTTTATATTTTCTCACAGTCAATTTTCCATTCATTATTGACCTCTTTATCAACTTGTTACTATTGATAGGGGTTCTTTGTACCCAACTGCTATGTGGCATAGTTGCATAAAACAAAGCTTTAAGTAGGAGTATTGGAATCCACGTTTCCAAGATTTTATTGGTTGAAATACTTAAGTTCCTTAAGTAATAGCTTCAGCTTTGCAACATATAGGAAGTGTGTTCACTGTTTTACAAAGCGTATTATACACTTAATGAAACAGTAGCACACTTATTACCACAAATTAACATTATTTGCATACTCTTCCTCAATATATTGTTGTAAAAATAAAAAAGTTATACTTTTCGGAATATTTGAATAATTAAATAAACATCATAAACGTGCAACGACCAGTTGACTGTTGGCTTCAACTAACAACTATTAGTTGACTTGGTAGAAACGGGGGCAGCCCTACACAGTTCATAGCTGAAGTAATGCTGCAATTTATACTCAGTGGTATCACTTTAACAGGGTGAGGCTGATCCGGAAAGAGTTAAAGCAGTTTAAAGCAAGCTCGCTGGAAACAATGCCTTTACTGTACTCCTTGAGTGTGTGAGCCTCACTGTACGAACGTCAAGATGAAAAGAAGAACAACAATTCATTCTTATGCAAATTTGCAACAGTGAGACCAACGCCTTTTGTTCCTTTATTCTGGCTGTCATTGGTTTTTAATTAGCCGACTCCCTTCAGCGAGTGTGAATACAAAGTCCTTATCAATGACATAACAGAAACATACTGTATGAGCGGCCGTACATGGTAACAAGAGTCTTTAATCAATGGCTGCCACACAGGCACCAGGCAGGGTTTCAGCACGAGCTTATTCACGTTTGCTGGCTTTGGTGTTGCTGCAATAGTTCAATACATGAACTTGTGTGTGTATTGCAGTTTTATTGGCTCTGTTGTTGTTTGTGTGTATGGTTTCCTGTGTTTGAATTCTGCCGCAACGTTCAAACAGTTTACTAAGAAAACAGCGGGGAGGGTTGTTTAGTCCTTAATATGGGGGTGAAAATAACAATAAACATTTATACAGCTCATTTCAATGAGATGCACAGCAGAGGAGGCATAATAATGGCAAACAAATATAGATAAAATAAGCTCATTTACATCTTCGCAGCAGCTTCAAGTGCAGCCCCAATTTGAAGACAAGAAGGGGAGAATATGATTGTGTCTGCTGAGTGTTTCTCAGTTCCTCCCCTGAAAAATGCAGGTGAGCGTGCAAAGATAAAATGGCAGAAACTCCTTTATCAAATATCCCTGCGCTATGATCCCTGAGGCTGCAGCCCATTCCACTCTTAGCGCAGAGTCCCATTAAACTCTGGCTCCAATCAAAGATCATCCCTCTGCATCAGGCTTCATCTCTGAGGGCCCACTCCATCTCAGAGACACAGCGCTCTGACGGCTGATAGATCTGTACTCAGGTTTCTTGTTGTTTCACTTCTCTTCCTCACCCTCCCAACTAACAGACTGGAAATCTAGTAGCTGTGTTTGTATTCGTGTTTTACTTCGCGTATGGCTTATTTGTACATGCTCTGATCACACGCCGTCCTCAACTCGTTTTTGTGTATCTGTGCAAAAGGGTTGGCATCCTTTTTGATTGCTTTTCCATATTCAATACCCATATCAATCCCTGACAAAGAATGAGTTAAAATCTTAAATAACTACGTCTCCAATCTCTCCATTAGGTTCTGTCTTTGCCGTGCATGTGTGTGTGTATTTGATGTAATTGTGTGTGTGTGTGTGTGGTTTTGGTACCAGATTGATGTGTTTGTCTCCCCTCTGTTGTTTTCCATCCTTTGTTTCGTGCTGTTGCTTGGACAGGCATAGGCTAGCTGGAGATGGGAATAAATGGGAGTGTTAGGAGACATCCGTTATAGGCTGACTCAAAGCCATTATAAAAGAACAACTCCATATGTGTGCGTGCTTGTGTGTCTGCTGGCACGTACTGTACACTTCGTTTGTTTGTTGTATTGTGGGAAACAAATGTGGGTGGTATGTTTGTTTCTGTGTGAGACACTACTTATTTCATATCTCTGTATGTTTATTTAAATGCTGCCACTGACAATTATTTTCTCAAGCTGCCAAAGAAGTCGGCAACATCTCCACACTGCTTGTTTTTTTTGGCCAGCAGTCCAAAAGCCCAAAAGATTCACTTCATAGAGATGGAAATCAAAGAAAGGCAGCAATTCTTGGAAAGCGTTTGCAGTTAGTTTTCAATTAAAGACTTTATCATTATTGTAGTTAACTTTGGTTTGTGTTTGAACTGCAAAAGTGTTCTTTTTTTTAACCTATTACCACACCGTGTTTTGCATTTGAAATAGTAGCAGTATGTGATATTGTCACTTTTCTTTTTACTGAAACGTTGTCTGCTAGTGAATAGAGCATCATTAAATTAAATGAATAATTGTTTCTTACAGTGACACAGCTAAAACTATTATTTTAAAACTGAAAAATATCATATAAAACACGGTAATGACCTCAATGACAGACATTGCTTTCAATATATATTCGGTATACTTTCTTTCTTTTTGTCTCTTTCAATCTGTTTGTTTGATTTGTCTTTGTTTTTTGTTTGTTTCTTTGCTTTTTGTTTCTTTGTTTGTTTCTTTTTTTTTCTTTTTTATAGACAGATGAGCCATAAATTCATAGAAAAATATATATTTTTCTTCACCCACATGTGAATATTGATTATGGATATGTATTATTTAATAATGCAACACTTTCTTCTCTTGCTCATCTGTGTCACATCATACATTTAAATGAAACCACACTGGAAAAATTGTAGAATATTTAAATCTCAATCAATTATCCAGGTCCAAAGAACGGCCAAGTGTACAACCTTGAAAATACAGATTGTCCAGGGAGGTGGGGGTTACATGGTTAATTCATTTTCAATTGTGGCCCAATATTCTGAAGAACAATACGTCTACGCTTTAGTGCCAAAGAGCTGCACAAGCATGACATAGCTGTTTTCCTGCCTCAACATTTCTAATGGTACAAAACCACACGATGCCGTGAGAACGTCTCGCTCTTACTGAAAGAAGCAATACGGTTCCTGTTATTCTGCCGTTTCCATGACCATAGACACTCCGTCCATCATCACAGACCACCGTTATCGGCACTTTATTAACATATAATAGATATAATAGAGCACCAGCAAACCCTCAAACTGACTTACAGTCCATCACGTTACACCAATTACAGATGACTATATTGATATAACCATGAAGCAGTGCATCAATATTGCCATTTAGCCACCTTGGTTTGGGATTCAGTCTGTATGACCTTGCTTCATTCTCTCGGCACGTTGAACGTATTCATATCCTCTGAATTAAAGGTCAGCTTGTGGATTTCTCAATAACTTCTTAATCTCAATGGATAGATTGTAACCCCCCATCAAAGACAGATATTAAAAGGTCTGCAAATTATCGTAAAATATGTGCCGTGAAATGGCAGGGAGGATATGAGAAATTAAAGATGACACTCACACTCGGGTATGGCGGGCTGATAGGGGGTTTAACTTAATCTAATCTTTATTCCCGCTTTGACTATCATTCTCTTAGCTGCATTTATTTCTCTCTTTCTACTGTGGCTTATTTTCCTCTCGCTCCAGCCTTATGATTTTGGACTTAACAACTCAGAAAACGACCGCTCCAAGTCTTGTTCAGATTCTAAGGGCAGGGCTGATGTGCACGCATGTCAGTATGGGCGTATGTTGTGGCATTGTTTGCCTTCACATGTTTGTTTGGCGAGGCCGGCAGATGGTGCAGTAGTGCTTTACGGTGCTTTGTAAAAATAAATGCTATGTATCTGACTTCAGTTATAATGGTGAATATGTAAAGGCGCCTTGTTCATTAGTTTGCTTTTGCTGTGTGTGAGCGGGGGAAGGGGATTTGGTGTATTTAGTATCTGACTGTTGTCCTAAGTAGGAGGGATTATTCTAATGCTCTGTCAGTAGCAAGGCCTAACCTAATTCCCTATTCTATTGCTGATATCCATTACAAAGGATGCTCTAATAGACCCATGTAGTACCAGTTCAATATATTTCTCAGTCAATCCTACAATTAAAGTGGCATCTATGGGTCAGAGCATGTGTGTGTACACTTGTGCAAGTTAGAGCGAGGAGGTGTGTTTGCATATGTGTGCAAGCACTTATCAATGTCTGCTGAATGTCTTCCCTTTATCCGGAAGAGGAGTATTTGAGCCAGGATTTTATATTAAAAAAAAAAAAAGAGCTATATTTCAGGTAGGGATGGACATTTCAAGCATAGGTTGTGTTCGATATTCCCTCAGATTTATTCGATTTTTAATTGAATACTGATGTTGAATATCATACTGTCATGTTATGGCATAAGCGTTGATTTAATCAGTCCACGTTTAATCTGTATCTTAAAACGCACAAACACAGACAGATGAAATGCATAATCTTTACTATAATTTGCATGGCAGCTGCACGGTTGATTCACACTGACCTAACATTAACTTTATGGAATACCTCCAGAACAATGATATGCAGATACTGATTAATTGCCTCTCAGCTAATGGAGACAAGACTCAGGTTTGCTGCCAACCAGTCACAGCAGGTGATGCACATTGAATATGCATCTTTGCAGCGTATAATGTGAAATTTAAAAGGGGTGAAAAAAAGGATTAATTAAGCATTGAACCCTCTGATGGCTGTAAGAAAATACTGAAAACTTTATTCAAATCCCACGGGAACTTTGTGCCACCCCCTGAATATGTTCTGTAAATGCAGTGATTGCTCGGTTTGCTGAGCCTGAAATGGTTTATGATTTCACTGAGCTCAGGGTTTTCCAGTTTAAGGGTTTTGGGTGAAAATTCAGAACTATACTCGCTGTTCTTTCTTTGATACTGAGAGAGCCTCAGCCGGAGGGTAAAGAGAGGAGTGAAGATAAGGCTTTAGCTGAGTAAGATGCACGTAATGGGAATTTGGCAACTGGTCCACCGGTCATCTAAAAGTAATGGACACTTAAAACATTCAGAGAATCCGAAAGTGTTTGATATACTTTTTTTTTTTTTTTTTTTTTGTCCTTTCTTCTCCTCCTGGACTGACGACAACAGCAAAATGATGGAAGATCAGACGGATAGATAAAGAAGGTCTGGAAAGGACTAGGACAGATATGTCTCATATAATGGTGTGAAAAGGTGATGCTATTTCAGCCCCCATAAAAACAGATAGAGGAAAAGGTGCAAACGTGCATGAAACGTAGCAGATGGAAGAAATGGTACGGTGCAATATAAAGGTTATGGTGAGAAACACAAGGAAAAAGGGTTTGGTTTCAGTAGATTTGAGGTGTTGAGAGTGAAAATTTGTTGTCAGGGCCACAGCGCCAGTTAATGGAATTAATGAAGGAAATGTTCCAGCGGGGCTACATTCATACAATGTGAATAATTAATACACAATGTCACAAAAAGACAGGAGCGAGGCCGAGGAGGCATTTTTGATGGCTTGTTAGATGTGGAGTGTGTGTGACATAATCAGTGAATGCTGACACAACCACAGGTACATACACACACGTGCCTCAGTGATTCCTGTCCACCAAGCCCTTATTGCCTTAGTTACTGTTGTTACATCAGTCAGACTTTGGCAGATAGCTGACACTTAGCAACACCTACATCTAAATGGAAAAAAAGTCAATATCATCACTAGCTAATGGTTAATATATAACAAGGCAATGAATTAGCAGCAACTTTGTGTATTGCAGAGTAGAACCAGTTTGCCCTAGATTGTTGAGATTTTCAAACAATATTTTTCTTTTACATTTACAAGAGCAATAGTTCGCAAGAGTTTCTTGCTTTCGGAAATAATGCTAGTCAGCTGAGCACCAACTACAAATATCACCCTCTAAAGCATGAAGTGTATTGTCGTATTAATGAGAAGATTGTTAACTACTGACATGCCTTTTGGCTTTGGAAAGAAAAAACAAAATTGCTAGGTTATCACCAGGAGCGCAGCTGTAACATGCACGCACTCACCGGCACGATTAAGTTGTGGCTCGATCTCCGGCTGCGTAGCTACTATGGGGGCACTTTTACACTTCTAGGCAACATTATTGGCCATTGTATGTAAATCATTTAATTCATAGAGTCAACAATATAATCATGCTTTTTTCAACCATTGTTCTGGTTTACTCATTTAAAGTTTGATTGTCAAATTTCAAGCCTTTCAAGCTAAGCCTTGTGAAGAATCGAAGGACTTCTCTTGACTAATACACTAAATGGCTTTTAATTGTGTAACACATACAAGGACAACTTTTTTGTTTTTTTAATGCTTACTTGCATGACATACGCTTTAGATATGATGGCATGTTGAAGCACTGAAAAAAAAAATTGAAATTAATTTCCAATCGGATCAAGACAGCTTTTAACTATCTAGTATCCTCCTCCTTTATTTGTCCTCACTTGAAACAAAAATTGTGGAGCGTCGTTTTGGTGCTCCATCCGCTCTGCACCTATAGTTTACCACTGTGTGTAGTAAGCGAATTTGCCAGACTCACGAACACTTACAGCTCATGTTAATGCAGATATACACAGTTTAATCAGCCCTTTCAACTTCAACTCCTGTGTTTTAGGTTCTGGAAAGAAAGAGAAGAAAGACATCGCCGTCCAAATGGTTCAGATCCTGAGTGTTGCTCCACAAAGTTGTGTTCACACGTTTTCAGCAGCTGGAGAAAGCTGCAGCTTGACAAGCCTGCTGGGCTTAGTAACAGTTGCTAAACTGTGATTGGACAATCAGTGGAATTAAGCAAACTGTCAATTGAGAAGTAAATGTCATGGAGTGTCAGAGTGTGCTTGTTTGTTGCTGTAAGAAAAAAAAAAACAAGGTACATTTTAGGGCATGATTCTTTTAGACACACCTATCCCATAGAAAGAGAGAACCATAACAAGAGCGAGCTTACAGTAATTGGTCAATGACTGCGATGGGCAGTTATTTTTGATGGACTGAAAATGAAATGTTATTTATCGCGCCACGTCTATTTCTTTTGAACAGCTTTGTACCTCCACTTTCTCTCGTGTCTCCTGCCTTGATTTTTATTGACCTATCTGGTTATTACTCACTGCCACTCATCTCTGTCACAGCAGCAACAGATAGTCTGCCTGCAGGGCTTTATCCCCCCTTGTGTTACACTCTAACTTGACGCAAGTTCACCACCACATAGAGACACTAGCTTGCAGTCTTCGACTACAGTTTTTATTCTTAGCATGAAGTGAAGAGGCCCCCCCCCCCCCAGCCCCGGAGCAGCAAGTGTTATCTCAGTTAAAGCAATTGGTCATTATGAACATGAACAGGAAATTGTAAAATGAATCCTGTTGCTCAAGGGAACAGAGAGGATTCATTAGCTAATACAAAAACGTTCGTGACATCTGGACACCCGGGCTAAATGATACACTTATGCTAATAAGTACAGCAGCACTCATCTATTTCTTTGTCCCCATTTAACACAAAATACATTTCTTTCCCTAACGCCTTGCGACGACACACGGCTCTTGTTTGTGTCCCCTGTGTTGTCACTGACACAATGTTACAGGTACACAAACACACCTGTCATGTTGCATCTCCCTGACGTGTTTGTTAACTGCTCTATGACCTTGAGGCAACGGCATCCATTGGATGCCAAGATCTTTAGTGTGGTAATATGCAGGGACACTGAGACTAGAAGTAAAAACAAACTGGGGATTTAAAATATTTTGTTTTATGTTTTATACAAAATAATTTTAACCCCACCTTAGGATATAAGTAAACCCCTTAAAAACAAAAACAAAAATATTTGATGTACAAGAATAAATAATGTCATGCAAGGCAATTGAAAGACAAATAAAAAAGGTTCTACACAAATATGCAGCTTGTAAAAGCTGAATAGGGAAATATAAACCCAAAGTTTGGTTGCTTTCTTTTATGACCGCAAGAGATGAAGATTATACATATTTGGGTCGATTTTAAAGGCCGACACTGTCCTAAATTTAGACCAAGTGCTTCTAAGTGGAGCTGATCCTCATTCCAAATTGGACCAGGTCCATATCCCAGACTACTAACTACATTTGGCAGCCATATATGAGCCAAAGTTGGCTTCTGTTTGGCCTTATGGGGTCAGTACACAGCCAAGTGCTGTAATCATCCTGACTTGACTGACAACTTTTGCTCTTCAATTATCGAACAAGGGTGATAACATGGCTGACAAAAGTTTGAGGTTTGTTTGGAGTTGTAGCTATTTTCATCAATGTTCCAATCAAATCATAACTTAAGTGATTTAATACATCTTATATGGATGATAAGTGTGACCCATTAGTCTTGAAAGGTTTAGATAAGCTTAGGTCAGATATTTCTTAGGCTTTTTCTTGATTGATCCCAGGTTATACTTGAAATGCAAAACAAAATAGCACTTCAATCTTCACAAATGCTTCCATTCATACGTGCATCTGCACACATCGACATGCACATACGCACATAACACAGTCATGTTTGTGTTCATAACATAACTGAAGTCAGTATGGGGATGCGTTATATCTGTTTACACTAGTTAAATATTGATGTTCGAGATCTGTCGAGGACGTCGGGCTCAGCCCACCCCTTCCCTCCTGCGCTCCCCTTCTTACTAATATATGAACAAATATAATTTGTTTAACCCCTCCTCCCCACAGCCCCACCAGCTCATCCCAGACTCCAATTGTTTCAAAAGTTTAAATTTGCCACCCTTGTTTATCAGCCAGTTTTGCAACTCCGAACACAATGAGGCCCTGTGAAGAATGTCGAGCGCTGTCTTGGGAGAATTTGATAAAATATGCACAAATTACAAAGTGGAGGCAATTTTCTTGCTTTTCTCACTACTCACTACCCCCCACCCACCCATGCCTGCTCATTTCCCTTTTCATCTCTTCATAGCTCCCGTTCTCGGTGATGAGTGCATGTCTGTGTGCCTGACAGTCAGAGAGCATATGGAGAGTGTGTGTGGTCCTGCCAAGCAGTGAAGGAATCACAGACAGGATGGCAGCACTGTAGCGGATTAGAGTAATCAGAGATAAATTATCACCCTTATGTAGCTTTTGGACATCTGCAAGGGGCGCACACATATTGTAGATATAGCGCGCACGCATTCATACACACACACCCAGCACACTCAAGATACGTGACAGCAAACAGATGGACTCTGCACAACCTGTTTCAGATATCCTTCTCTACTTTGAAAGAGTAATCATAGAAAACTAAAAGCTGCTGTTCCCTCAGGCTAGTTTTTCTAATAATCACATGAGTAGGCCCTTGTTTTTTTTTAACTGATGAAAGAAAGTACGAAGTCCAATTTTGATGAGCTCACCTGGAGGTGTAGTCAGTTAAAATCTCCCCACTCACCATCCTGTGTATCCAGGGGAAAGAAATGATCATTAAATTCAAAAGGTGTGTGTTTACCTTGAGAAATGTGGTGATTTTATTTAGGCCTGCTGTTGCCTTCTGCTTAAACCCCACAACATGTGGCATTATATATTTATTTGTGCCATATTCTGGGATGTTGTCGCTTACATTTTCTGCAGATTAAATGCCCAAAATTTGTTTGAACTTCACTGGTTGTCTCCTTTTTTTTTTTTTACAAAGTTTTAAGAGACCAGGAGCCTCATTTACAACCGTTGCATGCGCTACTCATCAATGCAGAAGTCCATATTTACTGTTTAAAAACAAACTTGATGGGAACATGTGCATACCTATATGGAAGCTTTGACCCATGTGTATGGACATTTTGGGGACAGGGAAAATTGGTGACACATATGGTGAGGTATTGAATTGAAGCCAGGTTATAAAAATTAAACATGAGTCATCAATATACATATAATGATGGTTCTCACGTTTAATTTCTCTTCATATCACTTGTTACGTTGATCAACTTTATCATAAACATTTAAACCAGCAGTGTAATTTGTGCTTGTGGTATATAGTGAGCAATAACTATTCGATAAGCCCCTTTTTAATCATAAAAGATAGAAGCCAACTCAAATCTCTAATTAAATTTCACTCAATATTTCATCAGCGCTGTCTCACCATCACATTTCCCGCCCTCGGAGTGCAGAGGAGAGGCAGAGACTGTCGTGGTCAGTATTGGAGCACTGCCGACGGAAGGGACACGATTCAGGAAAGTCTGGCTGCCTTTCTCTGATATTACACTGGAATATGAGTCCTGTTTACCACGTTAACATGGCTGAGTGATTCAATTATCATAATCAGTTGTAGAAATATCAAAGAGCATTAAACAATGGCACAACAGAGTGCCAGTTTTTAATAATATATTTATATTTAATACGGTGCTTTTATCATCCAGTATTAGCTGTCATATATTTTTTGTGTGTAAAAGTGACCATGACTGAGCTGTGCCACGCACTCAAGACACCACGGTGACTCCACACACACTTGTGTCCCTGAGTAAAGAGGCCATTAGAGTTTCCAGCGGTGACAGCTCGGGTGTGTCCTCACTGCTACCAGTGCCACGGATGCTCTGAGTCAGGGATTAAATTATTATTTTTTTTTTTTACCAACCTTTGAATTGATCACTTTTTGTCCCCTAATTGTGAGCTACCGCCCTGTTACGTGAACTCGCTGTATTCACTGCAGCAGCAACTTGTTGTCACTTGCTGCTTTTTTTCAATATGAGCTTTCTGTCCTCCACTCCACCCGAAGTGAGTCAGAAAATTCCTTTTCCCAGGCCTTTCTCTTTGTTGTTACCACAATTGACCATAAAGACCCACTGAACAGAAGGCTCATTTTAACGCATCAGCATTCATGAGGTACTTTGCATTGACCATATATGGTTTGAGTGTGGGCATGGAGAGGACGCGATATGAGGCTGAGCGAAAATACAACCTAACGACTTTGAACATTTTCTAAAGCGCCACCAACAAGTCAAACTTTGTTTTATGACCAACACCCTCCAAACGAATGACATAATTCCCATCAGCATCAGCTGTACTTTGTGTTAGCAAGATCACTTTTACAACTAAGGTTGAAAATGGTAAAAATGTAACTGACTAAACACTTTTATGTAAGCATTGTTTATGTTAGCATTTAGTTAAAATCACTGCTGGGCCTAAGTACAGCCTTACAGACCCAATTGGACGCTTATAGACATTTTGCTGTTTAGTTGACATTTTCATTTAATAACTGATTGTAGTGTAAAAGTGTAAAATTGTAGTGTCATTTAAGTAAAGTGTTTAACTAAGATTTAACTAAGGAATTAACTGTGTGGATTTAATGATTTACTAGTTTTGCATAGCTGGATTTATCCCCACTGTGCTGAATGGTCTTACTGCACCCTTATATCACTGCGCTTTTGGGGAAAAGCACTATGGCTTGTTTATATTTCCTCAATGCAATCACAGTCATCCTAGATGCAGTGACAGATGCTTTGCAAAATAGTGTTGTGGGGGAACTTGTTTTGGTGGCACATTGGCATGTGGGTGGGTGACCTCCGGCATTAAAATGGCTAAATCCCCTTAAAAATACCAAACAGAACCAAGCAGGCAGGCCTGGCTTGTTGCATGATCCAAATCTGTTAAAACGTGCCATTTCCAGTATGTAGGCTGAACTCTAAGATTGTTGTTGTTTCACAATAGGATGGGGATTTTGAAAACACGGTAACACACAGATAGCAGAAAAGGAGGTGAATGTTGCCTGAAATAGTCGTCAGTTGGCTGGTTTATCTACCTTTATTAATCAGGTGAGTCAGACTAGCCCTTAACTATCCTTTTGCAATTGCAATGAGAAATATATTCTGGGAATAGGTGTGATATTTTGAATCACTTCCATAAATTCTTGGGTTATGGGATGATGTATGACTCAACCAGTGAGAAACTTAAATTTATGTTCAACTTGCATTGTGCAAAATATATACAGGGTATACAGTATGCAAATTAAGTTTAGATTTTCAATACTGTACAAAGTAGGGATGGGCATTTCAAACAAAAATACTCCACCACCCGACCTCACGCACAGACATACGTTATTGGCTGTGCTTGCTTCTACTTTTTTGTGTTTGCCCACCTCATCTGTGGTCTTTGTTTCTTTTTGACGACATGGTCAGGCATGTCTTGCTCTACAACCGACTCTCTATAACTGTGTGTCTGTCAGATTTGTTTTGTGCTGGGGTTTCTAAAAGAAAGAAAAAAGAAGGAAGGAATGGAGGAGGTTAAGTGTGTATACATGCGTGTGTGTGTGCGTGCGTGTGTGTGTGTGTGTGTGTGTGTGTGTGTGTGTGTGTGTGTGTGTGTGTGTGTGTGTGTGTGTGTGTGTGTGTGTGTGTGTGTGTGTGTGTGTGTGTGTGTGTGTGTGTGTGTGTGTGTGTGTGTGTGTGTGTGTGTGTGTGTGTGTGTGTGTGTTTGCCATCAAATCATCAAAAAGTGTCAGGTTGTGTCTGCAGGAAACCTGATGTGAGCGTGATGGGGGCCCTCCTCTGACTGTCCCCTCTCCCCGGGTTCTCATTTCACAGGTGGACGAGCACATTAGTTCCAGCCCTAATCCATCACCATGGATCCCACCTCACATGTCCGGAATACACACCGACAGACACAGGCATGCGCCCCTGTACGTAAACATAGCCAAACACCAACACACACACACACACACACACACACACACACACACACACACACACACACACACACACACACACACACACACACACACACACACACACACACACACACACACACACACACACACACACACACACACACACACACACACACACGCCGAGAGTCTTGTCGATTGAGATTCATAGAGGGTCAATGAAAAAGAAAAGTGTCACACAGAGGAGCTGTGGTGTCTTTGCTTGCTCATTCTTTAAGTTCAGGACAAAGGAACAATATCTCTCACACACACACACACACACACACACACACACACACACACACACACACACACACACACACACACACACACACACACACACACACACACACACACGTGCATGTGCACGTGCTCACACACACACTGATGAATCAGATGTTTGTCAGCCTGGATTTTACAGGTGTCCAATTGTCCTACATTTCATTTCAGACCTGCCTCTGCACCTTCACAAGCTTTCCCCTCTTCGCTCGTTGCTCTCCACCGACTTACAGATCATTTCATGTCACTGGCTGCTGGTGGTGGGTCCTCTTCAAGTACAGGGCATTAGCCTGAGGTGAAATGTTCTATTTTGACATTCATGCGGATCATCATCTCTGAAAAGCGGTTCTGCAGCGCTGCTGCTATTGTAGATGCTGCATTGTTGTGAGCAAATGTCAACGGGAGCAAGAAGAGGGAACTCGAAGGGAGTGATGGAGTGACTGTGCTCACAGGTGTTTTGATCACTGCTGATTTTGTCACCTTTATAACGCACATGTGCACGAGCAAACGCGTGGAGCGGCCTATAAAGACAGACGCATGATATTTCCCCATGTGTCTCTCTATATCTATTTGTATTCATGCCGTACATATAATTATAGGCTCCCCTCTACCTTGGGGCGAGTGTCCCATTTTTACTGCTGATGTGCATTTAACCTCAGGATGATGTTATAAACACTCCCTTAACAAAGTATGAAAAAAATAAAATAAAATCCATTCAACTCCTCTTGCTACACCTCCACCATGGGAGCAATTTGCAGCTTTTTTCATCTCAAGGCTATTTGTCTGTATCCACACCACTGGGGTTTTTGTGTGCTCTATGCAACACTTCATCCTAAATTGCAGCATTTAAAAAAAAGCAGATTAGCATAGAGAAAACACACTGCTGCCCATGACTTTGGCCCGCACGGCACATGCTCCATGCCAACAGATTACCTTCACTGGTACTTCATTAATTAAAGAACGAGGGAAGTACTGAGGCAGCTCCAATTAAAAAGCTTTTACGGCTATTTCATTTTACCCAGCACTGATTCTTTTTGCTCTTTAGGGTAGAGTCATGCTGTAAAAAACAAAAGGCACGGAGCCCTTGTTGTGTATTTTAACTAAATCTGCTTGTTTGCACATGCTTTCGTCTTTGGCAAAATGTGTGCAATATCCTTTGTTAGCGACAAAAAGCAGCTGTTAAATGTTGTGTATTGAAGTTTATTTGTATAAAATGTCTGCCAGTCACAGCTAAGCAGTTCCACTGGTCCGTCACGTCTCTTCATTAACACACTGTTGTAAAAAACAGTTTTAACTTCTCAGCAGTAATATTTGGGCAGCTCAGCCTCAGACGTGTAACATTACACTGGACCTCACAGAAGTAAATCAGACATTCATCACAATCATTTATTGCA
Organism: Brachyistius frenatus; assembly: GCF_029030835.1. NCBI lineage: Eukaryota > Metazoa > Chordata > Actinopteri > Embiotocidae > Brachyistius > Brachyistius frenatus. Next base: position 10,336,475 of record NW_027210601.1, read on the forward strand.
TGTTTAGCATTAGTGTGACAGCTGACAATAACTTCAACGTCACCACAAATCTCAGCGTATTTCAGTTTTTTTTTCCCACTGCTGCTTCAAATCAGTGAGACCAGATCTTTCCAGGAAACAGTTCCATATTCTGTAGCTCAAGATGGAAATTAAATGTATTATCTTCTTTCTTTCAGAGTAAAAAGCACCAAAAAAAAAATATATAGTCAATACAACCTTTAATATACATTCTCAGAGGAACACTTGCACACAGTATTTTAAGAAACCTTCTTGAGGAAATTGCCACAATTTCAGATTCATGTTGTAGCGTAGTTTTATCCCCAGAGTAATCAGAATAATAGTTGGGCACCAGACAGGAAAATAATCATAATGCTACCCTGTCAATTTAAGAATTGTAAATATAAATCAGCTGGGGAGATAGCCCAGTTATAACAATCATAAATCAAATTCAGAGTCCAGATCAGATGAACATCAAATGTCTCTTAAAAGAAAGATTAAATGAGGACTTCAGTCTCCGGTGAAAATCAGTTCAGTTCAGTGTGTGTGGCTGGTTTAGGTGTACATACAGTATATGTGCGAAGATGGGGGGCAGGTTCTAATGTCCAGGAAGATGAGGGTTAAAGATGAAAGGGTAAGGTGAGGAAGGGCAGGGAGAAGCCTGGAGAGTATCTTTAAAGGAGAGTTGTCTTACACCTAACCAAAGCTAAGGAGGTCCTCAGCAGCAGCCACACAGGTCCAAGAGGGAGTTGAACAATTTCAGCTCGTTCCACCTGCTCCAGGGATCCACTCAGCTCCACTAGACCTCGGTCTCCAAAAACGTCAAAGCAGTCCAGCCGGTTCTGGGATAATCCAGTACCCAATTATTTGAAAAATCTCGGAAACTTTATTTTCTAGAGCAACTAACTCCAGAAACTGAATTATACTTTTGAATAGCTCCTCTTTTAGTCACTGTCACTCTTCCTCAGTTCTCCTCCATGCTTCCTTTGTCTGTTGATTGCCCCTCCTCTGCTCATAGGTGTGCTTGATTTTTCACTTCCCTGTCAGGGTGGTGAAGGGCTCTTCCCTACTTTTTTGTTTATCCCCCCCCCTTCTGCTACAATGCAGTCTCATTTGCTTTTGTCTATCTGTGTAATCCCAGCCTAACTCAGTGATTTTGAGGTCCGTTCTCGTTGGGAGCCATCCCATCTGTTGCAGGACCCTTTGTTCTTCCTTTTTGCTTCGGATAGTTCTTTCTGTCCACCTGCATGTTTGAAGTCTTATCTTGTAGAATTACTTTTTTGGCCTCCAGAGGGCCGTTTAACACAGTCCTGCATACTGTAAAGAGCACTCTACACATATGAGCCTCCATTTCATAATGGAAATTCATGGAGTGTGTTTAAGGGGCTCAGTTCACTCCTACCGTCCTCACATACAGTGTATCCATTCACACTTATGAGCCAAAACCTGTTCTTTTTCTACCTCCAGTTTGATTTCACGACTGAATTATGGAGCTGCCTTGTCGGCCATTTGAATGCAAAAAAGGGAAACGCAGATGACTCTGAATAACTGAATTCAAATTGAAAAAGCTTCTCTCAACGGGGGCAGGCTGCTCCTACTACTGTGACTTAAATATTTAGGGAAAAGTCAAGTAAATTCACCTAGTTCACATTTTCAAACTCTTATAAATACATCACCTTGCATGTCCACGTGTACTTTGAACTGCTTTCTGTTATCATTCCTCAGGTCTGCAAAGCAGCCAGCACATGTAAACATATTAAGGTTGCAAAGTCATTTTAGACCCCTTTTAATCCAAAATTCCCTCCATGGAATCCGTTACCTTGCCTCGGTGGAGGGAAATACAAAAACGAAAAATTCTGTAACTAAAAAAATCCATTCGATTTGGCAATGACAGACTGCTGAAGCCTTCTAATACATTTTCACACAGAACAAAAACGGTGGTTCACATGGAGCTGGTATGGACAGCAGGAACAATTACATTGGCACAAGCATTGGTTTTAAGACAGACTTGGATACAATCTACACACCATACTCGCTTTACGTCCAACATTTGCTCATTAATTTCCGACACAATTCTTTCCCAGTCACATACTGACCTCTACTTCAGTTTTTCTTCAACCCTGTGCTTGTCGCATAATTCCACTTTCACACTACAGCAAAACAATACAAAGGAATTTTCTCCAGTTAATTATGATTTCACACACTTAATGAAATATTGTGTGTGAGAAATACAGGCCACTAAGGAAGCAAACTACTGTTAATTAGCCACTTTCAAGCTGTGTGCATATTTGTGCAGATGCAATCTTTTATTTTATATATATTTTTTTCCCACATTTGCAGAGGAGTGCAGAGGATAAGTGTGACTTTATCAGTGTGATGGGTACTGGATCACAACATGGGTATGGCATCTCTACAGCAGCTGCAGGGGTGAACTCTGGGAACCAGAGGAGGAATAGCAATGAGATAACAGTTAGGACTTAAATCTCATACTTCGATCTGATAAAATGTCAGCCAAGGCATCTTTAAATACATGCAGGGCCTGTTTTGACACACTGCATGAAGTTCTACTTAAGACGAGAAAGTAATTGCAAGCCACTGAAAAAGTTTTCATATTTAGGATTGACATAACTGGACCAGGATCCCAGGATGAATTTAAGCAATCAGTTATTTATTTCATTAAGGATTTATCTATAATTTCATTGATGAATCCTGTTGTGACGTTAATTAAATCTTTGTTTTGGTTCGTAGTCAAGAATTCTGTCTTATTTATAATGCAACTCATTGCACTCACATCGCAGTTTAATAGTGTTGATAAACAGAACACACCTGATCTTTGCAATCTGTTTTGTTTTGATCATCCGGTAGCGGAGAAATTTAGATTAATTAGCAACAAATGGCAAACCAAATTGAATGAAACTCGGCAATCAGACTTGTGGCTGGTATTTAAAGAGAGGAGAGCACAAAGTGATGGAATGTGTTTGGGTATTTTGGAGTCACAAATGTGTTTGTTTGTTTCACCTCATCCTTTAATGATCGTTAATCCATCAGTGCGATGAGTTCGATTTTTTTTTTTTTTTTACGTCAGGTCAGCCAGTGGGTATCGTTATTCTCTTGGTCCAGAGTGATGCTGCTCAGTCGGCCAGACCGTCCTTTTCTCGACTAAACTGTGTCACCAGTTTTATTGGTACAGCATGCAATACAATCCAGCAGAACAGCCGCGCCATGAATCTTAACATTTTAAAACTTCAGTTCCCTCATCAACACGTGTGGAAAGTGACATCTTATTACGTACCTTTGCATTTATAATGGTTATTACAGGTTCGGTTTGTAGGATTTTGGAGGATCTTCTGGCAGAAATGGAATATAATATTCATAATTATCATCATTTTATGGTTGTGGTTTTCATTACCTTACAATGTTTCCTTAAAATCTACATAGGGAGCAGGTCCTCATCTACGAAGCCTGCCATGTTAAACTACCATGTTTCTACTGGGGCCCAGAAGACACAAACTAAACACTGGCTCTAGAGAAGGCCTTTCACGTTTTTTTTGTGCCCATCATGGGTTCTCCTGCATGCTTGGAAAGTTATTATTAGGGATGGGCATTTCTAGCAAAGCTACCATTCGAAATTCCCTCTGAATTATTCGATTTTTCTTCAAATATTCGCCCCCCACAGGGAAAAAAACGGATAAACAAAAGTCGCATGTAGTAATCGATTTTAGAGATTAAAACAACTATTCGACATTTGTGACCCATCCCTAGTTATTATGCAGTCTCTTCAGGGTTGAGTTTTTTTGTGATTGTTGCGATCAAAGATGCTTGATTTTGCATTGGATTTTCTCAAAAATTGCGATGTAATTTGCACCACTCGACATACGAGAGGCCACTCACAGGGATCTAAATCTCAGACATACAGTTGTTACCAAGCACCAGCAGACTTTTATGGATATGTGTCCCCTCTGATCTTGTTTATAGGATTTCTTCTCATAATTTGTGCTGAACTGTAAATATTGCATTCATAGCTGGTTATTATTTGATCTCAGCGACCATTTGGCTTTACTAATTGCATTTTAAATGCATGCATTCACAGTGACATTAATATTTATTTTTCCTTATTTCATTACAATTTCCATATATAGGATACCAAATGGAGTCCATGACAGAGGAATCACGATTGATCTGTATTGATTTATCAGGCTGTTGCTGGTGGTGCCGCATTGGATTCCATTAGATTACATGTGTTTGTAATAGTTTGTCTATCCCTACTGACTATAAAGTGCACTGGCTCCATAGTGAGTGGCAGCAGATGCGCTATATTTTCCTGCACTAAGCTTTTTTCATATCGATTTACTTCTCTGAACACATTAGTCACAATTCCCCACAGTCCTGACGGTGTGAAAACAAACCGTGCTCTTTGCACTCAGACGTCTGCATGCTTATTCATGTGTGTGTTCATGTTTGTAAGTGAGTGAACTGCCTTTGAAGAAGTAAGCACCCGTTTTAGGACCACAATGGTTTGTTCGATCCTGAAAAATCTTTGAAATTACTTCTAGTTATGTCTGTCAGGCCTTATAGCTGTGGCTAGCTGCGCTCTCTCTAAATCACATATAGACATTCCGGCCCACGGCTATATGAGAATCGATGCCCAGCCCGGGTCTGGTAATCGACTCTCTCTCTCTTTCTTTCTGCCTCTGTCTGAAGGTTTACAGTGAGGATGGCCTGTCTGCTGCTTCGTGGGCACTCACAGCTCGATGCTCAGACATCTGAGACATAATGTCACTATTGCGGGACTTTATCCAGCCAGATAAGCAGAACTGCAGCTGAGGAGAGCAGACATCTAGTTGCCAGCCCCCCTTTGCACTGTGAACAGTACTAGGTCCAGTGCCTCGCATTTTTTTATTGCGTCCAACAAACTGCAGACGAGGAATCGTCAGCGAAAGTTGCTCGTCATTATCCAACTTAAAAGCTTGCAAAGGCTTTATGAAGATTTTTGCAATTCTTTGCTAGCTGGTGTTTGCTTCAGTATCACAAACCAACAGCTTTGGGTGCATAATTTGCCTCAGTGAGACACTAGACGCTTCCAATCCCTTCATCTAAGACACTATATCTGAGATACTCTCCAAGGATATCATTCAGCCCTCTTTTTTCATTGTCCTTTGAGCATCTTTCAAGAATGTTTTCAAACAATTTGGGGGGGAAAAAAATGGGTCAAAAAGCAAAGAAATCCTTAAAATACTGATAAAAGACGGGTTTTCTGTTTAATGTGTTGCCATTGAAGCACAGCTGAAGTCATCCTCAGCTGAAAAAAATCTTGAATTGAACTCATCTACTCCGCCAACACCGAGCAATTTGGCAGCAAAAGATTTGGTGCAATAAAAAAAGAGTTTTGTTGGCATTTTAATGCAGTATACCATCACTTATGTTGCAATTAGAACGAGTGATGTAAAGACAAACCGATACCGATAATAACAACATAAAAAACAGTAGATTCAACTACATTGATCCCCAACATCAGATCTGATCAAGATTTTGGATGAAGTTCAGAAAATAATTCATAACTATCAAAAATACCTTATATGTTATATACCTATGTGTCACACTCAGGGACTATAAGAAACCTGCCCCTTCCCAGCTGGCTTGCTATGTCCTCCAATCATTCGACCAAAATGATACTGATATATCTGTGATAGGCCAACATCGGGCTCTACTTGCAAGTACAAGTTACAATGTACTTTCTTATTTACTGAGAAATGCACCAGTAGTCTGTAACTGAAAATGCAGATTTTTTTTTTTTAAGGGAAGACACCACAGAAAAAAAGCCAAATTTAAAAAGAAAAACACCAAAGCAACAGCATTTCAGTGAAAAAACACATGGTAATGTCTACAAAGTTATTTGGTGTATCACTGTCCACTGTTGTTTGTGTTGTATCTGAGAAACAAGCACTGCAAAACCTAACGATGAAGCTGATCATGATCATAGAGCCCGCATGCAGAAGTGACAGAAAGTCTATCAGTTTTCTGAGCATTAAATACAGTGACGTCACTATAAATCATTTTTCAAATGTAACATATAGGAATTTTTGCCACCGCTATAGCTGAAAAAAGAGAGATGTGTTTAAGGAGTGAATGGAGACAGCTTCTTGACAGGAAGCCAAACAGACACGCACGCATGCACCCGATTGTCTTTTTTCTAGGTTACATTTTACTTCAATTTATTCTCATTCCACTGGAGGGTTGGGTCAGCACAGTGGCTGCTGCCTCCTGGTCATTTTCCTTGTCTCAATTTTGTTGTTTGGGACTCTCTGCTGACTAAGTGCTCCAAATGGATTCTGCCTCCTGCCAGGGTTCCTCTTTCTTCCTCTGTCTCTGTGACTCGCTCCCACCCTTCAGCCACTGCTCACTGTCATGTGAGTTTTACATGTGCAGAAATAAAACTGGGCCAGTAGACAATATATGTCAGGAGATGAGTGCGAAATAGCGCACAGTGACTGAGAGTAGAGTCAATGGCTACAAATCAACTTAAAAATTGGACTTCTGAGAGATGAAGGCTTTTAAAAAATCAGGTATGATGGTGACTCAAATGTGTGAGCATTAGATTAGGAGATTAACTGCCAGCCATATGTATTTCGTACTCCATAAACAACTCAAACTGAAGGCCGTTGCTGTGGTCACCACACATCTGCGTGTGTTCATGAGTGCTGGACTCACTTCGCTCTTCTTGTCTGGAGGAAAGTAAGTGAATGGAGATGCTGGTGGAGGAGGCGAAGCTGGAGAACATAAGAAAGGAGAGGATCTAAAGTTAAACTGGCTCGCTGATATTTTTTGCTTCCTGTCTATTTTCCTCTGTGACGGGTTGGCAGCTGCTGCCAGCGCAGGCTTCCAGTTCAACAAACATCTGGGCGTCCCAGACCTCCCTTTCCCTGCTAAATATGTGCAAAAAGAGAGAAGCAGAGAGGAACAAGCTGCAGTCGAAAGTTGAAAATATAGAGAAAAGAAGCAGCTGCAGATCGACAACCCTGTTTCTGAAAAAAAAGAATCAACGTAAACGTAACGTCCTCAGCGTAAAATTGCAAAGAATTTGTGGATTTCATCATTTACGGTTCATTATATCATTAAAAAGATTCAGAGAATGCACTGCATTAAAAACAAACACAATTTTACAGTGGAAATCATTTTGTAGGCTAAGAAGAACTTCTGGAAACCATTGTCAGTGAACACAGATCATCATTGCATCCACTGGTTAAAACTCTTCCATGCAAAGAAGAAACCATACATAAACATGATCTAAAGCAGCGCCATGACGCCTTCTCTGGGCCTGAGCTCAGTTAACATGAACTGAGACAAAGTGGAAAACTGTCCTGTGGTCTGACAAACCAAACTTTTGGATTCTTTTTGGAAATCATTGACGGCACGTCCTCCAGGTTAAAGAGCAGAGGGACCATCGAGCTTATTATCAGCAATCAGTCAAAAAGCCAGCATCTGTGACGGTACAGGGATGCGTTAGTGCACCTGGCATGGGCAGCTTGCACATCTGGAAGGAAACATTAATGCTGAACGATATCTACAGGTTTTGGAGCAACATGTGCTGCCATCAAGACAACGTCTCTTTCAGGGAAGGCCTTGTTTATTTCGGCAAAACAACGTCAATCTGCATTCTGCATGTATTCCAACTGCATGGCTTTCTAGTAGAAGAGTACGGATGCAAACTGGCCTGCCTGGCAGTCCAGACCTGTCTCCAATTTAAAACATTTGGTGGATTATTAAAATGAATAATATGACAGAGGAGACCCCGAAGTGTTGAGCAGTTAAAATTATATCTTAGGCAATAATGGGACAACTTTTCACTTCCAAAACTCCAGAAACTGGTCTCCTCAGTTCCCAAACATTTACAGAGTGCTGTTAAAAGAAGTGATGCAACACAGTGGTAAATATGTCCCTGTCCCAACTTTTTTGGGTTGTATATTGAAATATAATAGACAGCAGAATTTAAATACGTAAAATATGTTTAAAAATGGAAATAAAAAAATCCATACACTGACTTCTCTAATAATTCTTTAGACAAGCACCTAATTTATGTTGTGATTATTTTTTCCAGACTTAATCTCTTCATTTGAATACAGACGAATCAGACAGGCACTTGTATTGATCAGGCTTTTATTTTCTGTGTTTTGGTCTTATCTACTCTGCAGCGTTTGGACAAACCCCGAAACCATCCAGCACATATTCCAGGTGGCCCACATATCTGCATGACGCTAACGTCCATAGTTGATTGGATTTTGTTATCTCTGTAATTGTTTTAATCAGCCAATCACAATTAGCCTCCAGGAAAAATAGATGGGGAGCGAAAGGAGGCAGGGAGACATCAGTCCATTACAGATGGAGCTTGTTTTTTTTCCAATGATTTATTTTCATCCTGATAAATTGCCGAAAATGTGCCAAAGACAAAGTTAGTTTATCTGGGGTTAGTTTATAATGAGACACTGAAAAGCTTTTTTTTTTTTTTGACACAGCAACAATTCATTATTGACTGAGCTGTCAGTCAGGCATCTAGCATCTAATCGCAGCTTTTCAACAAAAAAGGCCTATTGAAAATGAGTAGTCTCTCAGGAAAATCAAGTGGCTTACCTAGAAAATACTGAACAATGTAAGACCCGAGAGACAATTGACCAACTGACCTTATAGTTCTATTTTTACACGTGAAGAGGATTCTTCTTCCTTTTTCTTCTTATTGTCACTTGGGTCCGTTTATTGCCTTTTTGCAAAGTAAACCATTTGGTTGAAATTTAGCCCAGAGGAGAAAAATGACAGCAAAGTTTATGTTTGAAAAAAAAATACAAGCCTATACACACATTAACTTAACAATTTTAATCACAGCGTGATGGTATGCAAATCATTTCAGTGATGGGCGCAGTGGGAATAAGTTGCCTGCTCGGAATAGATAATAAACTTGATTTAATTTTCTCAGGACCTCCAACTTCTGATCGTGTGGAAAGGATTATCAATACTGTTTTTGATGTGAGTAAGGCCGACTTCTGTATCGGCCAATCAAGCTTCTCTCATGGACATCGAGCGACTTGTGTTGCTTAAAAAAATTTAGGAGCATAAAATTGTACTTTTGGTTGTTTTTCTGCTGGGTGATCATGAGATCACGTGTTAATACTCTGCTTTTGTTTGAAGCTTAAATATCCTTTTGGCAGAAATATTCCTAAATCTGAGGCTATAATCTATTAGTGGCGCTTCAGCTGTACTTGTTTATTTTAACGTTTAGTTTTTTTGAGGGTGCTGTATTGATGCCCAATGTAGAATTTCATGATTTTTTGTTTCTTTTTCCAAGAAGGATTAAATGGACTGAGGTATCGACTGGTATTTAGTAAGTCTTACTCAATACTACTTAGGTGGGAAGGGATATAAGCCAGGAGTGAATAAAAGTGCCAAGAATTCCTTCAGCAAATCTACAAAGCCTGAATACTTCTGTCTACTTCCTACTTCTTATTTTGGCATTTGCTTTGACACTTCTGTTTAAGTGCTTGTCCAGGTTGAATAATAAAGTAATAAATAAGTACACTGACACTGATTTGGTTACATTTTTGCCATTCCAGTGATAAACTTTTACAGCATGATGTTTTATTTCTGCTGTACATTACGTTATTGCTTTGCTTTCCGGGTATGCCAACATCAGCTGTAACTCTGTGAGGTATTTTGTCATCTCTGCTTTACACTGAACTTACAACAGATGAGAACGATCCATCTCCTCCTGATCAGCTCTGGAAACATCCAGTTCCCTCATTTATTATTTTGATGTTCATTTTTAACCATACTTCAGTATATAATTTCTGTTGTGGACTCTATTGACTTTACAACTAACCTTTGGTAGTTGCAAAATATATATAAGTTATATATCTTGCGAACTTTAAGTGCTCAGTTACTTTAGTGTTTGTAGTTTAATTGTACTTTATGCCAGGCTTTAATCCCAGAATGCAACCCGATGAAAATCTAAAACGAACACAAAGCCATGATTTTTGTTTCATAAAAGGTGAGAAAAATAAATTTTGTTGGCACAATAAGATGAGTGCATCTTTAGAACAACTGAAAAACAAGTCTTACATTTACACTTATTTAATTTAGGAATTTGCACATAAACATTAACAACTTGTCCTTACTTTTGCATCTGCAAACTTCTGCAGTATGTCGTTATAAGTGTATTGGAGACTTTAAGTGTCTACATTGCGTACTGGAATACAATCGGCGTCCATAACATGGTTGTAATGTCACAAAATCATCTGGAGCATTCATGTGTTGAATTATGATTAATATAAACCAAGGGAAACTTGAGTGAAGGTGAAAACAGCTTTCTAGTGTCAAACTCTACAAATGCATCATTATGTAGAGTGAAGATCAAACATCGAAGTCAAGTAACAACAAGCAGAACTGGAGTAAATACAACTATTTATTTAGTGCATTCATTACATTTTTCTTCTTTATTGTATCACTGCTCTTACTGTCCTTGTATATGTACATCATATGAATCCATCTCTTGAGGGGTCGTCGCAGAAGAAGAGTCCAAAAGCCCAGCTGAAGACTGAAATGATAACTTTGTGCTTGATGTCCTGAGAACTTCATACTTTTTTTTATTGAAGTTGTGATAGAATTATTTGAGGTGGTCTTTGCCACTTGAAGAAGCATCACAAGATCACCAGATGTCTTAGAAATAAATCTGTATTGACATGCTCTATTGAGAAAAGTCAGAATAACAAGTATTGATCAGCTCCTTGCCAATCCACCTCTGAACTCCTTGCTCTTCGGGCCCAGTTAACAACCCCATAGAATATAATAAATCTCCACATAAGTAGAGGCACCTTCAACCTTGAAATCCCATTAATATGGGGACACTGGAGACATTCTCTTTGCCCTTACATTTAGGAGAATTTGTCCCCTTCACCCAGTGGCTCCTCCCTTGTCACTGGGTGGCCACAGTGCACAATGTCATAATGACCGCAGAAGGATCCCTTGATTTCACAGAGCCACAGAAACTTAATGATGGAAGAAAATTCCTTCACACGACTCAAAAAATTGTCAAAACAACAAAAACAAAATATATACAGACAGGTAAAAAATATTATAGTCCCATTTACAGCATCAGTAATGTGTTTGGATCGCACAGGTTAAACTGAGCTATATCCTGAGAATATGATCATCTCTTAGCAGTAACATAAGGAAGTCACAATAAATCTAGTGGGACCAAAAGTGTTACCGGTACAGAGAAACAAATCAAATGACTACATCACATATTTTTCAAAAGGCATGATGTGAGTAGCTTACTGGTAAAGGCTTGGTACATTGTTGAGAAGATGAACATGCTGCAAAGCTAAACAAAAAAGTGTCATCCTTGGTAGATTTATTATCCAGCAATGCAGTAGGGATTTTAATCTGACAACCATTTGCTTTGTGAGCATTATTGCTCACATACTTGCCTCTGTACTCTGGGTGTTACCGGATGACTCCACCAGTCACTACTTTGCTGATTCTGAGATCACAGGGGGACTAACCACGTCATTAGCCCCATCCCCACGTTGTATTTTTAGTATTTTCTTCTCCATACTGCCCCTATACCGCCCTTCCCGGTCATGTGTTTAGTGCATACTGTGTACGCATTGCATTCATTTCTTAGGACATGCACAACAAATGCTCCAAACGTGAAAATGTAGTTTAAAGCAAATATATCACCAGCCTAAGAGTCCCTTCAGTAATGGCCGGAGAGGAGAGAGAGGGAAAGACCTTAATGTCTTGTCTTACTGTAGCAATGACAGAGTATTAATGGATTAAAGGCATTAACTCCTCCATGGGCTTCATGCCAGTTACATAAATTATTATTTGCTCACCTACTACAGTGAACACAGCGCTTGGCATCATATCTCACTCTGTCTTCAATAATGCTTTGATTGAATATTAATGAGCCTTCACTCCTCATACCTTTAAACTCAGTGTTTTCCCCAGGTATATAAATCCAACACCATCTCTAAGAAGGAAACAATGAAAATAAAGTTGTTCAGAGAGATATCAATGGTAGACACAATGTTTGAAAGGATTTGGGATAGGAGGGAGGAAAGTGCTTGGGAAGACAAATGTTATAGTTTGTCCGTTGTTCTCAGATTCAGGTCTGTATCATAGCTCCGGCTCACGCAGTCCGCTTTATCATCACAGTCAACATGAGTCCAAATAGGAAGGAGGGAGAATGCCATTAGAGATAGGAGGTTTGGTCTTGGACTACGTCTAATGCATGGCCACTCAGCCAGTCAACCAAGGCTTGCTTATCACGTTGCGCAATGACACACACACACACACACACACACACACACACACACACACACACACACACACACACACACACACACACACACACACACACACACACACACACACACACACACACACACACACACACACACACACACACACTAAATTTCCCAGGGGCTGTGCACCCAACCTTTTTGTCACAGAATACATAAAAGGCAGGAAGGCGTTCCTTAGATGTGACACAAATATACACACTGAAACACATTAGTTTACAGTTCAAGTCTGCAAATGAAGTCAGACTGATGTTATTCGAGTATATTTTGTCTTCATATTTCCTTTTCCCCTTTTAGATCTAAATATTTAAATCAAGCGTTGTGATAAGCACAAGCTTTAAGAGAAGCGACATGATTAAACAATCTCCATTTACATTTTCAGCAGTGTCATTACCACAATGCACTGTAAATATTGACTGTGGGTTAAGTCCTATCATGATGATAGGATCATACTTTGCTTATTTTACAAAAATCTCTTGTTCAAACCAGTGACTCCAAGCCAACTGTATTTAATTGATTTATATTGGTTCAGCTTTTCTCTTTGTATCTGCTATTGTTTGTTTCCTGCATTTTTTAAATCAAAAATGTTGTATATTTACATTCTGTAATTGCTTCTCTATAAAGTTCTTGTAAAAGTTGGCATCTCCTATGTAGGATTCAATTGGCAATACCATGCTCCAAATAGTTGCACGCTACTACTGTTATCTGCTCTATTCTTTTGCATTTCGTTTAACTTCAAATGGAAATTTGGACTGCTATTATCAAAGTGCTCCTATCCTTGACATAGGTAGCTAAAAGCGTTTCAGAAACCAGCCTTGAATTCTTGAATAGACTGTTAAAGAGAAACTTTAGTGTATTTCAACCCTCGAATCTAAGTGACTAATGGAGACAACAATTTTTGAAATTGGTATTGAGTGAGTGTGCTTCGGCAACATGAACAGTATAATAATGGTGCAATTGCATTATGGAAAGGATCCCTTACCTGAAATGGAAGTATCACTCAAAAAGAGGTCTTGTGAAATCTTGCAAGACGTGAGTTGTAGCAAAAAGATAATGGTGGAACGGGATTGAGAGGAGTAGCAGGAAGAGTTTTGTGTTCAAGTACAGAAAGCATATCTTAGTGTTATTAAAAAGATTCAATTATTATAGGTTATAGGTTTATGTTTGCACATTTCCAAATTGTGCCAGCAAAATGTCGTGCAACACTTCACATGGCTTTCATCGGCAAACATTGTTGGATTGGGATGTGCTAAAGTAGTGGCTAGTTGTACTACAAATGGATGTTAACACTCCTGCCATTGGGTTTTTAATGACTATTTTGACCAGGATGACTACTGCCAGCCAAAGAAGAGAAGAAATCACCAAGTCATAGCACTTGTCTTAATAAAGGATATCGTTCCAAGAGTGAATAGACCTTCTGAACACACAGTGGAGGTCATATTATTAGCTCAAGTTGTGTTGGGAGACAGTTGAGCAAGACTCCTGTTTTGGGTGAGGGATCGTCTCCATCATGTTGTCAGAAAATGTTATAAAAAATCTGAGACCATCAATGGTAATAAGAAGCCGTTTTAGCGGACGCTCATTGTTGGGGCACAATTGGCCCAACGTATTAAATCACAGCATGTTTTACAGCAGCCAGCTGAAGCGCTCAATACTGGACCAATTTCTAGAATTGTTGTCCCCATTAGTCACTTGTATGCACAATTATGGGTTCAAAAATACTTAAGGTACCCTTTAATACAACACAAGTGTATAAAGTTATAATATCAGGCTACCTACTGACACATTAGATATGAACAATATTTGCAATCATTTGTAAGGTTGCTGCTGCCCATTTTGTCTAATATTCACTGTCTTTTTTTTTTTTTTTTTTTAGCTCTTTTTTGGTCTTCACCAAATCCTGAGGGACATATCTCGCTTTACAGCTCCTAAATGCTACACTATGTTCATCAGCTTGTTGCTGACTCTGTTTGCCTACCTTTTGCTGTTGGGCAGGAAGTGCTCAGTGAGTTTTCTTTTACGGCAGCTGCCTGCCTGATGAGAGCTTTGGGACTCAATCAAAATAGTAAAATTGCAGCTTGTAAAATACAAAACAACAAGCTAAACCAATGCGCAGCAGGGTTGATGGGAACTGCAGAGACAGTTGATCATACTTTGGTTGTTTGTTACTACAAGCAAACACCTTTACAATTTGCATAGTGATTTAATCTGTTGCTAATATGGAAATATGAATTGGTATTAGTATCATAACTGTAAGGTTTGGTTTTGCATTTGTAAAGACTCACACAGAGTTACACATAACAGTCAGTGTCAGGAATTGCAATCACCATAATAATCTTATAGATATTTTTATGTAAAAAAAACCAATATAATGATTTTATGTCTATCCCACCTCGTTTGTTTTATGTCTTTATATATAGTGTATTTGTGCTGCACATGGAGGCTTCCCTCCTGTTGACAGCCTGATCTGTGTTGGCATTTATTGATGTGGCCCAAAGCCCATCCTTAAGCCTCTCTCTGAGATAGTGTCGACTGGGATGGAGGGGTTGAGGGCGGAGTGGTGGTTGGGGGAGATAAGCCAACGCTGCACACAAGTGCTTCGTTTATGATGAAGTGGCCCAGACAATTACATTAGAGGCACAATGAGAGCCCTAGTCTCTCTCCTCTCTCACTCTCTCTGTCTGTGACTCTTTGACAACCCGCTCACACTCACAACGCCTCATGCGTCATTCCCAGCAGAATGCAAGGATGCACCTCTCAAACCTTATCGGACCAGCAGTCAAGGACGGGAACTTTTGTGCATTCCACCTTTTTATAATGCCTCGCCGCATGGTCCGCCAAAACACGGAGGGAGATTTATGATGCGACACCAGTCAGGCCCAGCACCTGCACACAACCTCCCCCTGTTGAGAGTAACTGTTCACTCTTTAATGGAGGCCGTGATTTAGGAGGAGGTAATTGACTGGAAATGGACTAGCACAGGTGAGATGCTTTATGGTCCAAGTGTTGACTATGTGTGCAGGATTCTCACTTGAAGGAGAGGAGGGGGAATGAAGTGAAGAGCGTGTTCAAAGAGTTTGTGCAGCACAAAAAAAGAGCTATGCCTTAACAATTAATTAAATGCCATATTGAGTCTTACAATTTCTTCCTTTTTTCTGCAAACAAGATAAATTGCAGTAAAACAAGTGAAATTATTTCAACCCGCTGGCACATTTAATAATTTTTTTTTTTACCAAAAAGACTGAAATAAAATGAACAATTTTTAGCTTGAATACTACATTTAATTACTTGTTAAGATTGAGATATGCAATATAATCACTCATCAATGTAATACCCCTGCAGGAGCGTCTCTGATGTGGTTATTTTCCCTTCCTTTTCACAGCAAGATTAACCTATCACTGCAAATCCTTTATTATGTTCTACAGTAATTGTAAGCATTTTTTTTTTTTTTTTTGTGGTAGATTAAAAAGTTAGGGCAGTAACAACACAAAAAACAGCAAACAGATCACAGAGCAGTTTCTCTTGCTGCATTAGATTGTCAGCCAGATGTCAACTCTGTTTTTTTTTTTGCTTTCACATCTGGGTTGAAAACTTCTCAGCTCATTAAACACTAACAAATATGGATATAATTAGTAATAAACTCTGCATCCTCATTATGTGTTGCAGCAGAAGCCCAGCAGAACAGACGACACAGCCACAAACACAAACTTAAAGCGGGCCAGATGGACAGTGTGGCTTAATGTTGTCATGTCATGGAGTCCGTATGTTGTTCTGTACATGATTTCTGTTGGTTTAGTCGTCTACCATCGGGGAGACTGCTGAGATTGCGGGGGCAGGCGGGGAGGAGAGAGAACGAGATGCAGAGGAGGGTTGCTGCCCACAGGGAAACAGGCTTTGACATATGTGGAAGCACATAGCTCCTTTGGGGAGGGGGGTGGGAGGGTGTGGGGTGGGGGAGGGGTAGAGCGGAGAGGCTCCTCGGAGCTGTGGGAAGAAGGGTGTGATCATTCTGTCATAGAGTATTACTGTCATGATGCACACACACACAAGAAAGTGCACACTACGATGAATATGTAAAAACACACAGAAGTTGAAATGCTGTTGTATGATATGCTGTGGCAGCCCGTGTGCACGCAAACACACACACGTCCACCTGTGCACTAGTGTAGGCGCCCCCTTAAAGGTGGAGCCCCATGGGGGCCGCCATTTTCAGCACCAGCACTTGTCTCCTGGATTCCGCAGAAGGAATGAAACGAGCACGTCAACCTCCACTTTGCCCCCCCCCCCCCACACACACACACACACACACACACACACACACACACACACACACACACACACACACACACACACACACACACTCATCCCCCACCACCTCCCACTCCCAGGCGTTTCAGACCAGCCAGCTATGATAATTCAGCACCTAGAGACATGCCCACTTTGCTTGTAGAGTCGCTGATCGCCACAGTTTCTCAGCTATGCTCCCAGAAGCTTGGGAATGGCTGCGAAGCCGACGAGAGAAAATGCCTTGAATCAGCGTCTTGTGTGCAAATAGACTTGAAAGGCACGCAATAACAATACAGGCTCAAATGAGGATTTTTTTTTTTTTTAAACGACGAGTGTGTGGCAAGGTACTTGACAAATGTAACCCATGGTGTTAATTGTAAAAGTGATTACATCACTCAACCCTTCCCACCCAATGGATGCAAATTGCATCCCAATTCCTACCACTTCTTCTCGGTTGAAATGTGCATTGAGTATTCATCAGAGAGGTGCAGCACATATCCTCTGAAACTGCACGGGTCAGCAATGGCAGTGCATCGTCTGTGTTACGAAGCGTTGCAGAGAAAATGGACTTTAAAGTTGCTTCAAACTTAATCATCATTACAATTTGCATGAAGTGCTTCGTCCATCGCCACCTCGGCTACTCATGGTTGAATAATTCCTGAAGTCCCGATCACTTCCCAACATGCCACATATCCAAATAAACAGCAGAACTTACCCTTGCGATGATACCCGCCATTTTCTCCGAGAGTCCCTGTTTTTGGCCCATGGCCACCCGAAGTCATCCATGGCGTTTATCTTCCGCAATACTACTAATAATAATAATAAAAAACTTTATTTGTGTAGCACCTTTCATACAAGAAATGCAGCTCAAATTGCTTCACAGCAAGATAATTACTTAGAGTGTTTCACATAAAAACAGATATAAAGGGACATTTAAAAAAATAGAAAGGAAATTAGATAAAACAGATAAAATGCATAAGAAACAGATAAAATGCATTGAAAGGAATACAAGTAGACTTGATTTGGGTCGTTCTCTAGGATTCAATTTATGATATGAAGTAGCGGAAAGAGCAGTTGTAGCAGTTGTGCGTCTTTTGCACTTTTCTAGAACTTTACTTCACACAGTCTATAATATTACCCAGTAATACCCTAGAGATTAAATCTCCTTTTCTGTTGTGGTCTTAGTAAATTCTTTAAGGTAAGGTACGTCGGTGTACCTCCGGTAGACTCGTCAGTGTACCTCCATGTACCGCCGTAAGCCACTCGGCACATATTTTTTCCAATTGCCGAGTCATAGTGTTTCACAAACATGGCTTCTGATATTGCCAGATTATAGTCAATTTCCTCTACATAATTATAAAAAAGATATGTCTACTGTCAATATTTTGTGGTGAGATACATGTAAAATCATACATAATTCAATATATCTTATAAGGCTAATATCATAAATCTTTAACTTTTATCAAATCTATTGATGAACAATCTGGACAGCCTAGACTGTCCTGAAAACAACAATATATAGCATTAATTGTTAGCCCCTTTAATGACCAAGATATCAATTTAAAAGTTGAGGTTGTAACATTACAAAAAAAAAATGCCTATGGGTTCAGGGTTGATTAATTACTTATGATATATTTTGGCCTCCAGCAGGACAAGCTGTAAACACCAATTCTGTCATTTTATCACCGGTTGTAGCAAATGTTTTCAAATCTAAATTGATGTAACTGAGCTCAGCTAGAAGACTCTGAAAGGGAATAATCAAGAATCACCTTGTCGTGTTGGATGGAGGGACGGACAGAAGGCCTGCATCTAATTTAGTACAATGTTTGTCTTGTTTGCAGAATATGCTCTCTTACATTATAGGATCAGTTTAACTTTGAAATGCATCACAACAACTCATTATTATTCGGTGGCATGGGATTGGCTCTGCTGAACAGACCACAGAGACACACTGACATCGCAATCCTGGTGAAACAGCAAAGGAATAGAACCATAAAATGTTCATAACTGCAGCGTAATCCCTCACACGACTGAGGAAGTCATAATATTCATGTAACATGCTCAGAAAGCGTTGCGATCCAACAATAATGAAAACGTGTGCAAATGTGTATGTGTGTGTCTGGTTAGAGGTGACCATTGGCTGAGTGGTGAAAGGGCTTAATACAAGTTATTAGTTGTGCGTTTGTGCGAGAAGCCAGGAACTGTTTTCCGAGACACAGATGAGTGCATTAACACACAGTGGGAGTTTATGCATTTTTTAAAAAAAATTTTTTATAGCTATCGATCTTAGTATGGGGTTGAGATATAATTATTTGGCCTGGAGTTTTGATTGGAGTTCTCAGAGGAAAAAGATTGTGTGTTGTAATTCTGCGAGTAAATGGCTGCCGACAGATCTGCTACAGTTCTCCTTGAGAAAGAGGGATGGCTGCAGTCAGAGGCCCCGCTGTCCATTTTTAAAGGTCACCAGAGGAGGAGAGAAATCTTTAACACAACTGTGACTGGACAGCCACTCTTTTCATTTTTGTCCCTCTTCCTCTCTCTCTTTGTGTTGCCGTGCTCTCCCGTTCCTCTCTCTCTCTCCATGTCATCTTCCATCTATCAGTTTTCTGTCCAGAGAAACATCCTAAGCTGTGATCTCTAAATTTCCATCCCAGGATCAAGTATCAATCAATAACCCTCCACAGGCTGTTGTCTGCCTTCGACAGTGCATTTTCTGTGCAGCCGTCTCTCTTCCTGTTTATCTCTTCTCATGCATCATCCACCCACCGTTCTCTTCCTGCTACCAGTACCTCCCCTTCACCATCATCTTTTCCTCTGAACAGCCCTCCCTGCTGCTTCTCCTTCCTCTCGCTTGTTTCCCTTCTGGTCAGCTCCTCCTTCTCGCTTCTCTACATCTTTTTGTTGACTCTTTGCACATCTGTCTTCCCTTTCTCTATTTCTTTTTTTTTTTACAGCTCAGCATCTAATTAACAAACTTAAATGGCATTAATGTCGTAGATCTCTTTCCTAATTATTTGCTAAAATGACAAAAACTTCCAAAATGATGCCCTAAAAGGATACATTCTTCTGACTAAAGAGAATAAACCAACCTCATTAGTATATCAACCTCTTTGCCATTCTTTTTATTTATCTGTCTGCAGTTTCTGTAGTTTTATGTGGCCAGCGATGGCGGAGGTTCAGGATGTGATGGAGTGCCAAGATGAAGGCTCCATCATCTGCATTATTATTCATGATTTAGACACATAAAACAAGTCCTTCGTGAAGTAAACAGGACATGCCCGTGGTAAAGAGAGGCCTTAGCTCCTCTGCTATAAATTGCCTTCGTAAAAGGACACTGTGATATTCCAAGCTTTATTGGGATGCCCTTTCTTTTGGCATTGTGAGAGAAAGTAAACTGCCATGTTGAATTAGATTTAAAGCCTGTGGGTGATGGGAGAAAGAGGCTGGATATGGGAGATCATAGAAGACAAATATGACAGGGTTTATGGTGAAATATGGCATTAAATAAGCATGTAAATAGTTATTAGGAGATCTCTTGCTTGGTAACAACTTTGCAGAAAGGCTTAATGGCTTTGACCATATGAAAAAGGGGCATTAAAGAGGATAAAAACATGTTGAGTAAATACCTTTTTTTTCCCTTTATGACTTAGCTCTTTCATCTTTCCAATCTCTTACATAGTCAAAGGCAGAGAGTGACAGAGAGATGGGAACAAATGGAAAACAAATAAGTTACATTTCATATTTACTTTGATAGGAAACAGAGCTGATAGTGAACAGAGGATGGCCAAATAACAAAATGGAAAAACGGGTAAAAAAAAAAAAAAAATGCAGCTGGATATATTGATAACAACAACAAAAAAAGCCCCAGCACGGCCAGTAGCCAATATGAAGTATCTCATTAGTTGAACTGTGTCCAGTAGCCGGTGGTGGTTTTTCTGACACTTTCTCACTCAGATATATTGTAACAAACACACCAGTCGAAATAGATAATTGATTTAAAACAGATAATGGGTAACTTAATATCATAAAATAAATGGATTCTTCCAAGAAATTGGTGAATCTGGTGAATAGTCACTGTACTTGTTTTATATAGTTCAAATCACTGTGGCCTGAAGGTATAATACCCGACGGGCTTGAACGTGAAGAATACAAAGATGCATGGACAGAAGTCAATATTGACTAAGTGTCAGGGAAGACATACACTCTGAGATCTCTGCTCAATCCACTTGTCTCTGGGTATCAATAGCCAAAGAGTCCTCGGGGATCACCACTTCGATCAAACTCTGCTTTGGCGCTTGATACACTGCAAGGCTTGTAACAATTTGTAGCAGTATTGTATGCGAGGTTGAAGTAGGTAAGGCTCACATTGAATCAAGAAGGGCAGAAAACAAAGGTGAATAAATATTAATGTAACTATGGATGGACTGTCATCAAGCTTTGTAACATCTGTGGTCTCTATTCTGTGACTACAATTGACTTTCCCGCTGAAGAGCAGCCTAGTAAATGTGTTTACTCTGAGGTTGCACCTTCAATCAGTCATCATATGTTTCATGTTACTGAAGCTCGTCTTTGCAGCAAATCACGAGCAAATCGTAGAAAATATAACACAATTGGTATTTTCCACCCAGGAGATTTGTTGCTTCCATAAAAGTAGAGAGCCCCTTTGTCTTTCCGCAACCTTGTCTATTTCTTAAACACAATGCTAAGAGGTTGTGAGTGTATCTCCTAATGCATTTGTCTTCCCCATGTTGTGTGTCAGCGAATTACGATGCATTACATTGATCATATACAGTATCTTGAAGACAATTACTTTATCTGAGACGAGCTCACATTGCAGACTTTAATTGGCCATCACTGGGCTGAATGACTGGCCAATCACTGGCCCCGGGCCATCATTTTGTTTTTGTTTCGGACCCTGTTTGCGTTTACCTACTTTATCATTTGTCATTATACCCACATTGATGATTATCATTTATCAAAATTGTGTAAATATTTTCTGAAAACACCAATAATTATTCCTACAGAAGTGTCGCATGATCGACGTCAAGGGTTTTAGTAAAGAATGAATCATAATATTCGATTTTTTATTTTCCCATATTGCCCTACACTAGTTCTTTCTTTTGGGTACATATTTGGGATAGAGACATTTATCATAGGTCTACATTTTAAAAAGAACATTCATTTTTGTTTTACATGGGTTCCCATTCCAATGACTGAGTATGGGAGAAATGTTTTCTTTTTTGGCCAGTGTGTATCACATGATGATCTCAGTGTGATCACTTGCCTAAAATTATTTTGCGCTGTTCTTAGGGGCCTGCTTTAATGATAATAAATACGCATTTTTGCGTTCGTAAAACACTTGTGCTGCTTATATTAAAATGATCCCTGTGACTTCCACACAATGTAATAAACATTTTATGTGTCTGAAAAAGAGCGAATTGGTATTCAACTGATGATCTCTATTGTTGGACTCCCAAAGTGTAGGTGTCAGAATTTCTATTTGAAAGGACAAAGTTATATCGGTGACTCCCCAAAGGGAAGGAGTCCTTGGGACATAACAACAGGTTACTCAGTCAGAGGAAATGTTAGTCTGTAGCTTTCTATTTACAGTATCTTCAGTGGAGGGCATTGCCAAGAGGACACTTAATCCATGGGCACATTGTTAGTTAACATAATGATTTAATTGATCTATTAAACTGCCACAGAAAAAAACTGATCGTCCTGCAAATTTGACACTAATAAACTGTGCGGGTGTGTGTTTGTCTGTCTGTCTGACTGTCTGTCTGTCTCTGGGTTTGTGTTTGCCTGAAAAGCACCTGTATGAACTCCATCTGATACCGAGCAGCAGAGCGATGGTGATCGAGAGCGACAGATCAGCACAGAGAAAAAAGGAAAAGTGAGATGCAGATTTCAGCTGAAGGTGTGTGAGGAGGCAATCAGGACAGAGAGGAATAAAGAGTGTGTGTCACGTGGTATTGTGTGTGTGTTTGTGTGTGAGAGAGAGAGAGAGAAAGAAAGAAAAAGTCTCTGAGGAGCTTTCTGCTGTCTTACATTGCTGGGGCAGAGATGAAAGAATACAAGTAGATGTACACCACATGAACTTTTTCTTTTTTGTGCTGCACTTATCAACGCATACGTGTGTGTGTGTGTGTGTGTGTGTGTGTGTGTGTGTGTGTGTGTGTGTGTGTGTGTGTGTGTGTGTGTGTGTGTGTGTGTGTGTGTGTGTGTGTGTGTGTGTGTGTGTGTGTGTGTGTGTGTGTGGTCACAGATTTAAAGCACAGCACCAGAGGCGATGTGGTAAAAGGAAAGCCTCTAAAATAGATATAAAGTGTTTTAGCCCTGTGCGTGTCTGCATACGTTGCTGTGTAACACAGCATCATATAAATCTCAGTGTTCCGGTGACTATTTCCATCATTAATCAGCGCTTCCTGCATCTAATGCCATGCATCACCTTTTGTAATCAAGGAAAGAGAAAAGTGGGGAAGACAGACTGACTAGATTGCGGCTGAGGTTTTATCGTAATACACAAGAATGAAAATGATGTGGCTTTGGCTTTCATTTCCCTGACTTCCATCTGCACAGCAACTTTTACTCAGACTATAGGATTGAAAACAGACAAAGTCATGAAAGTGACCTTGATGATTCTTATGAGACTAAAAACTGACACAGACCAGCACTCCGCACAAACGCTGCCTATTTTCCCCACATTGCAACACAAACCATCAATACCTCTGTTTTCTTGAGGCTGTGTGTTGTGAACTGCCACACAGGCACACAAAGGCACATGCCCTATAAAACCTGTCTGTCCGACTTTATCTGCTCAGGGAAAACCTCGAAGGACCAGCACACCGTGAAAGGTGAGCACCACATGACTGCCTGGGGTTACCAAGCTAACGCCAGCACTCGCAAGCGAGGCTACGCTGTGCTTGCTGCTGGCCTTAGCACTATTGTATTCTTCTTATTGTCCACAGATCCTATTAAAGGAGCAAAACCAATGTGTCTGTTGCACTGAAGCCCCCAAACCATTCATTCTTGAATATATACTGTAAATCTCAAAGACTAGTGACAAATATAGATACCACTGAAACAGGCCTAAATTTTGCATTTGGTATGGGCAACTTTCAGAAGTGTGTGTTAAATATTTGTGAACATCAGTGTACCTTTATGGCACTAAAAAAGTATCTGTCAGGCTTTACAGGCTGCACAGACTTTACTAGTATAATTTCTTTCTATGCGATTTTTTTTTTTATACGTTTTAAATCAGCACCACTAATCCTCCAATTTACAAAACATGAATGGCTGCACAAGTCATTATTAAAATATAATAGTGTGTTATTTTTCTTATAATTATTGTTCGATTACATTTCGTGTAATTGCTACATAGTCTCTGGGCTGTGCTTTCATTATAGCTCTCACCTGGATATCAACACTCTATATTTTTTTGTTTTATATATTTTTATCCTCACACAGCCAGTTCACTTGTCTGCAGTTGTAAAAGAGTTATACGTTATAAATGCTATTAAACATCAGTATATCTTGGATACTTTCATTTTGTCAACGTAGCTCTCTGAGGTAAAAATGCTGGAGACCCCTGCGATCGTCCATTCATTACCTCTGTTGCAGTATACTGTAACTGGCCAAGCTAGCACAGCAACCAATAAAGTGGTCTCTCGATGCCTTTGGCTGTCACATGACCCCTGACTGTTTTTTTCCTCTCCTCGGCACTCGACTGCAGTGCTGTATCCCACTTCCCAGTACCGTGGGTGGTAGTGTGTGTTATTAACAGCCTAGGAGCTTTGGAGAGGGGTCACTAGTTAAACATTTGGGGTCGTGTCGGACTGTCCATGCATTAGGCTGTGGTTGGGTGTGTGTGTGGCCTTTCCAAAGGGTGACTAGGTTTCTGAGAAGCATGACAGGGCTAGATGTGAGGAGGTGAGAGGGTCGTGCGCCAGGCACAGTATATGTGTGGGGCAGAGCATGTTTGGAAGTGATGTGTGCGAAAGTGTGAGAACGGGTGAGGCGAGGTGATCCGTACCAGGTGTCACGTTGTCTGTGATAAAGCAGGGATGAGAGATCGCTGAGCTCTTCCTCCCTCCACTATGGGCTCGTGTATTAATATCTACAGAGCAACAGTCGCAGCGTCAGAGCACAGATTCAACACTCCTGACTCTAACATCATATTTTACTGAACCGGTGAGGAGGGTTTAAGTTATCTGTTCCTGAACAGCCTGCACGCACAAAGCAAGGCCTTTTCTACAACTGCAGGGCACACAGTTTAGATGCGTGGCGATAACGTGACTCTTCATCCCTCTTATTTCTTTGTTGTTGTTTGTTCGCTCTACTGGTCTCTACGTGTCTCCTTTTGCAGTCAAGCTCTTGTCGCGGTGAGATGGAAATTCAGCAAACAGATTTTTATGGGATTGGTTGGATTGAAATTTTTGGGGATTTGACAAATGTGTTCCCCGTATATTCAAATAGCCGCTGGTTGGTCGGATGATATTGTTGTTCGGAGCCTTAAACATCAGTATAAAGTCATATTGACAAACTAGGCAATGTTTGAATGTTTTACGTAGCTGGCAAAGCTAATGTCATGAAAGTTTAGTGATCCCTTAAATTATAATCTGCCTTATTATACGTTCACTGTTGAAGGCTATTCAGATAGGCCCAGGTGTATCTGATGAGAGCGTCTTCTATTGGTTCGCTGCCTCTGTCATAGGTGTATCTGGAAAACTGAACAGCAGTGTTTTTATGGAGACAAATGGAAGACAAAAGGCAGCCATTTTTATACCAGATGGATAAAGTCAAATGATCCATCTGGATGATAAAGTCAAATGATCCATATATTCTGTTTTATATGTCATATAAGGACATAAAAAACACAAGCTGAAAATGTCATTACTGTTATGCTTGTCAAGCTTTCCATTCTCGCTTTACATATGAAGTTTAGAATGATAACAGTGTCAATTTGACCTGTTTTCACCAAGGATTAAATAATGAGCTATAGCTAACATTAACTCTAAAATCTAAGTCTTCAGGTTACCAGGTTTAAAAATGAAAACTATATAATTTCATGCTTACGTATGCTGCTACAAGAATGTTGCTAATGTAAAGTTGTCTGCGCCAGGTAAAATGTTAGCCAGCATCTATAATTGTTTATGAGTTATATAGATTATGGAAATAAAAGAAGTAGCATTGTTTTTTGTTAGAGGTTGTCCACTTACCTTTACTATTAAATGATCAGTTTTATGATATTTAAGCCCAGACTTTTATTTTGTAATAACATAGGCCCATTTTTTTAAAAATTCTATTTAAATATGAAGAAAAAAATAACTACAAGCACGTTTCATTTGATCTTTATTGTTGTTGTTGTTTTTTTCAAACAGGATCCCGCTCACACAAGACGGCAGGATTTGCGGATGAGGATTGACTCTCTAAGTACGGACTGTTCTGAACAGGTGAGTCTGTGCATCAAACCGAGCATGTGCACCGTGGTGAGGGATTCCTCCAGTGGCTAACTATCTAACAGATACTGGGCGGTGTGATTGGAAATTCAGTCCTGTAATGAGCCAGATCAATCACCCCACGCCGTCCTCAAACTGAGGCTCAGCTGAAATTAGCGAAGTCGAAGAGTTCAAAGAGAACAGAGCTGAGCCAGAGTCCATGGAGACACAAGAGTTAACCCGCCAACCGCTGCACGAATACTGACAATGCGAGAGATCCAGCAGGACGAGGGCTTGACATTTTGTTGCATCCTCTGAGCATTCCTCCCGCTGCTCTTTCTCCCCTTCTTTTCTTTTTCTCTCACTGTGTACCTTTATTTGTCTGCACCTACTGCTGCTCAGAAAAACCCAACAAATCTTACACCGACCCGCCTGGTCTCAGCCCCCTCACCCCATCCGTTTTTCCTCCTGTGCCTTTTTCATGATGTATTTTTCTCGTGCTGCTGAGTTATGTCTGCTCGCATTGTGACCTTTTTGTGTTTTGCCAGAGTCCTCCAACAATAGCATGACAAATAGCTGATAGGAAAGTAGATATTCGCTCGCTCGGAGGTTCGGACCTGGTTAAAATTACTTTCATGTGAAATTACTTCTGCCATCTATCCAAATTCCTCCTCTGCAAGTACAAATAGGCCTGTATATATGCAGGCTGCGTATTCACGACGCCTCATTAGGTTATGCAATAAAGAAGAGGGGAAGGAAGGGGAGAATTGGAAGTGTATGTGTATGAGTTTGCTATTTTTATTTTTACCTGCATCTCATCCGACTTTGACTCCAAAATTAACACAACTATATTTACAATTATTTCAAAATTGATAGGTTAAATAGATATATTGACCTGCTTATTCTTAGCGTCGCATATCTTTCTCATGAACACTTAATCAATTCGAATCACTGATTAATGGTCGAAGCTTTATTGTTATTGTTCATTATCGTTAATATATATTTTTCTTGCAAATGAGGGACTAAACAAATGGCATACCTAGCAAACAAATCAATAACAAAAATATGCTATTACTTATCATTCGGCTTTTGCTAACAGTTAGATGTCATCAACAATCATGTGAACATTACTTACAAATAAACAATTGTATGAAGTAATGCAATGTAATTCACACATATAATACCAGAAGTATTTATATTTTTTGATGGGAATGCAGTAAATACATTAAGGTTATTGGCACATTTGTAGAGTAAAAGTTACATGCAGGTATTTGTTTACAGTGTTTGGACTTGCTC
The DNA here is from genome assembly GCF_029030835.1 of Brachyistius frenatus. Classification (NCBI taxonomy): domain Eukaryota; kingdom Metazoa; phylum Chordata; class Actinopteri; family Embiotocidae; genus Brachyistius; species Brachyistius frenatus. The sequence goes on from NW_027210601.1 coordinate 10,363,842, forward strand.
TGTGGTAAATATCAAAATGTGATTAAATCTGTTAGAGGTGGAGGTGCAGAGGGAGAGATAGAGCCTTCCTTTGCTGACTAACTCCCTGTCGCTTATCAGATGGGCAGACGGAGAGGCCTTGACATTATCAAGGAAAAAGAGCTGGCTAAGAGCGATATTACCTGGATAAAGCTGCAGATAGAGGGCTGGGACGTCATGCGAGAAAGATCAAGCTGGAAAAAAAACAAGCAAAAAAGATTCATTTGATCCATCTATACCTTCATAGTATAAAGAAAATGTACTGATACTGAAAAAAGTCACACATTTGATGGTTTCTGTTGCAGTTTTGATAACAGAAATACTATATAAATCTACCTCTCCATTGAGTTTCATCATGAAACATGTCCAACACCAACTTACTCTGAAAGTTTCTTCTTTCTTCTGTCATTTGGTAGCTACCCTTGACAGTGATTATTCATGTGAATTATGCTCGTTTGCAAATTGAGTCCATAAACCATTGAGGTAAACAGTCAAGCATTAGCAATTCCAGAAGCTGTTTACATGGAAGAGTACAGTGATGCGTGTTGAGCTCATACATACTGCTGAATAAATTCAAAGATTATGTTGACAAGTGTTTGGCAATGATAGACATGAATTGTAAGGAAGTGGAGAGAGCCGTAAATGTGTGTGTGTGTGTGTGTGTGTGTGTGTGTGTGTGTGTGTGTGTGTGTGTGTGTGTGTGTGTGTGTGTGTGTGTGTGTGTGTGTGTGTGTTTATTGGTTTATGTGTACACAAGCCCACGTCAAAGATATTAATGAGTGTATTCAAACGATGGATTTAAATCGCTGGGGCAGGGAGGGAGAAGAACTCATCAGCTTGTCAAAAGCACGCATAAGTAGAGGAGAGAAGCAGCGTCACTCAACTCCCCCCGCCTCACATCTCCACCCACCACCAGAAGCAACAATTAAGTGGTTGAGCCGGTAGTGGTAATGCCGTAAGGCAAGTGAGTGTCGCCGTAATGCTAGTTAATTAATCTCTGCAAATCAAATCGATGGTAATTTTGTTCGCAGAGCAATCACATTTGGGGCCTCGTGCTGTGAAACGATATCCAGCTTGAGAGCTGAAAGGGCTTGTTTTTCACAGCAATCAAACAAGCTCATCCATATGTTCACAGTGCATTGCAAAGAGGGAGATGGACGATCGGGGGATGGGTGGGAAGACAAGAGGTAAGGAATAAAGGAACAATTAAGTTTTATTTAATTTTACCTTGACAACACAGAATGTGTGCAGAGGCGTAAAAAAACTAAAACTAAAAAGACAAAGATTAATATAGATGATGATGAAAAACCGAGACGTGGCAATTAATTGATGACAAAATCATAGCCGGGATGTACACTGGTTCATTCCAAATGCCAGAATCAATCTGAAACAAAGTGTCTGGGATCATGCCAGCAGAATGGGACACACACACACACACACGCACACACACACACACACACACACACACACACACACACACACACACACACACACACACACACACACACACACACACACACACACACACACACACACACACAAAGGCCACATCTCATGATTGTGATTTGAAAGTATAGTGAAACATTTTCATTGGTGATGTTGTAATGTTGACACACCCATTTGAGAGTAAATTGAATTTGTTATGGACAGAATAAAAAAATTGCTGCACAAAATTGTCAAGATATGAAACAATACAAACTAACTCACACGTCAAAAGTAGCGGCAGCGGCTCTTTTTAATTGTGATTTACAGTCTCATATTTTCACAACAGATATTAACAGAAGACTGACTTGATACCTCATCTGCTCTATTTTGTTTCTTTCTTTAATGCTTTGGATCTATAATTGAGGCTTTCACTGAGAGGATGAAATGTTAATGGAGGCGCACATGAAAAATTACAAAAGCTGACAACAAAAATCTATTACATTACATCTGCAAGTAAGCGGTCGCATCTTAAAAAGGATTCACCAACAAGAGAGCGAATAATGCTGATTAGCTACATGTAACCTCTGGATGCACACTTTTCATCATGCTCTCTGAGTCAGAGGTGGGTAAGAATACAACCTCAGGGTGCAACCTATGTCAACACTAATCAGGCTGCAGTGTCCTGGATTATTTAAATCTGTTTGGAAATGCTTCTGAACTCAACATGACACACTAAAGGGACACAGCCATTACAAGTCACACCTGTGCTTTTTATGCCACGCCAAAATTTCCATAGTGCAAAATTTCCACAGTTTCATTGTGTCCGAATTCAAGGGCTGAAAGTCCCAAAATCTGCATTTCTAGACTGACTTTGTTAAAACCTTTGAATAAGGTGAGTTTCAGAATGCAATCTTTGTTTGGCTCAATCTTCGAGCACACATCAAGGGTATCCTTTGCAGCTCTCAGATCCCAAAATACCTTGTTTACTGGTGAGTTGTTTATTGAAGCTTTGCGTTGATTCTTGTTCAGTTGGAAAATATCCTGTCATCATTTAGTCTTCACCACGTGTTCTCCAATGTGGTCATCAGTCACTGGCAAATACTTCACATGAACTCCATTAATGCAAACTGCTGAGTTGCCTTGTTGTTGTTGAAATGTGCTATACAAATAAACGTAGCTTGCTTAGAGAACATACAAAGTGCTTCATATAAAAACCATATCAGCATCAAAACATTAAGCAAAAGAAACACACCATGAAATTATGTTTATTAAACAATTAAAACAGTTATTAAAACATTAAAGAAAAGAAACAAAAATAAGATAGAATAGGATTAAAGTTACAGTGGAGTGTAAAGCATTATAATACATAAATTAGTTGCAGTGCAATAAATTAATCACGATCCTCAAATTCGGTTCAATGAAAGGTAGCAGCAAACACAAAAGTCTTCGAGCTTGATTTAAAGGAGCTCAGGGTTGCAGCGGACCTGACCTGCATGCTTCTGGGAGTTTGTTCCAGATATGTGGAGCATAAAAACTGGATGCTGCCTCTCCATGTTTAGTTTTGACTGTGGGAACAGAAAGCAGACCTGTCCCAGAACAACCTGAGGACATTCTGACTTTAATTTGCAGTAAGAAATGCACAGGTATTTCTTCTATCATGAACTATGGCTGTTTTATAATTAACTCTCCCAGTGAGCAGCGAGACAATGAGTCAGCATGAACAGCACAGAACTCTTCAAAACCAAGGCAGCTTATTTGCTATTCAGCCACCACTAATTTCATCATCAACAACTAGCATAGTAGATCTTATAGTACTTTTACTGGGGAAAACATGTTTTGTGAAAAAGAGCTATTGTGTTGAGACCAACTTTGCGTTACAAACATACAGGGATCAACCTCACTAAGGCAGTTTATGTGGATACTCTTTGTAATGCATCACTTATGGTGTCAACACCTTTGTGTTATTGGCAACATATGACTATAGACACAACAAGTGTGGTCTCTGCTTATATAAAAAGTTCATCTTTTTTTTTTAGATACGTGAAGTTGCTGTCTTGCTGAGATGTCTGCTGTAAATATGAAGCTACAGGCACAAGCCGTTAGTTTTGCACTCTGACTTAAAAACAGCTATCCTGGCTTTGTCCAAATGTAATAAAATCCTCATGCCAACAACATCTGAAGCTCACTAGTTAACATTTTGGATTGCTGGCTTAAAAATAATCTGGCACATACCTCTCCAAAGCAGAGCAGAATTAAGGTACAGGGGGCCAAATCCGGTGAATAGGGGAGGTGGGGAGCGACCATTGTGTTGTAGGCGAGAAACTGGCGCGTTGTCATGTGTTGTGTCATCGTGCCACAGTTCAAGTTGTTTGTGCTTAATGTTTTCCCTCAGACACCTCAGAACATCACAGTTAAACTAGGTGTGTGAAACTCAGTGTGAGCCTTGGGGAAGAACTCATGATGCACAACTGTGTCACACTAAACCCATCTGGTTGTGCCCTGACTTGAAGCCTTTTTTGGTCCTGTGGTCTTGGACACTTGACACTCTGCTCCTTTTGAAACACGAATGCCACTTGGAACATTTCACCGGGCTCATTGCTTCATTGCTGTACACTTTCTGAAGCATTTCATAAATGCTTTCTCCTCAATTCCATGGTAAATCCGCAAATGTGCACTTACTAGTGGTCATAAAAACAGATGCAAAACATGTGTTGATGTTGATTAAGCACCTAAACTTGGAATACTTTCCTACTGGAGTCATTGGTTCCAGGTTCTCTGTGCACATTACAATGCTGTGCTTTGTTTGCAACAGGGATAGTCTCGAGACTTCTTGATCACACCTTATGTAATAATGTGTTAATTACTTAGCATTTCTGAACAAAGTTCCATCCTGTGTCCGTTCTCTGTGCTACGCTAAGTTAATCAATTGCTTGAGGTAGCATCATAGTTATACCTATACTGGAAGAAAATAAAAACATGAATCCGCAAAATATCAAACAGTCTCTTTAACTTCACAAGGAATAAGTTTTAATCGGATAGTCTGTCAATGCAGAGAAACATGGTCACACATGTCATGTACATTTATGTGAACAGTACTATTTCATTGTTTTCAAGTTGTCCATCATCTCTTGTCTTATACTAAACCCAGGTATCAGGAAATTGAATATTGAAGTACACTGTGCAGTTAGAACATACTGCATGTTTATTTTCACATCACCTTTAATGTATATGAGCTGGCTTGCAGCACAGTGTTGGCCATGTTCAGCTTGGGATGAATGTTTGATGTTAAATGAAAGCTCTTCGGGAAGGGGAGGACACGGAAAGGGAAGCCGTGCTTGAATAACATATGTAACTTGGTCTTGTCTGAAACAGCTTAGGTCAAAGGCTGGCAAAACTCATGTCGTTTTTATTCGTTCCTATAAGGAGCAACTGGTTAAAATGGGTAGAAATGAGAGAAGGATGCTCAGTAAGAAAAAGAGTGAAACACACAGCACTCAGAGCAGAGTGCTGACCTTGTCCACACGATGGCTACATTTTACAAAAGGACAGGTTGATGTTGTCGTCTGTCACGGTGCCCTCTGAAGTTGGAGGGGAAGTGGACAGATGACAAGAAAGCACTAAAATGTGACGAGAAGCTTTTACTGTAGACTCCTTTTGCAAATATGCACACACACTATAAAGTAAAGCTGAGCAGTTACAGACACAACACCCAAAATTGAGATCTGTGATCTCTCAATGTCATTGAGCAGGAGTGTTTGAAGGGGAAAGGCTAGGTGGAACAATATTATCCAGCAGGAGTGCACTTCATATTCAGTCGTGTGTGTGTGTGTGTGTGTGTGTGTGTGTGTGTGTGTGTGTGTGTGTGTGTGTGTGTGTGTGTGTGTGTGTGTGTGTGTGTGTGTGTGTGTGTGTGTGCGTGTGCGTGTGTGCGTCTGCATCTCACTGAAATTAAAATGTCACAAAGTCTTTTAACCGAGAGCTTAGAGTTGGTGCTTAGTTCAAACTGTCAGTCACATATTAACGCTATTTTTTCTTATGAGATTTAATACTTAAATGTTATTACTAAATCCAAGAAGTTTTGCGAGTGATTTATTCAGAATAATTGCGTCATTGATATCAGGTGCAAATCGCTGTATTTAAATGAGGGGTTTGCATGTGTTAAAGTGATTCCAGCAATGGAAAACTGAGCGACCGCAATAGGAAAAGGAAATCTGATCCTACTGAAATTAAGAAATATAAATATAACAAGAACAAAACGCTATATAGGAGATTATCAGCAAGAAATTCAATACTGCGGGAAAAACAAAGAGGCAAAAAAAAAAAAACAGCTTCATAATAATATGTCAACAATAAAAGAGGAGGGATGGTGGATGAGATCCTCTAACAAACACGATCAGCAGGTCCAGATCTTTCTGTGATGAGCAGGTGACTTTTCATTCAGTGCCTCGTGAGTGCTCATGAACCTTTTGTACCTGTGAAGTCTGCAGGACACATTCAGGACCTGTGACAGCACACCTGACTAACGAGACTGGGTGGGATATCCAAGCAGCGATACGCTGGAATGACCCAGAGGCAGGACAATGCTGAGTTGTAAGAAATGTTTTAATTGCTGGTATTTCGTGGCTCCTCCTTGTTGTTGGCTGTCAGTCACCATTCAGTTCGTTCAATAACTCAGAAATGTCATCGCCGGGCAAACAAAATGTTTCTGCAGGTGTAAAACCACATTCTCTACATATTATTTGGTTTCTCCACGTCTCCTTCTCACCACAATAACAGCAGTCGTCTCTCCAGATTTGCGCACCTGATTAATACGTTCCTTTCAGTCGTACTAAAATACTCAGGCAGTCACTTCTCCTATTTCTACTTTCAGGTTTAGTTAATGTCGTTGCTGGTGCTAAATTGTTTTATTTACATGTTCCCTCCCAGTATTTTGCACCTTCAAGTAGAAACACCCAATATTACATATGCATGCAGACAAACACACAAAATGGACAACGTGTGTTAAATTGCACATTTGAAAGACGCAATCCTCACTGCACGTCGTTAGTAGAGCTGCTTGGAAAAAAATGTGCGGGTGGTTTGCAAGTGATTTTACACACGCAAACCTTTAGTGAATCAGGCCCTAACTGTGGAAGTATCCAATTATCTATTTTTGTCACTTTAGTTGGTAGAGATGAAGTAGGTTTTCAAGGTATTTTTAAAAAAAAACATAGAAATGTCCAAAATCACTCACTGCTTCTACATGTTTCCCTTCTTTTAATTTGGTACCTTTTCTTGTCTTCATTCTTCAACCAGACAAGGCACTAAAAAAATATCCATTGTCTACAATTGATGGGGAGGCAACCTATATGGCAGGTAAATACACATCATCCATCATTGGATTGGGCAATATGACCAAAACATTGAATTGAATCTTTTTCCCTGTGAAAGTTGACAGGACAGCTGAATGCTGTTTACATCAAATTGCAATAGATACATTTTCACAAATACACTTCATCAGGTACAAAAACAGAAAGAAAAAAAAATGTCCATCTGTAGCCTTTTGCATATCCAATTCAGTGCTTGTACCTTGATTCAATTTTGTGAAAACTAACATGCAAAATATCAACACAAATATACATGCCATAAAATGGCCTGTTGGATGAAGTCGTTGAAATAAGAAAAATGCATGCTAATTAGGGTACTTGTATGGACAATTTAAGTGGGGTGATGATATGGTGCAATATATCATCCAAATAAAAGATATTTTCAGGGAACATTGTAAGCGTGAAGGCAGTGTGTGTAAAAATAGCTCGCTGTGATGAATCGATCGCTTGCAGATCATTGAGCTGTCTACGTCACACTAAGCATTAGGTTCACCACCATTAAGTTCACCTGTGGCCCATACATTAATGGCATAATTACTGCCTAATCAACAGACCATTAATTAGCCATTACAGACTACTGTGCAGCTCACGTCGAAAGCTTTTTTTTTTTTTTTTTTTTACCAGAGTGAAGTTTCAATGTCCGAGTAGAAAAGTATACAATATTTAGCTTGAGACATTTGGGAATATTCAGCCACACAAGCACCCACCCAAAGACATATACACACACACCAAAATGCCACGACGCCGTGGGATCAATTGCATTTCCCTCTATTAGCTGCTTAATTAAGCCTCTGACGGATGGCATTTCAGATCAATAGAGGAATTGGTAGAAAAAGACCCTTTACCTCAATTAACACAGGCAAAATCAATAACAGTAAGCTCTGGTCCCTGAATGATAAATATAGGGAATATATGTGCTGTGGGGTGCATGCTAGGAACTTTAACTCAAGCATTTTAAGTCGGGGGGAGGTGGTTCGTGGAGCAGTAAGAGGGCAGGATTGACAAGATAGGGGATACTTATGGTGACGGTTCTCAACAACAGTGTTAACCTCAAAGTAAGGGCCGAGCTTGGAAGTGCTAAGAGGCTTAGCCGCTAATGCAGCATTGGCCGTGTGCACGAAACCAGTATCTATTCCTTCACTTATACGCACAAATGCAGAAGACCAGACGTATTTTGGCAGCGCACACACACACACACACACACACACACACACACACACACACACACACACACACACACACACACACACACACACACACACACACACACACACACACACACACACACACACACACACACACACACACACACACACACATTATGCAGTCACTCCTCGTTTTCTCATTAAGACATATGAAAGCCTTCTAAAGACTCATGGGAGAATTCCATTAGTGCTCTGTCAAGCCTAACTCTTTACTCATGCTCACACCAAGTGCTAAGTGTGTTTGCAATGGTTGTCACAGGACTAAAACACATATTAACAGGCAGTGGGTTAAGCCAAAGGGACGGAGAGTTAGATGAAGCCTTATAACTGTATTTAGGATAGAGAGCATTAGTAACCCTTAACAATAGAACTACTTTGATAGAAAGGTGTGACAAATAGGAAGCATAGGACACATGTAACCACAGGTAACATTTGAATTAATATTGCTGCCTTCAAATGGAACTCGCAATCTTGTGGTTACGACATGGGACGTCCTGTACATGGTATGGTTGGTGTTCAAAAGGTTAAGTGATTACAAAAAAAGCTGTGAGGCAACTGCAACATAGACGCCTTCTAGAAGCCAAAATTAACAAGCTGACAGGCTGGTAACGTAATACAGGAATGGAAAGGCATAATGACGAAGGGAAAACATGAGGCCGTTGGGAAAATGTGTATTATTAATTATAACGAAAAACGCTCTGTGACTAAAACTGCAATATGTTCACCATCTCTGGAAATGGCAGGAAACGTGTCACAACTCGCAAACTCTGACCTTTCAGAAAATTCCAGAGGTCCGAGGTTGTAAATACCAAAAGAGGGGGGCGTTTACATGGACTCTTCCTGTGAACACGGTCAACATGAACCAATTTGAAGGCAGCGTGTGATAGCACAGACATTTGCTTCACCAATTCCAGTACTATAATGTTAATTAGCTCAAGTCTGCAGTACAGTTACAATAAGTACATACACATGTAACAAAAACTTTTAAAATTGATCTTTTCAGCTTCTTTCTCACAGTTAATTTATTGGTGGATTCAATTGTCTTTTTGGTGCTTCTCTAATTGTAACCCTTTAAGCCCTAGAGGCCCCCAATTGGGGGCCAAGGACTAACCTATTATTAAAATATGGACATATATACTGATATTTACACATCTGAACAAATCTCACAAGTGTTCCCTTTATTATAAAAAATATTTTTTTTTATTATTTTTTTTTTATTGTGGTTGCAGAGATATACTCTTTTTGCAATTTTCGAGCAGAAGCCTAAAAAATAGGTGTGATTTTAAAGGATTAATATAACTTTCTAAAAGTAAAATCTGATTTAAAAGTAGGCAGGCACAATATAATTATGAGCTATGGAATTGATCATTAATACTCTCTTTTTATGATCAGTTATGCCATCTGTTTCGACTTTCTTTAAAACTAAAGTTATATGCTTTATGGATGAATTATGGTCAAATGATTATTCTTGCTTTACCCGACAGCAAAAATATGAATGTGGTGCATTTCACTACCTGATACTGTATGATGAATCTCTGATGAAGACACAATTGTGTTGAAACATTCGTCTTCTTGCATAATTACAGGCTGTGCTTCAGTTCCCTTTTGTTCTTTGGATATTGAATAATAGCCTGTCACCATCCATTGTTGGATTAAATCTTTACCTAAAAATCTCCCAAATATTGACATAGTATTTGCATGACATTTTATAAACCCACAAACTCACCATGATTTGATGCCAGATGGATTAAGATGAGCTTCGGAAGTAGACGAAAGTGAGTTCCGTTGGTTTTATGTTCCACTTTATCTCTGAACTGAAAAGCCATAATAGATAAGAACCACATTAGGGTGAGCGGGTTGGCCCTCTAACCCAATGGACCTGCCCTTTGTCCTCTTTCCACATCAGTAATGTGATGGCAGAACATTTAAAGGGTGAGGATTTGGGAGTTAAGGCGGAAAGTCAAAGTTCCTGTCCAGCTTCTATCAGCTAAACCCGCTCACGTGGGCACATTTCAATATTGCACCAATATTGTGGTCGCAGATGCTGAATTTTAGGGGCAGTTGTTTTGCTCAAGTTCCTCAAGTGGAACTATCAGAGGCCACAATACAACAGAATACAGCGTTGCCATGGACTGCCATCTTTTTTATTTAAAAACTGCCAGATTCCCCACCGTAAACTGTTCACGTCACATATTTTTCTAACAACTGTGGGGACAGAACAAAAGAAGAGAACAAGAGGCAAAACGATGCATAGGGATAGGGTGAGTGGGGCTTTGATTTTCAATGTGTACAGATGGCGGAACACAACAGAGGAGCAGGCAAGCAGAGAGGCTCAGACTAGGAGATAGGACAAAAGAGTCAATTAATATGGGATTGTATTCAATGCCAAAAGGGAAATGAACAGGCATGTCTAAAAAAAAATTAAACGACACGATGTATTTCACTGAACCGGGTCCCAAATATGACAGTTTGAAGAGCAGCTCTTACCTAAAGCACTTCCTCTAATGACATTATCACTGAAGAACAATTGTTTGCCCGACATTGGGGAAAGGTCCTAATGGCTTGCCTTCTATTATAACAAGGGACAGGAAACTGGAGAGATTTTGTCTTATTTAAATCTACTGGGAAGAGGTGCATGGAAAATTGAGCCATAATTAATTCGTAAACTAAAGCTTTTCTTTAATTTTAGCAAGAAATTATGTTGGGCTCAGATGAGTTTTCTGCAATGTCTTGGTTTGTCATCGGTCTGCAATGCTGTGTGCATGTCGGCATTACACATGATTAATCATTTAAAACTCACCCATTAATCACTGAGTGATTAAAGGTTCTATTTCCATCTTTTGATCCAGATACCATGTGAATGCTCTGTCACCAATATTAATGAGATTAAGTTAGGGTATGACTGGAAAGACTTATGGTTTCATGGTTTTACATCACTGAAGAAGCATTTTGGCTTCAAGGGATAGGATTAAATAGTTGTACAAATATTGTTGCTGGTTAAACCAGTGTTGTGAGTATCCATCATCTATTTTGTGTATTACCTTAAAAAGCCTGTCTGGCTCTTCGACCCCGTCATTCCCTTCAATTTACATGCCTTTGTGCCAGCGACATCCCTGTCTGGAGATTCTTTTGTTTTTGAGTCCTGCATCCGTCGGTCTATTTGTCCCATTCCCATTTGTTCCAAGAGGGAATTTCTTCAAATTCGGCACAAATGTTCACTTGGTCCCAAAGATTAACTGATTAAATTTTGGGGGTGAACGATCTCTGTGAACTCTCATCCGAATCATCTGTCTGTCCAATTCCTGTTAGCACAATATCTCAGGAAAGCCTTGAGGGATTTCCCCGTTTACTAGGATAAATTAATGAATGGATGACATTCTATATCCAACAGGTCAAAGGTGAACCTCACTGTGACATCATAATGTTCTGCAAAACCACATTTCTGGCCACTATTACATGCCATAACTCAGGAATAGAACCACTTTTCATATTTGGTCAGATAATGAATTGGTCACACTTATCATGGGTGTCCACCTTAAATTGTAACTATTGTATATAGATATTCTGTGCTAACAGGCTAAAAATGGATGTGAAGCCTTTTTATTATTATTATTATTATTATTATTGTGTAGCTTCTTTGCAGTGTTATCCATATTTGAAGCATCAAGGCTACACATTTTGCAGTCCATCATAATCAGATTTACTGGTCAAATTTATTTTATTCAAATTTTTCATTACAAATATTGAGTGCACAGACATAAATGTAAAGTACAACTTGACTTGAGGTGTACAAGAGTTGGGTGGTAATCCTAGTTTCATTTAAAAATGTTCATCTACATTTTTCCATTTACTGAAGTGTGCTTCACTGAAAGGACAAACACATTCTGGTGGAAAAAAACACCAGATCTATGTGAAATGATACTCCATACTAAAGTTTGGCCCGGACAAATGCCTAAATCTGGAATAATACTGGAACTCGCCTATGAATTATCATGTTTTTACATTTTCTTCAGTATCAAAGTCAATACATTGGTAATTTGCAAACTAAGATATGTCTAATGGTCCAGTTTGCCAAGCTGAAAAGAAGTTGTAGCCCACATCTCAGTAACGTTCTCCATGGCAAAATTATAAATGTTTTTCATGTTTTTTTGTTTTTTTTTGTTGACATTATCAACATGGCTCTTATATTACTGCAACACTGAAAGGTATGGGCGTTCATGCAACAATATTATTAGACAGTCGCTCTGGACTAATCGACTATCATTCAATTACTAACGTGCTGTGGATGGGCCGTGGCTTGGTGCTTCGCAACACTTTGTGTTCTTTTAATTTTTAGTAGTTTGACGCAGATATTTTTGCGGGCTGTAGTCATCTGTTTCTGCTGTTTGTATTGAAACCTCTAATCTCACAGCGCCACAGAGTTATACCAGGCAAAGCACCAGAGCCTGATAGCATCCTCTTCCTCTTTATGTTGTTTCATTGTGGTTGGCAGACAGCTTTCAAGTGCATTACCGCCACCTTTGCCAGGGGGAATACATTACAACCAGCTGCTGGTAAAAACAGTGGAAAAAAGGAAGACCTAAAGTAGCATATGCTAATTTTCATAAATTGTAATGATTATTTAATAATCAGGACCCATCCATAATATTTACCCTGTGCTGAAAACATGAATGTTTAGGGGAATAAAAAAGTAAACAGTTTGATTTAGGTCAAAGCATTTTGTTTAAAATTATGTGTGTAAGGGAACCCTGTTCTAATGAAGACAATTTAAATTAGTTTATGGTCTGGTTATCTGGGTGTGCTTTGTATTTCTGCACCCTCGTTCTCTGTCTCTTCAATCACATGCTTTCAGTGGGCTATCATAAACCATGGCACAACTTCCTTCTCTTTTTATTTGTTTAGACACCCGGATGAACATAAGGCTCAAATAAATTAGCGATCTATAATGCTGACCTCTTTGTGAACTCTGCGGGATGCCAACTCAAATACACAGCTTACAGCTCCACAACATAATGTGCATCCAGCAAAAGAATGTTCTCTTCTGCATCCACTCACCAGTTTGTACACCACATATTGAACCCTGCACTCAGTACATTTACTGTGGGTGAAGCAGCAGCTTGTACGTAACCTCACTCAGTCTCCTGGTGTTATTAAGGCAGTGATGTTAGAAATTATTAAGTCCTTAAGTCATAGCTTGTAACTTGAAGAGAGAAGTGATGGATCAAGTTGTTCCTTTGTTTTAACTTACTTTATATCCAATATCAGCAGTTTTTTTGGGGTAAAAGGGATGACTGTGCAGTGGTAGCCTTGTGAACAATCACCGGAAACAAGTGTGTGCTATAACTACAGCAGAAAGCAGTCTTAAAAATAGCCCTCTTTTTAGGAAAGCAATCCACTATCTACTGACAGCCTTTTGATGAAGAATTTAATTTCCTTTTAGGCGTGAACTCTGAAAGAATGGTGTATTACAGCCAGACAGTGCTAGTTTTTAAACAGTTTGCTTTACTCATTACAGCAATAATCTATTATTCAATGTATTTCATAATGGCTTTTTTATGCTGTTTGCATTATCACCTACAGTATGTGGCCCATTACCCTGACAAGGATTGTAGAACATCAGAGTGACGTAAAGGCAAACAGGTGTAAAGCTGCGGGACGGCATATTAATCCTGATAAAAAGCTTTGTTTGGGTTACAAACACTTCCTTCTGTTTCTCTCCACAGCCAGCTAATAGAAAAAGGAAATGAGACACTTAGAGTTCCACATTTAAGAATTGCTAAAGATGCAATTCTTAATTAGTGTTTGGTTTATCGAGAAACATTCACTTCGTTGTTGCTTCTAGATACTGTAGTACACACCATTTATATATAGATTTATAGATATTGATTATAGATAGATTTCTAGGATAGATTTCAACAGATATTGACTAGACACCCTTCATTCACGAAATGATAATGAGTTACTAATTATGTACAAGCATCTCAAAGAACGATGTATGGTTAAATCACATTGTATTTAAAGAAAAACATATTCTTCAGTCAGATTTAGTATTAGTAGTAAAATTTCAAGGTTTCTTTTTGGAAAATAACCAAACTCAAATGCAAAGCTCCTTAACTTGCACCTCACGTCTTCTTAAAACAAAGAAACCCATCTAAACTCTCCTCTGGTTTTGGTGTGTTTAGTTTTCGTCATGTGGAAGAAAAAAAGCGAACGTGCCCCAGTAGTTTTACCAAGTTTGAGAGACTTTTGAGAGTTTAATATGAATGGCTGAGAAGATAAAGATTCATCAATACATTTTCCACACCAAACCAATTTTCTGCTACATGAATATACTTTGTGCTAATATGAGCTAAAGCGGCAATTCTGCTTGGACATAACAGGCCCATGCCTGCATAACACAGTATTTGGGCTTGATGCTGTGCTGTTAAATTAGAGTTGTTATACAATGACATGATGATGATGAACGACATACTGTACATGTAATTCAATTCTCGAATTTCCATATGTTGTCCCCTACAAACGTAAACACCTGATTTAATGTCATGTTTTCATTTCAAAATGGTTTCCAGGATTCAGGTTTACATAATACCACACTCATATTATCTCATCATATCTAAGAAGTTCAATGTAAACTTTTGAGACCATCAAAGACATGAAGGCTGACATGTGTATGTCTGCAGTGTGCAATGCAGAACCATTTTTAAGTGGCTGTCCCAAATGATAAACATAAAAACAAGTCATCTGTAGGCATTTTGTATTGTTTGCCAAATTCACATCTGTTATTATACTCCATCTGTAACTGTTGCACATTTGACCCCAGGCAGAGACAACTGGATTGATGTACTCTGCTACTAGTCTTCATGGCCAACCATTTGTAGTCTTATTCACGTGGAATGCATTTGGAATGGCAAATAAGCAGAATACACACATTCATCTCGTTGTACTCTGGATTTAAAGTACATGTTATTTACTATGGTTATGTAATATAGCTACTAATTTATGATTGGTCAGCAGCACAATCTGAGCACAAAGTTTTTAAACTACATGTTACCATAGCAACACTCTATTAAAATTTTACGATAGAGGATTTGAATGCAGCACAATTGTAATTTAGTTTCTGTGGAATGGTTTCATCTATATCAATATAAGTATGATATCTTACATTTAAGTAATGGAAGTTAATGCATGAAGACAGACACAAATAAACAAAAGTCCCAAGCTGTTACATAATGTTTTCCTTTGTCAAAAGATCTGGTAAACAAATCTATCACACTGGTGGCTGATCTGGTTAGTCAGCCCAGACTGGCAGACGTTACACAATGAGCTCTGGGCTTTCCAGTCTACTCTACAACACTTTTCATTATTTACCACCATTGTAGAACTGAGCAGTCTAAAATTAGGCACCCCCCAACAGTGTAATGTATCAATTTAAAATGACAGCAGAAAATAATTGAGACCAGATTTTGTGTGTATAGCGTGTGGGAGAGAAGTAGGTGGCTAACGCATGCGTGTGTTGGCACAGGTGCCTTGGGCCTTTTGGAGAGCAATACGATAAACAGACTGTGTTTAAATGTGTATGGTTTGAATGTATATTCATACATGTATGAAGGTGGTCATCAAATCATAAAACAATCTGCTCCTGATTGATGTGCACTGACATACTGAGTTTTTACTAAAGAGGCAGAACACACACTGAACCTCTCTGGGAGAGGGAGGCAAATACACACTTTTATTGTGTGTGTAGGAGGGTTTACCTCCAGGATCTATGTTTCAAACTCGATAAATTTTACAGCTTAAATTGTCTGAATAGTTGCTGCCTCTGTGGCTGTCGATTCCCGCCTCCTGCGGCGTTCTACTTTCCTTTTTCCTGCATTTTAGAATAGATTGACTTGTGGCCAATTTCAGGAGCAGTATGAATTATGAATATAAGTAAACAAAAGGCAGGGGCAAGTTTATTTGAATAGCACATTTCAAACAACAAGGCAAAGTGCTTTGCTTCACCTGAAATTAAAAAGATATCAAAATGAAATATATAAATGATAAAGAGTTAAATACGAAATAAGAATAATAGAGACAAGATGAAGTGAGAGTGCAATGTAAAAAAAAAAAAAAATTAGTTGACAAAAGTCTTTAACTGTAATTTGGAAGAACTGAGAGGTGACTCTGGCTTGGATATTAGGGTAGGTTGTCCCCTAATCTCAGGGTTGGCAGTTCAATCCCCAGTCCACATTTTGAAGTGTCCTTGGGCAAGACACTGAAACCCTAGTTGCTCCCAATGGCAGGCGAACACTTTGTAAGGTGTGTGTATGTGTAAATGGGACCTGGAGACCTCCAAAGTTAAAAGGGTGTTTGTAAGTGCAGTCCATTTAGTTGCAGCAGACCTGTAGCTCTCTGGTAACTTGTTCCCGGTATCGTTTGTGGAACATAAAAACGTATAATGTCTCATGATATGAAAATAATAATCACAAGGTTACTGCCCAAACAATTTTCTAATTTCCTTCTTGTCCTCTAATTCTTCTTGTGCTTTTTCTGTAGTTCTTTCATTGCCCCTTGCATCTTGTTGTAATCCACCATGCCTTTGGCAGTGGTGAGCTCCCAACACCTGTCCCTGCCACACATACTGTAGCTGTGCCGGCCATCTGCCCATCATCCCTAATTAACTAAAGCGGAGAGAGCCAGGGAGAACGACAGATCCATTACAATACCCAAATCATGTTGTAGTGCTATTACGTCCCTAAATCACCAATCAGTACGTGGCGCACTCCAATGTAAAGTGCACGGCCAGTAGCTAGATTCACTCTGCGCTGTCGAGCCCTGCTTCCTCCAGGATCTCCTGAGGGAATCACCATCTCTGGATCAACATGTACAGGGCTTTATTGTCTCTCTCATATATTTGCCTCACAATGAAGCATTTCCTGCAAAGACGCGGGCTCTAAAATCTGGCCACGCCACATCACATTATCCATGGAGATTGGCAGCCCGTCTCCTCCTGCATTGGATAAATTCCGTATCATTGCCTCCTCTTTTACCTTGGCACCGGATCCTGGATCTGTAATGGCTGCATGTAGACAAACAGTCGCCACTTTTATTTCTATAGTTTTTTTTTTTTTTTCTTTACTTGTGTTTGGATAACTGTGTTGCGACACGTGATCATGTGAATACATGATACATGGTACATTATGCGGATATTTAAAGCCCTTTTTAAAGACTTGTTGTGGCTTATTAGCCCAGTAAGTGTATCCTGTTTTTTGACAGCCAGTACATCAACACTTTTCCAGAGAGTTCCGCAGAAAACTTCAAATCTAAGTTGTATGAATGCCTCAGGACCTCCTTTGAAAATCACTAAACTTGTGGAGCTTGTTCACACTTCATTACACTGAAGATCTTTGAATTCCTTTAAATGTGAAACACCTTGGATAAAAGCATCTTCCGAACCACACACGTAATTCATTTATCATAATAACAACTGTGGTATTTATCAAAATGTCAAACACAATGCCTCATGGCCAATAAATTGAGTCGTGCTTAAGTAAACAAAATGCAGCGTTTTATTTTTATTTTCATTTGCATGCACACAAGTCTGATTCAGAGTCTTCAGAGGGCAACTTTAAGCGAGGGAGGCCCTCATTCTCCACATATAAAAATGGACGTTTTTAAATGGCCATCAGCTTATTCTGAATCTCATGCGATACACACAGGAAGTGTATCCTCTCTGTGTGCATGGCTTTTACACCGGGAATAAAAGGTTGTTTACAGTTCAGATATAAACCCTTCTTTACCCCTCCTTCAACTCTCTATCACAGTAAGCCAGTTACAACAAGTGCAGCTTTAAAAAACAAACCACATAATGGAAACATGTCCTTACCGCATGTGTGTGCGCGGGTTCACCTGCCTGCCTGCAAGTGGGCATGTCATTGAGCATTATGCATGACTGTTATCATTTTCAGATAAAATTGTAATTGTTTCCCAACAAATAAGCGTCTGATCTTATGTTCTTCACTGTTTGTTTTTTGTGCGCGTGCATTTTAAAGGCACAAAACTTGTGTAAAGATGGAGTGTGTGTGTCTCCCAGTGGACCTCCACATCCCCTAATTGCAATGGTGTGCTACTTTCTGCGGTTACCATCGGTTACAGTCTGTCAGAACCCTCATTTGCATCGGTTTACGTCAGCATCAAACCACACGCGCACTATGGCAACTTGAACTTCAAATTAAAATACTAAAGACCTGACTGCAGCTCATTTGGTGTGTTTGCTTTGATTTTAAGGTGGGATGTTTACCTGTACGTGGAGACCTGCACAATGCCTCATGCCACAGAGAACGCTTCTTGATCAATATGACATTATAGCTATGGCGAACCTTTGATCGTGCTTTATTCTTCAGCTCAGCGGTACACACTCATGCTGAAACGCACAAGCTCGCAGGCTCACAGTGGATGCCCTTGACAATAGTGGATCTTGACTGAGGAATAGCTTCATTATACAATATTTCTCTCTAAGGGACACTTGTGCTTCCACTTTAACAGCGGCGTCCCGGTCTGCCGAACTCCTGTCTGCCCCAATAATCAAAGATGAGGATGGCATTTGGATATTTTTATCTCTTTTCAAAGACACCAAGTCCATACAAATCAATGCATTCGGCTTACGCCTCTGACCACACCCACAAGTGAAATTAAAATGTAGCGAACACGGTATGAAATAACTTTTTCCAAGGGGCCCCTTTATCCTAAGAGTAAGAGCACCTGAAATATAAAATATATATATAAAATATAATAGTTCACTTATGCACTGGGTGTGTATCAGTACATAATTGAACTATTATATTTTATATATATTTTTACGTCAGCATCAAACCACACGCGCACTATGGCAACTTGAACTTCAAATTAAAATACTAAAGACCTGACTGCAGCTCATTTGGTGTGAAAAAGTTATTTCATTACAGTATTTGCATTCAGTGTTTCTCACCAGTTTAATAGAAAAGATTTCCCATGGTGCATTTGTTTTCTTATAAAACATTTAAAAAGGAGACATGCTAGCAGCACTGTCTGTTTTGTATCCCTCAGGCTGATTTGTAATCAATTGACACTTCCATCAGCACCAATGTTGGATTCATTTTGAAGGTTAGCTTTTTAACTCATTAGCCTAACATAATGAACACTGTAAACAAGTACAACTGCTCAGCATCACCACTGCCAATATGAGCATATCAATATTTCAATGTAGGAATTTAGCTTGCCACTGTGTCTGAGGAAACGTACCAAGCCACTTGAAGTGTTGCAGACTCGTGTTAGAACTTGCGGTACTATTCAAATATTTTAAATATTTAAATATTAAAATGTCTCAGTGTTTACCTTTGTGTTGATTAGCTTGCAGTCTCAGCACTTGACTTTGTGTCTTTGCACTTGACTCCCTACAACTGTTGACCAGCAAGAGAGCTTGAAACTGACTGCATTAGTGTGTATCGTGGTGCCCGTTTAGGCTTGCATTTGTGTCCTTGAGTACAATTCAAACAAAGCAGGAGGCCAACTTCTGAAAACATTGTTCCAAAGTGCTACCAGTGTTCACAAATTCATCAGCAGTGTTGACACAAATCTGGCAACCAATATCGGTCAGTTTTACAGTGACATATTGTACAATGTAGGGAAACATGTTGGAAAAATATTAAACGAGTCTGACACAACGACATTGTCATTAAGAGTGACTGTAAAAATGGAGGTCTAGAAGATCGTCTCTCAATGATCCCAAACATAAAAGCAGCATTGATGTCCTTTGCACTCGACCCAAACCATTAGTTTACCTGTTCGCTTGATGCATGCAGTGTTTTCCTACCGGGCACAGGAACAATCAATCCAGTCACAGATCCACACTTGTGTGTCGCAAGTGTTTTTTTTTTTTAAAGGGCACATCTACTGACAAAAGCTGCATTCACTTACAAATTCTAACTGGTCTTTGTTGTTGGTTGCTTGTTATTGGCATGTTTTATTCCTGTCTACTTTATAATTAGTGGACATATAAGATATTTGTAATCATGAATTAATCATTTCTTTCTTAAAATAACTAGGTGTGGATATTTGCATGGGAAGTTGCACAGTGTACTTAATGTCCAGTACAGTGCTAAGTGTAACTGATTTCCATGGCAAATAGCAGATTTTGCACAATGTATGTTTGCATGCATGGGTATTTGCAGTGTGTGTGTGTGTGTGTGTGTGTGTGTGTGTGTGTGTGTGTGTGTGTGTGTGTGTGTGTGTGTGTGTGTGTGTGTGTGTGTGTGTGTGTGTGTGTGTGTGTGTGTGTGTGTGTGTGTGTGTGTGTGTGTGTGTGTGTGTGTGTGTGTGTGTGTGTGTGTGTGTGTGTGTGTGTGTGTGTGTGTGTGCAGAACGTTTTACTTGCCCGCCACGGTGCTCAAGGTTAATGTATACACAGATAATGGAGATGATGTTCTGGAAAACGCCGTCACTTCTGTCAGCGAATCACAACTACATTGCATTACGGAGCTCATCAGCATGATGGAACAAGCTCTTTAACATATTTTTACAGCATGTACTGTATATCTACCCGCCACCACCAGCACCACACACACACACACACACACACACACACACACACACACACACACACACACACACACACACACACACACACACACACACTCCCAATATTACCTTTTAACAGGTTGACAGCACTGTGGTGACACACTCATAGGCTTTCACTTCATGCACTTCACCACCCACATTACCCATAACCCCCCAGGTCCAATTCTGTGTAGCACAGTTAACCTTGGAACGCTTGAGCCACAAACGCTGCATACGACATGCAGGAATGGCTGTGACACCATTACCTGTTTTATATGTCAACTTATCAAACTATGGACCGATTTTAGGACTGGTGTTGCAGAATACACTTTATTTTAGAATACAAACAAATCGGTTTCCCAAACATGCTTTCATCAAAGGATATTTCCAAACAAATTTGAATACGATACACACGTAAAATAAATAATGACACACACACAACGACCCTCTTATTTTGCTGTATTTGTCCGTGAGCAGCAAACAACATTTTCGTCTTATTGGAGGCTAATTTCTGCAGCGAAGGACACTTAGCGATTCTCCACCATGGGCGCGCCTTGGGCGGTGTCATGGGTATGCCAGTGGGCATCATTGCCCTCAGCTGCCCGTGAGGCTCTGCCCACCCCAGGGAAGGACGGCATCAAATGGGCCCGTATGAACAGATGAAGAATACTGTATACGAGAAGGGAATGGGAAAGCAGAGAGTGCTTGCACTGCAAATTCCACAAACGCACAGTCAGTGCTCAGGGAGGAAATTGCAAAAAGAGACAAACAGGGACAGAGGAGAGATAGTAGAAAAATGAGAAACAGAAAGAGTCAGCGAGATAGTCAGAGGAACACAGACTGAGTGGTCCTATGCATAGTCTGTTCTCATATCTTTAAGCTGTCCACACGTATCGAGGCGTGGGCCATGATCAGGATTGGATGGCCATTCAAATGGAGCATCATTTCCCTGGATGAAGAGGCCTCTCTCCGTTCTCCTCCCCTCCCCTTGCTCTCCCATCCGTGATGAATCTGAATTGTCTCCTAACCAAAAAGCGTGCAGTTAATTTTTCAACCCAGATATCCCTTTGCAGCGAAGTTTCAAGGGAAGCCTCGCACGCTTGTTCCATATTAGATGACACTCTTAATCCAATTTGGTTGGAAGTACGTTCCTTTGCTTTTCTGCATCCCCTTCTGTTAATAGTGTGTGTAATAGCCTGCGCGCCTGTGTGCGCATGCAGGACAGCATGTGCAAATTTGTGTGGGCGCGGGCAGTTGTGTGGGTGTGTGTCATGTTTTTGCAGTGATTAGCTTTAGCTGCCGGGTCTCTCGGGACTTGTGCTACACTGTGTGTTCTGCTTGCCAAGCACGGTTAAGACTACACTCAAACTCCCAGCGCTGTGCCATGCTGGGAAAAAATTAGTTTTTTTTCTCCGCTGATTTGTTGTGAAAAGGAGAGCAAACACACAAAGTAAAGGTGGATTGCCGTCGGATGCTTCTCACTGCAGGGCAAATCCAAACTTTTACCCAAGGTCAGCATGGGATCATTTACAGAAAGTGGATCTAAAAATATTTGAAATATATAAAAAACTAAAACAATCTGCAGTGAAATAATTATTTATGAATCCTGTTGTAGACACAGAAAATAGGCTGAGATTTTTGCAATTTCTTTACATGATGCATGAATGCTTTCTTGGCATACATTTTGGAAACTATGAACAGTAAACAGAAAATATTAATCTACTAAAAATGTATTAAATTATGCATTGGGTGCACCAACATAAGACCCACTGTACAATAAATTTGGCAATTTAAATGGTACCCCTGTTAGATATTCCCATACAGCCATAAACGGCAATTTAAATCTCCTGTGACCTACGGTAGTCAAAACCCAAAAACAAAGCTTTGTAAGCTTTGCCCAAACTGTTTCTCAGCAAGAACTCAATTAAGCTTGACCTTTTTTGTGATTAAATGACTGACAGCTTTGACCAAAATTGTGTCCGTGCATGAATCATTCATAGACTCACCGAGGTGGCCTACTTGTTTTGATTACAGTCGCCTTTGTCTCGCTGTTCTCGGGGGGCCAATTGAGAGATTCTCTTTTGTCAACCGGAGGATAAAAAAAACAAAAAAACGAAATAAGAACATACACAAATACATAACGCAGCGCTGTCTGATTGCTATTTAATATTTTGTCTGTGTCAAGTTGAGTGAATATTGCAAATCCACTGGACCACTTTAACTTACATTGCAGCATTGCTGGTTGGACATGTTCTAATCAGGCTCAGTGAGACAAGCTTTTGGAAGTGGGAAGACTTAAAAAGTGGCTAAAATAAGACAAAAATGATAGACCGGCTCATTTCACAGGGACTTCACTCTCAGAGGTTTGTCTATATGGGGGGGGGGGGGGGGATATTGCTTGCGAATGTTACACCCTGACTAAATTGATTTTGGTTTGGGCTGGAGGTTTTATCAAAGCTTCTAATCCTCAGAGGAAAGGATAAGTCTAATCAGAATGTTTTTCTGTTGGGATTAGTGGCTGAAAGCCTCTCCCTCTGCCTCCCATTCTTTTATGCTAGCTGTCTCATCTACAGTTTTCCTCTCACTTGTGCATTTTTTCCTTCTTTATTATCATCTTTTTCTTCCTTTAAATATACTTTGCACTGCTCCTCTACTGCATCTTGTCACAAAATATATGAGCAAGTGTTTTTTTTGGTTTTTTTTCATGATGCATATTTGCTCGCTGATTAAAACAAATAAATAAATAAATTCTCACTTAATCTCTGAATTTTATGGAACTTTATTCATATGTCAACCACTTTTTCATACGCCGGCTCATCCTGCCCTTGGCCTATCTCCCGCCTTCCCCGCACGTTGTTGGTCTGAGTATGGATAATTCATCCATTATCCTGTGTGTGTGGTTTTCCCATGTCCCCATTACACCCACTCTTATGTATCGTGTTATGTGCCCTCTCTTTCCTCTGCATTTCTAACTGTCTCCTAACTGTCTCTAGAAAGAGCCTTTGTAGCCTGTATGGGCAATGATCATTTAGATGTAATGCCTTTCTAACAAGCTGGGAACAAGCTCTTTATGGAGCCAGATAATAAGATCATGGTGCCCAAGTTATAAAAGGGAACCTACATTCAGTCATTTAAAAGGGCTAAGTGCTGTGAATGCTACGTAGCTTGGCTTTGCTGGAGTCTGCAACAGATAATTCCTGAAAAGCCATGTAAAATGGTTTGTGAAACATCACATAAAACCACTACATGTATCCTCAGCGTATCGTTTTTACAGAAATCATTTTTCATGATGTAGCAAGAGGTTTTGACAGGATGGCATGGCAGGGTGATATGTGATGGCCCCCACAATATAATACATTTCTACTTGTTTAGGTAAATGAAAAAGGACCACACTGATATGTTGACATTATTTAATGTGCCGTTACTTCCTTAAGTTTTTTCATGGTAGACAACAGGAACAACAGACCAGTGGCCAAATAAAAAACTGCATAGCTCTTACTGGCTCTGCACCACCCGTCAGGCTACGTCTGATTCCAGCCTAAAGCGATTGCTCTTCTACGATTCAGCAAAATGATTCAGAAAGATCAAGTGCTTTCCACGTTTGTTCTCAACTCTAAGTTGTTTCTCAGGCGGTCGTTTGGAATCTTTTCAGGATATGGCCACTCAGTGTGGAAACTTATTTTTGCTGTCACGCGTAATGTTTTAGGGAAACATTTCTTTAAATGACGCTGCATCACCTGTTGGATTGTGATATATCTTTAAAAAAAATATTTTAATTTTTAATTTTTTTTAAATAAAACAAACTCTAATTATATTCAACTGACCATAAACTTCTCATAATTTTTTTTGCAAATCATAGCATTCATGTATTCATTGGACCTTTAGTTTGATTATAAATACCGATGAAGCAAGGCAACATATCATCAAATCTTTACAAATATATTGACAAATACACTCCTACTACCAATGTTTTACTTCACAAATATTAAGACAATATCTAAAAACATGTAGCTTTACTGAGTGGTATCATTACTGCATCTGTCTCCTTGTCTGCAGCTGTCTCTTCATCACTCCCTGCTTCTTTTTAATGTTAATCTTGATCCCTCACATTAAGTTCTTCCTCCTTCTCTCATGTCCTCCTCTCTTCTCTCTGTGGTTTTGTCCTACTCTGTCTCTCCTGTGTCCTTTCTTCTCCTTTTCCATTTCTCTTGATATCTTCCTCCTGTCCAGTTATCTGCATTCTTGCTGGAAAAGATAGAAGTACGGAACTTAAGAGATTCCTTTTCATCTTAGGTTTGTACCGCAGGCTACTCTACTTTAACTTACTATAGTCAAGATCCAGATGCTAAATTACATCAATGGAGCATGTAGTTAATGCATTACAATAAAAGATTATGGATTGAAACATAATATTGTGTAACACTACAACACAGCACACCTCCAGCTCTCAAAATCTCAGCTCACTAAATGGCAAAATGCTCCTCCACATCACATTGTGTGATGAACTCCATCCAGAGAGAAGCTTTGCCTGCGGCTAACATTATGATAACGGATGTGCCCTAATTAAGGATTCCACACAAACACACACATATGAGCTGACAACAGAGTAAAGGCTGTTACTGGTCTGATTTGACAACGTTATATTGAGTTTCTTTTGTTTTAATTTTTTTTTTTTTTTACCATTCAGCATCTGGTCCTCTCCCTGCAGTGTCACAGTGGCATCTAAATGTCTAGTGTTTGATGTCCAATGTTGACAACTAGTTATAATAGAAAGTAGCTAAAGCCTGTTCACAAAGTCACTAAATATTGCCAGTTGATGCCATGCGCTAAAAAGCATATTTTTGACTTCATTACATCATATTTACATTATGCCTATTGTCAGATGATGTCAACCTTTACCATGTGATTGATTCTCTCCTACTCTCTGTGCTAACATATACTGCATTTTAATCATGCTTAATTTCTCAATGAAGCTGTTCACATTAACATATTTCTATTTCTATTGTCAGACATTATGACAAGTATGAAATAATGAAACGCAGCCCATTAAGACTATGTACATGTTAACCAGCCATTCCCAAGCTGCTGCTTCGCACTTCTAAAATTCAGATTTTGTAACAACAATGTTGTCTAAAAATAATAACATTGATTTATGATACTTTTTTTTTTTCCCACGCAATGGATGTCGTAGGCATGGCCTGCACTACTCTGCCTTTGATAAGGTAATACCTGTAGCCTTCATCGGTCGTGTTGGTTTGGTTTAGGCATGAGGAGCGACAATTGGTTAGGGTAAGAACATCAGGGTAAGCCAATAAGAGAAGAGTAAGACACAGCTGCTGTGCAGATTGAATGTGCTGCTCTGATTTGATGCGGGTTGAGATGTACCTCTTGCGCGTGGAGCACTCCTGGCAACTCTCTTGTATGGGAAGTAGGTAAGGTTTGTTCAAAAATGTGCTTGATCTGTTGCTGGGTGCTTTAACTAAAAAAAAGTAGTGAACAGGGTTAAAAAAAAAAAAAAAAAAAAAAAAAAATGTTGCGACAAAGTCAAGTTCGCAGAACTGATACCGTCTGGCTTGCCTGTGAAGCTTTTCTGATTTGCGAAGGCACTCCTTTGTTCGTAACTCTTTGTAACCAGGGTTACACACCTACATTACACAGCGAGGCAAAAGCCAATGACGTGGCAGAAGTGTTCTGGTGGCATCTGCATGAGTGTTATTTGGTGTGAAATGAGCAAGACTGTCTGTATCTATTTGTATACGTCTGACTCACTCACTTACACTGATTTCATTAAGATCTTGGTAAGACAAGGAATCTGTAAGCAGCCGTTATAAGAATATGATTTGATTCTGGCATTACAATGTACTGTAATATTTTACATTTAGTGCAACATGCTGCTACAATGGAAAATTATTAAAAATTATTTCAAATTCAGGTTCAAGTAACTCCTGACAGAAGAGACAACGAGAACAGGGCTAACATATTTTTCGGAACTTTAGTTTTTGATTTAAAAAGCAGGAAACAAAAGATGTAACATGAATTTTTGATAATTCAAATACATATATTACTGTATACCACACCTGTATAGTAGCTACAGTATTATATTCCGTTTAGCTCAGACTTCATGTGTACAATAATATTGAATTGCTCGCTTGGCCTTTCACAGCATTGGTCAAGCAATCAAGCCACACTAATTCGTCGATCAACTTGAAACTATGCTGTATGTTTGGAATATTAAGTATTTATAGAGTGGGTGATGAGTACATTTCTATCCATTCATTTAGTATCAGCTAGATTACGATAACCTATTGTAGCTCGTAGCCTACGTCTTCCTTGTTTGCAAAGTTTGATAAGTGTTGGAGCCAAGGACAGCTCTGACGTTTCTTAACATATTCAAACATAAAACAGATAGCCTGGCAGCCGGTTAATGCTTAAGATTCAAAACAAGGCAATAAGGGTGATCATTTCCCCATTCAATATCTTAGCGTGGATCGTATTTATCAGAACTGTCTGTCACTAACAGTTTTGTGTTGCGGGTACCTGTTTACTTTAGTAAGGAAACCTGTTTATTATATTCTGTCTTTTGAGAAAAGTAAACTGTAGAAGGAATTAATTATACCATGGCATTCATTATGTTCGGTGAACAACCTGAGGATGTCAGTTCTCTCTGCACTGCCAAAGAACACAGAATGATAGAATCATCTGCAAACTTGATAAAATTACATGATTACTGCAAACTGTTTTTCTGCTTTGATGTTTCAAGGCCACGAGGAAAACAATTTCAGGCTGGATAATAAAACACTGACATGTCAAGTTAGGTGAGGCATTGTTCTTTTATAATCACGTCATCACAAACTATCACACAAATCATATTTATCAGCCAATATAGCACCAAAGCTTTGCATTCCTGTCCCTCACCCTTTTTGTGCGGCATAATCCAGAGAATCACTTGAGCGGATTATTATGCAATCCAATTATGGTTCATAATCTGAGCCTAGAAAGAGTTCCTTTGCCTCTGTGCTGTCTGGCTGCAAGATGGTTTAGTTATCTAAGCTGCACAGCTGATTTATATGTCTATGTCATTGTACAACACTGGAGTGGGTGGTACACATATCAAAATGCCAGCAAGTGTTTTTTTTTTAAAGAAGCCACACGATAGGATTTACATGATGATCACAGGCAATTGCACAAAAATACATACTGTATGTGCACACGTACTGTAATACACTAATTATAAAATTGACGGTGTGCGTTTGTGGATACGTGGAAAAGCATGTTAAAACTGTAATTTCATCAACCAGCTTGAAAGAACTCCCTTCAGGTCTTATCTTGAGGTTATTTTGTGATTCAAGTAGGTCTGGTGTTCATTGATGACTGTTTCTTTGGTTAGACAAACATCTGAGCAAATCACAAGCTTTTATGGAGTTAAAGGGATAGTTCGCTATGTTTGGAGATACCCTTGTTCACTCTCTTGCCAAAGACTTAGTCATTAATTGATACACTCTCTTATGTTGTTGATAAAAAGATAATAAGAAGCTACCAGCCAGTTTGCTAGCACAAACACGAGGAAGAGTTGTGCTCTGTTCCAAATGTTGTACTTCCCTTAGTACACTAAGAAGTAGTGCTCTTACATATTAGGATTTATAGAGCTTGAATCACTGATATATCTACCGGTTTCAATTATTTTACCCAGAAATAAACGTGTCTTCATGCCCTCTGTTTAACACACAACAAACATACTGATAACTTTAATTTAACCGCAGTACGGTGGTACGTTGTGAAATTAAGCACTTTGTTCAGCGATAGCTGCAGCTTCCTCACATGCTTTAATTTTTAATTTTTTTTTTTTTTCCATCAGTAATCCCTCCTCTTCCTCTACATAGCCAAGATGGCGGCCATTGAGTGTAAAAAGTGTTCAGCGTTTCACTCTCTTTTTGGA
This sequence comes from Brachyistius frenatus, assembly GCF_029030835.1. Lineage (NCBI taxonomy): Eukaryota > Metazoa > Chordata > Actinopteri > Embiotocidae > Brachyistius > Brachyistius frenatus. The sequence goes on from NW_027210601.1 coordinate 10,392,365, forward strand.
TTGTTTTGCTGCATCATCTGGGCATGTAATGCACTGCATGTATCTATGCTGGAAATTGTGAAGGCATTGATACACTCGAAATAGTGAGTGTAAATATGCCATTTAGAAAACATCATTGGTATTATTCTGCATGAATGTGCCATGGAAGAAGTAGCACATAATCCAATGTAAAATCACAATTTAGTGACTGACAAATACATGACTTTCTACTCATTTGTTAGAACTCATCTAGTCAAAATACCCCTTAACCATAAACGGAAATCTCCTAATCCTAACACAATCTCACTGAATATTGAGGTAAAAGAAAATTCCAATTCAGTTTGATTTATAGGCTAAAATAGTTGGAATCAAAAACAAGTACACAGTTTTAAGGTCTGGTATAACCTCAAAAGAGCTGCAGAGATTTGAAATCCGATTTAATATCAGCTAAAGAAAAATAATAAAAGAAGATCAACAGTGGCAATGCTAAATATATACACAGGGAAAGACATGCACAATCGTATTCTAGTAGGCTGTGACTCTTGGAGGCATCAAACAGCCTCGTTTCCATCACAGAGATGACATATCAAAGCCTCAAAACAGCCCTTTTCAATACACACAGGCATCAGATCAAAACACGTCTGCACGTCTGGACACATATGTTCAATCATCCTAAGCTTCTTCATCTCAGGAAAAAATAACATATCCATTAGGATCGAGCCATGTGCTTATTACAGATTTATAGTGCATGACTCAGTCGTGCTAATGCTGCAGCAAGGACTTTCACAGTGTCAGGATGAAAAACCCAACTTCCTAGTTTTCTCAGAGGCGTTCTCACAAAAGTCTGATCTCGAAAACTTTTTTTGTTTTTTGGGTGTACTATCTTAGGACTTAATTAGTAACAGAAATGAACAAGTCTCACAATGTGAATCCACCATTACTGCAGCCAAGACTGCCTGAAATAAATACATTTCACCACCGTGTATGTAGAGTGCACACACTCCTTGGAGACCTCGGCATCTCGTATCCTCTGTGCCCCCACTGGACTGCGGTGGATTCCCAGCAGACATGTCTTTGCATCATCTCGTCTTCATTACTCCTTCTAATCCCTTCTGCTCTCCAAAACCAGAGCAGAAACAAAAAACCCATGAAACGAAGCTCTGCGATTCATCGTGTCAACGTGTTTGCGTTTCAAAAGATGTCTGATCAGGATCAATACAAAGTCTATATGTACAGGATTTCAAACGTAATAATAAATGCAAAGTGAGTAGATTGGGAGCACGGTTGAAAAAGAGGCTAGATCACAGCTAGTAAACCCAACCGCCCACACACTTGTAGCATCCAGCACTTCCAATTAAATTGTTTTGAAGTTTGGGGCTTTTACCTTATTTTTGTGCGCTTGTTGTTTTTTATCTGGAGCTGTGACACTGAATGTGGTATCATTAGTGCCGTCTCTGTGAGCGACTGTGCATTCCCCCGCCGTTTCTCTTCATCAGCCTTCGATTCTCTTGTCATTTTGTCCATTTCCCTCTGTTTCTGTCTCCGCTTTCATCTCAGCTCAGAGGAACAAAGTTGGAGTTTTCAACCTCATCTACCAATTTTTTTGCCTTCACCAAAGTAAAAAAAAAAAAAAAAAAAAAAAAAAAAATCCAGAGTGATGGTCAAGCTGGCTGTGTCACTTCTGCCTCTTCTTGCTCCTCCTCATTCTGATTGTATGCCTTACTACTTACTCAGTCTCCCGTTTCCATCCATTCTTCCTGTACTCAGCTGCCACATCACTACCCCCCTTTCCCCCCATACCTCTATATGTGTCCCTTCATCTCCTGCTCCTCAAGGGCCCTCTCATATATTGCTGTAATGAGGTCCCGCTCTCAAAAGACCAGACCCGTCTCTCTCTGGTGGAGTAAACAACCAATCCTGCATCATATGTGGCATGACCCTCAACCTATATCAGAGACCAGATCAAAGCAGGAAGCGAAGGAGAGGGTACACCTTCCCACGAAAGATGGACCGTCTTTGGACAAATAGGGGGAGGATTGTCGTGTGTGCGATTTCTTGTGTGTTACATGTCTGCGCGGCAAGAAAAAAAGGTCAGAAATGAGAATAAATTCAAGCACTGCTCAGAAAGTGGTGTTTTCGAGCTGCATTGGCAGCTTAAGTAGTAGTAGAGTTCAAGGCACAGACAAATTAACTAAAGGAGATGTAGAAGGGCAGACAGCACCGCTAACACATTCTGTCATGTGCTATTAGCTCTCCACAGGAAAAAAAAAGGGGAAAAACAAGTTTTCAGTTTAATCATTTCCGAGCGAGTTTGGCGAGACTTGTCACAACACCCTTTACGGCTGACTAAAATCAAGAGAAAAAGCATAGTTCATTTGTCAAAGTCTTTGTCAATGCCACTCCTTTATCTCTCCTTAAATAGCAATGACATGGCTGTGTGCATGGCATTTAAAGCCAGGGTTTAACACAGCGTTCTGGCGTGTGTTAACCCACGTGTGTGACTGTGGGTGAGTGAAGAAGAATATGTCCTCTTTCTTTTGGCAAACGCGTGGATGCTCCACGGACCGTTTTCATGTATATTTCATCCACAATGAGATGTGGCTGTGTATTATTGATGGCCAACTGCTCAGCTGTCTATCCGCCGCTCTTGCCACCACTTTGGTGGAGTTTAAGTTACAGAGGATGACTCATAATTGAATCATAGTGCAACTGCCCCAATGCAGGGGGACGTTTTAATGGGCACCAGCCTCCAGGGCTGACATAAAGAATGAGGACATAGAAGGATGAGCACAGGTTGAAAAACATTAGAGCTTTGATTCACTGCAGTCAAGAAGGAGCGTGTTATTGAGCGCTACAGTGGATACTATAGCTTTGTTTGCAATATTGATTTGGATAGGTACATTTTAATTCACTCATTCAATATTTTATCGATTGTTCTAGTCATAGATGGACTCATCCATTCGTTCATTTTCATGTTCATCCACATTAAAAGCAGTGTGCAGTTATCCAACCATCAATCAACATGTCATCATTTATTTATTCACTTTTTCTGGTCTGCAAATAAAAAAGTGTGATATCATTTTTTAGATACATTTTTTTTGTATTAAACATAGAAAATATGTAGGTTTTTTTGCATTCACCATTTGTAATTTGATTTGGACAACATACAAGTTGATACATTACTTCAGTACATTTAAAGTGTTTTGTCTGCAGTAAAATCTGTTTTTTTAAAGAGAAGAAGCCACCTGGATTTATGGATGCAGAGATAACATTAGTTTCATAAAGCTCCACTGTGGTGAGTAAGGGTCATTTATCTACACTAAACTGTTCTGTAATATGAGGCGTTTTAGAAGTAACCTCAGCTCTGGAGAAATGAGAGTTTGTGAATAATAATAATTTGGAAATATCTGCTATATTAAGGAATCAAAATGTAATAACATATGGAAAAGCCCCAGGTGATCCTGTTGCTTTGAACATTAACACTGACTTCTTAAAAATATATATCAACAATTCAGTGAAAAATATCTCAACGGGTGGAAATGACACGTGTGTGAGGGTTGAAAGTGTTGGTCAAACAGGTATAAATCTGTTTTCTGCTTATGAAACGGATGTGATGAATAATTCACATAATGTAGTTGAATGTTATGATTTCCTATGTATTTGTCACTATGTATTGTCTAACGAGGTAACACAACGGTGATTGAGCCTGTGGCCCACTGATGACTTGCATTTGTAGTATTAGGAACTGACTCAGCTGAGTGTCCATGGCGACCTTCCTGTAGAACATCAGAAGTACCGAATAGTTAGTGATGTGGTTTCCATCACCCTTAAGTTACCTTATCTCCCTTGAATTATCATCGTCTTTTAATCGGCCTGTCTATAGTTTCCTGTAGAAACTCACACACCAATGTCATGTTGACACACATCAGAGCACGCCAATGTGGATTCACTCCAGAGAAAACAGCAATTTTATTTCCTTCCCTCCCTGAAACACATCAGCAAATCCTGGCTAGCGTACATGGAGTACTTGTTATGTCTGTACAGGGTGTGCTGCAGGCATCAGTTGACACTTGTCAAATAACGGGACTCTAAGCGGTAACATCTTCATGTGCTGCACTTATTTAAATATTTTTCTTGCTGTCTTTGCGTTCCTCTCTCTCAATTGAACATTAAATATTCAAGTAACATTTTCTTTGTATAACTACAAAAGATAACAGCCATCAATTCGTCATACTCTCGCACAGAAAATAATTGATTAAAAAGACAGACAACCCATTGATAACATTTCTGGTTTTGATTTTCTTATTCATCGTATTTAAAGAAATACAAAAATAAAAACAAACCCTCCATTTAATTTTAACACTCACAATTAAAGGTTATTTTTTTCATCTCTTAGAGAGAAGGAAATTCATGGATGAACGGATGATACACAGACTGTGGTGACTAGGCATTTATATACAGTCAGCGTGAGTGCTTGTGTGTGTGTGTGTGTGTGTGTGTGTGTGTGTGTGTGTGTGTGTGTGTGTGTGTGTGTGTGTGTGTGTGTGTGTGTGTGTGTGTGTGTGTGTGTGTGTGTGTGTGTGTGTGTGTGTGTGTGTTTGTTTGTTTGTGTGTGCATCTTTGCTGTTAGAATCTCGGTAAAAGGTCTCGTGCTCACAGTGCGGTCATAAATCGATAGTCTCCCCAGGGTGTGCAGTCATAGTTTTACTATCTCGCACCATTGATCTATGTGTGCGATAGTGACTCTAAGAGAAAACACACACGCAGAGCAAGAAAAAATAGCAGGACAGGCATACTGAAGATACACCCTGATGGAGTGTACAGAACGTTATAAGATTAATTATTGTCATTTTCTTGTCAGGATTGTGATGTAAGAAATGTGTAAGATTCAGTCTGATGCAAGAGAAGCTGTAGCAGTTAAAAAAGTACTAGTTTTGGCGTCCTCAGTTGACACATGCCAGCATTTGACTGTGAATCTACAGTAGTTAGAGCAGCAGCTCAGGTTCTGGGAGTACAAAGTAGAGCCCTAGTGCCAGAATTTGTCTCTCGCAGAGAGAACAGGAGAGTTGAGGCTGCATTTCATTTCCTACGGCAGATGTTTTCTGTTCCAACTCAAAATTCCTCGCCAGCTGTCATAGTCTCTGTTTATATTCATGAATTCAATCTGAATGTTTCAGATTCTCTATCAAAACAGAGGTAAGGCTGCGATGCTAGATACCTAGCCACTAAAAGAAAAGTCGGCCTTGTTTGCTCATTCATCTCTCAAGCTTTTGTTGTCAAATTAGAATTACTGCAGCCACAACTGCGTGTGATTTTTTAATATCCACCTCTTTGCTTCCAATGAGAGCTTAACATGCTGGGGGAGATGTACAGTGGCCTTTTGATACTTTGATCAGTAAATATCATAGAGTTTATGTGTAGAGAGGTGAGCTTACATCCCAAACTATCATTTAAAAAAAAAAAAAAGAAGAAGGTCAGAACAAAGGGTATGCCAGAGATCACTTCCGGTTTGCTCTGTGTCCAATAGCATGGACAAATGTTTTCAAAAAGTCCCACAATATAATCATCCGTGATTGATAGTCATGTAACACCACAAAGTAATGATGTTTATTTTATGGTAAATAGTAAATGAGTGATTTCAGACACTGCCGAGCCATTGACGTTTCCTTGACAATAATTGAGTGGTTCGGAAACCCGAGTGGGAAGCGATGGGATCAAGGTTTTTATTCAGACATCTGCGTGCAGTCAAGGCAAATGTTGTTTACCACCAACCATGAGTTGCTAGGTGACTGAGTGAGAGGCCAGATTTACTTGGTGCTTTGCACATAAATATTCATCCTTAAAACTGGATTCAGGGATTATTAACCAATAGGGGGCCAGAAAATTCAAAACCATACCTATGAAGTTCCCTTTTTGTGTTAACATCCTTTCATCTTTTCCTCAGCAAGGAAACACAATTATTTTGTGTGTTGTTTTTTAAATGAAAAGATTATAATCATGGAAGATACTAACTTGAAAGGAGTAAACCGCTAAAACCTTCTGGCCTTAGAATATAACTTTGAATAGAATTAAGACTGTAGATTCACGTTATCCCATTGATATGGTGTTAAAAAGGGATTTTTGAATGCTAGTATGGAGAGGTAAACCAAACACGTCAACCAATTTTAAGACAGACTGGAAAAACTTGGAACCAGTCCTTTAAAGAAATATGAAAGATGGGAAATAAATAACAGAAGTAGTTACTGGTGAGTTTTTAGATCACACAAAGACAATACTGACACACTCTAGAACAACATGGCAAATATTATAAACTTTTCTTGTCCATCTGTCGAAACACACAAATGCGTTCATCCAAAATATCCCAGAGGGGTTTAGTTGGGTTGAAGAACGGTCAACCTTGTTAACTTCCCCATGCATAATAGAACACCTCAATGGGTAAACAAATCACATTCCAGGAGATCAAATTGTCATTTTGTCACTTCCTGCTTGCATCTCAGAGATAAGCACAAGGTGTGCCCTCTGGCATTATACAAATGCACAATGTGCCTTTGGTTTAGGCACTAAATATGTGGTCATTCTTCGGAAAAGATCAGGTTTTGTGTGAAAAGTGACACGGTTGCAATTTGGTGAAGTTTTGGGAGCAAAATCTATTTGGTTAGGGTCAGTAAAATGTCATATTCTGGATTGAAAAAAGGTATTTTACCTAAATAATGTTGCATTTTGTTACTTTATGCACATTACAGCTAAATATATATAAAATTATCTTACTAGCGGTACACAAAATAAATCCACGTTTCCTTTAACTTTTTCATGAACACAAAAACAAGTGTCAAGTGATATCCTGTGTTTGTTCCAACAACCCCCAAATTTCTGCCTATGGGGACTTTGTCTCTCTTTCTACACAATCACCTGACCTCCTTCTTCGACCTGGATGGTCACGGTTCTGACGCCAAAAGGCATCTTGTACTGCCATTTTGCCATTGGCATCTCAAAATGGCAGTATTTGACTGAGAACAGGCTGAATCATCTGCATTTGTAGTGTGTCTCTACTCATTCATTCTGGGTTTTTTTCTTTTAATTTGCTTGAGCAAATAATTACTTGGTTCCACATCTGGTAGAAACACAGCAAACATCTCACTGGGCTTGTTTTTCTGGCCACCTGTTAAATGTAAATCATCACCTTCCACTGAACTACAGGTTAGCCCTCCAGTTCCTCAAAGTATCAGCATTTTCACAGCAGCTTTCATTGTTCAGCATGTTTCACAAACATTTAGCAATAAAACAGAGAAATCTCAGCCATAGATTACACTTTCTTAATTTACCCACATGCATTGCAACAGATCAACAGACTGTGCTTCAAAATGTATGCAAAGGTTCTCATGGGCACCCACAGAGGGGCTCTCATGTACAGCACCACCGCTTCGTTCCATACCGTCTCCTCTTGTCTTCCGCAAAACACGCCTCGCTACAGGACTCTGTTGCCACATATTGCCAGGCTGTATTCACCTCACATAACACAGCGTAAGGAAGTTTGCATGTGCGTCAAACAGAGGGGCCCACTTTTTAAAACAGACTTCTCAAAGGCAGCTGCCAGCCACCCAAAGCAGTCCTCTGCATTATTCATGTTCATTTAAACAACCTCCTATCTCCTCATCAT